>NC_060079.1:77604420-78240920 GCF_922984935.1 Meles meles
AAATAGGCAGAGAGGCAGGCAGAGAGAGAGGAGGAAGCAGGCTCCCTGCTGAACAGAGAGCCCAATGTGGGGCTCAATCCCAGGACCCTGGGATCATGACCCGACCCTAAGGCAGAGGCTTTAACCCACTGAGCCACCCAGATGCCACAGAAATTATTTCTCTTGATAGATCATCTTACCACATCATCTTGTTTTAAACTATTTTAAGCCTCTCATGGAAATAGGCACGTACAGGTGCAATGCCTCGAATCTACTTAATTTTCTGGATAAAATGAAAAGAGGTACTTGGGTGAAAAATCTTTAATAGACATAAGTCTTCTCCTTTGTCTTGGTCAGTGTCTGCACATATGGTGTTTTCTTTTTTATTAGGAGAGAGATTGTTGTTATGTCACATGACCTCTCCATTTTTTATTTTCCTTTCCTTTTTAAAATGAATTTTCCAGGCTTTTGGGCCTTATCATTTTGATGGTTTCCAGCTTTGCTATTGACTTAAAAAGACAGTTCTGTTAGAATTCTTCTTTCTGGGGGTGCCTAGGTGGCTCAGTCGTTAAGCATCTGCCTTCGGCTCAGGTCATGATCCCAGGATCCTGGGATTGAGCCCTGCATCAGGCTCTCTGCTCAGCGGGGAGCTTGCTCCCTGTGCTTATGTTCCTTCTCTCTCTGTGCCTCTCTCTGTCAAATAAATAAAAATCTTTAAAAAAAAAAAGAATTCTTGTTTCTATTCACTGAAGAAATACATAGAGACAGTAATAAGCTGATTTGGGATTTTAATAGACTAGCAGCAATACAAGCAGGTGCTGTGATTTGAAGTCAGATAATCTGTTGTCTCAGGAGTTAGAGCCTTAAAATGTTTTATGCGGGGCTCAGGAAGAGGAAATTGTTTGCCACTAGCAAATCCTGTCCAGGCAGCACGGAGTCAGAAGACGGCGTCCACCGTCCGCTGTTAGAGAGGGCTCTGTGGGCTGCTCAGTGTGGTACCTCTCGCTTCTGTTTTCTTCAAAGTCTCATAAGAGAGTTCATCGGAAAAGCTCTTCTTGAAAACAAAGGCGAAATACAAATGCTGGGCACCATTCTTATGGGATTAAAATTCAGCCATGCTTCAGATCATCTTCCGTGTGTTTCAGAGAGTAAATTGGAGGGAAAAAAGAACATAGCTTTGCAGAGGCAGAGTAGGTTATGAATAGTTGATTAGATCAACTGTCCTGATAGGTGTTACCAAGACAATCAGGAAAATTATGCTCTTCACGGAGAGCACAGGTAAAACAATTTGGTAGGTAAGTTTCTTTGAATTACAAATCTAAGTCAACAAAAGTAAAAATGAAGATTTTTCTTTGCAAAGATGGATGTACCCCCACATATGCATTCCTTAATAAACTATATATTTAGAAAAGAGGACAGGATCTATGATTTTGCATGAGAGCAGCATGGATGAATTACATGAATTTCAGAACCCTATTCAAATGTTTTCTGACTTCCCTGTGTGTACATTTGTAACGTGAACTTTGTTAACAGACATTTTATCCTTAATTTCCTGGGACTATGAAGAAAAGAAAGAGTAGGAACAGAATATAAAACTTTCACTGGAACCAGCTAGGAAGTAGTAATAATTTTCCCACCTAGTTCTGATAAAGATTTAAAACCAAATGAAATAACTTATTGTGCAAAACCATGCTTAAGTGGCTTCTATCTTAAAAAAAAAAAACCACCTTTTTCTTTTGGAATGGAGTGGCGCTCCTGCATAGTGAAGGACTTGCTAACTTCAGAGTCAGTGGTAAATTTATCTGGTTTTGAGTATTTAAAATGCCTGAGGGGAAGCTTC
This sequence comes from Meles meles, assembly GCF_922984935.1. Lineage (NCBI taxonomy): Eukaryota > Metazoa > Chordata > Mammalia > Carnivora > Mustelidae > Meles > Meles meles. Next base: position 77,606,240 of record NC_060079.1, read on the forward strand.
GGAAAATGTGATTTTCAGGTACATTTTGCAACAGGGAGGAGACTATTTGCATAGCTGTGTCCATCCATCTGTCCAAGTCTATGAAAGTGTGTGCTCTGGGCGCCAAAGGGAAAATGAATAATGGACAGGCTTGGATCCCTGAAGGTAGGGGGCAGAGCAGGCAAAGGCAGTCTGCAAGGTTGAGGGAGGGGCTCAGCGTGGCCCTCCGTAGTGTGTCTCATAAGCACATGAGTGTGGTTCACCTCGCCATCCTTCGTTCATTGTTTCTGGACCGTGGGTGGCGACACGGGTTTCTGAGCTCCAACTTTAATAGGAAAACTAATGCGTACTCTTCTCAGATGAGATAAATTTGAGACTGCATTTAAAATCAGGAGGTTAGGAGTGAACGAACGCTAGGTTTTATCACTGAAATGCATTTTATTTCAAATGTTGCATTTGCTTTCTTATAAACCATAGGCACCTGAAGCACAAACTGTACCTTCCCTAAAATATAATATTTTAAGATAATACTTCCCTTGATCTCTATGAGGCTCATCTGGGTTAAAGTATTTTTTGCTGTTTTCTGGCTCTGATAGGAAACATGCCATTTGCTCATGCCTTTAAAGATATAATCCTTCAACATAGTGATGGAAATTTCGAGACTATTTTGAGGGCCAAGTGCCTCTTTTTTGGAGTTAAAAATAGAGGCTCTGGTCTTCTGATAAGCATATCTTCAACCACTTCATTGTCTCTCTAGAAACCTCAGGATTCTCTTCTAGTCCATCTTCTTTCTTGTGGGGCATGTAATCATCAAGGCGTATCAATTTTACCTCCAGAATTTTGCCCTTAAAATAGCCAGCAGTCTCCCGACTTTTCTTCTTCTACTCCAAATGATTTCCTCAACTGTGTTGTTTTTTTTTTTTTTTTTTTTTTTTTTTTTTTTTTTAACTGTGTTGTTTTTAAAGAACAGAATCTCACAGGGGCATCTGGGTGGCTCAGTCAATTAAGCGCCCAACTCTTGATTTCAGCTCAAGCATGCTTTCAGGGTCATGAGATTGAGCCTTGTGTCAGGCCCCACGCTCAGCGGGGAGTTGGCTGGAGATTATCTCTCCCTCTCCTTCGGCCCCTCACCCCTACTCATGCACACACACACATTCTGTCTAAAGTAAGTAAATCTTAAAAACAACAACAACAACAACAACAAAAATCCCAGAATCTTATAGTATCCCTCTGCAAACATGTATTTATTCAGAACAACAACAAAAATCCCAGAATCTTATAGTATCCCTCTGCAAACATGTATTTATTCAGAACATCCAGAAGGACATGCAGGGAGTGAACGGGGAGCAAAAAGAACACTGATCAAACTGGGTGAATTGTCCTTCATCCAATCTGATCAGGTCCCTTCCCTACCTGGCTCTTTTGTGCACCTGCTGCTTTTAGTCCAGACTCATTTCTAAGCAGCACGCGGCCCCGGTCAGACTTTCCCATGCACACTCTTCTCGTCTCCGCCACGTTCCTTTCCCTTTCCTTTCTCCTCTTCTGCCTCCTTTCTCCTCTACCCTGTTCCCTTCCCCTCATGGACCTGACACCCAACTGCTGGCTCTTCCCAGGGTCACTGCGATCTCTCACAGTCCTTTCCTTGCCCTTCTGCTTGCCCTCAACCCAGAACACGGTTCCCCTTCCCATCGTGGTTTCCTGCTCCCGCTCTGAAACGCAGCTCAAATGTCCCTCCTGCCTCAACTCCCCAGAGCTGGTGCTTCTCTCTGTCTGCGGGTGCAGCCGGGAATAGATCCGCCGCTTGCGTTGTCATTATTTGTTGGTGTCTCTCCGCTCTCAAATGAACTGAATGCGAAACTGGGGCAGAGCCTACGCTTTTCATCACTGTGCGCAAGTGCCTAGCGCAGGGTCTGCCACCTCGTCAGTGTTAATACATGTTTGTTGATTGAATACACGAAAGCATGCCGCCTCTCCAGCTAGCGCCACACACTTTTCATTTTGCTTCAGGCCCTTTAATTCTGGACTTTGGCCAAGAGCATCAGTTTGGCTGAATGGAATGAAGTCAGTGAGTTGCCATAAAATTTACTCCCTTACTAGATTTGTAAGTGACCGTCCGGTTACGTATCCATTCTGTCATATCACAAACGGTATCGAGCATTTCTACGTTCTGGTGGTTTGCCAGCCTTTGAGAATGGAACGATGTTCAGACCAGGTACCTCATTAACTTCATTTTGGATTGTTTCTAGCAAGGGAACAGAAGACTAAGCGGAACAAATTTGTTTCCTTCCGAGCTTCTTCTGGCAGTTTCATTTTTGGGCTAATCTTCCAATTCCAACAAACACTTGAGTGAGTTGAGGACTGGGCTGGTTGACGTACTGATCTAGTTATAAATGATCCTGATAGGTTCCTATTGGGTTTGGCTCACGTCTAAACTCAGGCATCTCTGCAGGGTTGAATTATTTCTAGGTCAACCATTTCTTGGTTCTTTTCTCCAAATGAACGCTTAAAAAGTTAGAGAAGTATTTCCTAGGTGATGCAAAAATGGGAAGTGCATAATTTTTGTTGAATTTCAGATTCCTTTTTAGGAAGACAGAAGGGCATTGACTTATATGCCGATACTCCTGTTTACTTGTGATGATCAAATGCTCACTCCCTTTTCTAAATTCCTGTCTGCTCAGCCTTCAGAATAGTGCTGGCATCCGAGTTAAGTGAATGGGAGGAGCAAGTTTTATAAGGTGGCCGAGTGCCAACATTCCTTTGCCTTCTGTTGTCTTGTAAGTGATGCCAAGTCATGTGGTGGTTACTCGTAGCAGAGGAAAAGATTATTAATTGTTCCCTGACAATTCTCTCAAGGATTTCTCAAACCACTGACTTAAAGTAGCTACGGCAAGGAGAGTCAAAGGACACACACAAAGGCACTTAATAGAATTACTATTCTATAAAGAGAAAGATTCGCACTGGCCGTATTTTACTTACTTTTGTCTCATCCCCCTCATCTCTCATGAAGCAGGTAGGATGAATATATAGAAAAACAAAGCTAAGACAAATGACATCTCTTCCCAGCCACCGGGTGACCTGGCTACCCAGTAATGAGCATAAACAGTGTGGGCTCAGTGGTAAGGGGGAGGAAAATGCTGACAGAGCACTTGCTTTGATTGGATTTATAAGACCACAGGAAGAAACTGAAAGCAAGACGGAGAGATAGGAAGGGGTGAGGTAGCATGGGGTGGAGAGGGGACCCCTATTTATGGCTGTTCCGTGGTCATAACTCAGCAGCTTTGTTTTGGCCATGCAGTGAACTGACCTCCCCCAATAGTCTTGTTTGACAGCCTCAGAGAATAAATTCCTCCTTAATCCACCTCCTCGGCTGGCAGAGGGAGCAGGAAGAGAGCAGCTCTGCACAGAACCAATAAGTTCACTTCCAGAGGCGAAAGGGTAATTCGTTCTGCCTGCTCACTCCATCACTGACCTTTCCATCTGACTGCTGCTTGGGGTACCAATTAGTGCTAATTGCTGCCGATGGTGGTGAAAGATTCTGCGACAAGTCTCTGCTAAGAAGAGGGCTAAGACCCCTAACTCATTTCGTATAGCGTATGCCCATGAGAGGAGGTACTTTGGGATAATCTAGCAATAAGGCTGGGCTGGGGGAAAGGAGATCATTACCAAGAGCACAGTGGTTTTCAAGAGGCCTGTCTCATTATAGTACACTAACAGCTACTGAAATCACACTTTAATTAATTTTCCCAGAAAGAGGAATTTTTGCTACTTCTTATACAGATCTGACTTTGATGTAGAAGGACCCAAAAGTATCCCCAAAGTAAGAGTCAATCTAATTATGTCTGGGGCAAAAATTCAGGGCCTCAACTCTGGCTAGCAAAGCAGCAGGAAATCTTTATGCCCAGCGAAATAAATGTTTAACAGACTTGCTATGATGTCTCAAAGTTTCCTGAATAAAGCTGAGTGAGTAAGCATTGCTTTTAAGATCCTTCAATTTGATGGATAAGAAAATATCAGTGTAGGGAAGTCGGTCTCCTTATATCATTGCAATTAGCCACATTATTGCAAGTGGAAAATCCTCTCAAAGGGGATTGGTCGCCCTGATGTCATATGTTTAAATTAATATAAGAAGAGCTGCTTTGTATTAGCCAAGAAAAAGTTGAGAGTTTTCAGATTTCAGATTTGACCATTATACTGCCGAAAAAGGCAGTTTGTTTCATATATATATATATATATATATATATATATATATATGAAACAAATATCCGAGCAAGCTTCAACAATTGCCAACTGCCAGTTATAAATAGCTTTCCCATTTGAAACAAAGCCTCATCTTTCAAATTGCTACTTTCTTAAAGAAAGAAAAAAAAAATGGTGAACTTCTTTGAGCTCATACCAGCTGTTCCAGATGTTATGTGATTACACATCTAGGACCAAATTCTGAACTAAAAATGTATATAGGAGGTTGACTACCCTATCTCTTGAGTAAAGTACCATCACAAATTATCACACTTATCCCATAGTTATGTTCTGGAAGTGTTAGTGATTTGTAAGGTGAGGATAATTTGATACTCACATTTGCCATGAAACGTATTATAATTAGTAATAAATTCCACTGATAAGATTATAACCTAATCTATTAATGTAGTTCAGAATTTGTTTTACTTACAATGAAAAATAATAAGAGATCATATTGACTTCTTATTTGAAAAAACAAAAAAGAACTAAATTGAATAACAGATGCTTTTAAAAGTGGGACTGGAAAGAATTTGATTAGAGATTGAGAAGTTAGAAGACTGGGGGATTTTCTGGGGAGATCAGGGTATACCCTCAGAGGCTAGACCCTGTGACGGCCCAGACAGTTCCTAGGATGGCCACCAGATGGCGGTATGAGACCAGGGCTTTGCGTGTAAACCCGGTGAGGCTAGCCAGGTCAGTGGCAGCAACAGCAGTTTTAGGGTAGGTTGGGATCAGGCAGAAAGTATGCATGTGCTGAACATCTCCTCAAACAGTTCTCCACCTGAGACGTGGATCAGCCAGTGTGAGATTTTTAGAAGTGCAACTCAGATGAGGGCATTTTCTTGCTCAAAACTCTCCAATGGCTTCCCAGCCCTGGTGGGATAAACCCCAGACTCCTTACCCTGGTTTACAAAGGGCTACAAGATACCGCCCCAGCCTTATCAGTCCCCTAATCCGACTAGCTTCTGCCCTTTTTGAAGAAGAGAACTTGCTCCCTAACAACCTTTGTATCCATTGTCCTGTTTGCCTAGATGTTGTTATTTATATCTTTGAGCAGCTGGTTCCTTCTTCTCTTTGAAATCTCAGCTCAGTGGCACGGTGGAGTAAGTCCATTCAGTCCGAAGTGTTAACCCAATGACTTTCCAAATGCATCAGTTTAGTTTGATTCTCTAAGTCTTAATCATAATTTATTTCTTCTCTTCCTCCCTGCCTCGCTCCTCTGTTATTTCCTTCCTTACCTGACAGATGATCTACATATCGTCAGTTCCTCCCCACTGAAATGCAAACTCTGTAAGAGCAGGAACTTTGTATCATTCCTTGCCATTTATCTCATCTTTAGAACAGTGGCTGTTCTTGTAGAGAGAAGGAATGAATGGATGCATGTTGGAGATATTTATGTTAGCCATTTATAGGCCAAGGAAAACTAGCATTTGGAGTAAAATTTACCTTAATTGACTTAACTTTCAGCTTTCTTCATCTACATTTTGCTTTTATGTTTTAAAGTTCTTTTTTTTTCATCTACATTTTGTTTTATTCCATCAAACATTTCCTGAGCAGACCTTGTGATAGGTACTAGGGAAAATCCAGAGCTGAGTGCTAGTAAAAATAGTTATGTTTTTGGAGTGTAGAGCTTTATACATATTATTTCATTTGCTACTTGCAACTCTACTGTGGGACAGGTGCTTTACCCCTTCATTCCATTTCACCGAGTAGGAATTTGAATTTAGTTAAATAATTCATGAAACTCAAGGTTTATGCCTATTCAGTTATGGAACTAAGACTCCAACCTGTTAGAAAACAGTTCAATCCTGAGGACTGAACATAGAAGACAAGCAGTGGGCTCCGACTCCACACATAAGGCGCTAGAAGCACCAAACAGCAGCTATGCCAGAGTTAAAGGCCTAAAACTTGTGATGAAAATGAGAACAGTGCTTTCAAAATGGTCCAGAAATATTTGACAAAGAACTAAATAGAATTTCTTAAAATGAAAGAACATAGTTTACCAAATTAAAAATCTCAGCAGGTAAGAGAAATAAAGTCCAGTAGAGCTAAAGAAATGTAGGCATCTGATGAAGAGAGGATTCATGAACTAGAAGCTTGATCTGAGGAAGTTATCAGGGACGCCACACAGAGCGTAAGAGGTGAAGTTATGCTAAGAGGGAGTGCAGAGGTGTGGGCTATGGAATGGGAAGGTCCAGAGTATTTCTAGTAAAAATTCCTAGAGTGAAAGAAGAGAAATGAGGTGGAAGGAGATATTTGAGGATTTGATGACTGAAACTTTGGGAGAATCAACTAAAGACATGTATCTTCAGATTAAGAAATTCAATGTGTACTGAGCTGAATAACAGAACGATATTTTTAAAGTGCCGAGGGAAAATAATGGCTAGCAAAACTCTGTGCTCAACTAAATTATATCTCAAGGGATGGGGCAAAATAAAGATATTTAGAGGTAGGGAAAGACTGAGTAGTTTCTTGGTTTCCACTCAGGTCATGATCAAAGTTTGAGATTGAGCCTCACCTCAGGCTACAAGCTCAATGGGGAGTCTGCTTGCGATTGTCTCTCTGTCCTCCCCACCTTCCCCACCTTTGCTCAGGTGCTTACTCCCCCATCCTCACCATTACAGAAAAAAGAGAAAGAAAAAAAGCATATATGTATAAGCAACAAACACGGCAATGAATTTGAAGGGTAGAGAATTCAGGACGGACTGAAATTACTGCACAGTCATAACCTTAAAGGTGGGGAGGGAGTGTCTGGACATAAATCATTCCAATGTTGTCTGAAGTTGGAGATATTGATTATCTTTTGACCTTAAATATGCTTTTGACTCTGCTGAGGTAACAAATAAGCCCTGAAATTTCCAGGTGATTTCCAGTGAGGTGATGACTCAGTCGCCTGCCTTCCTCGACTTGGGGACAGCCCTGCGTTCAGCACATGGCTTCTCTGCACAGTGGGAAAGGGAAAGTAGTTGGGGTGTCATGCGGGATGAGCGTGGCCAGGCCTGGAAGTAGACCGCCTCACATCTGCTTCACACGTTGTCTGGATACCATTCCTGTTTATCCCAGTTAACTGCCCTGCTTTTGTGTACCCAGAAGGAGGGAACAGTTTTTCAAAAATACTAAAACACTAAACACTAAAAGAATAGAAATTGAACTTGTAACTTCCAAGTAGAGGAGAGAAAAAGAATCAATAGAACTTGATGAGAACAATAAAAAGCAGGAAAGGAGGTCCAATGTAGAAAAAAGATGAAAAGAGAGCGGACAGTAAGATAGCAGAAGTAAATAGAATCACGTCACATCTACCACTTATTATCCAGACATTATCGGAATGGATTAAAAATTCTTGACAGGTGGGGCACCTGGGTGACTCGGTCCGTTGAGCATCTGACTCTTGATTTCCGCTCAGGTCATGATTTCAGGGTCATGAGATCGAGCTCCACACCAGGCTGAGCTTCGTGCAGAGTCTCTCTCTCTCCCTCTCCTCCTCCCCCACTGGTGCTCTTGTTCACTCTCTCAAATAATAAATATTAAAAAAATTCTTTACAGTCAAAAGGCAAAAATAAAACCCCAAGCCAGCTGTGTATAATTTATAAGGGACATATCTAAACATAAGGGCACAACAATTGGAAATTAAAGGGTACCAGCTAAATACTAACGGAAAGAAAGCCAGTTTAACTGTATTAATAGCAATCAACATGGGCCTTAAGGCAAAAAGCATTGTTGGGGCTAAAGAGGATTACTACATTTTGACAAAAGGGAACAATTCAGGAGGAAAACACAAGAATTTAACAACTCTAAACTTGTAAGTCACCTAGTAATGCTGCTTATATTTCAACAGCAAAATCAGACATCATTACACGGCAAAATTGACACATCCAGCATCGTAGTGGGGGATTTGTAGCACACTCCTGTCCGTCATTGCTAGATCATACAATATAAAAATAGGTAAGGTTAGAGTGGATTTGAGCAGCAAGCTAAAAATCTTGATCTAACGTCCCTGCTCCCAGTATAAATAACTCACATCAGGGAAGACTGTAATCATTTCTCCAGGAAATGAACGTGGTCTAGACAAAAGCAATATTACTGGGTTCAGAGGACAGAAACGGGGTTCAGATAATAGGATTTGCGACTTACTGAGCATGAGCGCTAGAGGAGAGAACGTGGAGGTGAATGTGGAGGGCAAGAAATGGGTACGGCAGAAAGCAGCCAGGGGAATGTTTGGGCAGAGGGGTGGGCATGAGTTCTGGTGAGATCTCTCACGTTTATGGTGCATTTCTAGTATTCTAGAATTCTATTTCTAGTATGCTAAGCTGAATGTGAGCAGCACCCATGCTTGTTTTCTTCGAGTCATATTCTGGCCCATCTGGCGTTCCTTATACACCTGTTGGATATGATAATAACATTGCAGACTCCCCTGGGTTTGATAGACCTTTGTTGGTGGAACTGTCACTTGATCAGTCAGATGGTATTTAGGGGGCTCATATCGAAGCAGCTGATTTCATTAGGCACAGTTTGTTATTAACTGATTAAAGCCCTTCGGTAGGTAAGAGCCTTTCCTTTCAAGTGAGTCAGAGAGGTTCACGATTGCTCCTTAGGGCGATCTCCATGTTGAATCAGACATCATAATCACAGCCATCATTTGTAAGCACTGAGAACATGTGAATGTTTCCGTATATACTATCTATTTTGATTTGCACAGCAAGGCTAGGATGTGGATAGGATATGATTTTGTTTTTATACCCATTTTGCAGATGAGGAAATTGAAGATCAAGTCACACAACTGTATCCTCTGACTTTGAAGTCTCCTGCTGGTTTTGTGATCTGGCCTTTGCAGGGTGCCTTGCCAGTTGGAAAGGCTGAGTGAGAAAAGAGGCATCTTCTCTTTTCTTGGGGGGTCAGTGTGGAGTGTTACACATCTTATCTCTCGTGCCTGGCTTGGGGCTTTATGGGCTCTATTTTCTAGGAAGTTTTGAGCCTGAAGCCCATGAATAGTTTTACAGGTGTGTTTGCCTCTTTACCTCCTTCCTTATTTCCACCACATCTTTTTCTATTGTGTTGGGGGCAGAGAAAAAAACTGTAATTCCTGAATGGATTCTGTTCTTTGGCTGGAGCTCTGACCAGTGGTACCTATGTGCAATATCCTGGCGAGAGTGTCTACAACTTTTGTTGATTCTCAGAAGAGTCCAGAACCTACCAAAATTGAGAACTGTTATAGAGAGAGAAGGAAAGAGTAGGAAAAAATGATACTAAGTTTCTCAATGGTCAACCAAAGGGAAAATGCCCCTAATAGCCTATGTAACTTTTTATATCTCTGCTATGAAATACAGATTGTACAAATCAAGCTTCCAAAGGATGAAAATAACTGTAATATTCCTAGCATTTCTTCATTTCTTTGTAGTTTTCAAAAGTCATTTACCCCCACTGAAACAAACACAGATAGTTGGCTAAGAAAACTTTGACAGAGACTCCTGCCTCTTTATGCCTCAGGCCTTAATGCTTCTTCTTTCCTCTGAGATGTTCTCCTCTCACATTCCACTTGCCAAACTCATTTTCATGGTCAAGACTGAGATGCAATGTTCTTTCTCTGTGAAGATGGCTCTTAGCTCACCCCCTAGTCAGATGTAATCACTTTCCGGTCTTCCTACCCAGGCTGGTTTTCCCTGAGCACCAAAACCAGACTTTCCATCTTCAAAAAACTTTCTATACCACCTAGCATGATGTCTAGCACAAAAGAAGTTAATGTGTTTTATTTTTTCAAATTGTATTTAGTAAATATCAACAACAAAGTGCATGATACTTTAAAGTCTTTTCACTCAAAGATTTCTGAAAATGCACACATGAGAAATGAGTGAATGGTTGAAAGGAAGAATGAAAGGTGGTTTTCCATGAGGTCCGATGTGTGGTTGCTGGTGGGGACCCCAATGTGTGCTTCTGGTGCATGGTTTTGGAAAACAGTCCCTGAGCCTACCTACCCATTCTTTCTCTGACCTTAGATTTTTCTTTCTGGATAAGACCTGAACACAGGAAACTCTTGCTGGTAATAGAGAATTCACTTACCATGAACTTATAATCAGTAAATACCATAAATAAATAAATAAATAAATAAGTGTTGTAAAAACAGAGCAGTATCAGGGGCTTTGGGAATTCGGGGTTAAGAGTGGTACATGCATGTTTTAAATAGAGGGGTCAGGAGAGACCCCACTGAGGTGATGACCATTGTGGGAAAATGTGGGGCGAACAAGCCATATGTGTACCTGCATTCCTGGCAGAGGGAACAGCCAGGGCTAGGTCCTAGGGAAGGATTATTGCAGGAGTTTCGAAGGTATAACAGCCAGTAGGAGTGGAGTGAGCAAGGGGGTATGTCATAGGGGATGAAGGTGAAGGAGTTAGGAAGGGAGGAGGTCTGTAGGGCACCATAGGCCATTGAGAACTTCAGCTTTTTCTCTGGATGAGAGAGGGAGCCATTGGAGGGTTTGGGGGCAGAGGATGAATATAATTCGGCTCAGTTGTTTCCGAGGCTCCCTGGCTGCTGTGTTGAGAGTGGATGAATGAGCACCGGAGGCGGAGGAGAGATGCTGCAGTGAGCCGTGGGAGGCAGAGGGGGAGCATGGGCCCTGTGACAAGTGGGTCGATAGACATTACCCCAGGCTTGCATCAGAACTGTGCAGGGAATGGAGCTTTGCTAATCCTAGTCAAATGTGGCCTGAAACATATGACCCAGGAATGTTCTGAAATGCTTCTATGAAAGCCTTAATATGGGGAATAATTTGGGAGGCTTTTTGGGTAATGACAATGCATAAGCTCCATTCAGACTGAAATCTTGCTTTGTTTTACAGGAGCCTTCTTCCTATTAAAGAACTACTGCTGAGTCCCCCGACGTACTAGAAATTCAGTCATTTTGGCTGCATTTCCATAGGCTCTGTGGAAGGACTCCTTCCTGGATTTGGTCAAGAAGCATCCGATCTGAGTAATTTATTAGAGGATTTTGAAGGAATTTAGATGTTAGGAGACAATATTTGGGCTTTTCAAAAAGTTGTGGACAATGTTTTGTACAAAAAGCTATTAAAAATAGATGTACCTTGGGCAGGAAATTTTTTACAAATTAGAAGAAGAGTAGAAGAAATGAATCCCGCCCCTCCTCCGACTAAGAAATAAAAATAGTAAGATTCTCAGTAATTTCCAGAAGCTTATGGTAAGGGCTCCTACCCCACTCTACCCTCAGTTCTGAAGCCTGCATGAAGGGATTCTCAGAGCAAATCTGATAATGTCTGTTCCCTCTAAAATCCCTTCATTGTTTTTCATGACAAAACCATGCCTTCCTGACAAAATTCAAATCCTTTAGGCGGTGACCTTGTCTACTTTGTCTTCTGCCCTTCTCTTCCCACTTCCTTCCTTGACCACTGGGCCCTTGTCAGAAGGACTATCTCCGGTTCCCTATGGGTCTCAAGCGTGATCACAGCACTGTGCCTTCACACCTGCAGCTGCTTTCCCTTGCAGGGTCCTTGGACTTGCCCCATCAGTTCCCACTCATCCTCAGTATCGCAGTCTGGGAGACACTGCTGCCAGGAAGTCCGCCCTGACTCTACTTTTGAATTCAGTGCCATTTCTGGGTGTTTCTATGGCATTTTGTGTTTATTGCACTTCTCACAAGAGATTGTTTTGTTACTATTGAAAAAAATAGTTTTAAGAAATTCCCTCGATAATCTTAAACTTTAATAAGTCCCTGGTATATTGGACATACTTCATACCTGTTTGATGAAAGAACAAACTCAGGCCTTGCATTGTACATTCCCGGGTACCACTGCCAGACCCATCTGTGTTTTGAGGACTTTGGGCCGGGCTTATGTGTAGTAAACTGTTTATATGTTGCACTATTTTGTGACCACAACAGAGTTTCTCAGTAACTGTTACCTTGTATTGCATCCTGTTAACAATTCCATTTCTCTGTTTTTTTTTTTCCTTCTCTCATCTTCATTTAGAATGTAAATATTTTACAAAACAGATGGTGACAAAAACATTTCAAGTTTGTACTATAGGAGAGGAATGAAATTGACCTGGGTTCAGCCATAAAGAATGCCTGAGAGCCAGCATCCGGGGTTTTTCTTCAGTGACCCGATTTAAATCACTTCGAAAGAAGAGAAGGAAAGAAGTAAGTCTCTTTTTCATTCTGCCTCTTTGTAGATAATTACTGGGAGCCTGGGCCTCAGGACTCAGTATCACCGCCATAAGGGCATTTTGAGATTGAATTTCATTGATGTGTTTTTTACCATCTCAAGATGCCTTGGAAATGATCTGTATGTTGTGCTGTCTTCTGGAGCAAATTGGCCGATAGCCCTCTCACTGTGTATGACAGGAGAGATCAGGAGTGCTTTGGCTCATGGCTTCCTGCTCCCTTCCACTGCTCTCAGTGTGATTCAGACCCTCACCCCCTCTTGACTGGCTGGCTGCAATTCCTCCCTGACTTCCTGAGGTGAGAACATCCCTATGGGAGAGAGGCTGAGGGCCCTGGTGGCAGCTAGAGACTAGCCATGCTGGAGAGACAGTCTCATGTCAAGTAAGCTGAGGTCAGCACAGGTTTTGCTGGAGAGAAGGTGGACAGGCCATGCTGGGAATCAGACTGGCAGGTCTGGTCTGGCATTAGGCAGCATCGTGGACCTAAAACTTGATAGGCAGGTGGCAGAAAGCTCCAACAGGAATGGAATAGCATGAAGAATATGCAGAAAGAGTAGTAGCTTTGAAAGGGAGCCTCCGTAGACTAAAGTCTTTCATCCAGGGCAACTCAGATCTATTCCGTTGGCTCTGTCCCAGGTGGAGATTGACTGATGTTAAAGCTCCCTTATCTGCTGAGGAGAATCCAGTTGCCTTAAAAGGAAAGGCTTCTCCTTATCTAGTTCCGTGTCTTCAGTAAGTGAGTAAGAGGGGAGGAGTGCGAAGCTGGCCTTGGATTCTCCCAGGGATGGTGTTCTAGCAGACGTCTCTGGATTTGCTCTGGGAGTTGGAGAGACAGTGAGGGGGATGAGGGAAGCTGTTCTTTCATTTTTCCTCTGTTGGGTTCTCCTTCTGAGATCAAGTCACCATATGGAGCTAAAGGGGAAGATTTGGCCTAGGACATCCTGATACGCCCCATTTTCCAGTTTCTATAACTCCTCCTGTACCCTCAGGTCTCTTCTGCACATCGTCATCAGATAAAGCTTCCTGAAATGTAGTCTTCATGATTTCGATGAGACGTTAATGACTTCTCATTTCTGTGCAATAGATTCCGACCCACTTAGGCTGATATTTAAGAACCTTTACTATCTGGGCCCAGCCGACCTCATTATCCCCCACACAGATCTGGGACCCAGTGAAGCAAGTGTGCTCACTGTTCTTTGACTACTCCATAGCAATTCCTATCCTGATGAGTTATTCCTTTTGCTATCTCCCACTAAGAATGCCTTCCTTCACTCCCTCCACCTACACGAAGTTCTAAAAGAAACGCTTTTATGGAACCCGGCCTGTTCCATACAGTCTTCTCCGACCACTCTTCAACCTCTCTCAGACCAGTGGCGTTCTTGGATTTCTTTCCATGATATCTAACTGGGTTTAGTGATTTCTGGGGAGAGAGAAAGCAAAATAGTGTGTGTGGAAGAATGTAGTTTCTTGAAGTAAGTGATCTAGTCTTCCTCTAAGAAACGAGGACTTTTGAGTGTGCGTCTTTTGCTTTGGCTTATTCAATATCAAATGGCTCTGTCTCTCCACATGGCACTTGTTCAAGACCCACTGGGGATATTTTTGCACCATTGACTGAACAGACTTCAAGGGTTCATGTGGTAGAACATTCTCAAGGCATGTTCTTGGTCTGGAGTCCAGGACATTCTCGGTGACTTGCGACTATCAGTTTTCTAAGTTTGCAGGCACAACTTACGAAATTCTGGTCTCAAAGGTGTTCCCGGGACACTTACCCATCGGTGGGATGTCAGTTATCCTGACAGCAGGATAACTAGAGAAAAATTTGGACAGTCCCTTCTTTAAACTCTGAAATTGCTAGCTTGAAAAAGACCCCAGATAGAAGGTCTTGGGGGTGTGGGCCAGGAAAGAGGGTTAGCTCTGTGGAATAAAGTCCTCATGAGAACAGAAAGATAAAATTTAGATCTCTAGGCAGGTTTGCAATCCACGCTTTGTAAATGCAGACCCCGTACAGGAATCATGGGAATCGATTAACTTTCTGCAATCCTAAGACAGATAGACTTTGTCTGGAGGGGTCAGAAGCATCCAAATAGTCCTGAAGGCATTGTATAAATGCTTGCCTTAATGCAGCAAATGTTCCGTGGGTAATATCTTCCTGCAGAGTTACATCACATGGAAACTGAGCTGCGTACTTTCTTAGTATCTTAGGCCACGATACCCTGTGTATTTAACTCAAAACTCTTTAAGCTACAATGGAGCATCCTTAATGGATCATTTGGCATATGCGGTGATGCTGACATGAAACAAACTTCTAAAAAATTTAAACGAAACCTTTTAGAAGTGCCCACTAGGGAGCACAGTTGTATTGAAAGGTAATATAATTTGTGACTTCAGAAGCCTGTTGTTAGTCTCTTTTAGAAAGCATTCTGCGCTTTATTTCCTCGACTTCATTTTCTTTTTTTTTAAAGAAAATTTATTATTTAATTAAATGAAACATTTTCAGATGCATTTATTTTTCCAGAAATCCCATAGAAAGCTATAAGAGGCTCTCGTGGTTCTCATCCAGCCCAAGTTACGTACAAATTATATTTTATCCAGGTTTTCTTACCCCGTATTTTTATGCATAAAGTTACATAAGGCAGGGGTAATGGTGTGGTGGGGGGGACAGATGCAGTGCATTCAAATTAATTTGCATTTTAAAGAAGTGTTCAGTGGCTGAGTCGTTACCATTTGAAAGAGATTTTTATTCTAACACTGTTAACTACAATAATTAGTTTTTCATAAACTCTGGTCCTGACATATTATTAATTAGTACGACTGAATTTAAAAGTCAGCCTTTTGTGTTGTATACATGTATATATGCATTTATTTTATTCTGATGAAACTGCATACTCTCTCTTTCATTATTTTGAATAGAGGTCAGTAGTTTGCAATACAAATCTAAAAGAATTTAGCAAGCAAATTGTATTTCTATTTGTAGGAATGAGGTTTGATGACCCTTATGCCATGCAGGCTTAAGTTGAAGACAGTTTACCCGGAATGTTCCTGTAAAAATTTTCATGATCCATTTAGGTGATTGTAGCTGCAATTATAAAAAATATTGTAGTTCATTTTTCATTTGCTCATATATATACAGCAATTTATTTTATATACAATCTGGACACATAACTCAATAATTATGACATAGTTACCCGAAAATATCTGGGCAATGTGAATTAAAAAATGTTCATAATAACCTTGTATTTCTTTCTGAAGAACCTATAAAAAGGAATGATTGCTTTTCAGAGAGGCAAAGGATAAGGGGGACAAATCTCTTCTCTTGGCTTTGCATGGGACTCATCCATCTGCTGCCTTTCTTCTCCGCTGCCTGCTAAAGCAAACCAAGAGACTCACACTTGATTTCTGTTCAGTACTTACCCCCTTTAGGCTGAACCTCGTAACTTCTTATGTAAGACTCCGTTCAATTAACCCCGGGGAAAGGACTGGACTTCTTCCTTAGAGCAACTTATCGGGCCAAGATTCTAGAGTCAGAGACCTCCGTGATCCTCTGAATATCTTTTTGTAAATAAATATGACTCGCCTTAAGCCTGGAGCCCAGAGCAGGTTTTCTTGGTCAAGAGCTGATTCTTTAATGGCTACAGCCGTTATTTTGTTTACCTAGCACATGAGTAGTGCTTACTCTTTGCCAGGCGCATGCAAAATGCCTCACACATAATTAACTCATTTCGTCCCCACAAGGACACAAAGGTATTGCGACCATTCCCATTTTACAGATGAGTAAGTAGCATGCCTGAGGTCACAAAGCTGGAAGGGGGCAAAGCCAGGATGGGAACACGCCAGTATCTGAGCTACCATCTTGGCTGACATCCTACCGTTCTGAGCTCTGCAGTCACCGTCCGAAAACGAAATGGTTGCTGGTGTCTCCGCTCCAGTCCTGGACGGTGCTCCTTCAGACTCATTCTGCTCTCTCACGAGAAGACCCACAAATTCATGTGACACCACTATCTCCCCCACTTTGCACCTTATAATCCAGCCCCAGTGAGCATCTCACTGTCCCTGAACTCCGTGGACTTTCTCAGACCTCTGTGCCTCTATACTTCTCCTTACCTCCCTCCTACAGCATGTCTTTCCCCTCCTTATTCGTAAGATGCCCTACGAGGCATCTTTTAAGCTATTACTCACTTGCCACCTCCTCTGGCCTTTCCCACCTTTCACAAGACGTAGACACCTGTGCTGTGTACACACACACACATGCCTGCAGCCCCTCCAACACTTCCCATGTGGTGATGGCCTCTTGTTCTGCCTTCAGCCTGGCTTCAGTCCTGTTAGATTACGTCTAGTTTTGGGGTCTGGTGCAATAAGCGCTGGAGGCCAGTAATTCTGGGTCATAAGTGTGCGGTCCAGTGAAACCCTAGAGAATCCCTAAAAAGCCGGCCACCCCTTAACAATGGCTTGTTACCATTCTGTGCCTGGCAAAGTCCTTCTTGGATGGGTCGGCCGATTAGGTGGAACAGCTCTCACAACCGTAATAAATTCTTCTGGAACGCAGTCTTCCAAATATACATGTATACATGAGAAAGGCCTCACTGTGCTAACTTTGAAAGGCACTGGCATTTATGGGAATTTGACCAAAATACTGAAAACAAAAGCAAAAACAAACAAGACCCAAAACATTCCACGGAGAGAATATTAATTTTATACTAAGTATGCCTCTCATGTCCTCATGGACACATAATATTAGTATTTCCATATGGCCTGGAAATGCTAAATAGTTAATAGCTTCCTCAGCAATTTGTTTCTTGTTATGACTTCTCCAGGAACCGGCAATAGTTTTGGCAAAGCGAAATAACAATGTATTTCTATAATCATAACAATCTACAATGGTTCTTTAGTTAGCCTGGTTTTGATATTTGAAAAGTAGAGATATTAATTTCACATGCAAACAGAGGATAAGAAAATGTCAAAAAAAACAGTTTATAAGTCAAATATGTGTTATAACAAGGTTGTTAATGTTTTAAAGGATTCTTTCAGTAAGTACCCTTAAGTATACTTAGCGTTACTAATTCCTTTTTTTTTATTGAGATATAATTGACATACATTATATTAGTTTCAGGTGTGCCATGTAATGATTCAATATTTGTATATATTGCAAAATGATCACCGCAAGGAGTCTAGTTAACATCCATCACCACACAGTTATGATTTTTTTTCTTATTATGAGAACTATTAATATTTCCCTTCTCAGCAACTTTCAAATATGCAACGCAGTACTATTGACTATAGTCACCATGCTGCATGTTACATCCCCAAGAATGATTTATTTTATAATTGGAGGGTTGTACCTTTGGATTCCCTTCACTTTTTGCCCAATCCCTTCCTCCCACCTCTGGCAACCACCAGCTTGTTCTCTATATCTATGAGTTTGCTTTTAATTGTTTGTTTTTTAATATTCCACAGATAAGTAAAATCATATGGTATTTGTCTTTCTCTATCTTATTTCACTTAGCATAAAGCCCTCTTGGCCCATCCATGTTCTTGCAACTGGCAAGGTTTCATTCTTTTTCATTCTTTTTTAGTTGTGTATCTCTACTACATTTTCTTTATCCATTAATTCACTGATGAAATTTTAGGATTGCCTCCTTGTCTTACCTATTGTAAATTAGGCTCCAGTAAACATGGGGGTGCTTCTGACCCCTCACTATGTTGTAGTTACCTTTTACTTTATTAGGAAGTAAGTCATAAGAAACTTAATAATTGTAAGAAAAGGAAGGGAAAGAAAATATTTTGGGTCAAATAAGCTACCAGTCTGGAAAATCTTGCCCTAGGTGGAATCTGCTGGTGTGCATCAAAGATTTTTTCAGGTCAAGCAGAAAGAACAGGACTGAGAAATGGGGGAGAAGCTTGGCTATCTCCATTAGCAGGTCCTTCAAGTCTCATTGGATGATTTCCAAATAACTGAAACAACATGAAAGTTTCTCTTCTCCTCCACGCAGTGTGGGGCTCTAGTTTGAGAAAAAAACAGAGAGAATAAACAAGGGACCAACTATAAACTTTCCAAGGAATGTTTGGATATCATCTGTCAAAAAGCTACCTTTAGCTGGAGAGATTTGGATTTTATTCTTTATCACTTGCTAGGTGCTGTTGAACACAGTTGCTTTGTTTCTTTGTCTTTTTTTGGTCATTGTGTTAAGTGCTTACTTGTAGATCCTGGAAGTTTTGATGAGGTGAGGTTTGTAAAGTAATTTGAAAAGTGGAGTGAACACATTACTTTAAAATCAAGTCCTCTGTTACTGGTTGACTTTTAACTTTTACCTTGAATCATTCCCCTGTTGAACTGAGTATCAACTTTCGTGAACAGATGAAATGAAGCAAAAAGGCACCTGTATACCCCACGTTTCTTCCTCGGAGAAAGAAGCGCTCTCACTGGTAACAGATGCAGTATTCACAAAGGGGTTCATGCCTTCTATGTCATTTGCTAAAGGTCTTGAAAGCGAAATTTATTTAAAAGTCTTTGTAAATATCCCTATTCTACATGATAAAGACTTTCCATGCAATAAAAAGGTCTAAATCCATTTATTTGCACTTGTAAATTAGAAATTTTGCACATGTAATAAGAGCAACCATGCAAGAAACCACCACTGATCTCAACTTGAATTATTTCATCCAGTTCCTACCTGGAAGGCTTTTTTTTTTCTTCTCCAGTGCAATTAATTAAGCAAACGGGACCAACGTTGGTGCTTTTGACAGCTTATAAGAACAAAGGCTCTTGCGTTGGAGCTTTCATGGGTCTCATAAGTAGACAGTCCTCATAAATCCTGCATAACAGATCTTTTGATTCTCCCTCAAAAGATTTATCCTATTCCAATTGGTACTCATCACCACAGGAGGCTTGCTACTTGCAAATTTTTCTATTGCTGTTTTCATTTCCTCTCCAGTAATAGAGGCAATCAGTTTCTCATTATCCAGAAGATCCAGTTTTGGCATTTTAATTTTAGCCAGAATTTTCATAATCTCTCTGTTATCAGCTGCTAACTCTGATGCAAATATCAGTTTGGAGAATTTAAAAAAAAAAGGAACATTTTTACATCACAGCTAGCTAATGATCAAACATAGACCTACTGAAGTAAAAAACTATGGTCTTTGTGATTTTGATTCTTATTAGTATATTAGTTACTCTTCACTTATTTATAAAATTTGGTAAGGATTTGTTAAGAAAATTGTAGCCTTTAACAATGCTAACCTTTAACATTTGTTGAATTTCAGCTTTGGGCCTAGAGCCACATTTGGTGTTAGGATCATAGAGAACAGGTCTGTTTCCAGTGGGGAAAAATTAATGCTTTTCAGCAAGAGAGGAATTTTACTGATGTGCAACATAGTTGGGCCCCTACTATGGGTGCACTGGTGTCCAGTAATTTTGTGACAGACTCCAAACCCATCCCTCATCATTGACCTTTTGTGTTTTGAAGACTAAGAATATATGAAGAGATAATATATATGAAAAACAAACAAAAATAAGAGAAAAAGCTCATGTGATTTATAACTCATTAGATACACTGTACCAAAATGTAGAAATGGCTTCCTTGTGATAGAATAGAATTCTTTGAAAGGAACTTTAGAAAACGTTCAGATGTAGTCTTTGATATCCATTCGGTATTAGCCAGAGGTCCACATTTAAGCTTACTTTTAATTAATTAATTAATTTATTTATTTTAAAGATTTAAAAAATTTATTTGACAGAGAGATCACAAGTAGGCAGAGAAGCAGGCAGAGAGAGAGGAGGAAGCAGGCTCCCTGCTGAGCCAAGAGCCCAATGAGGGACTCGATTCCAGGACCCTGGGATCATGACCTGAGCCGAAGACAGAGGATTTAACCCACTGAGCTACCCAGGCGCCCCTTAAGCTTACTTTTAAAAAAAAAGATTTATTTATTTATTTTAGAGAGAGAGCATGCACACACATGTTTGTGTGCATGTGGTGTGGGGGAGGGGCAGATGGAGAGGGAGAGAGAAAATCTTAAGCAGGCTCCACGCCCAGTGTGGAGCCCAACATGGGGCCCGATCTCATAACCCTGAGATCACAACTTGGACCAAAATCAGGACTCAGATGCTTAACTGAATGAGCTACCCCCGCACCCTCAGCTTACTTTTTGAACACTAATTTATGTGAATGTGTTTGTGTTCCTGTATGCTTTATGCAAGGAAATTTATTTTTATTTATTATTTATTTTTAAAGATTTTATTTATTTATTTGACAGACAAAGATCACAAGTAGGCAGAGAGGCAGGCAGAGAGAGAAGGGGAAGTAGGCTCCCTACTGAGCAGAGAGCCGGATGCGGGGCTCGATCCCAGGACCCTGAGATCGTGACCTGAGCCGAAGGCAGATGCTTAACCCACTGAGCCACCCAGGTGCCCCAAGGAAATTTATTTTTATAATTTCCTCTATCTTATTAATTTGGTTTCTAACGATTCAGCGTTCATTTTTTGCACCTGTGTTCCTATGATGTCTCAGCTTTAGGAAGAGTGTCTCTCAGATTCTGAAGGCTGAGATTTGAACATGTCATTCAGGTTAGTGGGACACCAGCCTATGGGCTTGGGACTGGGCAGGAGGCACTCTCATGCTCTCTGTTGGAATCCGTGACTCTGATTAGTAAGGGAGGAAGTGATGGGAGGCTGTAGTTTTTAGGAAAAGCAAACAGTCTCCCTTGCCCCCTTGATGGCTGCAGCTGCTTCATCTTGAGTCAGCAGGATATAACAACAACACAAGGAAATATATTTCATGTGAGAGGAGAGAGGCTGTCACCATTTGGGTCGCCTCTTGGTTTTCTGCCTGTGACTAAGGTCAAGGTGCCAATTCTTTTCCCATTCTGCTGATTCTTGCTGCAGAGTCCTGGCCGATCCTCACCTGAGCGAACAGGGACATCATCATCTGGGAAAGAGAGTTCTAATGGGGGTGGGAGGTGGTGGTGGAGTATGGGAGCAAGGAGACCCCAAGGAGTGTGGCCCAGAACAGCTGGGGTGAATTGTAGAACAAGCATCCAGAAATTAACAACACAGGAAACAACAAATGTTGATAAGGATACAGAGACTGGGGAACCCTCTTGCACTGTTGGTGGGAATACACACTATAGTCACTCTGGAGAAGAGTATGGAGTTTCCCCCCAAAATTAAAAACAGAACCACCCTGTAACCCAGCAATTGCACTGCCAGGTATTTACCCAAAAGTTACAGAAATAATGATTCAAAGGGGCAATGTTTACAGCATCATTATCAACAATAGCCAAATTATGGAATGAGTCAAAATGTCCATTGACTGATGAATGGATAAAGATGTGGTACACACACACACACACACACACACACACACACACGCACACAGGAATATTACTTATCAAAAGGAACAAAATCTTGCAATTTACAATGATGTGGAAGGAGCTAGAGTGTATTATGTTAAGAAAAATAAGTCAGAGAAAGACAAATACCATACGATTTCACTCATATGGGTGAATTTAAGAAACAAAACAGATGAACATAATGGGAAGGGGAAAAAAAGGGAGGCAAATCATGAGAGACCCTTAACTATAGAGAACAAACTGGGGGTTGATTGGAAGCAACTGAACTTAGAAAGTGGGACCAAAAAAATATGAAAGACTGACTCTGAAGTCTTGAACTTAGGGAGCAGAGAGGTGGCCGTGCCATGAACAAAGGGAGGGAGCAAGTGCATTGAGTTAGCATGAGATGAGATTTCGAACCGCGGAGCCTGCATTCCAACTTAACCGAGACAGAGAAACATGTCGACTTCTGGACTGGACCCGCCCCTGGCAGGAGCACTGAGATCATAGCACCTCAAAAGGCATCAGTCATTTCGGTGTTCAGAAGGGACTATGTTTTTCTCCAATAGGAACTTAGTGTTTAGAATGATTTCAGATTTATAGAAAATTGGGAAGATAATGTAGAGGTTTTCCAATACTCCCCACAAAATTTCTCCAATTATTATCCTCTTAAGTTTGTATGATACATGTGTTACAATTAATGAATCAACAATGATACATTATATTTGCTAAATATCATAATTTATTCAGATTTCCTTAGTTTTCACCTAATATCCTTTTTCTGTGCCAAGATCTCATCTAAGATGCCACATCATATTTAGTTGTCATCTCTCCTCAGGCTCCTCTTGGGATTGTGACGGATTCTTAGGTTTTCCTTATTTTTTGAGGACCTTGAGAGTTTTGAGAAGTACTGGTCCAGTACTCATCTCAGGATTTGTGTGATGTTTTCCTCATGGTTGGACTGGGGTTATGGATGTTTGGAACAAGATCACAGAGGTGGAGTGTCCTTTTCACCGTATCATATCAAGACCACACACCATCAACATGACTGATTACTACTGATGCTGACCTTGATCGCCTGGCTGAGGTAGAGCTGGTCAAGTTTCTCCCTTTCTGTACTACAGTCTTTGGAAAGAAGTCACTATGCTCAGTCCACCGTTGAGGCATTTTGGGGTGGATGTGATGTTCCATTTCTTGAGATGGGAGTATTTACCTAAATTATTTGGAATTCTTTGCACAGGATATTTTTCTCTTCTCCCCATTTATTAATTGATTCCATCATTTAATCATTTATTTATATCTGTATGGTCTCAAGAATATTTGTTTTATAATTTGGGTTATGATCCAATACTACTTTACTCATTTTCCTGTTTAGATGGCTTTAGCTTTGGCAACTGGGAGCTCTTTCATTTGGCTTCTGTTGCAGCAAGGGGTACTCTTAAGCACACATTATATGTGGGTGCTGAGCTCTGTGCTAGCAGGAGATCTGGGAGGCTGCCCAGACAAGCCCTGAGATTGGTCATGGGGCAGCAGAGGTTAGGAGATTCCAGGGTTCTGGACACTCAGCAGGGAACTTGGGGTTACTCTGTAGTGATTGAATGATCCTTTGTATTCTTAAGTGTGAGAGTGACATGAGGAATAGCATATTGGAAGATACTTCAGATGCTCCATGAATTGCTAGTTTCATGCATTCATTCATTTAGGAAATGTTTATGGAAACCCTATTCTGCCACCTGCTTGGGAGTGAGGGTGGAACATCATGGGAAAGAAGACCAACACCTACTGAGCACCTGCCTGGCATAGGGCATCTCACACACTGAATTTCTCTTTGTTCTCCCAACAACCTGGTGAGATAAATATTGTTTTCAAGGTTTTACGGGTGAAAACACTGAGTTTCAGAGAGATTCAGTCACTGGCTTAAGGCCACACAGCTAGTAAGTGGCAGAGCTGGGATTTAAACTCAGATTTGTGTTACTCCACATGAAGTTGATTAAGAAGGTCACCAGTTTTTTGCTACTTCCTTCATGGAGAAGTAGAGTCTAACCAGTCTCCTGGAATCTGGACTGATGTTTTTGACTGAATTACACTTACCTGAATTCAGCGGAAAGGACATTCTGGAAGTTATAAGGCTAGATCAAAAGAAGCCTAAAGCTTTCTCCCAGGCCTCTTGGAATGCATGCTTTTGGGGAAGCCTGATGTCACATGAGAAGTCCAACTGCTCTGAGACTGCCATGCTGTGAGGTAACCTAGGGTACCCATAGGGATGCCTGCCCACTCCCCATTATCCCAGAAATCTTATCCCAGGAACCTGAAATGTGAGCGAGGAGTTCGTCTGATGATTCGAGCCCCAGCCAGCATCTCACTGCAATTCCATGAGAGCTCCTGAGCAAGAACCACCCACCTGAGCCCTGTTAACCCTCAGAACCACAAGAAATAAGAGTACATTGTTGTTTGAATGTCATTTGCAGCAAGATGTAATTGGCGCTCAACAAATGAAGGTCTTTTCTCTCTGTACTGCCTAGCATCTAGTAGTGCCTGCTGTTCTGACAAGATCCTGGACTGAGGCAAAGAACATGAGAGGCCATTACCCCAAATGCACGGGGGCCTGTTTGGCTCTGCATGCTTGGGGACAAGGAGAAGATGCACATCTGAGAGCCCTGTTAAAAGCGTAGGTTAGAATAGAGCCGAGCACAATAGAGGAGAATTGTCAGGGGAAGAGATGGTGACTTCCTCAGATCACCTTGAACTGGCAGTTCTACTCTATGTCTCTGAGATGTCTGACTTTGACCAAACTATTTTAACTCTCTGAGCCTGAGCTTCCTTATCTTTAAAGCTTGGATGATCTGATGATGATAATGCCAGACGCAATGAGGTAGCAGCAGGTACTCAATAAACGTGTTTCTTTGTCTTTTTAAGCAAGTCCCTTTTATGGCACTTGTTGCTTTAAATTAGAATTGTTTATTTTCTAGTCTATCTCTGAAACAGGCTTGCAGATTCTTTGGGGGAAATGAGGTTATATTATATATGTTGGTCTTGGTGACTAGCTTAGTAAGCAGAGCGGAGATTCAAATAGTTGTTGAATGAAAGAAGGAAGTGGTATCAATGAGTAAAGCTTCATTGTGGTAGAGGCTTAAAAGAGGATAGCTTTCCTTCTGATCTGGGTAGGAGGTCAGAGGTAACATTGGTTACCAGGAGAAACCAAGACAGAAAGAATTATAAGAAAAATAGGGAGTGGATCAGCAGTGACAAATGCAAACTAGGTCAGGTAAAAAGTTCCAGTGGAGTGTTAATAAGCTCCAGAGAAGGTGTACAAGGAAGAAATGGGTTCTGAAGCGCAGAGGCAGCATAGGAGTTGGGAGGGTTGATGGAGATACACATACTCACACAACAGAGTATATATTCTGTCCTCTGAGAAGTATAGTCAGAGGAAGGTAGGCATATTAATTTACACAACTCTTAAAAAATTCTTGTCTACTCAATCAATCACTAAACACTTATTATTCATCTAGTATACTCCAGGAACTGTATTAGGCATGATAAACATTGTGGTGATCCAAACAGGTAAAATGTTTCTCTCTCATCAAGTTTATGGTTAAAAGAGAAGACAGACATTGACCAAATCAGGAACTAAGTAGATATGTAATTATTAACTGAAGTAAGTCCTGTGAAGAGAAAGTATAGAGGCTGCTTGTTTTTCTCTAATGTCCATTCTGCCTGTCTTTGATAACAGAGTGTTTGAGTTTTGGTTGGGAACACCACCAAACACTGACCATCTCTTATAGCTTGTCCACGTGACTAAAGTTCTGGCCAGTGGGATAGGAACAGGAAGAATTTTTTTTTAGCCACTTTTGGGGTGCGTCCTAAAAGGGAATCATGTATATTCCCTGGCCCTTTCCTCCTTCCTGCTGGCTGGAAATGATGAGAAATGAAATGAAAGCCTTCAATCCCAAGATGGAAGCTGTAGTTTGAAGGTGGCAGGATCTCCCTTAAAGCCTTGGGATCATGGATTATAATTACAAAAAATGAACTTCCATCTTATTTAAGCCATTGTTTCTTGGACTCCCTTTTTTATTGCAACATAGCCAGTGCCTTATTATAGGAAACTAAGAAGGGGGAGAGCAGAGGGAAACCCAGTTGAAATGGGAGAGGAGGGGCAAGGAAATCTCCAGGGAAGGAGTATCTATGAAGCAGAATGATGGAGAGTAAGAGTGCTCCAGGTAGAAGGATCAGCATGTATGAAGCCCCTGAAGTGGATAAGTACTTGATAAATTTGAAAACCAAACTCATCGATGGAGAGAACAGAATGGTGGTTGCTGGGGTGGGGGTGTGGGTGAGATGGGTGAAGGAGGTCAAGAGGTATTAACTTCCAGTTATAAAATAAATGTCATGGGGATGGAATGTACAGCACAGTGATTATAAGTCAATAAAATTGTAGTGCATATTTGAAAGTTGCCAAGAGAATAAATCTAAAAAGTTCTCATCATGAGAAAAAAAATTATAACTTTGGTGACAGATGTCCCTAAATTATTGTGAAAATAATTTCACAGTGTATACAAATATGGAATCATTATTTCATACACCTGACATTGACAGAATGTTATATGTCAATGATACTTTAAAAATCCCAGAGGAAAAAAGATGCTTTACAGAAGACCTCCTAGGAGGATCTGTACCAACCAAGATCATATGGTTGGCTCATAGGATACAGAATAATATCTGACCATGTCATGTTCAGTCATATTCAAATCATGTTTAATTAATAAAATAAAACATTTTATTGGAGGGGAAAAAGAAAATGGCTTGATATATGTGAAGAACAGAAAGAATGAGTAAGGAATGTGGGGAGAAATGACCAGAGGTAATCCTAAGTGAAATTTAGGAGGTCATTGAAGGGTTTTAAGTGCTGAGAATATAATATAATATATTGGTCTCCTTTATGTTTCTGGCTCTGTTGGAATGATTGGCTAGATGGGGGAGAGTACAGATGCTTGGCTGGAGATGGTGGACACTAGTTCTGGAGGTATAGATGGACATACAGAGAAGTGATGGGTTTGAGTAGGATTTTGAAGGTAAAATTACCAGATCCATTTGAGGTATAGGATGTGTGTCATTGAGAGGAAAAACGCTTTCAAGATGATTCCAGGTTTGGAGAGGAAGACCAGAGGAAGAAGAGAATTGACAGAGTAAGACCAAATGTTCATTTTCTTTTGAATGCAGTATGTTGGAAAGAAACATAAAGCCAACATTTGAATCCCATCATCATCAATTATCAGCTGTGTGATTTTGGGAATGTTACAATTTTTTCATAGAAAAAAAATAAGGTTAGAGGTTAAGAAACAGAAACCCAACATTTTGAACTTAAAATTGATGGAGGTAATGTGCTATAGTAGAAAGACAGTAGGCTATGGAGACAAATGCCGTTACATTACTTCCTTATTAGGTGACCTTGACAAGGTCACTTAAAATCTTAGAACCTCAGAGTTCTCATGCAAAAAAAAAATCTTGTCATAGGGACTTAAAATAATTTTTATAATACACCTAACAATGTGTCTAGCATAGGCGATGAATAAATGTATGCTCTCTTTGTATTGCTTCAAGTTGTTTTCTAGTTGAAACTTACACTGAATGCCCAATATATCTGGAGATCAGATAACTTAGACATTTATTTTCATACAAAAACTCAAAAAAAAAAGGAAGGCTGGGGGACAAATCCAGGCTACTTTGTCTGGACCACTGTAGTCATTTCATGACCCTTGTCCTTCCTCAGTCTGTATGCTGAAACTAAGAGATGAGTTTTCAAAGAACATTGAACTTGGACCCTGTGACTCATTGGTTAACATGTTCTGTGGTACCCCCCCCCTTTTTTTTTTAAAGATTTATTTATTTATTTGAGAGAGAGAGAGAGAACAAGTGGGGGAGGATCAGAGGGGAGAGAGAATCATCAAGCAGACTCCCCACTGAGCAGAGTCTGATGTGGGGCTAGATTCCAGAACCCTGAGATCATGGCTTGAGCTGTAACCAAGAGTCTGATGCTCAGCCTTTTGAGCCACCCAGGTGCCACTGTTGTGCACTTTTCCAGAAGGTAAAAGTAGTCTTCCAGAAAAGTTATTATCAGGCCCTTATAGTGAGAGCTGAATGCAACTTCATCAGATACCATCAGTTTTTAGACTTTTCTTTTAGAGAAACTCCCCACAGCCTCCTAAACCCCAGGGACACTTGCTCAATGTACTGTGGGGAAGTGGTCTGAGCCTAAAGCAATAATACAACTTTCAAAATAAAATGACTAAATAATTAACAAGGGTACGTACTCCATGGTGACATTTGGTGAGAGTATTAGGATTAGTACTTTGCAAAATGCCCAAGGTGTATCATGGATATTTGATGAAAGTGGTTGGTCATCACTGTGATTTTAAAAATCCATCCAGTGACCTGGAAATTCTGAAGGATGGTTTTAAAAAGGAGTTTTTTCCCCTTTGTCATCTCAGAGTGTGTTGGATTGTGCAGAATGGATACCTTCTGTAAAATTACCCATAGACGATGTCCTTCATCTTAGTGTGACAGGAAAGTAGGGGTGGACCGTGAGGTAACTGGACATTTATTTGGAGCTGGTGAAACAGCCTGCCCCATTGGCACTTTGGAAAGATGAGGAGATGGTGTGCAGTTTAGATTCAAACTTTTAGAAGCTCAACACAGAAAGTTGGCATGGTGGGAATTTGCCTACATAATGGTGTAATTTGATCCTAGGGAAACAGGGATTTGTGTTTTACAGAGTTTTGTCTCTATCAGATTATTATAATGAGTTCCCTCAACTTCTCCTGAGGCATTATTCTTACACCTATTGATGGTGGGGCTTGAGTTTTCAATATGCCGCATTCCACCATATGTCTCATTTCCAGTGCTAGGTTTTAAAAAATTCTCAAGCAGAAAGCTTGACATTCTTTTTTAAAAAATTTTATTTAATTTTATTTTTTTTTCAGTGTTCCAGAATTCATTGTTTATGCACCACACCCAGTGCTCCATGCAATATGTGCCCTCCATAATACCCACCACCAGTCTCACCCAAATTCACCCCCATCCCCTCCAAACCCTCAGTTTGTTTCTCAGAGTCCACAGTCTCCCATGGTTTGTCTCCCCCTCTGATTTTCCCCAACTCACTTCTCTCCATCTCCCAGTGTCCTCCGTGTTATTTCTTATGCTCCACAAGTAAGTGAAAACCATATGTTACTTGACTCTCTCTGCTTGACTTACTTCACTCAGCATAATCTCCTCCAGTCCCATCCATGTTGATACAAAAGTTGGGTATTCATCCTTTCTGATGGAGGCATAATACTCCATAGTATATTTAGACCACATCTTCCTTATCCATTCATCTGTTGAAGGGCATCTTGGTTCTTTCCACAGTTTGGCGACTGTGGCCATTGCTGCTATGAACATTGGGGTACCCTATGGCTCTTCTTTTCACTACATCTGTATCTTTGTGGTAAATACCCAGTAGTGCAATTGCAGGGTCACAGGGTAGCTCCATTTTTAATTTCTTTAGGACTCTCCACACTCTTTTCCAAAGTGGCTGCACCAACTTGCATTCCTACCAACAGTGTAAGAGGGTTCATTCCCCTTTCTCCACATCCTCTCCAACACTTGTTGATTTTGGCCATTCTAACTGGTGTAAGGTGGTATCTCAATGTGGTTTTGATTTGAATCCCCCTAATGGCTAATGATGATGAACATTTTTTCATGTGTCTGTTAGCCATTTGTATGTCTTCTTTGGAGAAATGTCTGTTCGTGTCTTCTGCCCATTTTTTGATGTGATTATCTGTTTTGCGTGTGTTGAGTTTGAGGAGTTCTTTATAGATCCTAGATATCAACCTTTTGTCTGTACTGTCATTTGCGAATATCTTCTCCCATTCCGTGGGTTGCCTCTTTGTTTTGTTGATGGTTTCCTTTGCTGTGCGGAAGCTCTTGACCCTCAACTCTATGGTCAGATAACCTTCGACAAAGCAGGAAAAAATATACAGTACAAAAAAAGACAGTTTCTTCAGTAAATAGTGCTGGGAAAATTGGACAGCTATGTGTAGAAGAATGAAACTTGACCATTCTCTTACACCATACACAAAGATAAACTCGAAATGGATAAAAGACCTCAACATGAGGCAGGAATCTATCAAAATCGTAGAGGAGAACATAGGCAGTAACCTCTTCAACATTGGCCACAGCAACTTCTTTCAGGATATGTCTCCAAAGGCAAAGGAAACAAAGCAAAAATGAACTTTTGGGGCTTCATCAAGATCAAAAACTCAACATTCTATGCCCCTATCTATACACAGTTACTTGTGGAGGGTAATGCAAGGAGCAGAAACTGTTTGTTATTTTTTAAAAAATTTTTAAAAAGAGAAGCTTAACAAATGAGAAAATAGAAACAAAATAAATAATCCTGAAAAGAAATTCTATTCTTCTATCCTTTGGACGTATTTTTTATTATTATTTTTTGTACAAATAGATCATCTATAGGTTAAAACAATTATGAAACTTGGAATTTATCCAGTTGTGTGGTGGGTAATTACAAAATTGCTTTGTTTAATTATGTGGTATTTTATAGGAGGGTATTTTTAACCTTTGTCACTAGCACCAAATGGAAGGAGACATAGCTCTTCATAATAAGTATCATAATTCTAATTGCATCTAAGGTTTATTTAGAAGCAGTTTTTTTTTTAAAGACATGTTTTAATTTGTGATTTTTTTTAAGTAGGTAAAATTTGCTGAAGTAAATTGGTTTGAGGCAACAAAAGTAACACAGGAATAACTGCTTGTTAATAGTCTGCTCCACTATTCAAATTTCCTAAGCCCAGCTCTGGCTAACACCGTGCCGATTCATTTCTGAAACATGAGGCACAGCCTTATATAATTAAGTGGCTCATTAGAGAAGATCAGAGGATTTCAAAGTACACTTTATAAATCAGAACTAATGTCCTGTATTTAAAAAGGAGATCAAAGTGGACATCTTATCCAGAAGATCCTTTGCATAAATTATCCTTCTTTGTTATTATCAGAAGCGACTTTCATTGACATTTGCTGTTAAGTCTATGTATGTACTGAAGATAGATTAAACAGTTAAACCATCACATTTATTCATCCAACATGATTATTGGGTGACTTATTTGCAAGGTAATGTAAACCCAACCCTGTGTATAGCACTGAAGCCCAAGGGCAGGAGGGGGTAGATGACTTAGCTCAGAGAGCAAGTTCTTCTTCCTCTGCCTTTTTGTTCTATTCACACTCTTGAAAAATTGGCTGGTCCCCACTTGCATTGGTGAGGATAATCTTTACTTAGTCTACTGATTCAAATGATATTCTCTTCCAGAAACACCCTCACAGAAAAACCCAGAAATAATGTGTTACTAGCTATGTGGGCATTCCTTAGCCCAGTGAAATGGATATATAAAATAAACCATTACAGAAAGTAGAGACCTGAATTTATAGTTCTACTTATTAGCTACATGAATTTGGATTCACTTGCCTTTTGGAATCTTGGTTTTCTCATTTCTAAAAGGATATAAAATTAACTTCTGGCTGCATTGTCAGAATAAAATAGTTTATGGTGTAATAAGTAAACTCAGAAATCTCAGTGACTTAAAACAATAAAAACTGAATGTTTCCTAACATTTAGTCCAATTTTATTTTGGGGGTGGCAGTGAGTCAGGGTGGGGGTAGATGCTCTACTGTAGGGTGATTGTTAGGGATTCCATCTTGGGATGCCATTGTCCTTAATATTTGGTCCTCACATTCACTGCAGAAGGGAAGGGAGAGGAAGAGAGATCTTTCCAGTACCAGGCTCAGAAATCTGTTCTCATTCCATTGGTCAGAACCAGGTCAGAAATCTGTTCTCATTCCATTGGTCAGAACCAATCACGTGGCTCCACCTAGGTCTTGGGGGCTTACAAATCAGTGGTGTGCCCAGAAGGAAAAGGAAATGTTGTAGGGGAGAACACAGCAGTGCTCTGTGAATCTGTTATTATTATGTGTTATTATGAAGATAATATATGTGAAAAGGCTAGGGTAATATATATATGAAATAGTTGTGGAAAGGCTGGGGTAATGTAAATCACTCCTCAGCATATTAGTTTTTTTAGGACTGGGAAGATATATTTGGCCCAGGATAGCGAGATCCTTAAATTATTGTCATTTAAGGAATTTATACTCCATAGGTTAGGGGGTGCAACTAAAAACTTTTGAAGAAGGAAGTTACTTAAACTAATTTGTGCATTAGGAGGATTGAACAACTGTCTGTTGGCTGGGGATTTTGAAGAAAACTGTAGACAGTAGTCTTCTTTGGTAGTTGAGGAGCCACAGGGCCTGGAAAAAGGTGGGGTAGAAGTAATGTAAGGGGAGTAAGAAGCATTACACTGGACTACAGTATTTTATTAGTTTCTGTATCTGTGATATCTTCTGCAGGACCTGGGCCATAATATGTGGTAAATAAATGTTGCTGAATGAATGAATAATGACTCGATGAATGGATGAGTTAATGAATTCCATTCTGTAGTCCAGTTAATTAAAAATCCAGTATAGTTAACATAGAATGTTATGTATTAATTTCAGGTGTACGATATAGTCATTCAACAAATCCATACATTACTCAGTGCTCATCATGACAAACATAGCCTTAATCCCTTTCACCTATTTCACCCATCCCCCTAACCACCTTCCCTCTGGTAACCATCAGTTTGTTCTCCAGAGTTTAAAGTCTGTTTTTTGGTTTGTCTCTTTTTTCCTTGTTCATGTGTTTCCTAAATTTTACATATAAGTGGAATCTTATAGTATTTTCCTATCTCTGACTAGATGACTAGATGAATTATTTCATCTAGCGTTATACCATCTAGATCCATACATGTTGTTGTAAATGGCAAGATTTCATTCTTTTTTATGACTAAGTAATATTCCATTTTGTCTATCTATCATCTGCCATCTACCTATTTATATCACATCATTTCTTCTTTATCCATCCATCCATTTGACAGACACTTGGCTTCCTTCCAAATCTTGGTTATTGCAAAAAATGTTGCAATAAACATAGAGGTACATATATCTTTTTGAATTCATATTTAAATTTTCTTTGGGTAAATAAATACCCATTAGTGGAATTAATGGATCATATGGTAATTCTATTTTTAAGTTTTAAAGAAATCTCCACCCTGTTTTCCACAGTGGCTATACCAGTTTGCATTCTTACCAACAGTGCACATAGTTTCCTTTTTTCCCACATCCTTGCCAACAGCTGTTGTTTATTGTTTTTGATGGTAGCCATTCTGACTACCATCTGAGTGATCTTTTATTGTGGATTTGATTTGTATTTCCCTGATGATTAGTGAGGTTGAGCATATTTTCATGTGTCTGTTGGTCATCGGTATGTCAACTTGGGAGAAATGTTTTTTTGTGTCCTCTGCCTAATCTTTAATTGGATAATTTATTTTTTTGGGGTTGAGTTGTATAAATTCTTCATATATGTTGGATACTAACCCTTCATCAGATACATCTTTGCAAATATCTTCTCCCATTTAGTAGGTTATTTTTTAGTTTTATTGATGTTTCCTTTGCTGTGCAGAAGCTTTATCTTGATAAAGTCCCAATAGTTTATTTTTGCTTTTGTTTCCCTTGCCTCAGGAGACATATCTAGAAAAATGTTGCTATGGCTGATGTCAGAGAAATTACTGCCTGTCCTCTCTTCTAAGATTTTTATGGTTTCTGATCTCACATTTAAGTTCTTAATTTATTTTGAGGTTATTCTTGTATATGGTGGGAGAAAGTGGTCCAGTTTAATTTTCTTGCATATTTCTGTCATGTTTTCTCAACACTATTTGTTGTAGAGATTGTGTCTTTTCCATTGCATATTCTTTCCTCCTTTGTTGAAATTGGCCATATAATCATGGGTTTGTTTCTGGGCTTTCTATTTTGTTCCATTGATCTGTGTACCTATTTTTGTGACAGTGCTACACTGCTTTGATTACTATAGCTTTGTAGTATATCTTGAAATCTGGGATGGTTTTGCTTTTTTTGTTCTTTTTCAAGATTTCTTTGGCCAGTGAACTGTTGGATTTCATTTGCTAATATTTTGTTGAGGATTTTTCCATTGATGTTTACCAGACATATTGGCCTGTAGTTCTCTCTCATTCTCTCTTTTTGTAGTATCTTTATCTGTTATTCATTTATTAATTTATTTAAGATTCTTTTTTTATTTGAGAGTGAAAGAGAGACAGAGATAGTGACAGAGATAGCAACAGAGTTAGCACAAGAGAGCACAAGTGGGGAGGAGTGGGAGATGTAGGCTCTCTGCTGAACATGGAGCAAGACTCAATCCCAGGACCCTGGGATCATGATCTGAACCAAAGGTAGATGCTTAACTGACTAAGCCATCCAGATGCCCTTTTACCTGGCTTTAGTGTCAGGGTAATGCTGAGCTCATAGAATGACTTTGGAAACTTTTCTTCCTCTTGTATTTTTGGGAATAGTTTTAGAAGAATAGGTATTAACTATTCTTTAAATGTTTGGTAGAATTCACCAGTAAATGAACCTGAAGCTGTCTGGTCCTGGACTTTTCTTTCTTGGAAGTTTCTTGATTACTGATTCAATTTCATTGCTGGTCTGTTCAAATTTTTTATTTCTTCCTGATTCAGTTTTGGGAGGTTATATATTTCTAGGAATTTATCTGTTTCTTCTAGGTGTCAAATTTGTTGGCGTATAATTTTTCATAATATTCTCTTATAATCCTTTGTATATCTGTGGGATTGGTTGTTATTTCTCCTCCTTTGTTTTTGATTTTATCTCTCTCTCCTTTTTTTAAATGAGTCTAGCTAAAGGTTTATCAGCTTTGTTGATCTTTTGAAAGAACCGTCTCCTGGTTTCATTCTATTATTTTCTTAGTTTCTATTTTGTTTATTTCTGCTTTAATTTTTAAAATTTCCTTCTTTCTACTGGTTTTGGTTTTTTCCCCCTTCTTTTTCTAGCTCCTTTAGGTATAGAGTTATATTGTTACTTTGAGATTTTTCTTGCTTCTTGAAGTAGGCCTGTATTGCTATAAACTTCCTCTTAAAACAACTCTTGCTGCATCCAAAGATTTCATTTTCATTTGTCTCCATGTATTTTTTTTAAATTTCCTGTTTGATTTCTTGGTTGACCCATTCATTGTTTAGTAGCATGTTATTTAACCTTCATGTATTTGTTTTCTTTCTAGACTTTTTTTTTCTTGTGATTGATTTCTTGTTTTAGAGTGTTTTGTTCAGAAAAAAATGTAGGTTCTGACGTCAGTCTTTTTGAATTTTTCAAAAACTTGTTTTGTTGTCTAATATGTGATTTATTCTGGAGAATGTTCCATGTGCAGTTGAAAAGAACGTGTATTCTGTTGTTTCAGGATGGAAGGCTGTGAATTTTCTGTTAGATCTATCTGGTCCAATTTGCCATTCAGAGCCACAGTTTCCTTGCTGATTTTCTATTTGGATGACCATTGATGTAAGTGGGGTATTGAAGTCCCTTACTATTATCATATTACTATTAATTGCTGCCTTTATGTTTGTAATTAACTGCTTTATGTATTTGGGTG
Source organism: Meles meles (assembly GCF_922984935.1). Lineage (NCBI taxonomy): Eukaryota > Metazoa > Chordata > Mammalia > Carnivora > Mustelidae > Meles > Meles meles. The sequence goes on from NC_060079.1 coordinate 77,641,536, forward strand.
CTCCCATGATGATACATACATATTTATAATTATTATATCTTCTTATTGGATTATTCCCTTTTTGATTATATTGTGTTCTTATTTGTCTCATGTTATAGTCTTTGTTTTAAGGTTTATTTTGTACAATATAAGTATTGCTATGCTGGCATTCTTTTTACTTCCATTTGCATGACAAATGCTCTTCTATCCCTTCAATTTCAATCTGCAGTGTCCTTAGGTGTGAAATGAGTCCCTTGTAAGGAGCATATAGATGGGTCCTGCTTTTTTAAACATTGTATCACCCTAGATCTTCTGATTGGAGCATTTAGTTCATTTACATTGAAAGTAATTTTTGGGGAAGTAATTATTGATAGGGATGTACTTATTGCCATTCTGTTTTTTGGCTTTTTTTTTGGGGGGGGGGACAGTTCTTTCTTTTCTTTTCTTTTTTTTTTTTTTTTTTTGCTTTTCTGTTCCTTTCTTCTCTTGCTGTCTTCTCTCATGGTTTGCTGGCCTTTTTCAGTGATATACTTTGTACCTTTATATCTAATGTTTGCATATCTATTACTGGCTTTTGATTTGTAGTTACCATCATCTTTGTATATAACATCTTTTATGCATATCGGGATCTATATAAAGTTGATGGTCACTTAAGTTTGAACCTATTCTTTACTCCTCCCTTCCTAAAACATACATTATATGTATGCGGTGTCATGCTTTATATACATTTTTTTTTTGTGAATCCCTTGACTGAATTTTATAGATATGCTTATTTTTACTGCTTTTGTACTTCCTACTTTTCATACTCTTATTATGGCCTCTCCTTTCCAATCAGAGTCCCCTTAAGCATTTCTTATAAGACTGGCTCAGTGGTCATGAATTCCTTTAATTTTGTTTGTCTGGGAAATTCTTTATCTCTCCTTCCATTTTCAATAATAGATTTATTGGATAGAGTATTCTTGGTTGTGGGGATCTCCCCCCAACCCAGCCAGCACTTTGAATATATCATGCCTTCTGGCCTACAAAGTTTCTGCTGAAGAATCAGCTGATAGCCTTTTGGGGTTTCCCATGTATGTAACTTTTCTTTTGTTTTGCTGCTTTTAAAATTCTCTCCTTATCACTAATTTTTGGCATTTTAATTAATATATGTCTTGATGTGGTCCTCCTTGAGTTGATTTTGTTAGGGCTTTCTGTGCTTCCTGGATCTGGATTTCTATTTCTTTCTTCAGATTTAGGATGTTTTCGGCTATTATTTCTTCAAATAAATTTTTGGCCTCCACCCGTCTTCTAGGATCACTATAACATGAATGTTATTATGCTTGATGTTGTCACTGAGTTCCATTAAGTGTATTTTTATTTTTTTCTTCTTATATTTTCCATTACTCTGTTCTCCAGGTCGCTGCTCTGTTCTTCTGCCTCTTCTAGTCTATTATTTATTCCATCTAGTGTATTTTTTTAATTAAAAATTTTTTTATTTCTTAATTTTTTTATAAACATATAATGTATTTTTACCCCCAGGGGTACAGGTCTGTGAATCGCCAGGTTTACACACTTCACAGCACTCACCATAGCACATACCCTCTCCAATGTCCATAACCCCCCTCCCTCTCTCTCAACCCCACCTCCTCCCAGCAACCCCCAGTTTGTTTTGTGAGATTAAGAGTCACTTATGGGTTGTCTCCCTCCCAATCCCATCTTGTTTAATTTATTCTTCTCCTATCTCCCTAAACCCCCATGTTGCATCTCCACATCCTCATATCAGGGAGATCATATGATAGTTGTCTTTCTCCAATTGACTTATTTCACTAAGCATGATACCCTCTACTTCCATCCACGTTGTCGCAAATGGCAAGATTTCATTTCTTTTGATGGCTGCATAGTATTCCATTGTGTATATATACCACCTCTTCTTTATCCATTCATCTGTTGATGGACATCTAGGTTCTTTCCATAGTTTGGTTATTGTAGACATTGCTACTATAAGCATTCGGGTACACGTGCCCCTTCGGATCACTATGTTTGTATCTTTAGGGTAAATACCCAGTAGTGCAATTGCTGGGTCATAGGGTAGTTCTGTTTTCAACATTTTGAGGAACCTCCATGCTGTTTTCCAGAGTGGTTGCACCAGCTTGCATTCCCACCAACAGTGTAGGAGGGTTCCCCTTTGTCCGCATCCTCACCAGCATCTCTCATTTCCTGACTTGTTAATTTTAGCCATTCTGACTGGTGTGAGGTGATATCTCATTGTGGTTTTGATTTGTATTTCCCTGATGTTGAGTGACGTGGAGCACTTTCTCATGTGTCTGTTGGCCATTGGATGTCTTCTTTGCAGAAATGTCTGTTCATGTCCTCTGCCCATTTCTTGATTGGATTGTTTGTTCTTTGGGTGTTGAGTTCGCTAAGTTCTTTATAGATTTTGGATACTAGCCCTTTATCTGTTATGTCGTTTGCAAATATCTTCTCCCATTCTGTCAGTTGTCTTTTGGTTTTGTTAACTGTTACCTTTGCTGTGCAAAAGCTTTTGAGCTTGATGAAATCCCAATAGTTCATTTTTGCCCTTGCTTCCCTTGCCTTTGCCGATGTTCCTAGGAAGATGTTGCTGCGGCTGAGGTCGAAGAGGTTGCTGCCTGCATTCTCCTCAAGGATTTTGATGGATTCCTTTCTCACATTGAGATCCTTCATCCATTTGGAGTCTATTTTCGTGTGTGGTGTACGGAAGTGGTCCAGTTTCATTTTTCTGCATGTGGCTGTCCAATTTCCCCAGAACCATTTATTGAAGAGGCTGTCTTTTTTCCATTGGACATTTTTTTCTGCTTTGTCGAAGATTAGTTGACCATAGAGTTGAGGGTCTATTTCTGGGCTCTCTATTCTGTTCCATTGATCTATGTGCCTGTTTTTGTGCCAGTACCATGCTGTCTTGATGATGACAGCTTTGTAATAGAACTTGAAGTCCGAATTGTGATGCCACCAACTATGGTTTTCTTTTTCAATATTCCTTTGGCTATTCGAGGTCTATTCTGGTTCCATATAAATTTTAGGATTATTTGTTCCATTTCTTTGAAAAAAATGGATGGTATTTTGATAGGGATTGCATTAAATGTGTAGATTCCTTTAGGTAGCATAGACATTTTCACAATATTTATTCTTCCAATCCAGGAGCATGGAACATTTTTCCATTTCTTTGTGTCTTCCTCAATTTCTTTCATGGGTACTTTATAGTTTTCTGCATATAGATTCTTAGCCTCTTTGGTTAGGTTTATTCCTAGGTATATTATAGTTTTGTGTGCAACTGTAAATGGGATTGACTCCTTAATTTCTCTTTCTTCTGTCTTGTTGTTGGTGTACAGAAATGCAACTGATTTCTGTGCATTGATTTTATATCCTGACACTTTACTGAATTCCTGTACAAGTTCTAGCAGTTTTGGAGTGGAGTCTTTTGGGTTTTCCACATATAGTATCATATCATCTGCGAAGAGTGATAGTTTGACTTCTTCTTTGCTGATTTGGATGCCTTTAATTTCTTTTTGTTTTCTGATTGCTGAGGCTAGGACTTCTAGTACTATGTTGAATAGCAGTGGTGATGATGGACATCCCTGCCATGTTCCTGACCTTAATGGAAAAGCTTTCAGTTTTTCTCCATTGAGAATGATATTTGTGGTGGGTTTTTCATAGATGGCTTTGATAATATTGAGGTATGTGCCCTCTATTCCTACACTTTGAAGAGTTTTGATCAGAAAGGGATGCTGTACTTTGTCAAATGCTTTTTCAGCATCTATTGAGAGTATCGTATGGTTCTTGTTCTTTCTTTTATTAATGTGTTCTATCACATTGATTGATTTGCAGATGTTGAACCAATCTTGCAGCCCTGGAATAAATCCGACTTGGTCGTGGTGAATAATCCTTTTAATATACTGTTGAATTCTATTGGCTAGTATTTTGGTGAGAATTTTTGCACATGTGTTCATCAAGGATATTGGTCTGTAGTTCTCTTTTTTGGTGGGATCTTTGTCTGGTTTTGGGATCAAGGTGATGCTGGCCTCATAAAATGAGTTTGGAAGTTTTCCTTCCATTTCTATTTTTTGGAACAGTTTCAGGAGAATAGGAATGAGTTCTTCTTTAAATGTTTGGTAGAATTCCCCTGGGAAGCCGTCTGGCCCAGGGCTTTTGTTTGTTTGGAGATTTTTGATGACTGTTTCAATCTCCTTACTGGTTATGGGTCTGTTCAGGTTTTCTACTTCTTTCTGGTTCAGTTGTGGTAGTTTATATGTCTCTAGGAATGCATCCATTTCTTCCAGATTGTCAAATTTGTTGGTGTAGAGTTGCTCATAGTATGTTCTTATAATTGTCTGTATTTCTGTGGTGTTAGTTGTGATCCCTCCTCTTTCATTCATGATTTTATTTATTTGGGTCCTTTCTCTTTTCTTTTTGATAAGTCTGGCCAGGGGTTTATCAATCTTATTGATTCTTTCAAAGAACCAGCTCCTAGTTTCATTGATTTGTTCTATTGTTTTTTTTTTTTTTGGTTTCTATTTCATTGATTTCTGCTCTGATCTTTATGATTTCTCTTCTCCTGCTGGGTTTAGGCTTTTGTTCTTGTTCTTTCTCCAGCTCCTTTAGGTGTAGAGTTAGGTTGTGTACTTGAGACCTTTCTTGTTTCTTGACAAAAGCTTGTATTGCTATATATTTTCCTCTCAGGACTGCCTTTGCTGTGTCCCACAGATTTTGAACCATTGTGTTTTCATTATCATTTGTTTCCATGAATTTTTTCAATTCTTCTTTAATTTCCTGGTTGACCCATTCATTCTTTAGAAGGATGCTGTTTAGTCTCCATGTATTTGGGTTCTTTCCAGCTTGCCTCTTGTGATTGAGTTCTAGTTTCAGAGCATTGTGGTCTGAAAATATGCAGGGAATGATCCTAATCTTTTGATTCTGGTTGAGACCTGATTTGTGACCCAGGATATGATCTATTCTGGAGAATGTTCCATGTGCACTAGAGAAGAATGTGTATTCTGTTGCTTTGGGATGAAATGTTCTGAATATATCTGTGATGTCCATCTGGTCCAGTGTGTCATTTAAGGCCTTTATTTCCCTGTTGATCTTTTGCTTGGATGATCTGTCCATTTCATTGAGGGGGGTGTTAAAGTCCCCTACTATTATTGTATTATTATGGATGTGTTTCTTTGATATTGTTATTAATTGGTGTATATAGTTGGCTGCTCCCATGTTAGGGGCATAGATTTTTAAAATTGTTAGATCTTCTTATTGGACAGACCCTTTGAGTATGATATAGTGTCCTTCCTCATTTCTTATTATAGTCTTTGGCATAAAATCTAATTGATCTGATATAAGGATTGCCACCCCAGTTTTCTTTTGATGCCCATTAGTATGGTAAATTGTTCTCCACCTCCTCACTTTAAATCTGAAGGTGTCTTCGCATCTAATATGAGTTTCTTGTAGGCAACATGTAGATGGGTTTTGTTTTTTTTATCCATTCTGATACCCTGTGTGTTTTGATTGGGGTATTTAGCCCATTAACATTCAGGGTAACTATTGAGAGATATGAATTTAGTGCCATTATATTGCCTGTAAAGTGACTGTTACTGTATATTATCTCTGTACCTTTCTGATCTACTACTTTTAGGCTCTCTCTTTACTTAGGGACCCCTGTCAATATTTTCTGTAGACCTGGTTTGGTGTTTGCAAATTCTTTCAGTTTTTGTTTGTCCTGGAAGCTTTTTATCTCTCCTTCTATTTTCAATGATAGCCTAGCTGGATATAGTATTCTTGGCTGCATGTTTTTCTCATTTAGTGCTCTGAATATATCATGCCAGCTCTTTCTGGCCTGCCAGGTCTCTGTGGATAAGTCTGCTGCCAATCTAATATTTTTACCATTGTATATTACAGACTTCTTTTCCTGGGCTGCTTTCAGGATTTTCTCTTTGTCACTAAGACTTGTAAATTTTACTATTAGGTGACGGGGTGTGGGCCTATTCTTGTTGATTTTGAGGGGGGTTCTCTGCACCTCCTGGATTTTGATGCTTGTTCCCTTTGCCATATTAGGGAAATTCTCTCCAATAATTCTCTCCAATATACCTTCTGCTCCCCCCTCTCTTTCTTCTTCTTCTGGAATCCCAATTATTCTAGTGTTGTTTCGTCTTATGGTGTCACTTACCTCTCGAATTCTCCCCTCGTGGTCCAGTAGCTGTGTTTGTCCCTCTTTTGCTCAGCTTCTTTATTCTCTGTAATTTGGTCTGCTATATCACTAATTCTTTCTTCTGCCTCATTTATCCTAGCAGTGAGAGCCTCCATTTTTTAATTGCACCTCATTAATAGTTTTTTTGATTTCAACTTGGTTAGATTTTAGTTCTTTAATTTCTCCAGAAAGGGCTTTTATATCTCCAGGAAGCGTTTCTCTAATATCTTCCATGCCTTTTTTGAGCCCGGCTAGAACCTTCAGAATAGTCATTCTGAACTCTAGATCTGACATATTACCAATGTCTGTGTTGATTAGGTCCCCAGTCTTTGGTACTGCCTCTTGTTCTTTTGTTTGTGGTGATTTTTCCCCCCTTGTCATTTTGTCCAGATAAGAGGATATGAAGGATCAAATAAAATACCAAAAGGGTGGCAAAGACCCCAGAAAAATGCACTGTATCCAAATCAGAAGAGACTCCAAATTGTGGGGGGGGGGGGGGGGAGAAAGGGGATAAAAAGAGGTTCAGGAAAAAAAAAAAGAAAAGAATTAAAAAAATAAAACAAAGAAAAAATATAAAAAAGAAAGAAAAAATATATTTTAGTAAACTAGTCAAAATTGTTAAAAAAGAAAAGGGTAAAAGTTTAAAAAAATTTAGCAGAAGAAGAAAAAAGAAAGAAAAAAAATTGAAAAAAAATTGAATTAACCATAAGACTAAAGAATCATGGGGAGAAAGCCATGAGTTCCGTGCTTTGCTTTCTCCTCCTCTGGAATTCCGCTGCTGTCCTAGGTATTGAACCTGCTTTCCTTGATAGATGAACTTTGTCCTGGCTGGATATTTTGTTGATCTTCTGGGGGAGGGGCCTGTTGTAGTGACTCTCAAGTGTCTTTGCCCGAGGCAGAATTGAACCGCCCTTACCAGGGCCAGACTAAGTAATCCGCTCGGGTTCGCTTTTGGGAACTTCTGTTCCCTGAACGCTTTCCGTAGAGTTCCGGAGGACGGGAATGAAAATGGCGGCCTCCCAGTCTGTGGCCCAGAGAAGCCGAGAGCCCAGGGCCCCACTCCTCAGTGCACCCCCAGAGAACAGCGCACAATCACTCCCATATCCCCGGCCTCCAGCCGTGCTCTGAGCTCACCCAGCCTGCGACTGGTTCAAGGTAACCCCAAGCTGAGAGTTCAGTCCGCGGCTCTGTCTCTGTAGCCGGCTTCTCCGTTCTAACACCTGCGAGCTCTGCGATACTCCGACACCCCGATCCTTCTGTGACCCTGCTGACCCTGCGTGGGCTTCACCCCAGTTTAGCCTCTGGAGCAATGTCCCTCCATGGAACAGACTTTTAAAAGTCCTGATTTTGTGCTCTGTTGCTCCGCTGCTTGCCGGGAGTGGACCCTCCCCCCGTGGTCTATCTTCCCATTGTTTTGGATTCACTTCTCAGCCAGTCCTACCTTTCAGAAAGTGGTTGATTTTCTGTTTCTAGAAATGTTGTTCTTCTTCTCTTTGATCTCCTGTTGGATTTGTAGGTGTTTGCAATGTTTAGATAAGCTATCGAGCTGATCTCCTGCTACCTGATGTCGTCAGCCTGCTACTTCTCCGCCATCTTGACTCCTCGCTCCCATCTAGTGTATTTTTAATTTTGTTTATTGAATTCTTCATCCCTGACTGGTTCTTATGTTATCTATCTCTTTGGTAAGGGACTTACTGAGATCCTCCATTCTTTTCATAAGTCTAGTGAGTATCTTTATGATCATTACTTTAAATTCTCTATCAGGCATATTATTTATTTCTGTGTTGCTATGATTTTGTTCTGTTCTTTCATCTGGGACATATTCTTCTGTCTCCTCATTTTGTCTAAGTCTCTCTGTCTGTTTCTCTGTGTTAGGAAAATCAACTATGCCTCTTACTCTTGATGGCCTTACAGAGAAGAGGTTCTCTTATGCCTTGCAGTGAATGTCCTCTGTTACCCAGAATCTGGTGCTTCAGGGTTGTCTCCTGAGTGTATTGCATGTGCCCTGCTGTTGTGGATGAGCTGCTTTCCTCTTCAGCCCAGACCTCTGCAATGGCTCTCTTTGCCTCTGTTGTTAGTGGGCCAGTCTGGGACCACTTTGGGTTTGAGTTGAGTCAGGCCAGGTGTTTGCCAGAGACACAGTAACACAGAACTGTAAGGTGCTTTCCCTGTGCTTTCCCCTGAAAAGCTTTCATTGGGTGGCCCAGTCTACATTTATTTTTTTTTTAAAGATTTTATTTATTTATTTGACAGATAGAGATCACAAGTAGGGAGAGAGGCAGGCATAGAGAGAGAGAGAGAGGAGGAAGCAGGCTCCCTGCCAAGCAGAGAGCCCGATGCGGGGCTCGATCTCAGGACGCTGGGATCATGACCTGAGCGAAAGGCAGAGGCTCAACCCACTGAGCCACCCAGGCGCCCCCCAGTCTACATTTAGACCAGATGTCTGTCTCATAGCCCCTGGTGGGACCTCAGTCAGACCTCTGTGTGGGGTTTTCTTTCCCTTCTCCTGGAACAAGAGTCACTTTGGAGTGGTGCTGGCCCCTGTTGGGGTTGCTTACACATTGCCAGGCTTGTGGCACTGTGCTCTGAATAGGTTTTGGCCAAGTGCATATTGGAGGTGGCAGGTCTGTAGTAGAACCCTGGTGCTAGAACCTGTGGGGCCAGCAAGGTGTGGGATTGTGGAAAGGAAAATGCTAGGGGCTGAGGTGGGCCAGGTTGGAGGGGTTGGGTCTACAGAAGCTATGTGGGGGATGGGACACATGGTGTTAACAAAATTTGTGTGGTCCCTGTGGGAGGGGACCTGGGGCAGAGGCCTGGCTGGAGGGGGATTGTCTGTAGGAGAATGTGGGCATGGGTTGGGCTATTAGCAAATTAGGTTGCCAGTATAAGGGCTGACTAGTTCTGGCTGGTGTCTGTGCGTCAGTGCTGGGGTATAGGGAAGGGAAATGGCTCTCATCAGCTCCTTTGTGCCTGGAGAAGTCTCCCAAGATCCCTGCCCCTCCAGGACATGCTCTGATATTAGTAAACAAATCTCCTTTCTGTATACTTACATTTTTTAAACTGCTGCTTCTCTGCTGTATCTCTGTAGGGCTCTTTGTTGTACTGTCTCTTTAAGGGTGGGTACTCAGGTTCTTCTCTCCCTCCAGGATCTTCCAGGAGCCTGCTGATTTTTAAAGTTCCAGGTGTTAAGACCTGCTGATTGTAAGAACTCTTGAAATTCCAGCCCGTCTGGTTTTCAAAGCCAAATGTTATGGGGTTTGTTTTCCCTGTGCCTGGGGCACGTGGGTGTCTGTTTCTTTCCCTCTCCACCTTGTCACTTCTCCCCCCTGCAGACAGTCCCGTGAAGCCCGTTAGCTGATGGTGCCTCTATCCTTCTTACCCTTTGAAATGTGGCCCATTCTTTTTTGCCTTTAAAAAATTTTTTTTAAATTTAATTATTCAACATATAGTACATCATTAGTTTCAGATGTAGTGTTCAGTGATTCATCATTTGCATATAACACCCAGCACACATCACAACACGTGCCCTCCTTTACGTCCGTCACCCAGTTACACACCCCCTCCTTCCCTTCCACAACCCTCAGTTTGTTTCTCAGAGACAAGAGTTTCTCATGGTTTGTCTACCTCTCTTTTATTTATTTATTCCCATTCATTTTCCTTCCCTTCCCCTATGATTCTCTGTGCTATTTCCTATGTTCCTCACATGAGTGAAACCATATGGTAATTATCTTTCTCTGACTGGCTTATTTCACTTAGCATAATATCCTCCAGTTCATTCCCATGGATGTAAATGGTAGGTATTCATCAATCATTCAGTCAAGAAATGGGCAGAAGGGGCGCTTGAGTGGCTCAGTGGTTTAAAGCCTCTGCCTTCGGTTCAGGTCATGGTCCCAGGGTCCTTGGATCGAGCCCCACATCGGGCTCTCTGCTCAGCGGGGAGCCTGCTTCCTCCTCTCTCTCTGTCCGCCTCTCTGCCTTCTCTGTCTGTCAAATAAATAAACAAAATCTTAAAAAAAAAAAAAAAAAGAAATGGGCAGAAGACCTGAATAGACATTTCTTCCAAGAAGACATACAAATGGGCCAACAGACACATGAAAAAATGTTCCACATCAGTGTGAACTGTTCTCTACATTTAGCTGTGGAGAGTTTGTTCTGCCAGTCCTTGGGTTTTCTCTGGATTATTTACACTGATGTGGGTCTCAACCCCTTGTATCTGTGGGACAAGGTGAGCTTAGGGTGCTCCTACTCTGCCATCTTCCCCAGAATCTAGAACAGTTAATTTTGTAGAGGACTGTCTTTTCATATAGATCATATATTCACTGAGGTTGGGAATTGCTGCTTTTCATCTTTCTGGAGGGCAGATGTGAGCCTAATAAGCACCAATAATTTAGGGATATGTGTGGCAGTGAGTCCTCATACATGCACACTGTGCAGAGGGCTTTGCCACTGAAGATTATCCTGGCTACACCAAAGTGAACACTCACACAAATGAAGAACCTAGGCCCATGAACCAGAGAGACATGAAGTCATTTGGAAGTCATTTGGAGATAGGGACAGAAAATTCACCTATGTGGTTTAAAGTCTTTTCTTGATTTCAGTATAAATTTCTAACTTCTTGGCGTGACCTTTAAATAACAAAATACTACTTTGTTAAAATCCAGAGGATTAGGGGCACCTGGGTGACTCGGTTGAGCATTTGACTCTTGATTTTGGCTCTGTTCATGACTGCAGGGCCTTGGGACTGAACCCTGTGTTAGGCTCCATGTTCAGTGTGGAGTCTGCTTGCCCTTCTCCCTCTGTGTCTTCCCCACTCATGCTTGCTCACTCTCTCTTTCTCAAAATAAATAAATCAAATCTTAAAGAGCCCACAACCCCCTTCAAAATTCATAAAATCCAGGGGACTATATGAAATAAATGCTACTTACCATAAGAACTCAAAAAATTGAAAAAAATTACATTGTAATATTAATGATTTCACTAAAAACTATAATGACAAACATTTATGTTTCAACTTAAACATATAACTTATATAAGTAGAATATTATCTATGTTCACTATATTGTTTTATTTAATTTTTCATGTAATCCTCAGGATTTTAGTAATTTAGTTGTTATGTCTGACAAACCACTTAAACATTTCTTTTGTGTATCTCTTTTACTAATTAACTTTTTAATCCATTTGGAGAAAATGGATTGGTGGTAGAGAATTTTGTAGAAATCAGCAAATGTAATCAAATTGTATAATATTAGTTATATCAACCAAAAGGTGAAAAGTTCATTTACTTATTTAATAAATATTGATTGACGCTTCTGTATGATAGCTCCATACTAGGGGTGATTCAAGGATGAATTTGTAGATAGCAGAGAGCCAACACATTGAATCTTTGCCATGCAATAGATGATGAAAAACCTTCCAAATATATTTAGCTAAGAGAGCTTTTCAATGTGAAAAATAGCAATTTTCCCTACAACTTTAAGGAAATGATACTTACATTTATATTGTAGTGTGTGCTCGTAGCAATGGTTAAACCATTGTTTCAGCTATAAAGTGGTCAATAATCAGAGGGTTATCAACTTTGTTTTACTTGGTTTCCTAATCTCTTTAGTTTTAGGTTGAAAGAATTTGCATAGGTATTTCTGAAATGTATGTTTATGATATAATACACATAGCATGATATATATTGTGTATCTGACCATGCTGAAATAATGCAAGTATGTTATGCTCTATTTTCAGTGACCTGGAGCATAATAAAACCTCAAGTGCATTCTTTTGGCAAACTAAATAATGTTTGAATTATATAAGGTAGGTCTCAAATATGTATATTGACGTATATATATGGTGTAAATTGATCTTGGAATAGTCAACTAGAGATGAGGATGTATGACCGAAATACTTAAATATCCCTGTGTAATTAATAGCATGATTTATTAATTTGTAGGCCATTGGAGCAGAGAACAGATGCACTTAAGCCTTTGTGGAATTTTACCTTTTTTTAGGTTATGAAAGATTAGGACCCCAGAATCCTATTCCCATAGACACATTTTAAAGCAAATCAAGCCAAAGATTAATTTTATTCAATTATCATTTCATTTGTTTGCTTATAATGCCATAGTGATTTTTCAATGTGTTATACAAACATTACTCATATCAGGAGGAACAGAATAATGATTATGGGAAACGTTAGTCAGAGTTCCTCAAGCAAAGGATAACTGATCAGATTAGCAGGGCCTACCCTGTATGCTAACTTTCCCCTTTGGTGATTCGAATTTTTTTTCTATATTGAAGTATTGAGAAGGGCTTCAGTGAAAACAAAAACAAAAGCAAAAACACCAAAACCTATCGAAGTTTGCTTGCAGTTCAGAATCTAGGGAAATGTTAGTTCCCTAAACTGTATAGGGAAAGACTATTTTTATTGGTATAGCAATTAACATGATACAGAATAGTTTTTCTTCATCAGTTTTGTTGAGAAGTACTATATTAGCTAGTTCAAAGACTATGGTTAATATTATTAAAAGTTTTTTCTCAAAATGGACCTTAAGGCTAAATTAAACATGCTGATTTAGTTTCATGACTGTGTGTAAAATCTTTGATCATGATCTGGTCAACCTTTTCTTTTTGAATTTTCCTAAACGCACTACTTGGTTATATACCCTTTTGCCCTTCCATATGGTCTTTAATTTGTATTCTAGAATGCCCTGGAGGTTAACTTACACAAAACCTACATGCTTTAGCTCAAGTGGGTGTTAGGACCCTGAAATAATTCCCTGACCCCATCTAAATGTCAAGAACTCTGAAGGCTCTTTGATTTTATCCTGCTTTCAAGCTAACATGTTAGTCCACCATGGTTTCATGAATCTGATAGAAAGCGTGATGCTCCTGGGTAAGAGACCCAGGATTTTATTACTCCCCACGGAGAAAGCAGCATGCACTTCATGCTCATGTCAGCTACTTTTACCCCCCTTCCCCCAGTCACCATGGGGCAACACATGGTCCTAGACGCTGCGTATGTACTGGGTTTGCTTCAAGCTGGAGGACACCTGACCTTAGAAAGCCTCTTTTCAATAAATGGAATGCCAGAAAACCTGCCCAAATTTTGCCCAGGAGGGAGACACTATTTTTGTTCTACTGCACAACAAACATTTCCCTCTGCTCTAGAAGGAGACATTATTTCTATCTTTCAAGGTTGTTCACTGTACAAACATCTTTGAAAAGAGAGGAAAGGTTGTCAGTGCCTCTGTGCAGAAGATGTGCACAAATGAGACTCTTGCAGACCCAGCACTAAAATCTGTACCACCACTTATGTGCTGTCCTGTGAATTACTGTGACCACTTCTACGTTTTGTGATTATCGCGCTTCTTGACCTGCTCTATGTGTTACTTTTCTGCAGGGCCCTTGTCTTTACTTCTGTGTTTACCACACCCAGCTGGGTGTCAGGTACAGAGCAGGCATTTGGCAAAGATTTTGATATACAGGCTGGTGTCCTTGAAATATTTTCTGAGTAGGTCTTTATGTTTATTGCCCCAGCTACTCTAGGAGAAGGGACAGATAAACAGAGTAAGCAGGATTCACTAAAAGTCTCAAATGGCTTTAGTCACTCAGGGGGAGGTTTTCCTTTCATATATAACACTAGTACTGTGGCAGCTTTGGGGAGAGGTTGTAGGACTTAGCAATCAATGGCTATTAAGACGGAATGGGACCCCAGTCTGGAGTGCTGGCAGTCAAACAAGAAGCAGGTCAGGACAGTGGTGTCAATCAGCCACAGCACCAGGGGCAGAGCCTCAGCACCAGCAGCAGATAAACAAGACTTTAGGCCATGTCACACCTGCATAGAATCTCAAACGATGTTTAGGAGTTTTCTGGATACAAAGATGGGAAAGAGAATCACATGTGGTTTTGAAAGAGTAGAGATAGAAACGTTGTGTGTTGGGGAAACCCCATGGAATTATATATATATATATATATATATATATGAGTTGGGGGTAATTCAACAGGGGACTAACCAGAGCCTAAGAGGTGTAGGTCACCTGACAGCACTTCCGAAGAGAGAAAGTATCATCTGAGTTCAGCAACTATTTGTCATGAGCCCAAAGAGAGATGAATGAAATTGGGAATAAGTGTTTAGAAACTGTCAAAGCAATTTGAGGGAGCATTTATGCCTCTTAATCTAATAAGTAGATCTAATAATAGAAATCTTGGGCTTGTACTTTGTGTTTGTTTTTTATATGAAAGTTTTCCAATAATTAGTTTTTATTGTGTTTTACAAAGATATGTTCTATTATTGATCTTTGGTTAGGAAATACACTGATTCTTTTTTTTTTCTTTCAAGATTTTATTTATTTATTTGACAGAGATCACAAGGAGGCAGAGAGGCAGGCAGAGAGAGAGAGGAGGAAGCAGGCTCCCCGCCAAGCAGAGAGCCCCCGGGATCATGACCTGAGCCAAAGGCAGAGGCTTTAACCCACTGAGCCACCTGGGCGCCCTAGGAAACACACTGATTCTTAATCCCAAATAGTTTGGGAAGACAGGGATAGGTGAGGCTTTTCGTAGGGAGAAGTTATCTGGACCTTTTTCTCTTGCCCTGGTTTCTCTGGCGGGGAGTAGGGGTGGATGGATTCGAGGAGGACGTGCTAGAGGCTGGGCTTCAGTTAGGTGCTGATGGCGTTTGGGCTCCAGGGGACGGTAAAGATCTGGACCAAGGGAGCGGCAAGCACAGTTGGTGAGAAAAGGACTGGGCCAAGGGGACAGTAGGAATGGCTAACCCTTATTAAAGCCCTTGGTAGGTACCAGGCATTGACTAAGTGCTTTTTGTAGGTTTTTTCATTTAATCCTCCAACACCTCATAAGGCAGCACTGTGGTCATCATTCCCATTTTACAGATGAACACACTAAGAGAAACTGCAGAGGTCGTGTATGGCCACATGGTGAGGAAGTGCTGGAGATTACACTTGAATCCATGTAGTCCAGTAAGCTCGAGCCCTGCTTATTCCATCAAGCCAAAAACTCGAGATGAATCATGGGAGTGAAGTGGCTGGGTGCACTGAGGAGGAGAGCTCAGGTGTGTGGTCTGGCTGACCTGGTGGTGGGTGCTGACAAGCCCAGTGCAGGGGTTGGAGGAGGAAGTGCAGCTCTGGCCAAAGGCTGGAAAGGTGAGATGTTCATCCATAGCATGCTGAATAAGATTGCAGAAATGGAATGAACTGAATTTGATTATGAAAAGCCTTTTCAAAATTAAGATAGTTATAGAGGACTGTGATATAAGCCCTTTGGTTTAGGTGGGCAGGCTGAATATAAATGAATAAAGCAAAAGGAACATTTGAAATGTTCACAGTGTTTCCAAGAACCAGAACCATTGGGAACATGTCAAGAGAGAAATTCTTAGAGGGGAGTAGGTTTTGCTTAGGGAGGGGGTAGAGAGTATGAAAAAATTACTGAATGCCTACTGTGTGTTAAGGGTTAACAGTACATTATCTTGTTTAATCTCCATAAAAATCCTATGGAACATTTATTCTTATTTTTATTGCCAAGAGGAGGAAATCATCCTTACTGTCTTGTTCTTGTTGGAGCCCAGAGTAGCCATGGAAAACAGGCCCAGCCCAGCTGGCTAGATCCTGACCAACAAGTGTCTGCTTACCTTTTTCATCTCAGCTGATACCCACTAACTTCACAACGCAGGAGCACCTACCTGGAGGACTGGAAGTTGACTGCAAATGTGTGAGTAGTTCCAGCCCCATCTCCCTGAAGAATCCCAGCTGACCCCATCTGAACTTTCTGAACCACAGAATACTGACCTAAGTAGATGGTGGTTTTGAGCAACAATATTTTGGGGTGATTTTTCATGTACCAACAGGTCACTAATGCAGAAAGTCATCTTGTAATTGGGGTAGAGGAAGACTGTGCAGACTTCAGAGTGAACGCAATCACCAAAGGAGAGAATTATTACAATTCAAGTGATTTATTTTATTAAGTTTCTTTCATAGATTTTTTTGTTTGTTTGTTTACTTGAAAAGAACCCCAAACTCCCAGAAAAGTTGCAAGGATGGTACAAAGAATCTTTTCCTCTTTTTTTTTTTAAACATCAAATCTTTAGACCCTACTCAGGTTTTCCAGTTTTCCCCGTAATGCCTGTTAGAGAAAAGCTGTCCAGTTTAAAATCACATGTTGCCTCTGGTTGTCTTGGCTCTGTTCTCTCCTTCCTTCTGGAGCCAGTGTTCACCCTTTCTTTTGCTTTGATAACCTTGGCTCTTTGAGGATTGCAAGGCAGCTATTTCTTAATATGTTCCTCTGTGTGAGCTTGTCCCAGGCTTCTCCTCAGATTCAGGTTCCACACTGCAGGGAAGAGGATCGTGGAGGGGGTCTGCTCGTTGCATCTTACAAAGGCTGTGAATGATTTGTAATGTTCTGTTACTGATAATATTCACAGTGATCAGTTGATTAATGTTGTGTCTGCCAACCTTCCCCACTGTCAAGTTACTGTTTTGCCTTTTGTAAAGAATAAGTACTTTGGGCAGGTACTTTGAAATCATGGAAATAACCCATTCCTTACCAAACTTTTTCTCATTGTCTTAACTTCATATCAATATGAACTCATGGGTTTCCTTTTTTATTGAGAGAATTATAATCTGGTATTATCATTATTTATTTTGATGCTCAAATGGTCTCTGATTTGGCTGGTGGTAGCTCAGGCAAGCATCCTTGTGGTCTTTTGATCTGGCCCCAGCATTCTTTGAGTTCTCCATTGCTCACTAGTCTGATAAGATAGCAGAGGCTCACCTTGTAATTTCCTGGGCCCTGCCCTAGAATCAGTCATTACTTCAAGGAGTCCTGGGTTTTGTTTTTCTTTTTTAGTGGAGAATGATATTTTATTTATTTATTCATTTAAGGATTTGTTTATTTATTTTAAAAGAGAAAGGGAGAGGAAATGAGTTGTGGGAGGGGCAGAAAGACAGGGAGAGAGAATCTCAAGCAGACTCCCTGCTGAGTGCAGAGCCCAATGCAGGGCTTGATCTCACGACTCTGAGATCATGACCTGAACTGAAATCAAGAGTCAGAAGCTTAACTGACTGAGCCACCCAGGCGCCCCTGGAGAATGGTATTTAGGAATCAGGATCTAGGTGCCAAGTGGGCTCATTGCCGCTGGACTCTTACTCCTTGTGAGCTATCTCAGTGGTTAGAACTAGGGAATGTATACACACACACACACACACATGCACACATATACACACATGCACGCACACACACCTCTATACATTTTCATCTATATTGTAAAATCCATCTTTATATATGGAAAACACAAGTTAATGTGAATATTTTCACTTCCAGTTCCACACTAGTGTTCATTTCAGTTTCTCCCTTTGTGTGTTTGTAATCCCCTTCTCCAACAGTGAGAAACCCGGCTCCCCTTACTCTTAGTACATCAGTGTGTGGATCGACCCCTCAGCACGGAATGATCTCCGTCACCCCTGCAGGTTCCTTCCCCATGGCCCACGCCCACATCTGCGCTGACCCCCCCTCCCCCCCCACCGGGAAAGCACTCTCCTCTCCTGACCTGCTGAGGCTGTGACAGTTCACTTCAGGCCACCGAAGTCCTGTCTCGTCCCCATCTTTGTAGTTTCTCGCCTTGCTCTGCCCCAGCTAATAACTTCAGGAATGAACTGCTTGGGAAACAAAGGGGGAAGAGAAAGAACAATTCGGCTGAGGGAAAGCTGGAAGGAATGGAGGAATGGCCGTGATAGGAATTGGAAAATCCTTCCCATGGTGGTGCCTATATAGAAGAGTGCAGGGCTGACCTCCACTGCAATGAAGCTCACAGCTGAAGATCCAGAAGGAACTTGCTAAGAGTAGCAGCATTTTGAATAGCAATATCCCAAACAAATGCAAATATTATGTCCTAGGCTTTAAATAAGAGATACATTAGACTAACCATTTGTCAAACAGAATTAGAATGTTTGTCCAAACTCAAATACAGGACAAAAATCAGAGGTTCTTTGGCTATATTCCAACCCCTGATGACTGCCTGTTGGGTCGGAAATGCAGTGTAGGGTCATCTGGTGTTCCCCCAGTGACCTCAGAGAGATCCCGCCTTTGATCTGGACTCTTTCCTACTTCTTCTCCTACCCCTGTTAAACACAGATCAAAAAGAACACTAGCACATCATCGAAGGATTGAAAGCTAAGCTATTTTGCCAGGTGGTTTTCAAAGGTAAACACTCTTTCGATTTCAGGAAACTGATTTTTTTTTTTTCTGTAAATGCTTGAGGTAAATAGTTTCCAGAAATGGAGGTGGGGGAATGGCATTGATCAGGGAGGTGGGAACTGTTTTCCCCTGTAAGGTTTCTATCATCTCTTTGGCTTTTGTCCCATATCTTGTCTGAATGGCCTGTTGCCTTATCGACTCTTTGCTGGTATAATTTGCATACATTTTCAGATATCTCATTAAGCATTTCTGGGCTGCTGACATCCTTTGTCAATACATGACTTTTATTATTGAGTATCCCAGAGAATTTAGTGATGTTTTAGAGGATTGGTTTAATGTTGAAAATGTTGCCACAGTCTCCTTATCTGATCAAAGAGGAGTGTGTGCAAGGATAGAGAGTGCGCTGGGAATGAGAGATGGTTTACATGATTCTTCATGCTCGTTTTGGAATAAAGGGCCATTTTAAGCAGACAATATGGGTCTTTATTACTTGGAGCTTGGCACACTAAAAAAGAAACAGCATAGTGTGTGTATGCGGGGAGGGGAGGAAGGAGGAGGAGAGAGAGATTGTCAGTCTGTGGTTTACTAATGGGGTTAACTTAAGAGCACTTCACCGTATTCATATATTCTTTTTTTTTTTTTTGGTAACAACTGGTAATTTTATAATTCGTATGGAAATATAAAGGACCTAGAATAACAAAGAAAATCCTGAAGAGTGAAGTCCAAGGACCTGTTTTACAGCTATATTAACATAAACATTACACGTACTCATATATTCTTATTTTCACTCCCAAACATCTGTCCATTTTTGTTTTGTTCTCTTTATCTTACCTTAAATTAAGAAAAAGCAGGAGAGTTTGAGATAATTAATTTTCAGTTAATGTCTACATCTTGAAACATATTCCACTATTCTCTGGCTGTCTCATGATTAGATTCCAGTAATTACATTCAGGCATTTTGAGCCAGAGATAGAAGTTAGCTGAGTGTTTGTTTCCAGGCTGTCTGCATCACTCCCTGTCTTTTTCAATGTATTCTAACTGCAGTCACTTACCTCTAATGGTAACTCACAGAAAACCAATAACATCCTCAATAAAAGGGTTAATGGTATTTCCTTCTCCTCTGGGGCCCTGAGATTTTGCTGAACCTTTTCCCAAGACTATGGAAATCCTATTAATGGTAAAAGTAGAGTACGCTGAGACTTTTGGTGCTCACCCTGTCTCTGATCATGGATGATGGCCGGTACCATATTCCCTCTTGGACCCCATCTGATTGCCACTGGAAATCTATTCCCATCAAACCCTGGATATGAACAAAGGATGGATGTCCCTGTCAGGGCTGGCCAAGGAAGAATCGAATCCAACTTGAAATTTTTCCAGGCAGCCAAACATTTCTGGGGTTCAGTTCACAGGCAGATATTTTTTCCTCTGTTGAATTAAAATTGAGGGTAGGGGCAGGCAAATTAAAGCCACTCAGAGAGAAAGTGGAGGATTTCGTTACAAGTGTAACTTCATAGGTAAGATACCTCCCTCCATTCCTGCCCAGAAAAGATTAAGGGCAATAACTGGCCAAGGGGCGGAGCTGTATCTTTCCAAAATGTTTTGGGAATAAGTAAAACATACACTTTACTCCCATGTTTTGCCCTGTTTTTCGTGGCCCTCCAACAGTGCTTCTCAAACTTTCATGTGCACACAAATTACCTGGGGATCTTGTTAAACTGTAACTTCTTATCCATGAAGTCTGGGACGAGGCCCAGGATTCTGAATTTCTAGCAAGCTCCTAGATGATACTGGTGTTATGGACCATGCTTGAAGTAGAAGAAGCTAGGGCAGGGGTTCTCAAAGCATGGTCTTAGACCAGCAGCGTCAGCATGAGCTAGCAATGTATTTAGAAATGGAAATTCAAGGACCCTAGCCCAGACTGACTGCAATAGATGGAATGGACCACCAAAGCTGTCCACCCTTTCATACATGGATCCTGGGACTGTATCACATACAAGAGGAACTTTGCACGTGCAATTGAGTTTTATGAACTTTTAAGATAGAAAGATTATTCTGGGTTATCCAGTGGACCCAGTCTAATCACAATGAGTCCTTAAAAGCAGAGAGCTTTCTCTGGCTGAAGTTAGAGAGATTCAGTAGAAGGGACAGTCAGAGAGGTTCAGAGTGTGAGAGGGACTGGCCTTGCTGGAGTGGCCTGCGAGGAAAGCATGCGAGCAAATGCAGACATCCTCTAAAGTAAAGCTTGACCCTTGATTGACTTCCAGCAAGGCCACGTGGACCTCATTCCTACAACTGCAAGGAACTGAATTTAGCCTATAACCTGAATGACCTATGACCCAGGTTCTTTCCTGAGGCCCCAAGAAAGAATTCAGTCCTGCCATCACTTGATTTCAGCCCTCAGAGACCCTAAACAGGGGACCCACTTGAGCTGTGCTGATTCACAGATCTGTGACTAACAAACTTTTTTTTTTCTTCTTCTTCTTCTTTTTTTTTTTTACAAACTTGTATTTTGAAGTCACTAGGTTTGTGGTAATTTGTTACAGCAGCGATAGGAAAGAAATACTTGACTGAATCAGGAATTCTGAGCATAGGGTCCAACAATGTGTTTTAACAAGCTCTGCAGGTCATTCTGATACATGCTCTCTCATGTAGAGAACCCAACCTAAATGGTTGCATCATTGGCCAATCTTCCTAACACCCCTGATCTTGTTTCCTCATTTGTAAAATGGGGTTAACAAAACAAAATGTTGATGTGAGAGCTTTGTTCAGAATTTCTGGTAGAGTATTTAACAGTTCTTATTATAGTAGGCCCTCAAATGTTACCTTCTTTCCTTCCTCCCATTTCCTTCCATGGACACACTAAATGCACACAGTATTGATGATTCTGATGTCAGCTTTCTGGGGCTTAGGGCTTGGAACTTGACCTTGATTGTCACTGTGTAAATAGGAGCTGGAAAGGAAAACCAGAATCACAGGAAGGAGATGCAGGTCTAATTTATAAGCAATTGCCTTGCTCAGCTTAATTGCTACTCTTCAAAAAGAGAACAATGAACATGCTTCCCTTGTTTTTAGAAAAAAATTCAGTGCTATTCAAATCTCAATACAGAACATTTGATTTTAAACATGACCTTTTGATCATAGCAAGAGTGTAAGTCAGTTCTTTACATCATGCAGTCTTTGCTGTGGGACCTCAATGGCTAAAACACATTTACGTTCTGTACATTCTTAAGAATGCAGTGTACTAATTCTAATTTGCTAGCCTAATGGAGTGCTCTAATGCTCATTAATTAAAAAAAAAAAACTTCAAGTGTATTTTCTTTCATTTGTGTCCATCTCTAAGCTGAAAATATTTGCTAATTCTTTGTCTTTTATTCACTCTGTATGGTGAGCTGCTGCTTTGGATGATTACATATTCTTTTCCTCCATGATCGCAACAGCCTTTTCTTTCTGACCATCAATCACTGTGTGATGAAATTTGTTGATTGGGTTTATTTTGCAAATGATGCAGTTTGCAAAGTCCCAGGTTCATAGTCATTTTCCATTGCTGTCTAGACGAGACTAAAACTCTCAATCAATCAACACTTCTAGATTAATTTTTCCCTCTCTGTGAAATAAAAAAAAAAGAGTGAATTAAGAGTTAAATTAGGCTTCCTGGCTTATGTATTTATTAATCAATCAACCTTCCACATAATACTAAATTAATGTTTATGGTACAATATCTGCATACCGATTTCTGTGTCTGCCAGCTTGAAAATAGTGCTGTGCTGAAGCAAGATTCTATCTACTGTGAACATTTTTATAATGAGTTGCAGCCCTGGAAACATTGAAACCCATTTAAAAAGTGACCTGAATAATCTCTCAGAGAAAATTAAATGGGTGAAAGATCATGAATAAGAAGTAAATATATATTTAAATAGCATCAAGATGGCGTCTTTTCTTTGCTGTGCATTTCTTGGTTTTCCTAACCAACTCTGGTTAGGAACCAGAAGAAATGCTGTGCATTTCTTGGTTTTCCTAACCAACTCTGCAGTTGAGTAATTTGGGGGAATAGTTGGAGGGATTCTATGACTTACAGATGCTCTACCTTTCAATATATGGATAGCACGAATCTCTGTCCACATCACATTTCTTATTATTACATGTATTAAATATTGTTAGTGCCCAGAGAATGATGCTAAATACCCTTTTATAGTTAACTTGTTGCCTTTCTCTAACAATGATGTATAGAGTGTAGGTTAATTACCTCAAGTGCGGTTCTCAGACAAGAAGCATTGACATCACCTAAGAACTTGTTAGCACTGCCGAGTCTCCGATTCCAAATCTTCTGAACCAGAATCTGCATTTTAACAAAACCCCGGGGAAATTTGCCTATACATCAAAATGTGAAAACTTCTGGGGGAGGTGGGGTGTGGGCACTGTGAGGGTGTGGAGGATAGAGGTGGTGAAAGACAATGCTGGACAGAAATGTGCTTCTCACCTGCTTGCCATCAAGTAGGGAGAGGTTTGGAAGGAATCTCTTATGTTCTTTTGCCTTTTTATCTTGACATTCAGTAAAATGCACATGTTCAATAATTGTGTCGATTTGACAGTTCAGTTTATGATTATGCAGTCACAGAACAAGTCTATAGGGCTTGCATTCTTTTCTCTAACATAGTGTCTTCTGAGTTTCAGCATGACCTTGAATAAGAAGCAATGTGGATAGTGCAAAACCCAAAGGTTTTGTGACTACATAGAAACAGACTTTAACTCTAACCCTGACAATGTTATTAGTTGTGTTGATAGTTTCTTTATGTGTGAAATAGGCCAAATGGCTATGGCATCACAGATGGTTTATATGAGATGATGCACGGGAAACTCCGTGTTCAGTGACCAGAAGCAAATAGGAGTCTAACAAGGGTGTCTTCTTCTTTCATGCTGATTGTTCATGGTCCATCTGTCCATCCATACATCCATCCAATCCCAGTTATGTGTACATTTGTATAAATCTGTCTCTATATCCATCCATCCGTCTATCATCTTTTTTCTTCTACATCTCTCTTCTTTTTGTCTTCTGTTAGTAATCATTTTCTGTCCTTCCATCAGGCCACTTCTGCTATTTCTACTCTCTTTCCTACCTGGGAAAAGTGAAGACATAGAGGCAAGTCAGGTTCTTGGGAAGAAATGTTCCAAAGAGCTGAGCTCACAAAGTATTGCGTGCTGTTGTATTAATATTACGTGTGCATTATGTCCAGCTTCATGGGCCTCTAACTTCTTCTCTCCTAGAAGATGATTGGCACTTCCCAGAGTTCATCTTATTCCTTCCATCATGTTCTTAGGGATCTTTTGGCAGAATAAAATGGGCACCCATGTGGATTAGATGTTGGCAGGCATGTGTCCCTCCCAGCTTGCTCCCCATTCCCTATGAACATCTGGAATAGTGCTGGTTGCTCCCATAGATAGCAGTGAGGAAGGTGAAGGTTTTGCTGGCATTTAGGTTCTGAACACAACCCAAATAATATCAGACTTCCATTTCTCCCTTCACTGCTCTGCGGGTGTGAGGAGGAATGAGGGGGATTGCATATCTGTGCTTGTATTCTCACAGGGAAGGCCCTTGAGCCCCTGTGTCTTCAGGTAATCAGCATCAGGATCCTGACATTGAGAGAACAAGATTTTGATACTGAGAGTGATCCTTCAGTATGAACTGGAATTATTCCCTGCTGAGCCAAACTGCTCATTTATCTTGTACGTGACAAAATCTTCTCCAGCATATGGTTTCACCTTTGATAGGGAAAAAAAGTCATTTTAATTGCTAGTTAAGACTGCTGGGTTACTTTAATTTGCAGACTCTTTATTAACTGTGATTTATTTCATTTGAAACAGCAATAAATGAGATTTGGTGATAGCCTCCCAATTATTAAATTTCACAGGCTCTGTTAGAAGACTGGGGGTCACCCTTTGAGACGCTGAGCCATTTCCATTTAATATCTTCGCGTACTTGAATTATAGGCAGAGCCCTGATACATAGTAGGTTCTTAGTAAATGTTTGAGCACTGGACAAGGAAGACGTAGTATGCCTGTCTCCCATTTCCTTTAAGCCTCTTGTTCTCAGAGCTTGTGGGCAGGGCATGATTTCTCCTCATGAAATCTCTCAAACTGAGACATATGTGGCAAGCAGTTGCTTAAAATATCTGCTTCAGGTACTGAAAGCTGTACATTTGCTTATAGTGAGTCAGTCCAGCCAATTTCCTTACTCTGGTTTTACTTAGAGGAAGGCAAGCTGAAGCAGTAGCTACTTCAAATAGTATGGCAATTGTGAGAGGGAGCCTGAATGACAGCTTTTAGCCTGTGGGATGGAAGTTCTATTAAACTCTCTTAGAAGAGAGACAGCATATTCTGATGAAGAGGATGTAATACTAGAATCCTGGAGACCTGCGTTCTTACCACAATTCTACTGTTCTCTGAATTGTGACCTTGAGCAGGTCCCTTCTCTCTCTCGATCTCAGTGATTTCACTTGCCAAATGTGCGGCTCGAGATGACGACCTTGTTCAGGTTCTAAGCACTGTCTCTGCCACTCATGCCCCACTCCGCTATGAGAACCTGGATCCTCCTTGGCTTTTATTTCTAACTTGCTGTTTAACTCAGGCCAGGTGGTCTAGGTCTTCATTTCTCTGCATGTCACTCTAGTTTTGTGAGAGAAATCCTGGGTTTAGCCTGTAAGTTATAGGACACATTTTTAGAGAAATGATGAGAATATTTATTTATTTATTTATTTATTTAAGATATGATGAGATTCTTAAAGGTGGTGTGTCCACATGTCACCCAGGTCACCAAAAGAGACAGAAGGCACTCCACCTCCTTGGGATGACTTGGAGATGTTGGCCCAACAAAGGACATTGTGCTGACATGTTTTGACATGCGTGTGCCCTTGGGTCCTGGAGGTACCTTAGCCCATCACCTCAATCAAGGACACGGGACTGTCATAGTGTTTAGTTTCTCAGCCTGGTCCCCCTTTGTTGTCTGTTGTCACTTCTTATGCTGTTGTTTACCGGGGTAAAGCAGGTAGCTAAACTTGAAATCAATGACCCTAAATTTGCTCATCATACTAAGCCTGCAGTTCTCCCTTGAGGGTACCTTAATTTCTTCCTCTTGAGAGTAAATTGCATAGGTTTACTGAACAACAGTTTCCTTCATAACTGACTTATTTGGTTGATGGAAGGGACGTGAAGGTCTAGAGTTGCCAGACATCAAAGTAGAAGTTGGGTAGGTGGGGTTCTAATATATGACTATGCAAATATACAATCAGTAATATATCGTGTTCGGTATCAAAGAGTACCATATTTTAAACATCTTTTAAACTCTATGATTCAGTGTCAGAGCACTTAGCTGAGTGTCCTCATATGTAGTGGACAGCTAATAAATTTTGGGAGAATGCCGTCTGCACTTGATCATGTGGATTATAGATCTCAACTCACATATATCTGATGGTGATTTAAGTTTCTAAGGTATTATGAAGGGAGATATATATGTCCTGAGACTCCTCCGACCTCCTGTGTTGTGGGTACAAATGTGAACACTTTAATGTGAATATGGACCCAAATTTCACTTGTCCCGAGATGCTCACACAGGACTTTGAATATTTCAGAAATTCCCCAGATGTGCTTATAAGTGTGTCTATTGCTGCCAGATGCTAATGCAACCCCTCCACTTTAACAAGGCAGCCTTTGGGCTTTGCTATATTTGCAGATCAGAATTCTGGGGTGATGGGAGCCACATTTCATTTTATTGTGAAGTAGAGAATGACAGCTCTCCATTGGCTTCTGGATCAGTCTTCCCCCATCTTTATCATCATCATTGTCATTTCTGGAAGGAGGAAAAGGGGTATTTTCCTAAGCAGTGTAGTTTTCGAGGAACAGTTTTTTTCCGTTTCCTTCCTTCCCCACAACAGTGCCTTCTTTCTGCAGGCCTCAGTCCAACTGAAAACCCTCTGATGCTGAGGCTTTCCTTCAGGTCATGCTCACTCTGCCTGCCTCCTCTTCTCTTTGGTGAGGTCGCTAAGAGGCAGCACCTTAGTGGCTCTTGCAAATAGGCTCCTGATGGGCTCACCATACCAGTTCACTGAATGTGTCCAGACACGTTTGTCTATTACCTTAGGTTCCTGCTGGGACCCAAAATATATGGAGCATCGAGCATGCTGGATATTGTACCCTTCATGTAGGAGCTATCTAGTAGGTGACTGACCCATCTACTAGGTGACCTAGCCATCAAAGTCTAGCCATGAGTAGCCTTTGATGATGCAGGCTTTGAAGGATGGTTTGTGTAGTATGTAGACCTTTATTTAACCTTTGCTGTGTTATATCATGGTGCCTGCCTCTTGGTGAGTTCATGCCTTTAAAACTCCTTTATCAATAGATGGGGAGAAACAGGGAAAGAAAGCAGCTTAAATAGTATTTTAACTTATAGGGAAGGAAGAGGGTAAAATGATTACATGAAATGAAATGTTTGAAAAGTAACAGATCTCAATTACCAATTGATCCCTGGTTTCGCTAGAGTGCAGGGCTAATAGCAGATGCAATATATGTGCTGTGTGTCCGTATACACACCAGGTTCCAAGTAGAGCGTGCTTTTCATTCTACCTGGAATATGGTGGAAAGATCAAAGACCAACTCCTGTTGGTTTTTCATTCCTCAATAGCTGCTGAGAAACTGCCTCTGTTATGTTTGCATTTTGTAGAATAGACATAAAATTTCAAAAGAAAAGCCAAGATGTTCATGGAAAAGGTCTCTGTGAATGTGTGGATTCTGTTTTCCATGGCTGTCATCTGCTTTGCAAAGATGTTCTTAAAAGGTACTGACAAATCCAAGGCATTACCCATGATACACTTAGGCACGTAGCCTTGAGACCTACTCAGAATGACCTTCTCAAATCCAATAAACGGTAGCTCTATGACTATTTTATTACATGCCGTGATGCTCACAGTCATAAGTGGTTACCCTGAACTTTGGCCCCTTTTTGGTTTTCGAAGTAATGATTCAATGAACTTGAAGTGACGTCTGTAGAGGAAGGCTGCTCTAACCTGCTCTTGAATGATTTACCTTTGTACAGTGTCCTGAATAAGAGTAAAAACTTATTCCACAAAATGGATATATTTCTGTTTTAGCTAGTAGAGAAGAAAGGGAAGGGTAGAAGAATAAAATTCAGAGGAATCATATTTCAAATAACATGTTTTGGTTCTCATGAAAACACTAGGTTTTTCTGTGATGGTAAGATGGCTCCCTAAAGACACCACCCTGAAAACGATTTTTATGGATCTTTATCAGTCAGTCAATCAATCAATGAATCAAATAGCCAACCAACTAATCAGTTAGCAATCAGTAAGTGTGTTTGAGTACCTATTATTTTCCTAAGACTGTTGGATTTTATTGATGAATGAATAAATTTGTTTATCTGACAAATATTTATTGACAGCCTTCTTTGTTTTGATAAGACATAAGCTAGGTATTGTCAACACAACAGGGCACAAACATAGCCCTCAGGAAGGTCCTAGTTTATTAACACCATGCATGCATGGCTTAAATACTATAAGTATAGCAATAGAAATATTCTAAGGCATTGTGAAATTCATTCATTCATTCATTCATTCACTCATTCAACTTCTACAGTATTCTAGCCATTGTGTTAGAAATTGCATCTGGAAATAAATGATAAACAAGACAGAACTAGCAACTTCCCTTATGGAACTTATATTTTCATGTGGAAGAAAGACATGGAAGGAAGGAAGGAAGGAAGACAGGCAGGCATAAAATAAATAAATTTATTTAAATAATGAAGGAATGAATATCACAAAACTGTGATAGGTACTATGATGGAAATCACGAGGATTTATGATAATTTTTTTTTATTAAATTAAAAAATTTTTTTATAAACATATAATGTATTTTTATCCCCAGGGGTACAGGTCTGTGAATCACCAGGTTTACATACTTCACAGCACTCACCATAGCACATACCCTCCCCAATGTCCATAACCCCACCTCCTCTCCTGACCGCCCTCCCCCCAGCAACCCTCAGTTTGTTTTCTGAGATTAAGAGTCACTTATGGTTTGTCTCCCTCCCAATCCCATCTTGTTTCATTTATTCTTTTCCTACCCCCCAAACCCCCCACGTTGCATCTCCACTGGATTTATGATAATTTATAGGAAATGTTCCTACAGGTCCTTAGAGGTACTTGAACAATGACGCAAATAACTTTGCTTTGAACAATCAAGTATCCATATGCCAGGTAATGTGTTCAGCTATGAGTGGGACCACAAAATCTCAAGGAATGCTAAGGCCATTGAAGTCTATAGGTATGACTGCATACAACTGGAATGTATAGTGGGAAGGGTGCTAGGAATCAGTTGATCTGGTCTTCAGTGTCGGCCTAAAGACATCATTTAATTTAACACTTAACCTCTCTAGGTTCCAGTTTTCTCAATAACAGACTGAAAGAGTTGGATCGGGTCATCTGTAAAGCCCTACCTAACTGTAGATTTCAACATTCCCAGTAGGATAAATAATTCCCCACTTCTCTGCAAAAGGGCCAGTTTCTGCATAGAGACAAAACATGCACATGTGCCTTGTAAATCTTAGCACACTATACAATGTAGTCGCTAAAGGAATAAGGCTAGATGGATTCATATGCATGTGCTCAGACATATAACACAGGATTTGAAGGCACATGTAGTTCACCAAAGGTATGCCTGCTCCAAAGACCGTATCCTTCCATGGGTCATTGGTCTGCCCACTTTTTAAAGGTTTGATGAAGGAACCACCTGTGTTTTTCTCACATTTATGCATCTACCCAAAGTGGAAAAGATAGCCATCGATGTCCCAGGGCAGGAGTAGAAAGAACAGAAATCAGGACCAAAGATTCAAGGTGTGGTGGGTTGAGCACTGGAGGAGGAATTCAAATACTTAGTTTCCAGTCTAGGTTTGCCACTCTCCAGCCTTCCCTCCGTGAGCAGGGTACTAAAGCTTTCACCAGTACCGTCTGAACGTAGGTGAGGTCAAGGTTTCCCTGAGTTAGTGGTGTGCCAACTTCATGCGTAGCATCAGATACTCTTCCCAGTCAGGTCATACATGGAACCCCAGCATGCCTAACAGAAGTGAAATCACACTGGTTGAGGGAGACATTGAAGGACTGTTGCCTCCCTAACTGGGCCTTTTGCTCTCACTCCTAAAGCAGCTGTGAGTCAGGAAGCCAGGGCTTCTGGAAGTTCAGTTGGGAAGCTACCAGCCTAGAGGACATCTGTGTTGCCTTGATGACAGTCTGGCAATTTCATGCCTGGTCCTCTGAAGCCCTCGGTGTTGCCAGCTCACACACTGACTTTCCCCGTGTTTGTACTAACTTTCTAAACAAAAGGGTATGGGGCATAGAAGGGGATTTCTTGAATGGTTTCTGAGCTCTGGTGGCTTTTGTGTGTTGACTGCTGTTCTCCACCTCACTCCTTCCATGTCCTGGCCACTTCTTTAAGTGAAAGCTGGCTGGCACTTAAGGCAATCTGGAGGGTTAATTATGGTCTACGCCAGTGATTTAATCCTGCATTAGGTAAAGACGCTGTACAGACTGTGGAACACTTGACTTATGCAAATATGACCTTACACAGATTGTTCTAGGAGGGCCATAATGACATCTTCGAGATGGAAAATTTCATTCTGCTGTGTGTGGCCGATGGCTGCAAAGCCAGGGTGCCGGGCAGGCAGGAGCCACTACGAGGTGAGGGCCTTTTGACTGGACTTTCCTGTTGTTCTGTTTTCCCCATGGATTTTTGTTAGGGCTGCATGTGTCCCTTCAGTATCATTTGTATTATTACCACTTTTATGACATTCTAACTGTGATTGAATGGAAACCAAGCAATAGCAAGGGGTCCATTAGAAGGAAAAAAAAAATGAAGTTTAAAGAGGCTGAAAAGCGCCAAAGCCTTTATTCCATTGTGTAGGGATTTCCTTTGGCTGCCTCAACAATGAAAATTATTTTGCATGAAAGCACATGCATAAAAGTGCACATAAAATTTTCTACACGTGGTGTAATGCTTAAAAGGCTAGGTCCCGGAACTAGACAGAAGGGACTCTGAATTTTGTCTCTTCTTAGTTTTGTGACCTTTGTCAAATGGCTTAGTGTCTCCCAGCCTCAGTTTCTCATCTATACAATGGGTGTGATGACACCAGGTTTTTATCACATTGTCTTAGAGATTAAACGAGGTAATATGTATAAAATGCTTCCCTTCCTACCTGGTACTTACAAAGTCCTACAATTCACTATTAGATTTCATTTTTCATCCACATTATTGGTAACTATTGGTAACATTCCATTTCATAGAGAGCTCCTGCTTTGGTGTTACTATGGAGTTATGTGTTTTTTTTTTTCCTGAGTACTTACAAAAGCAGAATCTAAGTGGAAAAGTTAGTACTAATGCAAATGAAGCATGAAATTTAAGAAGGTATGGGATACAAATGACAAAACAAGGACTTGTAAACGGATA
Source organism: Meles meles (assembly GCF_922984935.1). Classification (NCBI taxonomy): domain Eukaryota; kingdom Metazoa; phylum Chordata; class Mammalia; order Carnivora; family Mustelidae; genus Meles; species Meles meles. The sequence goes on from NC_060079.1 coordinate 77,672,400, forward strand.
TAAAGGGAAGATGCAAGCTTTTTAATGCAATGCTCTGCTCAGCCATGGGTGGTTTGATGAATTTAAAATTTGCACCCATATTCAAAATGCAAAAATGAGAGGTTGGGGAGGCTTAGCATCATGATAAAAGCAACAAAAATTATTCCAAAAGATTGTGAATAATTATTAGGAAACAAGGATATCGTGCACAGCAAATTTTTATTATGAATAAAATTGGGTTCTTTTAGGGAATGATATCAAAAAGAATGTTTTAAAAGAAGGGAAAACATTGTCAGGATTGAAGACCACAAAAGCTAGTCTTGCGTTTTTTTCCTTTAAGGCTTAATGTGTTAGCTAAAGCTAATGCAAGCACTTGCTTATCACTTAGAACCCACACGTGTACTTAAAGGCCTTGGTGAGGCAGCATATGAATCAGTATTTGAGCCAAATGTGCACTGCAGGCCGGCCTGGGAGTAGAACAGGGGTGTGGCTGTGGGCCAATGTGACTGAACACAGGACAGGGCTGGAAGATGACGTTTTCATCATCTGAGTCTTTGGCACCGGAATAACCATCAGTCCTAATGGCTTAGTGTTGCCTGAGGCTCTCTTTCCATTATGTGAGTTTATATTTTTCATTTTCCTGACTTTCAGATGCTTATAGGTTCTTGCAAACTGACTGATTTCATTCCTGTTCAGTGCATACTTCCTTGGAGTACACCTGGATTGTTTTGAGAGAGACCTTACTTAGGTTACGAAAATCAAAATTTTATTTATTTATGTTTTGCCGAAAGAACTCACTTTTGTCTAAAGGTTGGGCCTGCAGGGCCTCCCCACTTGTAAGCTCATGCTGCCTGACCAGGTAAATCATGTACTTGCCTGACTCTGATCACCTGGGACTTCAGTCCCTCTGCCTTGCCCGGAGCCTAGAACAGAGAAGGTACTCAAACACATACTCTTTGGGTAAATGGGAAAAAAGGGGCTACGATCAAACATACATCTTTTCCAGTAAAATCCTCTCATGGTTAAATGCTGAAGAGTGAAATGTGAGACGTGCGACAGCAATAGCAAACCCATTTGTTGACGGCTCACTGCATGGCATGGCATTAAGTTTTCTATTCACATAATTCCCATGGCGACCACAGCAGGTTGGTATGACGATTTCCATTTTATAGATGAGTAACAGTATTTTAAAATTTGGAGAACATCCAGAAAGATAACATTATTTTTGCAATTGAGCTCACACATTGGAGGTTCCAGAATGGGTTTGGTGACTGTCATTATGCTTCCTTCCTTGCCCCTGGATCTGACGGACGTAGAATAGATTGCCATAGTCACTAGTTGGCCGAGCTTTTCTCTCAGAACTTAGGTCTATTTGGCCACTAATTCCTGGCTTTACTCTGCACGACATGGTTATTTTAGGTTTTTCTATAGCTGATAGCTGTTTTTCAAAATGAGTTTAGTTTATCCAGACGCATTTCTCATTCTTAGCATGTTTCCTTGTTCAATTTCAATGATTCCACACTGATGTACTGCTGAACTTGGATGAATCAGCTGTTCTCTTGGGATGAGAATTTTGCCTCTTGTTCCTTAAGCAATGACCCTGAGTGCCTCCTGACCCTTTCATGGTCAAAAATGCATCCTGACATCCTCGAATGATGCTCAGAGGCAGGGAAGGAAGATTATTCTAGAACAGTTTCAGTGGGAATATCTCTTTCTCTCTTATCTTCTCTTTCTAGGTTATGTATCTAAGAGTGCTAGTCCCATTAGTAATAAAAAAATCAATTGCACTGAAAACAGTTGTGGTCGGAATATCTCTAAGGAACAATCCTTCAAGAAATGCCACTGCATGTCAAAACACAGCGTCTACTAACAGGGCAGTCATTTACTCCTAAAGTATTCGAATCAACCTTATATCCTCCAGCCATATGTACATAGAAAGTCCTTTCCTCCTAATTTTACATCAGAAATTGTTATTTAAAGATCGTTAAAAAAAGTAAGTTCAAGCTTATTTGCTGTCCTTAATTTTATGCAGATTTTTAGTGCTTTATGGAAATTGCTCTGAACAATGGGCCTGTGAAGGAAATTCAGGAACAGATGTTCTGGGTAAGTTCAGAGACATTAGGTTTCTAGAAAACATGTTTCAAACAGTTGGCTCAGGCATAGGCACACCTTTTAATTACACTGAGCTTATGATAGGTCAACATTTCAGGGTTTATCTGAATTGTGTGTTAACCTTGAGCACTCTCATCACGCTAAGGGCAATCACTGACCTTGAAAGAAGAGAGTTAATCATGAAAAGCAATTCAGCAATTGGCCGTGTCACTAAATAACTGAGAGAAGGCAGAGACAGAGACAGAGACAGAGAGACAGAGAGAGAAAGAGACAGAAATAGTACGGTTTAAAAATGTGAAGCTAATGATTCTGTATAAATATTCCCTGTGCTTTGTTTCTTTTGAAGTTGGGATGGGCGTGCACTGAGCCATTCATATTTTCCTTTCAGCTTTCCTTGGGCTTTTTTAGGAATTCTCTCTGTGGCTGTATCTTTGTGTGGGGTAAACCGGCTTGTGTGGGGATGAAAGTTGCCAATGTTGTGCCTCCTGCCCACTAGACAGCAAATATGTATAGAACTGACTTAGCTCTATTTCACTGGGCTCAGGATCGAGGGGTGTGTGTTGTTGGTTCCATCATAACTGGGGATCTCAACTCTACGTAGCAACTCGCGATATGACTTCTTTGTTTATTTTTTTTTTTAGACTTAAAAACCCCCCAAAATTTCTTTCTTAGTTCCTCTTGGATGAGGCAATTATCTGTAATGTAGAAAGAGAATTCTTCAAGGCACAAAATGATGTTTTCATCTTCCTCCCAGTACTGAGAAGTACTCTTTGTTGTTAAAACTGTGTGTTCTGCCAATGGACCTTAATGCTGTATGAAGTCCCAGGTCTCTGGACAGCCATCTCCCAGTACGTGTCGGGGTGGGAGGGCAGGCAGAGGAGGCAGAGGCTACCAGCACGCCAGGTGTGGTTGGCTTCCCCACATGCCCTTCAGTCTTGGTTCCTCTGTCTGCTGCAAGTGCCCGCGGGAGCGCGCCTCATCCCCACCTCACCTCTGACATGGCATCTGTGAAGAGGGACTTGTAAGAATTCCTGCCAAGTAAGCCACAGAATGTAAAGTGCTGTATGAATATGTAATAGCAGCCATTATCAGTTGATGCCCCTGTCTTTGGAAAGAATCATTTCATTCACTGTGGAGAGAATGAGGGGCAATTTGAAATGGCCTGAGGTAAGTGGCATTTCATATATTGCCAATCAAATTAACCTTGAACCTTTTTCTGCTACTTAGAATTCTTGTTTTTTTTTCTTCTTCCTCCATCACTGGAAATTAAGATGATGCATCTAAAACCACTTTTCGCTCTACAATATTGCACTGTCTCCTCCTTTCCCTCCCTGGGGAGGAGAGAGATGAACAGTTCTGCATGTCAGTCAAACTGATGGACACCTAGAGTGGGGAAAATGGGGCTGTCACTGAGGCTGGGAGAGCCTATGCGGTGTCCCGTCCTCCGCTTCTCTCCTAAGCACAGATCTGCAGACGCCGCTGATCTGAGCTGGGATGTGTGATCCTTGATCACAGCCGCCCGAACGAGCACAGAATTCTATAGGAGTGTGCATCCAGCGCTGTTTGTCTTCTGATTCTCACTAAGGGTTTGCATCTGTAATGGAGAGAGGTCTCCTTGGAGCTCCTGGATGATTTTCTCTGTCTGAGCAGAAAGCAGCCATTGTGTGAATGAATGTATTCAGTAGGAGGCTATTCATGCCTGCACTTTGTATGAGCAGTTAGTAATTGTGTACATTTTCAATAACATCGCAGGTATCTTCCCCCAGCCCTGATGATCTGTGTCTTCTCAGATACAACAGGCATATCAGAAGTCTATCCTCTTTAGATGGGACACATGTTACCCCAACATAACCATTCTGCTGGTTTGCTTTATAGTTTTATCCCAATCCCACTGTCCACTTTCCAACCCCTAGACTTTATTGATGCTGTTCCCACCCAATCACCTGTCCCTGTTCCTCAATCTCACTGCCATTTTCTAACCTCATTATACAACTCCCCCAAACATTTCCAGCACTCGCTATGAACCAGTGCCAATTCTTCTCTTAGTTGCCGCCCCCCACCATGGAAATGATTTCTTCCTTGTTTTGAACCCTAATAACACTTTGTCTCTCCTTCATAGCAGTTATTAGATCGTGTTCGGCACTATCACTCCACGGTTTCTGTTAAGATCTATGCAGGCTCAATTCACAGACCTGTACCCCTGGGGATAAAAATACATTATATGTTTATAAAAAAAAAATTGGAAGGGGAGGCGAACCATAAGAGACTATGGACTCTGAAAAACAACCTCTGAAGGGTCGGGGGTGGGAGGTTGGGGGAACAGGTGGTGGATAATAGGGAGGGCACGTTTTGCATGGAGCACTGGGTGTTGTGCAAACAATGAATACTGTTACGCTGAAAAAAATAAATAAATTTATAAAAAAAAAGATCTATGCAGGCAAGAACCATCTTTGGTTGTTGGTGTGTTTCGCACACTGTGGCAGAGGAATTTAAGAAGACTCACACAACTCACAAGTGTTTATAGAAAAAGAAAAGAAATTAAAAATAGATATGAAAAATGAGGCCAAGAATTTTCTTTGTAACTTGATAGTTTCCAGTGCCTTTCAAGTGGAGGGGTGGGGATATTGCGAGCTGCTGGGATGGAGATATTCTCCAGCTTCTGCAGCCCAGGCCGTGCAGCTGCTGGCGGACAGCCAGTCTTCTCAAGCACACCAGGGTGTGGACAATGTATTCTGTCACTGTTTATCTTTATTCAATCCAACTTATAGCTATTTCTGAGCAAATTGATAAAATGAACATTAAATAAGGTACTTTTACTTGTAGGATCTGCCTCTACTGAGGTAGAATGAAGTGGGGTGAGTAAAACAAAGTGAGTCAGTGAGTCTTGATCTTGGTGTTGGCTAAAGTGATACACTGATTGTCAGACAAGAGCCAATTCTTGTTTGAGGAATACTTTGGACAACTCCAAAAAGGCAGCACCAAAAAAGACTGTGTGTGTGTGTGGGGGGGGGGGGGGGGGGCTGGATTAGAAGTGTCAGGTTGAAGCTTTCTGAGAAACAGTATATTTACTGGTTATTCTCACCAAGTCTGAGGAACGTCAGAATGGGGAAGGTAGATGAGATGATTTTTAAGATTATACATGTATTTATTATGTCATTTTTCTTTCTCTCTAAATATTAACCCATGGTACCTTAGGGTGATCAAATAATTTGATTTCTAAACAGATAATTTTTGAGGTGAAAGATGGCACTATTATTATTCAGGACCGCAGATATGATCCCAGGCAAACCAAGATATCTAGTCCCCCTTCTGACAGCGACTGATCTGTGTGTGCCGCAATCAACAGATCAATGGGATGTTGAAGTTCTTCTTAACCTGAAAATATTTAGGCTTATTGTTTCCAAAAAGCTTGATTAAAAAAAACAACAACAGCCTCAGAACCACATCTGTTATTCTATATGTTAGGTACACATGGTTGCTTTCCCATGGTGTTTTTCACACACCCACAGGAAACTCGTATTACCACACTGTTTCCTTGTATTTCCTCTGCGACTTTTCTCTTCCTCTTGACTTCCTCCTGAATTATCTGTGTGTGATTGTTTCTCTGCTGTCCTAGCTCTTCACATTTTCATTTCAGGAGGTCGCATTATGAGTATTGCTTTAATCTATGGCTATGCTGTTACTGTCGTTGTTTGGCCGGTTAAAATTCAATAGGGCTTAAGGTGAGATTGATTAACACAGCCAATTGATTAACATGCTGGATGTGGAAGGGACTATTTTTGCTGCCCATAGGGAAAATTAGTAACAACAGTGCATTAGAGTCCATTAGTTTGGTTTGGATAGAATACGCTGCTTTGAGAGTGACAATTTGAATGGCAGGTACATCTACTGAAAAAAACAAAAAGCGAAGTTTTACCTTAAAGCTTTGTCCACACTGACCAAGAGAAATACAGTGTTATTTATCTGGAAAATCCAGGCTGAAAATTTTACTACCAAGGGCTAAAATTATACTGTCTTGAATCACCCATATGGATGGCTAACATTGATTAAATTCTCTGAAGTATTGCCTAAATCTTTATTTCATTTATCTAGTATAGAAAATAATGCGGAGGTGCTCTGTAGACTGATGCTTGGCAGTGGGAATAATGCTACATGACTCTTAATCTCACAAAACAAACTGGGGGTTGCTGGGGGGAGGTGGGGTTGGGAGAGGGGGAGGGGGTTATGGACATTGGGGAGGGTATGTGCTATCGTGAGTGCTGTGAAGTGTGTAAACCTGGCGATTCACAGACCTGTACCCCTGGGGAAAAATACATTATATGTTTATAAAAAAAAAATTGGAAGGGGAGGTGAACCATAAGAGACTATGGACTCTGAAAAACAACCTGAGGGTTTTGAAGGGTCGGGGGTGGGAGGTTGGGGGAACAGGTGGTGGGTAATAGGGAGGGCACGTATTGCATGGAGCACTGGGTGTTGTGCAATGTTGTGTTACGCTGAAAAAATAAATAAATTTAAAAAAAAGTTAAAAAAAAAAAAAGGCTTTCAGTCTCTTAAAATCCTCCCTCCACTTTAAGAGCAGAGGGTCAGAATCGAGGTAGTCAAAAACCTTAGGCTGAAGTTTGGAAACTAAGCAAAGGACACTTAAAAAAAATCCTTATTAGACCTTTAAACTGAAAAAATGGTATTTTAACATTTGAAAGCAAGCTGGAAACAGCTGAAACTCAGGAACTCACTGTTTTTTTGTTGTTGTTGTGACCGTTGCTTAGGAAAGGGGAGGCAGCTGAGTTGATGTCTTACATGTCAGGAAGGCATAATAGTCCACACGTAAACAGCATATTCCTTGTTTTACAGTATATAATAACCTGTAAATGGATACTGATTTACTATAAAAACAATTATCCCTGTACAAAAGGTCTCAATAGGTTTATTGTGGTTGCCTCAGATCAAGGATCAAATCTAGTTGCATAAGAGGTAGGTACGGTTTGCCTACTTAGGCTATTACGGCCCGAATCTGTGCTTCCCTGATGGCTGAACGTTGGTTGATAATAGACACTTTGGAAATATGTCAAAAGAAGCAGAGAGATGCCTCTGACAGCGTGTCGTCTTACCAGTGGCAAAGAGAAGGGCTGGCAAGAAGAATCCTTCCCTTTATACACTTCTGTGTGGAGAGCTCCCACAAAGCATAATGATTTTTGTGCTTTCATTTTTAAAAGCCCAATGCTCTGAACATTTTATGCTCAGTTCATAATCAGTTTTCACATTTTCCATTACTCAGAGGAAGGGGAAAGCCTGGATTTTAGTTACAAACAATCAAAAATGGTTATTCACTTTTCATATGTTGCTCTTGATTCTCGGTTAATATTGTACAGCGAATCGGACACCACAGCAAGGGGGCTGGAAGGGGTCTAGGGAATGATGTCAGCTCACAAACAATGTGGAAGAGGAACGTTTCTGTCTTCAGCTGGAAAAAAAAATTGGTGAGCACTTTGTTATTTGGTGAGGAATATGGTTGTCTCTTGATTTCCATGCCCCTAAGTTCCTACCTTGCTTTGGACAAGGACTAACATCGAAATGGTGATATTTTAATTCCATTTACCTCATCTGCTTGGTAAATTTGAATGTGCTAATTATCTCTCTCTGAGCAGTTTTCTCCTTTTGTCAAAGTTATGAAAGAATTAAGTATTTCTTGAAGTCAATCAGAGAAAGACAATTATCATACGATGAGTTTGAGAGGTCGGGGGCTTGTAGGGGGATGGGAGGGGCAAAAAAATGAAACAGAATGGGACCAGGGAGGGAGAGAAACCATAAGAGACTCTTAATCTCAGGAAACAAACTGAGGATTGCTGGAGGAGGCGGGAAGGATAGGGTGGCTGGGTTATGGACATTAGGGAGAGTATGTGCTACGGTGAGTGCTGTGACTTGTGTAAGACCGAGGATTCACAGACCTGTACCCCTGAAGCAAATAATACATTATATGTTAATAAAATTTAAAAAAGAATTAAGTATTTCTTATACTGTGTCTTGCTTCTTCAATTATATATAACTCCTTATTAAAATCAGAACAACAAACGCAAATAGGTTTCCAAGTAAAGAAAGAAGCTTTAGATTTAGAATCTAGCTGGTTGTTCTCTCAACAAATATTTACCATGTGTGTTTGTGTGTGTGTGTCTGTGTGTGTGTGTGTGTGTATGTTCCTAACTTCTTTTTTTTTTCTAACTTCTTTTATAAGAGGAAAAATTTGAAGCCAATTCCTCAAGGAGCTTAACTTTTTTTTTTTTTTTTTTTTTTTTTTTTTTTCCCTTTTTATTAATTTTTTCAGCGTAACAGTATTCATTCTTTTTGCACAACACCCAGTGCTCCATGCAAAACGTGCCCTCCCCATCACCCACCACCTGTTCCCCCAACCTCCCACCCCTGACCCTTCAAAACCCTCAGGTTGTTTTTCAGAGTCCATAGTCTCTTATGGTTCGCCTCCCCTCCCCAATGTCCATAGCCCGCTCCCCCTCTCCCAATCCCACCTCCCCCCAGCAACCCCCAGTTTGTTTTGTGAGATTAAGAGTCATTTATGGTTTGTCTCCCTCCCAATCCCATCTTGTTTCATTTATTCTTCAAGGAGCTTAACTTTTAATAAGGTAAAAACTTGTGCAAGTTATACGTATTACTATCACAGAGATATGAAATTCTACAAGACAGATATGGATCCAAACATCCATGATTTTAGATACATTTCTAGGCAGGTGGGCCAGGAGTCATTACCATCATCTCTGCTTCATTCTGTTTGTTGGAAGTGAGCTGCTAAGTCAATTCTAAATACAAAAGGAGAGAAATTGGGTCCCATCTCTCAAAGGGAGGAATGTCAAAGAATTTGTGGACATATTTCTAAAACCTTCACAGAGAGATTGAGGAAGATGAGGAGAGAGCATCCAACCTGAGGGAGGGAGCAGATCATGACAAAGGTCAAAATTTAGAGATCTATGCAGAGAACATGAGATTTAAATTAAAATTATTTGGGAAATAAGATAGGAAATGCAGATGGAAGGTATTTTAGATACCACAGGGTGGGCTGGGAATCATGGACGGCTTTTGAGCAGGGTAAGAAGCATGATTGCAGCTATGTTTTGGGGAGACCAGTCTAGCAGCAAGAGTGAAGGTTTGGGCTCACAGTGAGTCGGAAGGAGGGGACCAAATAGGAGATCATTCTGGTTATTCAGGGGAATGGATGTAGAAGGAGATAGTTGGAAGATGGTTCTGAAGCAAATGCTATTCTTTCTTCTTTTAGACTCTGCACAGTACCAATAACTAAAAAGTTTAGTACTTTTTATGTGTCTGATCCAACTGTTAATGGACTCTGCCTGCGTTTTAGATGCTGCTCCTTATGGAGCTTTTACTAGGTTATAGTGAATGGAGCTGTAAGCTTGATGCACAGCAGCAATTCTTTCTGTGCTGATTGAGAGCAGTTTGTCCCTAGGATGGCAATTGCACCTAGTGCCCACAGGGTATATTCCTAATTGAGTCTGTCTCTTAACTGTGGGAAGAGCCTGACATTATTGCTAGACTAAAACCATCCTAAATTGGAATTCTTCATGGCAAAACGACTACCCTTTTCTCTTTTGGTTACCAACGTTTCTATTACCAAAATTTTTATTATTCTTCCATAAGCACTTAAACTGTTCATGTGCTCAACTTGTATATTCATATACTTCACTCACAATATAGAAATTGTCTGGGCTTCTCGAAGGTGTCCATTCCGTCACAAAGGCAACCCAGGGCACCAAAGCGGCAAGTGCACAATTAGAGTCAGAGTTCCAATACTGATGCTTTGACTTACCCTGCTGCTCTTTAGGGAATCCAATAATTCCAGACTGTAGGCAACTTTTCTCTCTCTCTCCCCCTCCCTCTCTCTTGATTTATATGAATTTTTGAGTCTCCAAGTGTCTACCATTTAGTAGTTTTCCTAACTGTGGGTTGAATACTAGTTCGTTTTCTCACCAACTTGACTATAAACTCACAGAATGTATGGACCCATATTTTGGGCATTCTTCTATGTGGGAGTGGATGGTTTGTGCCTATACATGAGGGGTTTCACTACATTCTCAGTTGAAGAATACCCTAGATGAGACTGGCTCCATTTTCTTTATCTTTTCAACACATACATCCTCCACATAAATATCTTACTCTCTCCCTTTGTACCTCTAAATCCGAATTGCTCTTTAAAGCAAGGATTGTAATTTATTTCACCTGACACCCTCTTCTTCATCTTGGCTGCCTTTTTGACCCTATGTAATAATTAGGTGAAAACTTGAATTAATCTTTAATGTCCTCAATGTCCACTTACATATGGATTAATCTAAACTGAGATAACATGCTGTTCTGCAAATATCTGTGATTCTGAATATTTGGTTATTTTTCTACATTGTTAATTGTTAATGTTACCTGGGAGGTAATGAAATTTAATTTATTGTCCATTAAGTAGAGCTTCCAATAGTATCTTAGGTGATTCGTAAGGTATATGCCAAGGTTTAGCAGTGAAATAAAACCCTTTATTCATACTGCTTTTTGTTACTGCTTATCACTGGTAGAGTATTCTGAAGGCCTCAGAACATCTTCCAACTCCTGGAATATCAATAGGTACCAATTGAAGATGAGGGGGATTATGATGTAGGCAGATCTTTCTATGTCATTATACAGGTAAGATATATAGTTTGCAGGAGACCACGAATAACGGCCCTATTCTGAGGGAGTGAGAGAGTTGCCTAGCATAACCCTTTCATTTCACATGTGAAAAAAGTTGAGTTATAGAGATATGGTGTTGTTTCTCAAGGGTGCCAAGTCCTAGCAGATCATTCATGACTAAACCCAACTTTTCTGGGTCATGTGTTCTATCTAATAGAATAAAAGAACCTCTCACTTGTCAAAAAATTCCTCCAACTCCCTTCTCCCTAAAGCCAATGATCCAACACCAACTGAACCCAAGATGAGAAATCTTCACTTGCTAGTTTCTTTTCTTTTTCTTCTGGAGAGTCTCTTTTCTCTTCCAAGTCATCATGTTCACAGAAGTGGTAGAATAGGGAGAAAGTGGCCCTTTTCTACTTGATGTCCTTTTCTTACCTTTCATGCTTCAAGTAATGAATATTGATTATCACCTACTATATAATCTTACAAGAAACTGTCTACAATAATGCAGAGTGGAGTAATGAACATAAGCACTTCAATTAGTATCAGAAACTTAGAATTTTTTTTCGTGTATATGAACATATAAAATGCATTTTCAAAATGTTAAACATTTTGGACAGTGTGCTGATTCCATAATAATTCTATTTAAAAAATAATTCTAGAGGTAGTGTAAAAGCTTCTATAGAAAATTTGGACTCTCAGGATGTTCTCAAAGAAGGAGGAAAAGGAGGAGGAGAGAAGGAAGAAGAGGGGAAGGAGAAAAGGAGGAGGAGGAGGAGAAAGGGAAGAGGAAGAAGAAGAAGAAGAGGAGAAGAGGAAGAGGAAGAAGAAGGAGGAGGAAGAGGAAGATGAGGAGGAAGAGGAGAGGAGGAGAACGAGAACAAGAAGAAGGAGGAGAAGGAGGAGGAGAAGGGGAGGAAGGAGGAGAGGAAGGGGAAGAAGTAGGAGACGAAGGGGAAGAAGGAGGAAAGGAAGAAGGAGAGGAAGGAGGAGGAGGAGAAGAAGAAAAGAAGAAGAAGAAGAAGAAGAAGAAGAAGAAGAAGAAGAAGAAGAAGAAAAGAAGGAGGAGAGGAGGAGGAGGAGCAGGAGGAGAGCAGGAGGAGAGCAGGAGGAGGAGGAGATGAGGAAAGGGAAAAAGAAGAAGTGGGGGGAGGGGCGCTTGGGTAGCTCAGTGGGTTAAAGCCTCTGCCTTTGGCTCAGGTCATGATCCCAAAGTCCTGGGATCTGAGCCCCGCATCCAGGGTCCTGGGATCTGAGCCCCGCATCGGGCTCTCCGCTCAGCAGGGAGCCTGCTTCCTCCTCTCTCTCTGCCTGCCTCTCTGCCTACTTGAGATCTCTGTCTGTCAAATAAATAAAATTTTTAAAAAAAAAAGAAGTGGGGGGAAAGAGGAAGAAGAGAAGAAAAAGAAGAAGAAAAAGAAGAGAGTGCTTGAATGATTGTTAAAGTGACAAGCAAACATTTTTCTATAAATTGAACCACAAGTTGATGGTCATATTATTAGTGTTATTAGGGTCAATTATAAATAACATAATTTATGAGGTTTAATTGTACCTTAAACTAACATTATTCAATCATGAATTATTTGGAGATCACAGTGGTGGAAAGTTGAAATGAGCACATCTGAGAAGTTGGGAAGTGAGTTGGACACTGCACATGGAGGATAGGGGATGGCTATACTGGTTAGTATTTGAGAATGGAAGTTTCTGAATGGAAACTGGTAAGTTTGACCATTATTGTTTCAGAAGGGGCAGCATTCAGGTGCTATGGGTGTGCAGATCCTTGCAGGCTAGAGGAATATGGGCTATAGAGTATTTGTGGTGGGCAACTAGATGGTCCCTGACATTATCGAGGAGACACATGGACTTGAAGCTGGAGAAGTAGAATACTGCTGAAATCATAGCTCTAATAGTTTTGCAAATGCTGATAAGGCCTTCTAATCATGAATTCACCTCTCTAATGCCTAAAACAGAACTTGGCACACAGTAGGTATTCAATAAATATTTAAAGAATAAATAGAGCGTTGTTGTAGCATTATGAAAGCCAGAGATTCTGGTAATTTTATAGAGGAGGGAGAGCAAAATTTTCAAATAGGAACAATACATAATTGTTCAACTAGGAACAATATACAAAGTCAAAAGAATATCTTAATTTGAAGGTTGTCAAGATGATTCATTTAACTGTATTTCCGTAGGAGCTGATGGTATTTGAGGGTAATAGCATTGGAGGCGGGAAAAACTATTTGGGAGTGTGAGAAGTAAAGCACCCTCAAGCAGTTGTGTTTCCTTCTAGCATCAGTTCTGGTACTCATGCAGATATATTTTTATCCTTCAGCAGAGTCTTAGAGCTAAAGACCTTGAGGTTCTTTTAAGATTCATTTTCTATGGAGCGGTAACCTCTAGCACAGTGAACACATTCCAAGAAATGCTTAATATTTAACGTGCTGCTGCTTTCCTTAATCATCTTTCAATATCGAAATCTTGTGCTTTATCAGATAAGCCATTTCAGCTCATGGCAGGTGATATTGTTTAATCCAATCACACAGTGTCCATCTCTGGTGATACTGTCTTCAGTACTGATTCATTCCACCAAATTCAAATGCCTCATCCCTTGCTCAGGAAGGAAGCTGGAACAAGGTTACAAGGTGAATATTGATTTGATATTGCATCCTGAAATTCTGAGATTCAGTCTCTGATAGCGCAGCTGTGGCTCGTGTCCTATGGCTTGTTATGTACCAGTATGGTGTGCCCATTTGCAGATGTCTTTAGCCTCCTTAAAAGAACTCATGAAATGTTCCACTTAAAAAATTATTTTAAGTAATGTGCAAAACAGACCTCACTACTCTATCCCTGATCCTTATCCTATTACTGAATCTGTCCCCTGGGGTGGGGATTGAGGATGGGGTCAGGGATGGAGGGGAGCTCAATTCCTGTTATTTACATTATAGAGTAAAAAAAGAAATAGTGCTTTTAACGTTTCATTATGCTTGTTTTTATGCAACTGCACAAATGTGGAAGCATTGAAATGCTTGTGTCAGATTGTCCATATCAGAGAATTCTGTTTTTGTCTCTAGATAAAAAGAGATAGATTAAAAAATATCCTCTTGAATTTCTTTAGGGCAAGAAAAGTTCTAGGACCAGTCCCTGTTTTTGCTCTGTTTTATGGAGACTCTATAGTTTACTTTGATCCAGAACTCATATTCTGCCTAGTGCTGACTTGGGTACAAGGCTGTCACATATCACTCAGTCATTCGGTCTTAAGCTGGGTTGGCTCCCCTGATACACAGTCTAGAATACTACCTCAACATCACATTCTCCGTTGCAAAAGGTTTTGAGCTCCTGACTCAGCCGTATGAGGAAAGAGTCAGGCCATATTGGTAGCAAACTGTATCCTCCAGTGTCTTGCTAGAGTTAGTCTATCATGTAAGTATAAATAATGTCACTCTATGACATGGCTACATGATTGGTTATGGTTCTACCAATGTTATCTCATTAAATGTAGATAGAGCAGCTGTTGTGAGGGCATTAAGCTCTCTCCACTGGAAGCATCTGTACTTGGTAAATTATACCAATTGACAAGTTTTTATTTGTAAATAAAACACAGAATTATATCTGAGACATACTAATGATAATCATAACAATTAGAGTGGTTCCTTATCATTCATTATACACAAGTGATAGGAGAGTTGGCAGGATCTTAATTAACATATTCCATCACTTCAAGTCTTCAAGGGGTGGGTTATTCTCACACTCATCCTGCGGGCAGCGATATGGCAAAGGCCTCTGGACGAGACTGTCAAATCTGGACCCCTAGTTCTTTCTTTAGCACCAACCAAATAGAGATGATTAGTTTATACTCTACTTTACTAGCTACATGATAGGAACATCCAAGTCAAGTTTGGAGAGTCAAATAAGGCACTGTGAGAGCTGGCACAAAGAAATAATTTTTGTTACTTTTTTTCCTTTTTTACTTTTTGGTGATCATTTCATTTTCTATTTTCCCCAGCTTTATTGAAGTATAATTGACAAATAAAAATGTCTATGTTTAAAGTGTACATGTGATGATTTGATTCATGTGCACATTGTGAAACGATCACCACAATCAAGCTAATTAACATTTGTATCACCTCACAGGGGTGTGTGTGTGTGTGTGTGTGTGTGTGTGTGTGTGTGGTGAGAGCATGTAAGATCTACTCTGTTAGCAGATTCCTGGTATGCGATACATTATTGACTACTGTCCTAGTGCTGGACATTAGATCTTCAGAACTTACTCATGCTATATAATTGAAACTTTGTACTCTTTGACCCATATCACCCCATTTCCATTTCCTCTCAGCCTTTGGCCAGCACTGTTCTATCCCTGATATTATGAGTTTGACTTTTTGGATTCCACATATAAGTGAAATCATGCATTATTTGTCTTTCTGTGTCTGGCTTATTTCACTTTGCATAATGTTCTCCAGCTTCAGCCATGCTAACCCAAATGGCAGGATTTCCTTATTTTTAAGACTGGATTAAAAATTTAGTGACCTTTATCCATTCATCTGCTGACAAACACTTAGGTTGTTTCCATATCTTGGCCATTGTGAATAGTACTGCAGTGAAGGTAGGAGTGAATGTATCTCTAATGATTTCATTTCTTTTGAACATATACCCAAAGTTGGATTGTTGGATCTTGTGATAGTTCTATTTCTAATATTTTGAGGAATCTCAGTAATGTTTTCCATAATGACTGTCCCACCAACAGTACATAACCTGTTTCTTTGTGTTCTTGGCAACACTTACCTGTCTTTTAGATAATTGTCATTTAACAGATGTAACTTGATCTCTCAATGTGATTTTGATTTGTATTTTTCTGATGATTATTGATGTTGAGCACCTTTCATATACCTGTTGGCCATTTGTATGTCTTCTTTAGAGAACTGTCTATTCAGATATTTTGCCCATTTTTTAATAGAATTTTTTTTTTCTATTGAGTTGAGTTCCTTTTGTAGTTTGGAATTAACCCTTTATCCAGATGTATGGTTTGCAAATATTTTCTCCCATTCTGTAAGACAGGTTGTCTCTTGATTGTTGTTTCCTTTGCTGTGCAGAAGCTTTTGAGTTTGATGAAATCTCACTTGTCTATGTTTGCGTTTGTTGCTTGTGCTTTTGGGGTCATATCCAAAAAAGTTATTGTCCAGACCAATGCTGGACATTCTCTATGTTTTTTTTTTCCTAGTAGTTTTACAGTCTTGGGTCTCACATTTAAGTCTTTAATAAACTTTTAGTTAATTTTTGTATATGGTGTAAGTTAAGGGACCAATTTCATTCTTCTACATGTGGATATCCATTTCCATTATTGAAGAGACTCCCTTTCCCCATTGTGGGTTTTGTTGCCCTTGTGGAGTAGACAGTAAATGTGTAAATTGTGTATGTGTATGGTGTGAACTAAGGGCCTAAATTTATTATGTGTCACATGGTTGTTCCAGTACTGTTTGTTGAAAAGACTGTTCTTTCCCCAATGAACTGGGTTAGAATCTTTGTCAATAATCAATTGACCATAAGTGTTAGGGTTTATTCCTGGATTCTCACTTCTGTTGCATTGAACTATTTGCGTATCTTTGTTCTGGATATATTTTCATGTTAGCCTTTAATCAGAAATGGGTTATTACCAATTAGTAATTGTCCCCAAGATTTGTGACATTTTTTCTCTTGAATAGGCACTAATATCTTTTTGTATTTTTGTTTTCTTCTTCTAATAGCAGGAAAAACCCCACAACAAAACCCTTTAGAATTCTCCCTCATGAACTCATGGTATAACACTTTCTCATTTCCTATTAAACACATGCATACGTACATTTTGAAAGGAGAAAGACACAGATATCCTGATTTGGGTTCAGTGGAATGATAAGGAATTGATCTAGCAGTTTGGGAACTGCTCTGACCAGTTAAAACAGCTGATATCCTGTCGGGACATCTTAGATGGTTGAGGATGGAGATTAAAACCTCTGAGGTATTTTTAGATTTTCTTTTAAAATCATTCATACTTTTTTCATTATGCTTACATTTTTGCTCAAGTTTTGAAAAGTTGCCTTAAGACAAATTCCCAGAATTTGAAATACCAAATCTAAGGAAGATAAATATTTCATTATATCAATGTGAAAATAAACATTTATTTTTCTGGCTCAAATGATACACAGCACATACACAATGTATTATAAAAAATAAAGAGAGAGAGCTATGGATATTGAAAATATAATGCAATTGACATTGTGTATATTAATTACATTACATGCCAATTATAATATATGACCAAAGGTAATGAGATTGGTACAATAAACATTTTAGTCTTTGGTACTTATTTTCACATGCTTTCTAGATCAAGGTACATCTTATATGCGGAATGGATTTTAGCTGATAACAGTAAAGCTTGCAATGATCTCACCCACTTTGTGTAGTTGTCTTCATTAATTGGTATGAATTTTCAATGAATATTTGTTGAATGGACACTGTGTTTTGGGTCCGTCTTGGAAGGTTGGGAATACATCTGTGAATACAACTATGATCCTACACTCATAGAATTAACACCTGAGCAGGAATGACAGATGACAGTAGCAAATATATGTGTTAATAGTGATAAGGGCTACAAGGATATCCAAAGCAGCGAGGGTAAGGCTGAGAGAGTAATAGAATAAAGGTTGCAGGTGGGTAGCTTAGGGAGGCAGCCAGAAAAGGTCTTTTTAAGGAGCATTTGGGTGGATATTTGGATGAAAGGAGGGTGTGAGCTGGGTGTGAATAGCTGGGAGTAGAATATTGTAGTTTGAGTACCTCATGCCAGTAGTTGGATATGAGGTCACAAAGATGGGCAGTGGATGGGTCATGAACATTGTTGTTGGTCATGATTAAGAGTTTTTCTTACGAGAGTAATAGAAAGACACAGAGGATTTGGTGGGCTCAAGAGTGACATAATATTATTTGAACTTATAAAAGTTTCTCTGGGCGCTGGATTATTTTGTCTGAAGGTGGATAAAAGTGGCAGAAAATCTAGTTAGGAGACTATTTCAGGGCCCAGGTGGGAGGAGTTGGTTTCTTGGAGGAGGATGGTAGACATGATAAGAAAAAATTGGCTTTTGGTTAGATCTTGAAGGTAGAGCCAACGGGATTTGCTGAGGGGTTGGATGTGGAGCTTGAGATAAGACAGCAGGTTTTCGGCCTGAGCAGCTCTGGGGCTGATGGCACCATTTCCTGAGATCTGAAAGATGGAGGAGAAGCGTATTTGGAGGCAGAAATAAAGAGGTAAGGAACATTGTTTTGAATGCGCAAAGTGTGAGATACAGCTCAGGAAAAAAAAAATCAAGTTTAATAATGTGCTCAGAAAGAGCTAATGCTCTGTTGAGAGAGTTTTTGAAGAATTACTCAGTGGTGGGATTCCATTCTCAGTAAATTGTTTATTTGAAATGCCGTTTGTCCTATTTAAAAAGTTAGTATACTTTTTATCCTGTCAGATTACGGACTCATTTGTTTACTGGACATTTTGGTTAATAGTATGCTAGCTGCTTGTTTAAAAAACTACAAGTCTGGTTTTCTTGGGTCAGTGCTTTTCATGAGGAATATATGGATTTAGGATATGTTGATGTTATCTTAATCTCCCTTTATCCTCTTCAGTCCCTTGGAAAACAGTAATCTGGAATCAATGACGGATATATGTGGTGTTTATTGACATTTCCTCAGGCTTTGATTTTGTAGGTTTTGGTTTTGGACTAAACAGCATGAACTGCATGAATATAAACCCGTAGCTGTATTCAAACACGTTAAGGAATCCTGCCAGATGGAAATGTAAAAAAAAATTTTTATGTGTGTTTAAAAAGAATGCTTTCTGGTGTCTTTTCAATTAGTTTCTTAAAGAGCATATATCCCTTTTGAGTGGGTTGGATAACTTCCCCTCTCCTGTAGAAGACAGAAAGCCTTGCATAGCATTAGGCTTTTATTATCTTGAACTGAGAGTACCCTGGGAAGGTACATAACAACCTAAAGCTAATTACAACTAGGAAGAAGGGCCACAGATCCATGTTCTAAAACCAAAGTTACTATTTTGAGTAGTCACTTTCCAACATTTAATTGACCCACAAAAAATAATCCAACAAGAATCTCATACACTCGAGTATTCACTTTATAACTTGTTTAGGAGGATGCTTCTTATTGCTCTAAGTGAGGTGTTGTCTGGGTGCACTGTTGACATTTTTCTTTGAGCATGGTGAATTATATTGATACCCACTCTGAAAGCTTTCTAGCCCAAAATGTTGTGAGCAGGAGAAGGGAGTAGAACTTTTGGTTCTGGGAGCTCATTTATTTTTATGATTCATAATAATCCTTTAAGGAGATTCTCAGTCCTGCCTGCAGTTATGCCTCAGCTCATCTCCTCAGAGAGAAGCAATGGTTTTCTCGTCAAACGTGGATCCTTGTTAGGCTCCACAGTTTTCAGAAGGAATGTCATCTTTATCCCCAGCATGATTGGGAAGGCATATGGGTTTGTACCTAAGGAACAACACAGACTGACTGACTTGATATTTTTTAGAAATTCAGTCGGGGTACAGATAGCTCTTCTTTTCACTACATCTGTATCTTTGGGGTAAATACCCAGCAGTGCAATTGCTGAACTGTGGAAAGAACCAAGATGCCCTTCAACGGACAAATGGATAAGGAAGATGTGGTCCATATATACGATGGAGTATTATGCCTCCATCAGAAAGGATGAATACCCAACTTTTGTAGCAACATGGACGGGACTGGAAGAGATTATGCTGAGTGAAATAAGTCAAGCAGAGAGAGTCAAGTATCATATGGTCTCACTTATTTGTGGAGCATAACAAAGAACACGGTGGACATGGGGAGATGGAGAGGAGAGGGAGTTGAGGGAAACTGGAAGGGGAGATGAACCATGAGAGACTATGGACTCTGAAAAACAACCAGAGGGTTTTGAAGGGGCGGGGCGGGGGGGGATGGGAGGTTGAGGAACCAGGCGGTGGGTAATAGGGAGGGCACGTACTGCATGGAGCACTGGGTGTGGTGCAAAAACAATGAACACTGTTGAAAATAAAGAAATAAAAAAAAAAAGAAATTCAGTTGGGGGATTTTGAAGACTCTGCAGCCCATCTGCTCCTTTTGATATTCTAAAATCTACCAGGTTCAGTGACATCCACTGCGAGCTGGGTGCATAGACCTCCTAGTCCTAGCCCTCGGCAGAATTGCTTTACTATCGTTTTGGTGTGGTACTCTTAGCCTATCATGATGCCCAACATAAAAGAGAGCCATTTGAAACTTCCAGTTATTTCAACAGTAAGGATGTAGTTGAATATTCTGCTCAAGATGACACTGTGACACAAAGCCTTTTCCATGTCCCCATGTTCTTCTTAGATCCCCAGTGACAAAAATTTTTCCCTAATTTCTCAGTAGATGGAACAGATTTTCAGGCTACAATCTGTTGTCATCCAAATGCCTTCAGTTCTCCAATTCTATTCAGTTAAAAAATATTTTTTCTCAGACATTCTCTCTGCCATTACTTATTGATATGGATTTTTCCCTCCCATTTTGTTGCTGTACTTGGGAGATAGCAGGGGTCCTTTATTTCTTTTCCTCACTTCTAAGGAGAAGTGATTACACTTTTTCAATTATTGTTAAAAATGTCTTGTATAAATTGGTAAATTGTTTTTTTGTTGCTGTTTTAATTTTCATTTCTTTGATTAATTACTGAGGTTAATTTTTTCATATATGTATAAGCCACTATATGTCCTCATCTGTGTATGTCACGTTCATGGACCATTTATCTACCGGATCTTAGTGTATTTTATTACATAACCTCATCATACATCAAGGAGCTTATCTTTGGTGCAACATAATTATATAAATATTTCACTTTGTTTTGTATCATATGAAAAGCTTGTATTTTGAGAAATAGAAGGTTTGCATTTTCATGCAGTTAATTCAGTCTATCTTTTCCTTTGTGATTTCTTCCATTGCTTTTATGCTAGTTATCTTTTCATGCAACTTTAAAAAAATTTACTCCTTGAGGGTTTGGACACGGTGGTATACAATTTTTCTAGGTTTGTTCCATAAATAGGCCTCGTATAGTGCTTAAGGCACAGAAATGCACAATAAATATTTGTTGATATATTGATAAGTTTTACTTGATTAAGTTATGAAGCTTACATTTCCTACAAAGTTATACTGCAGATTTTAACAGAAACACATTATATTTATTTGCATCAGCATTTCCTTTTGGACACTTATAGAGAATATTTAAAAAGTCATGTTTTTGGGCAGCATTAGCAGAAAGCTGCTGCCTTATCAATATTCTTGGTTGAGTAGAGGGAGAACTCTTTATCATATCTTTCAATTTGCCTGGATTACCAAAAATCACATCTCCCTTGTGTGGAGGCTCTTGAGTCCAGCTTTACCATGTGAAGCACCTGGCACAGAGATAGAGAAGGATTAAACTGTAACATGATTTCATCTCCAGTGAATAGATTTCTATCAATTTTTTGTGCACGACTGAAGGATTGTTGAGCCAGTTGGTATTACATTTGGGGTCCCAGAAGACTAACTCTGGTAGAGGAGAGAAATCCTAAAGTTGGACAGAAGACTCAAGTTTTAAATGAACAATGAGTCATGGGGGTAGGGGTGTGGGAAGGCAGGAAAGAACCAATCCCCAAGAATCCAGAAGCAGAAGAGGGGAAAATGTATCTTGCAATGAAAAGCAATCACCTCACTGTCCTTTTTCTTTACTTCAGTGTCTAGTTTACTGTGAAGAAAATGGCAGTTTTAGAGAAAGCAGAGTCACTTCCTCTTGTCACATCTTAACCAACCGAGCCACCCAGGTGTCCGTTGACAGAGGAAACTGACACACATATTTTGATAACTATACACATATATGATAACTATACAAAACGAATACATCATTTCCCCTACTACCAATTAGTTGATCATAATAACTTTTAAGTTTGAGAAACGACTCCATATGAAATGGAGTGAAGTTCTTATGGGTAGCCTGTCCTGCCCTCAGCTTCCGTACCTGTCTGAGTCTGGGCCTCTTACCAGCTGCCCTCAGCTGCCCTTCCTAGGCCAATGCTACAGCAAGAAAGGGCATCTTCTTCTACTCAGTTTTTTTCTCCCTACAGTGTGAATTCCTTTAAGTACCTTGTGTCATGAATTTGACCCTTACATTCTTCCTAACTTTCGAACGATGTCTTGCTTCCAGAATTCACCCTAACCGGGATTTGATCTTTGGTTTTCCTTTACAGTCTCGGGGCCATCTTGCCAACTGCCATCTCAGACATTACTTCTTGTTTGAGTCTCACTGTCCAAGGTAATGGGGAAGGAAGACTGGGTTATCTTAATGCCTTGTGGTTGTTCTGGGGCCTCAGAGATGGCACCATCAGGCAGCCTCCGCTTCTTTGGTGCCTTGTAGTCTTGACTCCCATTCACAGGAGGGGGCTGGGTTCAAACTGTCCAAGGGCAAAAGAGATGCCCTTTTCATCAAAAGTGTGTTGAGTGACCCCTTGTTCTCGTGTCCTACAGTGGCTAATTACAAAATAGCAGTGGTTCTCAGTGTGGTCCAGATATTGGCTCCTTCCACAGGTACTCATGCCTCATGAACGATTGCTGTGGGTTGCCATGTGCCTTCTGGTGGAGTCGTTGTTATCAACCAGACCCAGCAGACTTTGCATCACCTGTCTCACTGCAGACGCAGAGACCCTAATCTCTGCATCCACTCTCTTAAAAATGAGTTTGTGTCAGTCCATACAGTGTACCAGATTTTCAGAGTGACGAGCAACAGTTAGGGTTACTTTCTTGAGCTGGACCTTTAGGGGAGATCTAGAATGTGGGCTTCTGGAGAGTGGCTCGTGTTGGGGCAGAATGGCTAGCTCTGTGGTCCCAGTAGAGGAATTTATTCAAGGCCATTCTGTGACATGAATGGATATGAGCTTCTTTTAGAATTTTTAAAAATTTTATTTATTTATTTTCTTTCCCAGCTTTACTGAGGTAGGGTTGTAAAATAAGAACTGTATAGATTTAGGTTGTATAGCATTTTTTCAAAAGGTACACAGCATGACGATTTGATACATGTATACATTGTAAAAGGATCACCACAATCAAGTTAATTAACCTGTCCATCATCTCACATAGTTACACTTTGTGTGTGTGTGGTGAGAACACCAGATTTACTCTTTTAGCAAAGTTCAAATATATAATATGGTATTATTAACTATAATTGCTATACAGTACATTAGGTCCCTAGAACTTATAACTGAAAGTTTGAGCTTCTGAAGCTTTATCCCTTCCCCCAACCACTGGAGGACAGAGTTGTGGCTGGTAACATGCATTTCTCGGGGGGCTTCTTCTAATTTCCCCATCTGTCAGGCAAGGCTGGGAAGGAGGCTTAGTGGCTGGTAGTGTCCAGTCTGAAAATCCTAAACCCTGTATTAATTTCTCCCAAAAGGTAGCCCCATAAACAGTAGGAAATTGCTTACTTTTCAAGGCTGATTTTGAGACACAGAGGCTAGTCCGTGGATAGCTGACATTCAGTGACAGCATACCCAGACTGCTGCAGGGAGCTAGAGCCAACTGGACACACAGTTCACAACAGAAGAGGGCAACCCTTCCTATTGCTTTGAGTTTCCAGCCTCTACAGTGGGTAGAATAATGTTCCCCCGAAACTCACGTCTACCTGGAAGCTGTTAGTGGAACTCTATTTGGAAATGGATCTTTGCAGACATAATCAAATTAAGATGAGGCCATTCTTTGATGAGGGTGGGAACTAAATCCAGTATGACTGTTGCCCTTATGAGAAGAGGGAAATCTAGACACACAGGGAGAATGCCATGTGCAGTGGAGGCAGAGATCAGAAGTGAGGAACCTGCGAATCAACAAACGCCAAAGATTGCCAGGAGCCAGAAGAAGCTGGAAGAAGCAGGGAAAGATTCTTTTCTAGAGCCTTCAGGGGAGCGTGGTCATGCTGACAGTGTGATTTCAGACTTTTGGCCTCCAGAACTGTGAAGAATAAATATCTGTCATTTAAAGCCCCTCAGCTTGTGGCAATTTGTTGTGGCAGCCCTAGGAAATGAATGCAGCCTCCCTCAGCAGATGCTTATCTGGAAAAACATGGTTATTCAGTTCAACTGCAGGTAACAAAAGCCATTCATGTGGTTGGCACAATCAGCTGCGGCTTCTCACAAGTAGCCCCTGGTGAGGGGCATAATCCTGGCAAGGCCTGCTCCACAAGATGGGTGATTATAACCTGGCCAGTTATGTGGCCACTTACGTATTCAAGGCCATTGGACATTCACGGCCATGTGGAGTTCTGTCAACCCTATGTTACGGCAAATTGGCGATGTTGGATTGTATACCACTTTTGATACCTGTGTTGAGCATAAGGGGCTGTAATGAGGAAATCTGATTTCCTAAGTACCTCTTAGGAATATTGTCAATCTGGACTTTTTCTTCTGTTCTATCCCTCTTACATGTATAGTTAAATATTAGTTTACTCACTTTCCCTCCATGGTCTGAACACCCTATTGTACTTTGCCTACCAACGTGTTTCTTCTCCCAGAAAAATTCTGCAGGGAGGGTGGAAAGCAGAAGCTGTCTGTAAAATTCCTGGGATTTTTTGTTTGTTTGTTTGTTTGTTTCTAAGAGCCAAAGTCCCCAGGGAGACAGACTGTCTTACAGAATGCAGCTGAGTGCCTTGTAAGAATATGACCAGAGAAGAATTTTCCCCCAGACTACAAGAAGTTCCTGAAGCTGGTGGACGAGAAGGGCAGCAGGAACTTTCATGATCCCCTGAGTAGCACTTAGAGGATGTCTCCTAAAAGAAATGGCTTCCTGCTGTCTCTTGGCAGAGAGAACTCATAAACAGCTTCCTCTTTGTCCCTGCCCCAGGTAGTCACAGAAGCTGTGGAAGTCTTTTGGAGAACCATACAGAAAGAAGGGCACTTCTCAGCTGGATTCCTGGGAGAGGCACTGACCCATGCACAGCTTTGGACTTCCAGGAGGAACCCAGGAATGACTGAGGTTTCCTCCAAGAAGGTAGGCTCACAACTGCAATTAAATTGATTGATAGAGAAGGAAGGTATGTGCCATTTCTTGCACTGTTGGTTGTGTGGACCGAAATTCATACCCTCCACATGGTGTGTTTTTCTGGTGGAAGTTGACACCTACTCAGAAGACACACTTCACTTGCAGTGTCCATCAGCCACAGCAGCTGCATTCTGTGAGGCTTCCACACCCCTCTACTGTGTGCCCAGTTTCAAACAGCAAAACCTGTTGGTCTCTTGATGGTTGCAGGGCCCTCTTTGAGACCTCCCATATTTGCATTTGTTGTTTACCATCCCCCAACCATAAAAAAATGGCCCAAATCAGCACATAAAATGTGTATTTGATAAAAGCTTATTATGGTAATACCTTTGAATTGTTGACCTGTTTACCACAAAATAAGCTGTTAACACCCATTCCTTCTTCCTACTTCATAACACTATCAAGATCCTGGAGGGCAGCCAGTGTCTGGGTGAAATACAGGTATCTTAGAAGGATCTGGAAGACCATTAGGGAAGACCCAGTACATGAAGTGGGCCAGGCCATGGAGTCATGTCTGGTTCTTTTCTCAGTACATCAATACCAGCTGCTTAAGCCAAAGCTTTAGGGTGTTCTCTGGGACCCTTAACAGTAGAAGGAGATCACCTCTGTGGCCTGTAGATTTCAATTGCTCTTGTTGTCCACTCTATCCTGCTTCCTTTTGCCCCTGGCAAAGATAGGTCCAGCCTAGGCTAGAGTCCCAGGTCTTCCTGAGGTTCCAAAGGAAACGGTCAATTGACCTTCGCGTATGCTCAAATAAGCAGTATTTGAAGATATTCATAAAGCATCATTTTTGCTCTGGTTTTGGAATGCATCTAGAGTCTAAATGGTGTTAACAATTTATTTTTCTGGAGAAGAATGCTTCAGAGTAGGACAATGGCTTACAGAAGGATCCTTGCTGAAAGTTAACAAAGGCTTCCTTCTGTTGAAGCTTGAGAGCCAAAAACATTAATTCTGTTCTCCTCAGTACGTCTGTCACCTTAGCACTTAGATGATTTATGTAAAAGCCTTTTGTTGTTTCTCATAATATCACAGAACTTCAAACCTGAAAAGAAAAAGAGAAAGAAAAACAAGGATACTTCTTGTTGAGATGGCGAGAACACCCAGCCTGCCTCCTCAACCTTCACCCACACGAGATTTTTTTTTCTTTTAATAAAGCATATGTACTTTCCCAGCTTTCAAAAGACCAAAAAAGTATGGGTGTTCCCTTGGGTAAACTTTCTGTTAGAAAAGCAAATAATTGAAGGAGGCCTCTGATTTGAGAAAAGATTTTGTAAATACTTCCCAGAAAGACCTGCCTTACTGGGGAGAGAACTGAAATGTGAAATTTTGAGGTGAAGGAGAGCATTGTTTGTCTGCTGAGTGTTCTGACAGAAATATCTGTCTCGGCTGAGTCTGTGTTGGGTAACTCCTGTCTGCTGGGTGAGGTAGAGGTTCGAAATGCCACTTGGGGTAGTTCGTAGGCTTGTCTATGCCTCCTCTCTATCTTTACTAGGATCTCAATCCTGCCTGGGAAGTTCATTTTACTCCTGCTTAACAGTTATTTATTCAGCAGCTACTTGTTCCAGGTTTTAGTGCAGTTGATAATTTTGAAGGGAAGGCTTTTTTTCTCATTACAGTTTATGAGCAGTTATAAAGTGAGTGTCAAAATAGTGCAGATGTTTAAAACCAAATTACCAAATCTGAGATAAGAAGGTTGTTAAGAATCGAATGGACACTTTGTTCAACAGCCTGCCAGGATCCTCAGGTGAAGTATATGAGTAGATTTAAGGGTTAATATACACCGAAAAAGTAACACTGGATTAAATAGAGATAAAACGATCGATCATGGAGTAAGAGACCTAACAATTTCCAAAGCTGGTGGTCAGCATCTCTCTAGACAGTCACCATGACTGTCAAGCATCTGCTTTGACGTGTGTGAGATGTTCATAAGTTCGTGCTCATTTTGCTCTATAATGAGTGCATAATTTAGCACATAATCTGTGGGTGGCCATATGCAGACAGTTTACTTTAAGCCAGGTATAAAGATCAAGTTTAAGGGGGGTGCCTGGGTGGCTCAGTGGGTTAAAGCCTCTGCCTTCGGCTCAGGTCATGATCCCAGGGTCCTGGGATCGAGCCCCACTTCGGGCTCTCTGCTTGGCGGGGAGCCTGCTTCCCTTCCTCTCTCTCTGTCTGCCTCTCTGCCTACCTGTGGTCTCTGTCTATCAAATAAGTGAATAAAATCTAAAAAAAAAAAAAAAAAGATCAAGTTTAAGTATTGCTAAAGAAATCATTTGTTGGTTTGTGTCTGTTCTTTAAGTTCTGAAAGTCTCTTGGTAACAACTTGGAGTCAGAGATTCTGGATATAAAGAGGATGAGGGTGAGGGTCATTAGTAGCTCTTACAGGCCATAGAACACCCCAGATTGCATGAGGGACATTTATTTGGCCTTTCTTGGCTTTGTAGACAAGTCTCAGAAGATCTTGGTTTTAAAGGCGTCCAGTCTGGCAAGGTTCATCTGTCAGTCTGGCAAGCATTCCCCTGCTAATGCTTGTTGAAGACCACTGCGAAGTTCCCAACCTGCAGACAATCTTGAGGGGGCAGAGCGAGGTGAAGAATTTGGGAGTGGATTCCCACTCTCCTTATACCTCCTTACTTATCTCTGTTCTTAGAGATAAGCCCATAGAATGTCAGGCAGCATCTGGTTTCTTCACCTTTCCTCATGAAATGGGAGGCCATAGAGATTCTCACTCTATGAGTCATGTTGGCCAGTGCTCTTTAGTCGAAAGATGTTGACTTCCTGATAAGCAGGCAACTTAATTGTTCAATTTGGACTTCCTGTTTCACATTTATGATCATATGAGCAAATTTAATCAACTAGTGTTTGTTCCTAAGGAGGAATATATAATATTATATTAAGTGTCTATGGATGAAATGTGTGGGAAGAAATGTTAAGTTATGGGGTCAAAATCAATGGGCCAGAAACCACAACACTCACCTCTTTGCCTCCTGCTGCTCTTCTGCTAGGGACTCTCGAGAGTGATAAGAAAGGGTAGAGTGATCTTGTCCGTGGAAAATAGCCAAACTAGAAGTGAGCTGACTGATGAGAAAGACCAGGGTCAGCAACTGCTTTACAGCAAGAAAACACTTCACGCTGCTGAAGCTCTTCATTGAAGCCTCAGAGTTTAAAAGGCCATTCCTGTATTCCTTTACTCCGTGACTTATAGAAGAATGACATGTGGTTACATAAAAAGAGAAAGGTGGGCGTGGTGGAAACCCCCTGAGATTGGGAATAAAAATCTGAGTGTCAATCTCTCCTTTGTCACTTGCTGATTGTATGTTCTTGGGGAGTCACATCGCCTCATATGTACTCAGTTTTCTTCTCTGTGAAATGAAGGTTTTAATAATGTTCACTTTACAAGATTTTTTAAAGCGATAAATTACAAGTATAGTGCTTTGTAAAATAGAATGTCTTCTAAAGTATTAGCTATTCTTATTCTCAATAATAATATTAATAAAACCTGATCAAGAGAGTCTTTGAGATAGACCTAGTCTTGTTGATGAATGGAAGTATCCTCTTAGGCAGCTATTTTGTTTAGACCAAACATCAACATCCATTTTCTTGAGATGTTAATCTCCTTCACTTGTCAGCCTCATGCAAAACTCAGTTTAACGTAGATGTCACACTGATTGTGTGTAGTGAGTGCAAGAGCAGGTTTTTCAGGCAGCTGTATGTCCAAATTAATGTCAAGATAAACTGCTGTGTGAAACCAAATTCCAGAACTGCTGGAAAGTATATATAGTTCCAAGATAAGGGGATCTCTGCCTGGTTTGGATGAGTCCTCAGGTGGTTGACCTCAGTCTGAAGTTTAGGTAAACTGGAGGATATGGCATTTCGGCAGCTGGGTTTTACAAGGTCAGTCTTCATGTAGGACACCTGCTTTACTTAAATGAGAAACATTTTCAATGTCATTAGATGTCCAACCATATTTCTTTTTTTTTTTTAAGATTTTACTTATTTATTTGACAGATGGAGATCACAAGTAGGCAGAGAGGTAGGCAGAGAGAGAGGAGGAAGCAGGTTCCCTGCTGGGCAGAGAGTCAGATGCGGGGCTCGATTCCAGGACCCTGGGATCATGATGACCTGAGCCCACTGAGCCACCCTGAGCCAAAGGCAGAGGCTTTAACCCACTGAGCCACCCAGGCGCCCCATGTCCAACCATATTTCATGTTTAGTTCCCTCAGCTACTAGCCAGGCTCAGCTTTTGGTAAATAAGATAAATAAGGAAACCCCCTTTTCTTACGCATCCTAGGTCTCGACATATGTGTTAGTGATCAGCAGATTCAGGGTCTGCCTAAGAATTCATTTTTCCATCTCTGGATTCGGTTTGGACAACCCTGGTGAAAACCACTAAAGCCCCAAGATCCGGATTCCTCCTCTAAATTATCAGTGTGTGTCTTCATTTACCATCAGTGTCCCATATCGTTACTCCCACAGAATAATCTGTTAATAAGAACAAACTGTGGACTTAGAACGGGTTAAAGTAAAATATGTTGCATGTGACATGGACGCCCGACTAAATAATTTAATAACTTCCTTCTTTTAACACATGGAGCTAATCGTGCGTCTTCTCGAGAGAAAGTTTGTTTTCTTTAGCTGGGCTTCTGTGTTTGGCTTTAGCATTTCTGTCACCAGCAGAAGCCCCCCTCCCCCCAGCCATTAAGCAGAAACCCCAGCCACGGCACTCAACAAAGAAGTGGCAAGCCTCCAAGAAATATATTTCCCACAAATACACAGCTGAGAACATTAAAAATTGGGTAGGTCTGGTTTATGTTTGGTTCACCTCCAATGTCTCACGTACAACTTCTGAGTTGAATGGACCAGTGACAATTCAGCCAAATCACTCAGGAACTCTGGAGTTACTGTTCTTACATCCACCACTTCAGCTTTTGTCTTAACGCGATAGCCTCAGGTTTGCTGACAGAGTACATCAAAGAATGGGGACCAGGTTGAGGACAGTTTGCACTGTCTTTAATCATTTGGTAAAAGCTCAGGAGGATTTGTTCAAATTCAGCTAAGAAAAATCCTCCACTTCACCACGTCCAGACACTATGAGAACCAGATGGGTTTCCACACGCCGCCTGATTGCTACTGTCTGATGCAGACAATCGGAATTCTGCACATCTGTGCCATGACATCAGGGAATGCCGCA
The DNA here is from genome assembly GCF_922984935.1 of Meles meles. Classification (NCBI taxonomy): domain Eukaryota; kingdom Metazoa; phylum Chordata; class Mammalia; order Carnivora; family Mustelidae; genus Meles; species Meles meles. The sequence continues at coordinate 77,702,461 of NC_060079.1, forward strand.
GCCCTTCATTCTTCTTGGTAGACCACACTAGAGCAGTTTCTTTCTCGTTCATGTGGGGACAAAACCATCATTCAGAAGGCACCTTGTCCTAGCCATTTGTAAATTAATTTGTTAATGAAACATTACATCAGGGTAGCACTTTACAGTTTACAAAGTGCTTTCATTTCCTCACTTAATCCTTAAAATAACCCTGAGAAATAGGCAGGGCTGTTGAAAGAGGCTAAACAGTTGAGGAGAAAATCAAAGTGCTACTATTCCTGCCTTTAAATGTTTGGTTTTAACTTATATAGAGATTAATGTAGAATCATAGCAAAGAATAAAATACGTACGAGCCCCCTCTCCCTCCAAATATGTTTCTCCCTAAGGGGAATAAATAGCCTTTTCCATCCATCATTTAGGGAGCACTGGATTTTCAGACTTTCACATTGCTGCCCAGAACTTAAGGAATGACTTTGTCCCATGGGAGTGGGAGATGATGGGGTGGGTGTTTGGGGGAAGAATTTGAATGGCAGGTTTTTAATCTTAAAATATCATATTGATTTTGAGAAATATTTACCTGTTTATTTTTGCTGCACAATTTTGAGCAAAGTTGCTGTACCAGGAAGATAGTCCATACTTATATGAAACTGTGTCTCCCAGTTTAAGAAACTTAGGTTGTTTAGCACATAATATTTGTTCAAACAAGAACAAGTTTTCATACAGTACAAAGGGTCAGCTAACAATGTTAGAATAGTATGGGGACGGATTTTCCCTCAGATTGTCTGGGTCTTCAGCAAGCCTTTGTAGTTAAGATGACCACACTGATACTATGGCTACTGGATAATGGCGAGCTGGCCTCTCCACAGGGAGAAACTACATATTCTGTAGGCTCTGATGACTGGATGCAGTTGTCCTGAGTCAGGGGCCTGAGCTAGGCCTTGCAGTGGCTCGTCACAAGCAGATGTGGTATAACGGGCGCCTCTTCGCACAATTCTTAGAGTGCAGAACTAAGCCCAAATTTCTTTACAAGGATAACAAGAGTCTCCATCATCTGCCTTTCTCCTACGTGCCTATTTTCATCTCTGCCACTTGAGCTTTCCTCTCCTCCTGTACCCGAGTTCCTGCAGTCTCTGGACACGTGAGGATCTCTCAGGTTTCTGCACTTCTGCACATTTGCACATATTATTCTCTCAAGCACTCTCTTGCCCTGCTAATGAGAATGGCAAACCCCTCATCCTTCAAGTGTTGCCTCAAGCATGACTTCTTCCTATTATATCTCTTCCTAACGCCCTGAAGCAGTCTGAGGTGTCCTTATTTTATGTCTCTGCTACACTTGCACACCTCCTTGTGGTCCCACACATCACATTTTCATTGCTTGTTGGTCTGTCTCCTTAGTAGATTATTAAGTATTTGAAAACAGATGCTCTCTATCGTGGTGCCTGGCAGAGAGCATGCACTCAAGTAGTTGTTGAAGGAATGAATGACCGTGTGATTTTGCAGTAGTCATTGCAAAATGACCTTGTAGAGGTCATCCTAAAATAGCAGAAAAGAATGATACACCTTGTTTTTCCTCTCAAAGTTATGGAACACATTATTCATTTTTAAAATTATTATCTTGAATATCACAGTCTTAAAAAGTGATTTGGCTGCACAGTTGGGGTCCCCTGGAAGGAATATTTTGATCAGATGCCTCTAAGAATGTCATATAAAGATAGAAGGAGATAAATGTCTTTACAAAACAAGTTTTAACAAATCATAATATGCTCACTAAGTTATCACCTAAGTTATCAATTAGGTGGCTTCATTGTTAATAGGATTTATAGGTTAAGGTAGAGAGATCAAGTTGTAGGAAATATAGTGTCATATAAATAATATGGGTCATTTTACCTAGATTATTTCTTCACTATGTTGTTGTTGGTAAGAATGGAACTAATTTCTCTCAATTCTTCTAAGATATATTATCCACTCACCTCTCCATTCTTCCATTCATATATTATCCATCCATCCATCCATCCATCCATCCAACCCTCCAATAAATGACATAAAATAGCTATTCTGGGAAAGCCTTAAATATCAGGAATTGGCTGGATACCAGGAATAATCATTTGATTGTAAAGTTAAAAATAGAGAGACATCTTACATCATTGGGTAAATTGGTGTACATATTTTTAAAAGGTAGATTAGCCATTATAGCATTTCTATTTTCCAGGGCTTCTGTGAGGTTTCAATACTTAACACACTGAATAGTATAGCTTGGGGTTCTCAGAAGAAAGATGCCAGTGGAACAAAGAACACCACAATTAATGCTCTCAGTAACTTACAGTTATGACCCTAAAGCAAAAACTAAAGCTGATAATTCAAGTCTGGATTACTGAATTCCATAATGACGATCCTCCAGAGAAGAAGAAATGGAAGCAAAGTTGTGCCAAAAATGATTTATTCTAAATTAAAAAAAAAGAAAATTATTTTTGACTGTAATAGTTTCTTTCTGTCTGTCCATAAGAATGGGGATGGTTGACCATTATTGGTTGGCAGGAAGAAACTGAAGCAAGCTGCTGAATTTACAAGTTGCTTTTCAAAAAAGCTTTATAGCCTAGGGAATTGGAGTAGTTTGTCTACTATTCACGGTCACTGTTGGAACTTGCATACTTAGAAATGCTGGGAAAAGGTGAGGAAATGAAGTAGTCTTTTAGGCTCAGGTTCAGAAAAGAAATCTACCCAGACTCTGGATGTAATGTCTGATAGGAAACAGTGTATTCCCTCGCTGCTTGTGGAAATGCCACTTGATAATGAGTTTTGACCTAATTTCTTTCTTCATTGCAGCATAGTAATTTAAATCATTGGAGACACATTCGGAAGCCTTTTTAAAAAAGTTATTCTGGGGGCGCCTGGGTGGCTCAGTGGGTTAAGTCTCTGCCTTCAGCTCAGGTCATGATCCCAGGGTCCTGGGATGGAGCTCTGCATCAAGGGCTCTGCTCCACAGGGGGTCTGGTTCCTCCCCACCTGCCGCCTCTCTGCCTCTTTGTGATCTCTCTCTCTCTCTCTCTCTCTCTCTGTCAAATAAATAAATAAAATCTTAAAAAAAGTTATTCTGGGTTAAACAAAGATAGGCTTCTTAATCCAACCTAATTTTATACAGCATCCCATTCTCAGTACATTGTATTTGAGATTACTGTGGTCTTGACTCACAAAATATTAATGCTTAGACCAGTTGTCTTTTTTTTTCTTTTTTTTTAAATATTTTTTTTAATATTTATTTTTATTTGTTTATTTACAGCATAACAGTGTTCATTGTTTTGGCATCACACCCAGTGCTCCATGCAGTACGTGCCCTCCCTATTACCCACCACCTGGTTCCTCAACCTCCCACCCCCCCCCCCCACCCCCCTGCCGCCCCTTCATAACCCTCTGGTTGTTTTTCAGAGTCCATAGTCTCTCATGGTTCATCTCCCCTTCCAGGTTTCCTCAACTCCCTCTCCTCCAGTTGTCTTTTAGAGTGTTCCTGAGACTCATTCCTGGATATGTTATACAGTCATGAAAATTCTATTACCATATTATTTGCAGACCATTTATATATATTCACCTAGATTGATTTTTATTTTCCCTCAGGTTCCTCTCATGTTAAAATGTGATCAATAGGATTTTTAAGGCAGTTATTTCCTGACTGAAATTTGTTGATATTTTAATCCTTCCTTCCTTCCTTCTTTCCTCCATCCATCCTTCCATCCATCTATCCATTCTGGTGTTGTTGGTTTTTTTTTTTTTTTTTTTCTTTTCTCAAATAACAGAAGAGGAATAGATTAGAAACACTGAGCAATTCACACAGGGAGAGAAACTAAAACTTTTTATTCATTTGTGTTTTTTATAAGTCATTTTTTGGAATGTGCTATGAGATTCCCATTTATGTGCAGGCAGCAACATCAAATTTTGTAAGGAGTTTCCAGTTTTAATTTGGATTCATTAGGAAGGAGGAATTTGAAACGACGGAAAGAGAACAAATGGGGAAATGTCATTAGAACCAGTGGGATCCAGTGAAAAATTAATGATTGGACTTGTAGGCAGATGAGACTTTAGGGCTGGTACTAACCCTTTTACCAGTATGGGTAGTCGAGTCTCAACCTCTGAGCCTCTTCTCCCTTATCTGTAAAATGCAAGTGGTACTTAAATGGGCCAGAGAGAAGACCGCAGAAATGTTTCCCCGTTTGCAGGTAGATAAGATGATGAATCAGATTGCTTTCACATTGATTTACTACCAAGCTGGCAAAAAAAAAAAAAAAAAAAAAAAAGGAGCAGAAGATATATGCAGTCCTTTCAAGGTCCCTGCTGCCTACATGATGTGAGGAATCCCCCTTTCTCTTAGACTAGCAGTGTGAGGGGGTGGCTTCCCTAATGCCCCCCCCCTTTTTTTAAAATTTTAATTTGGCTCTCCAGCTCCTTCTGAACTATTCCTCAGCCACTTTTCATTTCCTATCTTCTACTCACATAGTCAATGTCAGAGTTGCTTAGAGTTGCTCCTGCATGATGATCTGGTACAATTTGACAACCTTATGTTCCCATGGCTTCCATTGCTACCACATCCAGAAAATACTCAAATTTATCTTTAGTCTATCTCTTGATCCTTGGTGTCCCACTGGACACTTCTACTTAAATATCCCATAGGAAACCTGAAATCATTCAGTCCAACTCAATCACCAACAGGCCAGACTCAGCCATCAACTGCTCCATTCTCGGAAGCCACAAGTTTGGAAATTACCCTACATTCCTCACTGCTCTGTCCTGGTTCAGGCTATCTCTGTTTTACACTAGCTTTCTCGAATTCCTCCTGTATTGTTGCTGCAGCAATATTTGCAATATTCAGATTAAATGGTATGATTTCTTTGTCCGAAATGCTACTACGACTCTCTACTACCTTAGGGACAAAGTCCAGATTCCAGACCCTCTGTAGTTGGACTGCTGCCTGCTGTCTTGTTATTGTCACCTGATACCCAGTGTATAGCAAATGGTTCTGTCCATGGACGATGAACCCAGTTCCCTGGGCTCAGCATTTTCTCCCTCACTTCTGCGGCTTCCTTCCTCCTGTTCCCTCTGCCTTAAATGCCTTTCTCTCTTTTACCCCCCTGGCCAAATTCCTCTTGTCTTCAAAACTCACTCCATCGTGTCTCTTCCTTGTTTTCCAGACTTTTCTTGGCTGGAATCCTATTTTCCTACCACGCTCTTGAAATACCTCTTTCAGAGCATTTGCCCCACAGTCTTTTTTTTTTTTAAAGAAAGGCAGACTGCCGCGTACAGTGCATCATTTGGATGTATCTGGAGCCTTGGAAGCTTGACTACCCTACATTCTCCTACAAATGGACTTTGAGAAGTTGATTGGAGGTTCTAGCAAGAGAGTGCAGCTACTTGAAATACCCTTACTAAAGAATGGTCCTCCTCTATTAGGGAAAGTTATTCTCTTTGACCAAGCATGGGAGGGATGCACAAAGAGTGGTGAGGGAGGAAGGGGACACCTGCCTAGCCAGCCAGACCAGCCAAATCAACCCTGGTGATCAATGTGGTGATAGATACCGAAGCCAGATCACCCTCACATCCTGCCTCAACTGTCTGGTAGGTGCTGGTTAATTTTTTTCTCACTCTCCCTAGATTCTCAGTGAGAACCTTGACAACTCATTCATCCCTTGTCCCAAGCTTATTGCCTGGCACATCGTAGGAGCTAAATAATGCTTTTTAAAAGAGGTGAATGTGTTCAATAAAATATCATCCTGACACATTGCTTGCATTGTTGTTTTGCAACTGTGTCACTATTAATATTTCATTTAGGATAAGGTTGTGTACCCAACGACATCGAAAAGTCTATGTGAGAAATAACTGTGGGTTGTGATTTGTCATATGCCCTCATCATGTGCCAAGCAGGCTCCTGATTTTTCTTTCTGGCAAATGAGTGGATGTTAGGTGACTTAGAAAGAAGCAAATAGACAACATCACAGGCTGGTCTGAAGCTTCAGCAAGCCACTGTCACTCTCCTCTCTCATTGCTCCTTCAAATGAGGCCGACTTTAAAGGAAAGTCACCTCTATTTATGCTCCAGCTCCTCTACCACGGAAGCTGCAGTCGTGGACGGAGTAACGGATGGATTAGGACTGCAGACAATAAACAGGAGGAGCAGAAACAGAGCATGCCAGTCTAGGCCTTGCTTCCTCCAGCATTGATTATTAAGAAAACATCAGGAGCAGTATCATTTCCAAATGGGTAGTTGAGCATAAGTAAAGGGAATCAGGTCCTCCTGAGGTGTGTCGATCTGGCTTTATGTGGCTCAGTGGGATCAAGTTGTGGAGAGGATGTGGTGGCAAGAAAAAAGGCTGCCTGTGGGGCTGAATCCTGCAGGAAGCTGTGCAGGCCGTTACCCAGAGCCCAGACAGCACAGATAATTCACATGGTAGGGATTGTTTCCATAGATCTTTTCAAACGCAATTAGATGGATCTGAAATAGAATTTGAAGCTCGCACAACACTTTGACATCAGAAAACCATGAATAAATAAAATTACAAAATCAAAATGCAATTCAAAAGGATTCCATGTGATAATGCCTTTTTCAATAAACGCTGCAGAAAGAAAACTGTGATAAACCGTATCATTTCAATTTTCTCCTCAGGGATTTTATATCCATATGCTTTTATGTGGAAAAATTTGATTTTAAAAAAAGGCTCTGCCGCCATGACTCCTGACTCCCTGATAGGTGTTCATCATGGGACCAGGTGTGGAGGGGCTGCAGGGGACCTGTGTGAGGCTGGCTGCATTTCCTGATGACATTTTCTGGGGCTGGAACAGTTCTGCCATTCACTGCTCCCTCAAGGGACTGACAGTTGCCTAACATTCTCCCTCCACGGAGCGTTTCCTTAGGTTAAGTTATATTTCTAGGAAGTTCAAGTTAAATTACAAAATGCTATGAGAGACAAACAGTACACTAATCCAAGAGGCATAAAGACCTTAATGCAAAATTTTCTAAAATTTGTATCTTACAAGCTTTGCAAACACAGGGTTAAATAGGAACAAATTATTTTCAACTTGCTTCTCCTCCTCTTCCTCCGCTACCCCTGACTTTCTCCTCCTCCTCCTTCTCCTCCTCCTCTTCTCCTTTACCCTCCCCTCCTCTTCTTCCTCTTCCTCCTCTTTTACTCTTTCCTCCCTTTCCTCTTTCTCCTCCCCGACCTTTACCCTTCCCTCCTCCTCCTCTTCAACCTCTTCTTCTTCTTCCTTTACTCTCTCCTCCCCCTCTTCCTCCTCCTTCTCCACATCTTTCTCCTTCTTCTTTTTTTAAAGCTATAAATTTCCCAAAGGCTTTAATATATGTAGAGTGAATCTCCAAGAAAGGAACATAGTCAACAAAATTTCCAAAAATTACTTGATCTCGATAAGCCTTTTATTTGTTTGTTCAGAGAAACACAGCTTGGGAGATTCTGTCTTTGTAACAATTAGGTTGTCACACTTGGAACTTGAAAGGGGAGATGCGGTAAATGAAGGCTCTGATGTCAAGTGAAGGAGGTCGGGAGGGAGGCTGCATGCATGGCCGCTGCAAAGGGTAGGCTTGAGTGTGTCTGCAGCAAGGAGGCCCTGGGCACTTGGTAGGGGCACAGAGGAGGGTTTTGAGGGCTAAGAAGGCAAGCTTTGCTTTGCTTCTAATTTTACCTTCTGAGGAAGGCCAGAGGGAGGGGCAGGTTGGAGGAAACAGGAGGCACTATTGGTTCTGGACTTCAGTTTCAGATCTGCTTTTGATGTCGACTCTGTAATTGTGTGAGAAATCTCATCTGAGACGACTTGGTTCTGGATGAATTTGGGACTCCAAATCAACTGGTCCTCTTGGACTGGCGATTGGCATGGAGCTTCTCAGGAATTTTTAAGCCCAGGGTGGACTCATTCAGTTCTTCCAGGGTGGCTTTTGGTTCCTCACGTCACCTCCGGAATTACAGGTTGGGAAGAAAACAGCAGGCAGCATGACATGATGAAAAGATCATTTGTTCAGGCTTTAGAAAGGACAGATTCTGAAACCTGGACTCGTGCTTTAGTCTGAACTCTTCCACTTACCCAAGAGATGGCCTTGCGAAATTCCTTTCACTCTCTTACCTCAGTTCCTTCCTTTGGTGAAATATGCCTATGTAAGCTTAGGTCTCAATAGTTTCATCTGTCAGATAAAAACACCACACTAGATGACCTGTAAAATGATTTCTAGTTCTAATGTCTTGAGGTAGATTTCATGTATCTCTGCCTACTATAAGTATGTGTGTATGCACATATGTGTTTATGTATGCATATGTATGTATACGTACATAAGAGTAAATAGTTCACCAAGTTTTTATTTTTATTTTTATTTATTTATTTTTAAAGATTTTATTTATTTATTTGACAGACAGAAATCACAAGTAGGCAGAGAGGCAGGCAGAGAGAGAGAGAGGAGGAGGAGGAAGCAGGCTCCCTGCAAAGCAGAGAGCCCGATGTAGGACTCGATCCCAGGACCCTGGGATCATGACCAGAGCCAAAGGCAGAGGCTTTAACCCACTGAGCCACCCAGGCGCCCAATAGTTCACCAAGTGTTTAGTAATGAAGAAATGATAATGTAATTCCTTTTCTCTGTTGAATATAACATTTTCTTCTTCTTCCATCTCAGATATATTTTGAATGTAACAAAAACGCAGACTCTCAGAAAGAAAGCACAAACCTTTTAGGACTTAAATGTTTTACTTTTAAGTTCATTCTTTGAATAACTGATGTATAGCTCAATAATGAAATTCTGAGTTATGAGTCTTAAGGTTTCTCATAAAAAAGTGCTTAATTTTTAAAGGTTAGTTGCTCAGTTGACCGTGAATACTTATTCATAACGGTCGTGTGTCTCAGCATACTAATTGTTATGTTTGCTTGATAATACTTCTGCAGGGTTCCAAGTATTCACATACTCATGTACAAATAAACTTTTGAGATGAAGAAGGGAGTGTTTAGCTATTCCTATTTTACTAGATGTGGAAGCAGGGGCATGTAGCATGTAACTCTGAAGTTAGACATAGGGCTTGGAATTAAGCCAAATTGAGCATAGTTCTAGCCTCCTAATCTTTGACCAGGCCATGAATAAAGACTTAGTGCTCTATGAAATAATGAAGAGGAATATTATTATCATAATAATGCTTGAGTTCTTATTTTGAGCAATTCAACCTGCTCACTTCAAACCCCTTTAGCACTTAAAAAAAAAAAAAAAAAAAAAAACGAAGACAAGAGCCAAATTTAGGATTCAAGCTGATTCTTCCCTCCCTTTGTTTCCTATCATTGGATACTTTTGTGCATGTCTTAGAAATTACCCATTGAATTCATTCTCTTCCTCTCAGTGCTATTTCCCAGTCATTGTTTTTATCAGACTATATATGGATTTTAGAAACAGTTTCCTGGCTTTCCTCTCTGCTTTCAGCCTCATTCCTTTCTGTCCACCCTGCACACCATTACCAAGATAACATTCCAAAGACACGCCTTTAATTTTGCCGCTTCTGTCAGGAAACTACAGCTAAATCTCTCTGTCTAATTTTTGAGGCTTTCCATATTTGGAACTTGTTTTATTCAGCATGAGTTGCCACAGGAAAATATTGTAAGCTGGGCAGCTTAAATAGCAGAGCTTCTGTTCAGAGTTCTGGAGGCTGGAAGTCCAGGTGAAGGTTCCAGCAAGAGAGGTTTTATTCTGAGGTCTCTTCTGTTGTCTTTTAATCTGAGGTTTTCTTCTGTGGTACTCTTTCTCTGAGTGCTCACATGACCTTTTTGTGTTCATGTGGCAGAGAACGAATTCTCTGTGTCTCTTCTTATAAAGGTACTAATCCTGTTAGACCAGAGTCCCACCATCTTGACCTTATTTGACCTTAACTACCTCCCAAAGACTCCATCTCCAAATATCATTACACTGGGATTTGGGTTTCAACATATGCCTTTTGGGAGGATGCCAACATTCAGTCCTTGGTAGGGCTCCTTCAGTCTCTTCAGCCCCACTTCTGCTTCTCCTGAGGTGTACCCTCACCTCCAGTTCCCTCACTCCTGGAACCTAGTGCATTTATCTGTATGCGCCTGTGTCTGTTTGCCCCCCAGCCCTCTTCCTTCTCTACCCCCTTCCTATTCTTCTCATTCAGAAGATTTTCTTCTTCCCTTGTACTTTCTCAAATTGTACACATCTTTCAAAGTCTACCTCAAGTTGCACCTGCCCCCAAAACACTTTTCAATCTTCTACAATTCACACAGTATCCTTTTTCTCCAAATTCTTATAGTCACAGCATAATTTAGCACTTAGTCATTCTCTAATTCTTTTATAATGGTAGTGAAATATCTTATTGGGATTAATACTGTACAGGGTACTTACATATCTATAGTTTTATGTGTTTCTCTCAAAAACCCAGGAAGATAAACGTTATTGTAACTTCTATTTTACATGCAAGAAGATTGAGGCTCAGTGAGGTTAAATGGCTTACCACTGGTTAGAAAGCCAATAAGTCAGGAATGCAATGCTATTTTGTGCCTCTTAAGATTCATGGTCTCTCTACTCATTCCTTACTACATTTTATGAATCTTTACTTGAGTTTTCTTCTTTCATACCCATTCAAACTTAGGTTATCTTGTTGTGTTTATGAATCTACAAGCTGAATTTTACTCTTTTTCTGGGGGGAAATTAATTTCCATGAAAGATATCAGAGTTAATTTCAATTAAGATTCTTTCCACTAAATCATAAATTAGGTATTTCTCTGATAAATAGTGTCTCTCCATTTAATAAATGAAGAAATGGACAGAAAGAGGACGTAATCTCTGCATACTATCTACTGGATTAGGCAATTTCTCACTATTTTTTCCAAGTAAAAAGTGTTAATGAGAAGCTCTTGGCTAAGACAACACATAGATTCAACAAAGCATTATATCATTTTTGTTTTGCTATAATTGCAACATGTAGATCTAACTTCTCCAGTGCGTGATCTCAGAATATTTTGGCCTCCCACACAGAAGATGAACTCTGAGGTTATAGCCATTACATGGGGGTGAGGGGGTGTGAAATAATTTAACAGTGGAAGCCCACCAATCACACCTGACCCCAATCCATCCAGACATTAGTGCAAAGAAACCACTTACAAATTCCTTTAGAGTGATACCAAATCAGAAACATTTAACGTGCACTGAAAAAGCCAAGTTAAGAATCAAGTTCAGACATGCAGAGGTGTGATATCTGCAACCAGAGCCAAGTTTGAAAAGGGTTAGTCCTTTCAATGGCCAAATTAAACAAGACACAATTGAGGGTAACTCATCCCTCTGGGCACTTATAAACCTGCATGTGAGAACTTTTGAAAATGAAGTTAGCACTGATTGTGTCTTATTTTACTTGGCCATTGAGTGGGCTAACCCTTTAGGAATTTGGCTCTGGCTGGAGATATCACACTTTTATGTGTCTGACCTCCTCCCCAACTCCTTTTTTTGGTGTGTATATATAGAATTTTAAAAAATCAGATATGGTGTTAGATTTTTAAGTTTAATAAAAATGAAAGATAAAAGCCAAATATGGAAAAGAACAGAATGTGCTGAAATAACAATGTAATTAGACTACCAAGGATATACTGTCCTCCCCCCTACCCCGCCCCCGCTGCCAGTCTCCTTGACAGTTAAGAGATGAGTAGCATAGTATTGGGTAAGGTCAGCAATGAAGCTACTTGTGAGAATTCCTGATCCCAGCCTCACTGATTCACCGCTGATATACAGTGAAGCAAGTGTGCTTAAAAGGGGACAGCTGAGTAAGGAGACAGAAGAAGACACGTTCGAGAGTCATGCGGTAGATAGATAATGCAGTAGAGTTCAAAGATGGCTCCCGTTCAGCTTCCTCAGTGTTTGAAGCTAACAGATTGTATGTTATTGCTGAAAAGCTGGCAGTTCCTGGGGCTGCACACATAGGTGGGAATGAGGATGTTGAGAACATGATGAAAAAAATGCTTTCAAGGGTATTTTCCTACCAAGATGTTCTATGTCATACCTGTCAGCAATCTTCCTCTGCTTTGAAGTTGTAAATTTAAATAGCTACTCGACAATGCGCTGTTAGCTGCATAGATTATCAAGGAAAATTTTCATGGCATTTGATTAACTTGTAAATTTTTATTGCAATGCAATAAAGAAGGCATCTTTACTGAAATCCCTTAAGCACCCAATTGTGAGCCGTTATCCCAAGTGACCTCATACTGAGATACATTTTTATAGAAAATGGTATTTTTGAGCCAATAACCAAGTCATTATACTTTACCCTTATTTTAACAAGACATCCAGTTGAAAGGAACACAAAGCTTACTAAGTTAAGGTATATATTTACCTCATTTGTTTTCTGTGAGGCGAACGTGATAACCACTACACTACGGAAACGAAACACCCTCATTTGTTTTCTGGAGTTAGGTCCTGCACATTGCTCTTTTCCCTTTTAACATCTATGTTTCTCATCATTACTAGGCCTATGTGAGAAAAAGTCCGAGCTGCTTTTCATGGTCTGATTTAAGATTTTATCTGGAGTTGATTATGACACAAAACTGGTGAAATGGTATTTTTTACTGTCCGACATTAGGCGAGATTCAATGCTCAAGAGAGGGCACTATAAATATGTGCATTTGACTCTTCGCTCAGCCTTCTGACCATTGTGTAACTAAGGGTAATTCTCTTAAAAATTTGTTGGCGCTTTTTATTTGGCTGTTTCATGCTGAGGTAAATGTTGGCAAATGAACAAACAGCTTCTGTTCCAGCTTCCCTATGGTTCTGTTCCAGGTCATTCCCAGGATTCTGGCATAATTTGAGAAGTTTCTGCTAGTCTCCACCATTTCTGGCCAAGGAGACCTCTGGGAGGTGTGTGTAGAATGGTAACTGCTCTGCTGATCAACGTCTGTTGGATGACTAACTTGGAAACTTACTTTTCTCTGTGTGAATTTCCTGGATCTGTCTACTACTGAAATTCCTAGACAAATGACACCAATTTATGACTTGACCAGTCATTGTTTTCTGTGTGTGTGTGTGTGTGTGTGTGTGTGTGTGTGTTTTCCTTAGGAAATGGGACTAGTTTTGTTAAGCATCTGTTAAATTAGTCTTAGTCTATATTCTCCAGGACTAACTTCTAAAAATCGAAGACCAGTCATTGTTTTCTGTGTGTGTGTGTGTGTGTGTGTGTGTGTGTGTGTGTTTTCCTTAGGAAATGGGACTAGTTTTGTTAAGCGTCTGTTAAATTAGTCTTAGTCTATATTCTCCAGGACTAACTTCTAAAAATCGAAGACCCCTCTGAAGTGGCTTACACTTCTCAATGACTAACCCTTTATTTTCTCTTTCCACAAAGCCCATACAATTTTTCTAGTACTGTTTAATGGTTTTATAACTTTGTATAATTGGTTTCTCTTCATAGCAAAACTGTTGGTGTGCCAAAATGTACACTAATAGAGAATGATAGTGTACTGGAAAGATCTTTATGTAGAGAGATGAAAAATTAAAGGAAATTTTATGCATTCATCAGTTATTAATTATACAGCTGCTCTGTGTAAGGTGCATAGTAAATGCATATTTACATTTATATTTTCGAATAGTCTGACTATTGCATGACATTGATTGGAATGTACTTTATTCAAGTGAACATTGTGACTGAAACTATGTATAATAGGATTTCATAGGAGAAATGAGTCTGTTGCTTGAATTTGAGAAAAGCAGTCTCAGTTTGGCAGAGACAGAGTAGAAAGAATGTTTTCCTAGGAGGGGGGCAATGGCAAAAAATAGTGAAATAAAAGTTTTAAAGGGCTAAATCAAGTATGCCTTTGTGGTACAGAAGCTATGACCAACTGACTTCAGTGAAGGTAATATAGTTGATGTCTTGGAAGTTGGGGAGGGTTAGAGAATGACAGAGAGAGGCTCTTATAGAACACCTTCAATGACCATGGGCAGGAAGCTCAGCTGACCATATTGTGCTGTTGCAAGGTTGATTTTTAAACTCTTCCTTCAGTTCAGATTGATTTTCATAAGTGGCAATGTGTTACTCTTTGATTTGTTAATCAGGTCATCTTAATTAAGAATTGCAAATATAAAAGACGATATAGAGGATCCTGGAGCAAAGCAATTGAACTACCCCCAATGCCTAGCACACTGCCTGGGATATCACATTTGCTCAATAACTAAGTAATGCTTAGATGAATGAGAGCTCAGGAGTAAGTTCACCTCCTGGGCATAAGCGTTTGTCACAGACACTGAATAATTACTACTCTGTATTCTGTAATCCCACTCTTAATCAATTCATAGAAACCCAGAAACTTTTCTAAATAGAAACACTCCATCTGAGTGGTGATAAACAAGATGTTAAAGTCTGTATAATGGAAAACAAATTATGCATAGGAACTGTGGGCAATGACTTAGAAAGAAAAAAATTTCTGACAATTTTTAGCCCACTCCTGCTTCTTTAATTGTTTTGGCATGTGAGAATCAGAGAGTCACTCAGGCATGCAAATATTAGCATCCCAGAGGACTGCCACTTGGCTGCCCACATCCATTTTGAGTGTACCTTTATGCTGCAGAAACACTCCAATAGCACAAAACAAGCAAATGTTGTTAGGTTCGAAATGACTGAATGTGGTTTTGAACCTCTTCACTGAAGCAAGTGTCATGGGTTAAAGACTTTGACCAAGGCAGCACTGAACCATAAAATCATCTCCAGAATCCAGCATGTTGTTCATAACTGAGGTTGGATGCTCATCAACGATTACAAAGTGATATCTGACAGTAAAGATTTTTGCAGTATCATTTGTTTGGGGTTTTAGGAGTCCACATATATATTATAAATGTTTCCTTCCTTTCATTTTTATTGCTTTCCCATACTTTCCTTCTATGAGTCTGGAAGAAAAACTTCAGTAAAATATAGTGGTAAGAGTCGGCGAATTTCTGCAGAGATGCTAATGGGACACTCAAGATTTCTTACATGAAGAGTTGTCTCTCACCACAGACATGGCCATTCTTAGGGTTATGGTTGAGAGGAGACTGCCGACAACACCACAACCTTGACGATACCGAAAACAGTACTGAAAACAGCTGATGATACTAGATGTCACAGATGAACCAGCTGAGGTTGGTGGAGGGTAAACAACAAAGCCAATGTCCCACTGCTGCTGCCAGTAAGTAACAGAGTGATAATCTGATTCCAGTTCTTTGAACTCTGGACCACTATGTTGCCTTTATGAAACAGATATCTGAGCGCCCTCCTATTTCTTGGCATATGTATGATATTGCTTGTCTTGGTGGTTAAGTTATATAGTATAAGACATAGCCCAGCTCTTAAGAAGCTTAAGAAGCTGGTTCTATTGCCAGGGACATAAGAAATGTCTATCTATGCACTAACTAAAATGAAAGGCTGTAAGCAAGATGTGAAGACTTAACACGACAACCCCATGTAGGAAAGTGGAGGCGAGATGTAAAGGGATAGGTAGGCATTTGAACAGGTAGGCCCATGTTTTTGGCCCAGATCACTTGTCCTTTGCAATATAAAACACGGTATTCATTCCACCACGACCCACACACCTACTTGAGGAGAGAAGACATAGCATTTGCATGAATTCCACACCTCTGTGGCATTACTGAGGACTCTAATATGATGGGGGTAGAGACTCCACAGAAGTGGGGCTTGAAGGATGGGTTAAGTTTGCATAGGTAGTGAGGCAAGAGGAAGATATTGGAGGTGACAGAAATGGTTCACACGGAGGTGTGGAATTAAGTAGCTATGAGGAGGGATTGTGAAATGTTGAGTGGACTGACCTTTCTGGAGAATAAGTTTTCTGCTGGGAGAATGATAGAAGATAAGACTAGAAATTTGTAATGACCCACAGGGAGCACCTGGCAGGAAGAGGCAGCAGAATGCAGAGGAAGGAGAAGATAGACACAGTTCACCTCACAGGATGGCCTGGGGGTGGCTCTGTTCACGTATTCATGTTTTGGTTGGGATCCTTCCTCAAAAACTCTTATTTTATTATTAAGCACCAAAGCCAAATGAATGCTGAAATAATTATCTGAAAAAACAGGGGATAAAGATTGGGGAATTAGTTCCATAAACAACAGGGTATTTCCTGAGGCCAAAACATGTGAGCTATTTCCTTTATTATTTTTAATACTCTACTAAATGCCCGCTAGACTTTGGAGGGTCAAAAAATAAACTTGATTCCTCAGTCATTCTTCTTATCTTTGAAACTTATCTGATAAGAGCATTTTCAACTTTTGAGTTGCAGGAACAAGCATCCTTAATAAAATTTTATGGTGCTTTCTTTGATATCTGATTTCTATCTCTGTTTATTGTCTTTCTTTTGACATTACTATTACTGAATGCTTGTAAAAAACAGGTTGCACAGATTTGTTGTTCTTAAGTACATAGAAAGCCATCAAATTAAATAAACGTCTCTACACATGTATTATACAAGAACAGAAATAGATTTATATATATATTTTTCCCATTTTAACCTGACCACTGATAAATAGTAAGTCAATTTTGGCTTTTTAGGAAGTAATAATGAAAAAGTAAAATATTCTGCTTCTAATTTTGATTTTTCACTTGTCCAGTCTTCTTCCTGGCTATAAATATAAGCATTTAGAAAGCTCTACTTGTAAAGGTTCTCTTGGGTTATATGCTTCATGTTAATCAATTGGTGTAGAAGGTGCTGTTTTCTCTCCTTTCAGGAGACTTTTATGGGTAGATTTTGTTCTGCTTTACATTTTGTTTCTTTTTTATTCTTCACAGGAACTATACAAAAGTAAAGTGAAGTGTGTAGAGAGTTAAAGAAATGCCTCATCCTTTAAATCATCGTAGTCAGTCAAGCAAAGACCTTAAGACATAGTGTCCATCTTCCAGGATTATGTAAATCTAGCTGAGGGAAAAAGACAAATGTGTAAGAAACAGTGAAGTGTCAATGCAGATTAGAATGCCGAAATTTATTACTGTTATATATGGAATGTTATGGGAATTCAGAGAAGATGGATGGCTAATGGGGGACACAAGTCATTCTAGACACCTATTCAGGAGGTAATAGGGCAAACCTTGCATGTGTGAAAAGAGGGAGGGGTGCTTGCTGAGCTAGAGAAACTCGATTCTGGAAAGAAAGCTACTTGAGAAAGTGCGGTAGTTTGGACACAGTGGACAAAAGTTGGAGTCAGACTGTAGATAGATCTGAAGTCTGAGTTGAGACATATCAGGACAGGGGTGACCATTATGACCTAAATACCTAAGACACATTTTCTGATAGATCGTTTACCCATTATCCATCCATTCATCCTTTCACAGAACAAGTAGTGCTTGACTCCTATTTGTTGGACATGCTGTCAAGTGTTGCATGGACAGAGTTTTGGAGGGAAAAGAAGCTGGAAGAAGGGAAACGAAGATGCTAAGGTAAGTGTCCATATATGAGAAAATTAAGGACAGTGTTCAAATATGGTGGTGGAACCGAAGAGGAGGAACTAGGTTTAGGAGGCTTCTTGCATCAATACTAAACCTGTCATTGTAACTAATTGGCTATAGGGGAGAAAGGAAAGGGAAAGGTAGATTTTCAAGTGGGGCTGACTTGGAGAATTCTACTGAGAGAAAGAATGGGATTAGGTGAATGGATCAACTTTAGTAGGAAGAGCACAGACCTCACTTTAAAGAGGTTGTGCCCTTCATGCTATTAGAGATACAGGACTGGAGCTCAAATTAGAGCTCAGGGTTTGAAATATAGGTATTAGAATCATCACCTCTGTAAAGTGAAAGCCATTACATTTAACTTAATGAGACATAGTACTTATTTAGTGTAGTTGAAGATCATAGAGCCAAGAAATACATTTTGGAGATGGCCACAGCTGGTATAGGGGACCATAGAAAGACGAAGAGAAGACTCAGGAACAGAGTGATTGGAGGAAATGGGGAAAGAAAGAGCTTCACATGGCAATATTTTCAGCAATAGATTTTCATAGACTTTTATTTAACAAACATCGTTGAGCACCTATTAAGAGCTAAGAGCTATTTTAGGTGCTAAGGCTCCATAGTATTGAGTTTTAACATCCCGGACCTCATGGAGGGTGTGTATTGATGGGGGAGTGTAAGAGAGGTTGAACATGCTAATGCCATGCAGTGTAATCATAGACATTTTAAAGAACTGATATGTAATAGGTTATGAAGATTCAAAATATGGGTGCAACCTCCAAATAGTATAAAAGATATTTTTAAACAGAACATTTTCCCCCTTCAGGTTTACAATTCAGTAATTCCAATGACAATAAAATAGAGTCATAAAAAAGAGATAAGATGGAGCGTGGAACAAGTAGAACTTTAGGATTATGACGGATATACATCATCATTGTTAGATATAGTACAATTTCTTTACAAGTCTATAAAATGCTCAAGTCCTTGAAAAAGGGAGTTGCAGAAGAGGTGGGGCAGGGACTAGGTACTGAAGGGATATTACTTTGAGAAGAAAGCTGCTGACTAGATTTTAACTACAAGACATGGCCTTTTCTGAATTGTCAGAGCGGATTGTAATAAACAACAGGAAGGAACCGTCAGAAGACAACAACACATACTAAAGTTATGATCAAAAGCTCTCTCCTTTGCAAATATGTGTCTTGCCTTTACAAAGATAGTATTATTTCTCATGGACGACATCTTCCCCATAAATATCAGGATCCTGTTTGTACTAATTAGGCACATGAAATGCATAATCACACAGCTTGCCCTTTGGTAGCTACAGTAATTTCTTGTAGGTCTTTCTAAGGATTTTGTAATTCAGTTAAGTGTGAGATATCTGCTGTAGATAAATGCTTGTTTGCTTATCCAGGAAACACTGGGTATAAACAAGAAGGTATAACTGTTAAGTGAGCAGGTGATACCTATGTGTGGAGCCAGGGTGTATTTTGTTAGTCATGAACTAATATGTTGTGGGACTAACGGTTTTGAAACACAGAAGTAAGAAAGTCTTTCACCGGGTGGTATGGAAAAGGAATGAAGTCACTTTGAATCTTTTAAAGATCTATAATACTTTAGAAGATGGCGGAGAAGTAGCAGCCTGAGACTACATCAGGTAGCAGGAGATCAGCTCGATAGCTTATCTAAACATAGCAAACACCTACAAATCCAACGGGAGAGCGAAGAGAAGAAGAACAGCAACTCTAGAAACAGAAAATCAACCACTTTCTGAAAGGTAGGACTGGCGGAGAAGTGAATCTAAAACGACGGGAAGATAGACCGCGGGGGGAGGGGCCGGCTCCCGGCAAGCGGCGGAGGAACGGAGCACAAAATCAGGACTTTTAAAAGTCTGTTCCACTGAGGGACATTGCTCCAGGGGCTAAACCGGGGTGAAGCCCACGCGGGGCCAGCGTGGCCCCAGGCCCCGCAAGGTCACAGAAGGATCGGGGGTGTCAGAGTGTTGGAGAGCTCGCAGGTATTAGAACGGAGAAACCGGCTGCAAAGACAGAGCCGAGGACTGAACTCTCAGCTCGGGGTTACCTTGAACTGGTCGCGGGCTGGGTGAGCTCGGAGCGCGGCTAGAGGCTGGGGATACGGGAGTGATTGGGTGCTGTCCTCTGGGGGCGCACTGAGGAGTGGGGCCCCAGGCTCTCGGCTCCTCCGGGCCGGAGACTGGGAGGCCGCCATTTTCATTCCCGTCCTCCGGAACTCTACGGAAAGCGTTCAGGGAACAGAAGCTCCCAAAAGCGAACCCTAGCCGATTACTTAGTCCGGCCGCCGGTAAGGGCGGTGCAATCCCGCCTCGGGCAAAGACACTTGAGAGTCACTACAACAGGCCCCTCCCCCAGAAGATCAACAAAATATCCAGCCAGGACGAAGTTCATCTATCAAGGAGAAAGCAGATTCAATTCCTAAGACAGCAGAGCAATTCCAGAGGAGGAGAAAGCAAAGCACGGAACTCATGGCTTTCTCCCCATGATTCTTTAGTCTTGCGGCTACTTCAATTTTTTTTTCTTTTTTCAATTTTTTATTTTTTTTTCTTTTTTCAATTTTTTTTTCTTTTTTCTTTTTTCTTCTTCTGCTAAATTTTTTTTAAAAAACTTTTACCCTTTTCTTTTTTAACATTTTTTGACTAGTTCATCTAAATATATATATTTTTTCTTTCTTTTTTATATTTTTTTATTTGTTTTATTTTTTAAATTTTTTTTTTCTTTTTTTTCAGAACCTGTTTTTTATCCCCTTCCCCCCCCCCCCACAATTTGGGGTCTCTTCTGATTTGGTTACAGCGCATTTTTCCGGGGTCTTTGCCACCCTATTAGTAGTTTATTTGCTCCTTCATATCCTCTTATCTGGACAAAATGACAAGGCGGAAAAAATCACCACAAACAAAAGAACAAGAGACAGTACCGAAGGCTAGGGACCTAATCAACACAGACATTGGTACTATGTCAGATCAAGAGTTCAGAATGACGATTCTGAACATTCTAGCCGGGCTCGAAAAAGGCATGGAAGATATTAGAGAAACCCTCTCTGGAGATATTAAAGCCCTTTCTGGAGAAATTAAAGAACTAAAGTCTAACCAAGTTGAAATCAAAAAAGCTATTAATGAGGTGCAATCAAAAATGGAGGCTCTCACTGCTAGGATCAATGAGGCAGAAGAAAGAATTAGTGATATAGAAGACCAAATGACAGAGAATAAGGAAGCCGAGCAAAAGAGGGACAAACAGCTACTGGACCATGAGGGGAGAATTCGAGAGATAAGTGACACCATAAGACGAAACAACATTAGAATAATTGGGATTCCAGAAGAAGAAGAAACAGAGAGGGGAGCAGAGGGTCTATTGGAGAGAATCATTGGAGAGAATTTCCCTAATATGGCAAAGGGAACAAGCATTAAAATCCAGGAGATGCAGAGAACCCCCCTCAAAGTCAACAAGAATAGGTCCACACCCCGTCACCTAATAGTAAAATTTACAAGTCTTAGTGACAAAGAGAAAATCCTGAAAGCAGCCCGAGAAAAGAAATCAGTAACATACAATGGTAAAAATATTAGATTGGCGGCAGACTTATCCACAGAGACCTGGCAGGCCAGAAAGAGCTGGCATGATATATTCAGAGCACTCAACGAGAAAAACATGCAGCCAAGAATACTCTATCCAGCTAGGCTATCATTGAAAATAGAAGGAGAGATCAAAAGCTTCCAGGACAAACAAAAACTGAAAGAATTTGCAAACACCAAACCAGCTCTCCAGGAAATATTGAAAGGGGTCCTCTAAGCAAAGAGAGAGCCTAAAAGTAGTAGATCAGAAAGGTACAGAGACAATATACAGTAACAGTCACCTTACAGGCTAATAATGGCACTAAATTCATATCTCTCAATAGTTACCCTGAATGTTAATGGGCTAAATGCCCCAATCAAAAGACACAGGGTATCAGAATGGATAAAAAAACAAAACCCATCAGTATGTTGCCTACAAGAAACTCATTTTAGACGCGAAGACACCTCCAGATTTAAAGTGAGGGGGTGGAAAACAATTTACCATGCTAATGGGCATCAGAAGAAAGCTGGGGTGGCAATCCTTATATCAGATCAATTAGATTTTAAGCCAAAGACTATAATAAGAGATGAGGAAGGACACTATATCCTACTCAAAGGGTCTGTCCAACAAGAAGATCTAACAATTTTAAATATCTATGCCCCTAACGTGGGAGCAGCCAACTATATCAACCAATTAATAACAAAATCAAAGAAACACATCAATAATAATACAATAATAGTAGGGGACTTGAACACTCCCCTCACTGAAATGGACAGATCATCCAAGCAAAAGATCAACAAGGAAATAAAGGCCTTAAATGACACACTGGACCAGATGGACATCACAGATATATTCAGAACATTTCATCCCAAAGCAACAGAATACACATTCTTCTCTAGTGCACATGGAACCTTCTCCAGAATAGATCACATCCTGGGTCACAAATCAGGTCTCAACCGGTATCAAAAGATTAGGATTATTCCCTGCATATTTTCAGACCACAATGCTCTGAAGCTAGAACTCAATCACAAGACGAAAGCTGGAAAGAACCCAAATACATGGAGACTAAACAGCATCCTTCTAAAGAATGAATGGGTCAACCAGGAAATTAAAGAAGAATTGAAAAAATTCATGGAAACAAATGATAATGAAAACACAACAGTTCAAAATCTGTGGGACACAGCAAAGGCAGTCCTGAGAGGAAAATATATAGTGGTACAAGCCTTTCTCAAGAAACAAGAAAGGTCTCAAGTACACAACCTAACCCTACGCGTAAAGGAGCTGGAGAAAGAACAAGAAAGAAACCCTAAACCCAGCAGGAGAAGAGAAATCATAAAGATCAGAGCAGAAATCAATGAAATAGAAACCAAAAAAACAATAGAAAAAATCAATGAAACTAGGAGCTGGTTCTTTGAAAGAATCAATAGGATTGATAAACCCCTGGCCAGACTCATCAAAAAGAAAAGAGAAAGGACCCAAATCAATAAAATCATGAATCAAAGAGGAGAGATCACAACTAACACCAAAGAAATACAGACAATTACAAGAACATACTATGAGCAACTCTACGCCAACAAATTGGACAATCTGGAAGAAATGGATGCATTCCTAGAGACATATAAACTACCACAACTGAACCAGGAAGAAATAGAAAACCTGAACAGGCCCATAACCAGTAAGGAGATTGAAACAGTCATCAAAAATCTCCAAACAAACAAAAGCCCAGGGCCAGACGGCTTCCCAGGGGAATTCTACCAAACATTTAAAGAAGAACTCATTCCTATTCTCCTGAAACTGTTCCAAAAAATAGAAATGGAAGGAAAACTTCCAAACTCATTCTATGAGGCCAGCATCACCTTGATCCCAAAACCAGACAAGGATCCCACCAAAAAAGAGAACTACAGACCAATATCCTTGATGAACACAGACGCAAAAATTCTCGCCAAAATACTAGCCAACAGGATTCAACAGTACATTAAAAGGATTATTCACCACGATCAAGTGGGATTTATTCCAGGGCTGCAGGGTTGGTTCAACATCCGCAAATCAATCAATGTGATAGAACACATTAATAAAAGAAAGAACAAGAACCATATGATACTCTCAATAGATGCTGAAAAAGCATTTGACAAAGTACAGCATCCCTTCCTGATCAAAACTCTTCAAAGTGTAGGGATAGAGGGCACATACCTCAATATTATCAAAGCCATCTATGAAAAACCCACCGCAAATATCATTCTCAATGGAGAAAAACTGAAAGCTTTTCCATTAAGGTCAGGAACACGGCAGGGATGTCCATTATCACCACTGCTATTCAACATAGTATTAGAAGTCCTAGCCTCAGCAATCAGACAACAAAAAGAAATTAAAGGCATCCAAATTGGTAAAGAAGAAGTCAAACTATCACTCTTCGCAGATGATATGATACTATATGTGGAAAACCCAAAAGACTCCACTCCAAAACTGCTAGAACTTGTACAGGAATTCAGTAAAGTGTCAGGATATAAAATCAATGCACAGAAATCAGTTGCATTTCTGTACACCAACAACAAGACTGAAGAAAGAGAAATTAAGGAGTCAATCCCATTCACAATTGTACCCAAAACTATAAGATACCTAGGAATAAACCTAACCAAAGAGACTAAGAATCTATACACAGAAAATTATAAAGTACTCATGAAAGAAATTGAGGAAGACACAAAAAAATGGAAAAATGTTCCATGCTCCTGGATTGGAAGAATAAATATTGTGAAAATGTCTATGCTACCTAAAGCAATCTACACATTTAATGCAATCCCTATCAAAATACCATCCATTTTTTTCAAAGAAATGGAACAAATAATCCTAAAATTTATATGGAACCAGAAAAGACCTCGAATAGCCAAAGGAATATTGAAGAACAAAGCCAAAGTTGGTGGCATCACAATTCCGGACTTCAAGCTCTATTACAAAGCTGTCATCATCAAGACAGCATGGTACTGGCACAAAAACAGACACATAGACCAGTGGAACAGAATAGAGAGCCCAGAAATCGACCCTCAACTCTATGGTCAACTAATCTTCAACAAAGCAGGAAAGAATGTCCAATGGAAAAAAGACAGCCTCTTCAATAAATGGTGCTGGGAAAATTGGACAGCCACATGCAGAAAAATGAAATTGAACCACTTCCTTACACCACACACGAAAATAGACTCCAAATGGATGAAGGACCTCAATGTGAGAAAGGAATCCATCAAAATCCTTGAGGAGAACGCAGGCAGCAACCTCTTCGACCTCAGCCGCAGCAACATCTTCCTAGGAACAACGGCAAAGGCAAGGGAAGCAAGGGCAAAAATGAACTATTTGGATTTCATCAAGATCAAAAGCTTTTGCACAGCAAAGGAAACAGTTAACAAAACCAAAAGACAGCTGACAGAATGGGAGAAGATATTTGCAAACGACATATCAGATAAAGGGCTAGTATCCAAAATCTATAAGGAACTTAGCAAACTCAACACCCAAAGAACAAACAATCCAATCAAGAAATGGGCAGAGGACATGAACAGACATTTCTGCAAAGAAGACATCCAGATGGCCAACAGACACATGAAAAAGTGCTCCACGTCACTCGGCATCAGGGAAATACAAATCAAAACCACAATGAGATATCACCTCACACCAGTCAGAATGGCTAAAATTAACAAGTCAGGAAATGACAGATGCTGGAGAGGATGTGGAGAAAGGGGAACCCTCCTCCACTGTTGGTGGGAATGCAAGCTGGTCCAACCACTCTGGAAAACAGCATGGAGGTTCCTCAAAATGTTGAAAATAGAACTACCCTATGACCCAGCAATTGCACTACTGGGTATTTACCCTAAAGATACAAACATAGTGATCCGAAGGGGCACGTGTACCCGAATGTTTATAGCAGCAATGTCTACAATAGCCAGACTATGGAAAGAACCTAGATGTCCATCAACAGATGAATGGATCAAGAAGATGTGGTATATATACACAATGGAATACTATGCAGCCATCAAAAGAAATGAAATCTTGCCATTTGCGACGACGTGGATGGAACTAGAGCGTATCATGCTTAGTGAAATAAGTCAATCGGAGAAAGACAACTATCATATGATCTCCCTGATGTGAGGACATGGAGAAGCAACATGGGGGGGTAGGGGGATAGGAGAAGAATAAATGAAACAAGATGGGATTGGGAGGGAGACAAACCATAAATGACTCTTAATCTCACAAAACAAACTGGGGGTTGCTGGGGGGAGGTGGGATTGGGAGAGGGGGAGCGGGCTATGGACATTGGGGAGGGGAGGCGAACCATAAGAGACTATGGACTCTGAAAAACAACCTGAGGGTTTTGAAGGGTCAGGGGTGGGAGGTTGGGGGAACAGGTGGTGGGTGATGGGGAGGGCACGTTTTGCATGGAGCACTGGGTGTTGTGCAAAAAGAATGAATACTGTTACGCTGAAAAGAAAAAAATAAATAAAAAGGGAAAAAAAAAAAAAAAAAGATCTATAATACTTTAAAATAACCATGATTCAATGAATATTCATCAAATCCTACCTCTTGATGAGGCTTGGAGAAGGAGCAAGGAAACTAACCGAACAAGTCTTTGGGAAGTGCCAAATGATAGTGCAGATCATAAGAACTGTGAGAGGTTAGAGTAATAAGGAAATAATCAAGTCTGAAAATGAAATGATTTCACCATCTTAGTTGATGTGATGAGTGTTATGTGAGATGTCAGTTCATGGTGGACAAGTGCCTTTATTCTCACCTCCTCAGGCTCTAAGTAGATAGAGAATTCTCCCAAAGGGCAGCTGGATTTAAGAGCAGCTTCAAACAGTGGACCTTGTCTAGTGGCCTGCAGGAGGCATGACTGGTTTGAGGAAAAATTCTCAGGTTTAACAGGAGAATTCCCAGGCAAAGAAGAAAAAGACCATTTCTAGTGTGACTGGAGAAGTTGGGGGTGGAAGTGTGGGAAGACAATGTATGGGGTGTTTAGACACCAGAAGGTAGCAAAGCTCTTTATAATGTTGGTGAGTCATTCATGGCCCCTTTTATATCATGAGAATTAACTCCTGGGTTATAAACTTAATCCTATTTTATCACTTCAACATTTTGTAGAACACTGTTTGACACAGAACATTAAAAGTCTCTGACATGGGGCACCTGGATGGCTCAGTGGGTTAAAGCCTCTGCCTTTGGCTCAGGTCATGATCCTGGGGTCATGGGATTAAGCCCTGCATCAGGCTCTCTGCTCAGCAGGGAGCCTGCTTCCCTCTCTCTCTGCCTGCCTGTCTGCCTACCTGTGATCTCTGTCTGTCAAATAAATAAATAAAATCTTAAAAAAGTCTCTGACATAAGGAATACATGACTTTGGGATTCTAGTGAGGTCTGATGAATAAATATAACATTTAAGCACATTTCTAAGAATCTACTAGATAAACCAGGTAGACTTACTCTTAATAGGTTGTTCTGGTTGGCTGAATTAATAATGAATGCTTAAAATCACACCGAACGTGTATTTACTCAATAGTCAAAAAAATAGTCTGAATGATGACTCCATGTGCAGTTGGAAACCCAACATAATAAATATGTATCCAAAAGCTTTAAAAATGACCACTGCATGCTAGAATTATGTAACTTTAATCTTTGTTTTCTATCCTTCCAATTCCACCTGATTGCTATATGGCAGGATTTCATTTTTGTTATAGCAAATAGTGAATAGTGTAATTATCCTTTAAAAATTTTAATAATCTAGGGAGAATTAACAAAAATTATGATCATGCCAGATATAAAGTGAAATATTATAACACATAACTTGGGAATAACTACTTGGAATTAATTTAAAAATATTTCCTATTCCTTATATCTACAACTTCTATTTATTACTTTCAGATTTAAGTTTATGGGGAAGATTCTTTCGGCTTGAAAACGAACAATATTTTTCATAATCTGACTCAGGGCCAATATATTCAATTTCACAAGTATGTATTGAGCTGCTTTTGTGATAAGAGATATGGCAAATTGAATGTTATAGTCATTGCTTTTATGGAACTTGCCACCTTGTGTTCCAAGCAAAACTAAGATCAAGAAACTGTCTTGATGGTTCCCTACAACTATTAGCCTCCTCTTGTCCACCATTGCTGCTTCCTCAGATGCTTGTATGGGGACTTTTTACCCAAGGCATCTCCAATTATTAATCACCAGGTCTATAAGTTAGGAATGCTTATAGTTGAGACATATGGTTGTGTTTGCTTGTCTGTGTATTTTATTTCCAGAAAGGACAATCATTCCTTAGCTTCCCCTACCATCTTTATAACACTGACCAGATATTTATTTACTTATTTATTTTAAAAATATTTTATTTATTTATTTGACAGACAGAGATCACAAGTAGGCAGAGAGGCAGGCAGAGAGAGAGGAGGAAGCAGGCTCCCTGCTGAGCAGAGAACCCAATGTGGGGCTTGATCCCAGGACCCTGAGATCATGACCTGAGCCGAAGGCAGAGGCTTTAACCCACTGAGCCACCCAGGCGCCCTTGGACAATAACATTTTTAGCCAGCTTTATTAATGGTATAATTTACATGGAACAAAATGCACCAACTTAAAGTGTACCATTCTATGCATTTCGACAAGTGCTTGAAATTATGTAACCACCACCAAAGTTGTGATTTAGAACATTTCCATCACCCCAAATGTTCCCTTGTGCCTCTTAGAGTCAAGGCCCACTGCAGGTTCCTGGCCCCTGAGCTTGTCTTACTGTGCTCTACTTCTAGTAACTGCATGAATACCTAAGAGTGAGATTGCTGTTATGTGGTTAGTGGAGGCTTAACTTTATAAGCAACTGCAAACTGGTTTGGAAAGTGACCGTGCCACCTGCAAGCTATGGGAGTTACTGCTTATATTCTCATCAGTACTTGCTCTCATTAGTAAGTTTTCATTTTAGCTATTTTATGGGTACTTAAGTAGTGCCTTATTAAGGTATTGCATTTGTCTATTAATGATGTTGAGCGTCTTTTCTTGTATTCATTTGCCATGGCCGCATGCTTACTTGCTTTACAGTCATTCTTTGCTTGTTTGTTCAAATTTTTTTTGCTCATTTAAAAAATTGACTTAGCTTCTTATTTTTGGGTTAAGAGTCTTTATATATTCTAGGTCAATTATTTTTGAAATATGGTTTTTGTATTATCACGTTTTTAATATTTTTTTTTTAAACCTTGGAGCTGTAGATTTAGCTCATCTAACTTATGAGACGTGTCCTTCATATGTCCTAACTGGCAAAACAGGGGCCCTTGTTTAACCAATCAGCCAAATCAGACTTTCTGTCAGAAAAAAAAAAAATCTGACTTCATTTTTTAATTCTAACAAATATATCAATATGGGTTTGGATTATCCTCAAGAGAGAGGTTTTTTTTTGGGGGGGGGGTAAAACGTTGGGGATGGAAATACTAGCATATTTGTGGAAATTTTTCTTGACTTCCACTCTAGAGTATTTCTATATTAAAATATTCCAACATAAGTAAAAAATACCCTGTTCCTATTAAAAATAGAGCTTCCCTATGACCCTGCAATTGCACTACTGGGTATTTACCACAAAGATACAGATGTAGTGAAAAGAAGGGCCATCTGTACCCCAATGTGCATCGCAGCAATGGCCACGGTCGCCAAACTGTGGAAAGAACCAAGATGCCCTTCTGTGGACGAATGGATAAGGAAGATGTGGTCCATATACACTATGGAGTATTATGCCTCCATCAGAAAGGATGAATACCCAGCTTTTGTATCAACATGGATGGGACTGGAAGAGATTATGCTGAGTGAAATAAGTCAAGCAGAGAGAGTCAATTATCATATGGTTTCACTTATTTGAAGAGCATAAGAAATAACACGGAGGACATGGAGAGATGGAAAGGAGAAGGAAGTTGAGGGAAATTGGAGGGAGAGATGAACCATGAGAGACTGTGGACTCTGAAAAACAGTCTGTGGGTTTTGAAGGGGCGGGGGCTGGGAAGTTGGGCCAGCCCGGTGGTGGGTATTGTGGAGGGCACGTATTGCATGGAGCACTGGGTGTGGTGCATAAACAATGAATTCCAGTAAAATGAAAAGTAATTAAAAAATAAAAAAATCAAAAAAATACAAACAAAAAAATACAAAAAAATGCCCTGTTCCTAAAGTCTTAAATAGATATGTATGTAATCAATTAAAAAGATAAGAGGCCTTTCACAGACACTATTATTTTAAATTATTCCTTTAGCTGGTGCTCGAGTCTTTTCCCCTGGGCGTCTCCACCATAGGTAGATGAGGGGTGGCTAGAGTAGGCTTTTCCTTTCAAGGGAAGAGCCCTGCCAAGAAAGGGGAGGTGGGGAGGGGGAACCTAGGGCAAGTGCAGCCCTGGGGCATCTCAAGCAGGGGAGTTTGGGGAAAGCACACATATGGAAACTGAAGAAATGGAAACTGATTCCCTATCCACGCCTGCATACCCCTTGGACAATTTCAAGAACTCCCAGGAGTATCCATAACGTAGTATAAAGACCCTCATGCTAAACTAATGTGGTTTTTGAAGAGGCAAATGCGTGAGAGGCAATGGGTTGTCAAATATTCCAAGGAAGATAAATTGTTTTCTGCTGGAAGGGAGTCAAGTTTCCTAGAGGGACAACAGAGTGATGTCTTTGAGGAGTCAGATGGGGCTCATATCCAGAATTTCTTCAGTCCAGTTGGTGAGAGATTTTAATGCACTGCTACCATAATTGAAGTCTCTTTCTCTGTCTCTCTAAATATATATGTTCTCTCTCTCGCTATATACATGTCCATATATATTCATATTCATATTTATACATTATACTATGTATATATGTCAATTTTTCATGAAAGGTGATAGTAGTCTTGTTTACCAGTACATGTAATACTTTTATTATTATTTTAAGTCAGTTGTCATTGTCACACTGTTTTTTGCTTTTTTTTTAAAAGATTTTATTTATTTATTTGACAGAGAGAGATCACAAGTAGGCAGAGAGGCAGGCAGAGAGAGGGGGAAACAGGTTCCCTGCTGAGCAGAGAGCCCAATGCAGGGCTCGATCCCAGGACCCTGAGACCATGACCTGAGCCGAAGGCAGAGGCTTAACCCACTGAGCCACCCAGGTGCCCCTGTCACACTGTTTTTAAGTCTTTGATTAATGTTCCCCCAGTATGATTTGCTTGGGGACAACCTCAATCTGTATCTGTGGGAGACCCAATTATTAGAATATTTAATTAAGAGTTTCTTTCAGGCACTTCTCAGAGAACAATCTAATATTAGAGAAACCCCACCTTATTTATATCTCTACGATTGAACAATGAAGAAATCTTGACAGTTGTCACAAAGACTCGCATAGACCAAACATTACAAAAATTATTTTCATTTATTTAAGCCTTTAAAATAAAATATTCATTTAATATGATACTCACAGAGGCAATAAAATACATAATTTAGTCGGCTTTTCAAACTCATTTAAACATACAGAGCTGTCATTTTACAAAGCTCAGCTATTTTTCTCCCCTCGAGCATTATCAGGAAAAAAACCACAACTCACAAGATACCATTCCATGTAAGAAAGCCAAGTTTTGCCTCATATATCTGGATCTTATAGGGAGGAAAAGCCTGCTTGCTTCAGCTGCTGGCATCCAGACCCTCGACTCTGGGTATGTTGAAACGATCACCTGAATTCACTGTGTGGCTTCAGTACACCTGCCTGTTTTCTGTTTGACGAGGAAAGCACAGGAGGTACTTAACAGACAGACCCAGAGTCTTCCTTGTACACTCTCGAAAGCATATTCTTTGGAACTCCCTAATGGAAAATCTGTACCATCTCTCCCCTACTGGCCTTTAATAAAAATCTTTAGTCCTTTTTAATATATTTGTCTAATGATGAAAAAAAATACAGGAGCTTTATTCAATTGTAAATGTGACCCTCCTATAAAAAGGCATAAGTGTTACAATTTTAAAAGCATATGCCCTCACCCTCCATTGAAAACTCAGAGTTGATCTTCGTGTTCTTTTAATGCTGAGGAACACCAGCAGGATCTGAACTCACATCACCCAAATGCAAAAGGCCGTTTGGAACCCAAACACTCGAAAGGAAATCTATGAGGCAGGGAAAATGTCCAAATGGAAAACAGAACTAAACCACTGTGATCTGAGTTAAGAATGTGCCCGCTTTTGCTGCAGAATGAAGGAAAAGAAATTCAATTAGATCCAACACGTGGCCAGTTGTTTCCCCCTTGACACTGAACCCTGCTGCCATTGATCAAATCCTCCCTGCTTCCTCTTGTGACGCCTACTCACAGCACGCAGACAACCCACTTGGCAGTGGCCACCCTACTTCTGGGTCCTGGACATGTCCTCTTTTCAAATACTGTTTAATACCCACTTCCCTCGTGGCTCCCTGATTTCATTCTTTTTATTGGTAACATCTAACTAACCCTTATCATGCATTTCAAGTGGGCCTTTATTATCGGTGCTTTGCCTTGCATTTCCCATCATCTCTCATGGAACTGAACTCACCCACTAGAGTAGGGGTGGTTTTTGCAGGACCCCTGCAGTCTTTGAGCCTCCTGGCCCCTCCCCGCTCCCTGATGCTTACCGTGGGGCCTTCCTGTTAGCTGAATAGATCTGCCTCCTACAGACAAACCTTGAAGAAGCCCCTTTCTAGGGCTTGAAGAGCTCTTTGCCAAATTTAAGACATAGGAAAGAATTCTGCTTTTCCTAAAAAAACCTGGTGGTGTCATTGGACTCCTGAGGCAGAGCAACCAATGTATAATGTCACTGCTGAGTATGGGCCTGATTCTAATTTGGTGATTGAATTCTATTTAGTAACTCTTTTCTCTTATTTTTGCTTTTGGACTGTTCCTGGAGAAGACTGACTTTTTTTTTTTTTTTTTAATACCGGAAGTCAGGTATTTGTCCATGTTACACTACAAAGTTATATAAATAAATAGGTTACAACATTTTCAAAGTAATGATTAATATGTCAGTGGAAGATGTTCATTTCAATCTTTTTACAATCATAAATACTGAAGAAAATCTTGATCATTTTATAGTAATAACAACAATTCATTGCATCTATATTAAGATACGAAAAGTCAGGTTATGAGATTCTGGTTAAGAATCCATTCAGGAGTTAGGACGGTCTCAGTGTTACCAATGTCAGTTTTAGTCGGAGGTCTGAGGATATTTCTTGGGCATATTTCAAAGACAGTATATATATGTGTATATATATATAAAAATATTTGTCACATTAAGGATTTGGATCACCAGTCACTCGGTACCAAAACCAATGTATGGATTCAACTGGAATTTAAATTTTCACTTGAACTTTTTCCTGCCAAATATCCCATCAAAACAAAGAAATCTTGTTAACAGAAGCATGTACTTTTGAATTCTTCTCTTTTGTCCACTCAGTGTCTACCTTCCATCTGGTTGAAATCCTTCATTCACCTTATGGAGCGATGACCCGGAGACCATTTCGTTGTCTTTGCTCTCTGAAAATTCCACATCATTTTTTCCATAACATTTCTTGTATGCCACATATGCTAGAAAGTAATACACAGGAAGTTAGTGGAGTTTCACAACAATTAGCTGCAAGCATTTTTTGGGCAGTGATTACAATCTATGGCTCAAAATCAGCTTGCACTTTCTGTAGGCTGCATGTTGCTTAGAGAAGTGGACGACGTTCTTTAGTTCCACAGCCAGCCGTGGTGGGAGGGATGGTTGTTATTTCCTGGCAAGGGGAGATGAGCAGTGTATGTGTGTATACACGTGCAATGTACCCATGAATGGGGCGGTGGAAAGGGGTGAATCAGCCCATGTGGTCACAATTTTGAGCCATATTTTCTATATAAGTTTCACCTGTAATAAAAGTACTATTTTTTTTTTTAAATCTACACTACTGATTTTTCTTCTATTTCTCAATTGGTTCCAAAGTTAACAGAGGGAGAGAAAGTATTACTTATTGGAACTTCACACTTAAAATAGGTATAATAATATTGTTTATCTCAGAGGGTAATTGTGAACCTTCAAAGAAATAAATAGTAAGATGCCTACTATGGCCTTGGGAGAGTAGTTACTGTTCAGGAAATATTATCTCTCATGATACACAGCTGCGAGAGACAAGGATCTGCTTCAAAGATCTTAATATGTCACGATCCATGTCTCCTTATTGGTCCCATTAGCAATATATTAATTTTGAAGCCACTGAGCTATTGAGTCTATTGAACTGAGCTTGTGGTTAATTAAAATAGTCCAACAGTTTTATTATAAATTGTTTTCAGCTGGGACTTCTTCAACACACACCACTTATTTTATTTAACCAAATTGTTTATTCTCTTCTTTCTTTCTTCTTTTTCTTCCCCTCTCTTCCTCCCTCCTTCCCCTTCCTTCCTACCTTCCTCCCTCCTCTGTGCCTTCCATTCCTCTTTTCCTTGTTCCAGAAAAATTTAAGCTTCTAATCCTTTTACCGAAATATGTTTCCAGGCACTGCATGTAATTAATAATGATGACTTCCTCATCTTTATTTTTACTGATAAAAACGTGGGAAAGTATAAGAGCAATATCGCTACCTGCCTTCCATCATTCCTTCGGCTTATCTATGAGTCTCTTTTGAGTTAGTTATTCAACTAGCAAATTCACTGAATTGTTCTATCAACCAGTCTGCTTTCTCTGGCTTTCTAGTAGACACCACTAGCTAATTATTCAGAAAAATCTCAAGGTGTACCAAGCTGGGTGTATGTCTATCATACATGACAACAAGGTAATTAGACCATGGACTCCTGTCTCCTGTGTGAATGATAGATCAGTGGAAATTTTCTAATGGATCCAGAGAGTCTTATAGGAGAAGGGAAACTCTGCTTTGAGAGTAGTGTTCTGGACAGTAGCACAGAGAAGAGTTAGTGCCCACGGGCAAGTGCATTACCTATTGGAGTGAACAAAGCCAAACCAGACACAAACAACACCGGGCCACTGGGCATTCTACAACTTAACACTCCCACTATTTGTGTCTTTCACCTTCACTATATAACCCTCCTTAAAAATCAATGAGCTTAAGGTATCAGTCTCTTTATTTAGAAAATAAAATTGAGTTTAAAAATAGAGGTTAAACATATCAGTCCCTGGAGAACAAAATGCAAGGAAAGCTTTAACTAGGTGAAGGCCAGCAGGTGGCAGGTGCTGAGGCTTAGAGCTGGAAGCTACAGTGGAGGAAAATGAAAAACCAGGTTAGTTAGCCCTAGGATTTGAAATAAGGATGTGTTTGCTTTGACTGTTTCAATTATATGGACATTACGCAGTGTAGGCACACATGAACATGCACACATATCTGTCTTCCAGTATAACAGCCTGATAAATATCCCTTGTATGCAACTGTTTTGGATAAAGAGCCTATATTTACAAAGTATATCAAGATGATGATCTGGAAAAAATGCCCAGCTTGGCGTTTCTGGAAGCATGTAGAAAGACACACAATAAAATTCTCCTAACAGGTTAATATGCCTCCCTCATTATTGAGAAAAGGAAAGCTGATGGAGAGAATTGACCTCTATACTCATCATTTAAAAGTAATAACTATATAAAGTACATAAATAAAAATTCATAAATATATAAAATATGTAAAAATAAATAAATACTCTTTACTAGAACCTTCTGATAAAATTGCAGTCTTCTTGGGAAGTCATGATAACATTATAGGTGGCTCTTCCCATCCATTTTTTTTTTATTACCAGAAGAAGGGAGTTTAACTTATGTCATTCACTGCCACAAAATATTATTTTAAAAAATGCCATCTTAGTCTCCTGAGGCTTTCTCAAGGAGGAACATCATCAGCAACATGTGATTAGCATCACTCCTTACTTCCTAGGAATATTGCTGCAAAGGCAAGCTGGAAGATGCTATAGATGAGCGGGAAG
Source organism: Meles meles (assembly GCF_922984935.1). Lineage (NCBI taxonomy): Eukaryota > Metazoa > Chordata > Mammalia > Carnivora > Mustelidae > Meles > Meles meles. The sequence goes on from NC_060079.1 coordinate 77,737,384, forward strand.
GTAAACACGAGGTTGAGTTCCTCCTGGGTGAAGGAGAGCTGTACGATGGTGGAGCACAGCTGAGTGTTCTGCATCCCTGTTTCCAAAGCAACTGTCCGGCACCTATGAGACACATTAAGAGGAGTTACCCTTTTGTTGTCAGTATTTTTTACTTTGTTATTGAATAACACTGGAAGCAGATATACTGTGAGAGCACCTGGGTGGCTCTGTTGGTTAAGCCCCCAACTCTTGATTTCAGTTCAGGTCATGATCTCAGGGTCGGACATTGAGCCCCATAGGGCTCCACACTGGTTGTGGAGACTGCTGGAGATTCTCTCCCTCTTTCTCTCTTCCTACCCCTCTTTCCACTTTGCACACATGCATGTGTGCTCTCTCTCTCTCAAAAGAAAGCAGACATAATGAGAACAAGTACATATATGTGTATATATTCATATCTGCTTTAAATGTATATATTTATTCAACATGTACTTTTACTTAAACTACGTAGATATATAACTTCTTAATATATACTATTATATACTATATAAATATTCTCCCTATATACATAGATAATATCTGACCCTAGTTACTGTTTCTTCTTTTTAAAGATTTACCCTTCCTTTTGACAGAGAGAGAGAGTGCATGTGAGAGTGGGTGGGAGAGAGGCAGAAGGAGAGGGAAACAAGCAGACTTCCTTCAGAGCAGGAATCCCGATGTGGGCTCGATCCCAGGACCCTGAGATCATGACCTGAACTGAAATCAAGAGTGGGATGCTTAACCAATGGAGCCACCCAACTGTGCCCACCCTAGTCACCTTTTATGATTGTTATGATAATGAGAAAATGGATATAAACCTCTACAAAAGTTAAAAAAGCATATGCAAATAAAACCATTGTTGTTACTGTTTTCTCATTAAAAAAATTTAAAGATAATTTTTTTTTTGTCCAGACAAACAAAGAACACCAACTCGCTTATTTAGCAGTGGAATAGATCTATATTTGTGTCCATATATTATATATCTGTGTATATCTTTGATCTGTATATATGTGTATATATGTATGTATATATCCTTATATATAAAGACTATTTATATTATGTCATAATCTTTATTAGTAGGTAATATATTCAATATAAATAAAATTACATTTTGAATAATACATATACATTTAAAGCAGGGATTTATAAATAAAAAAGCAGATATGAAAAGAGCAGGATCATTTATATTAGTGTTCCATAAATTCAAAGTGGGCTCATTTCACTCTTTTCAATTATGCCCTTGGTAACTGTGCAGAGCACAGAGGGAGCTGAGAAAACACTCAAGATAGAGTATTTGTTAGAGTTCTTTCAGTTTTAAGTTGGCATTGTTTTTCTGACTAAATCTTGATTAAAAAAAAAAGTCTGCCAGGTAGATGTTATTTCCCCATTCTGCGGATGAGAAAGGTCAGAGGAAGAGTGAGTGCCTGTCCTGAGGTCCCGAGGTCAGTAAGTGGTAGGCACAGGTCAGCTTGACAACATATATGTAACGCTCTCCACTACCCAGTGCTGTTCATCTCCCAACTTCATACATGCTCCGACGCTGACACCTTTTTTTTTCTGCCCAAGGATTCAGATGGGCTGGTAGGAGAGGAAAAGTTTCTACTTGGGACCAGACTCATACATGCTAACCCCAGTTCTAACATCAGTGCCTTGGGATGATGAGTCCATCCTGCCGCTGGCTGGAGGAGCCCTTGTGAGCGACAAGGCCAGCCTGAGTGCTTTTGCTGAAATTACTCTGTTTGGAAAATAAGAATGTGAGGCATTGAAGGGGTCAATCTGCGTTGTGTGGGGAATGGTCCCCAAGCATTTGAGCAACAGAGAGGCTGTCAGTATTTTCTTCCTGGGGGAGCTTATATAATTTAGAAATGAATGAGTCTATATCATGACATATTCGGAAATGGGGTGAAAGTTATTAAGGGTGAAAAATTTTGAATTTTTTAATCAGTTTTTTACAGCTGTTACGGGTTGAATTGTGTCCTCCCAAATGGATATGCTGAAGTCCTCGTGCCCAGGACGTCAGAATGTGGACTTATTTGGAAATATAGTTATCACATATATGCTTAGTTAAGGTAAAGTAATTAGGATGGGCCCTAATCCAGTACGACTGGTGTCCTTATCGTAAGGGGACATTTGAATACAGAAACATTCATAGAAGAAAGACAATGTGAAAACAGCCATCTGTAAGCCTAGGAGACAGGCCTTGGACAGATTCCCCCTCACAGCCCTCAGAAGGAACCATCCTTCTGGCTTGCTGATCTTTGGACTTCTGACCTCCAATACTAAGTGAAGATAGACTTCTGTTGTTTAAACCACCCTGTCTGGGGTAGTTCCTTACAGCAGCCCTAACAAATGCATACTACAATGATTACAGAAGAAAATTTCCAGTCTGGTTTACCAAAGCACCCTACCTGTGCCAGGGTTGACCAGATATTCTAGCCAGTAAAAACCCTAAAGAGTATCCGGCCAATGGAAATAGCGTTCCTATGATCCACAGTTTGGGAGCGATGATCCAGGCACTCTGGTATAGGACTCCTCCAACGACAGCTATGAGCACGATAAGGATTGCCCCTGTGATGGACCCGATCTGAAAGGAAGACACAAGCAGACCCAACAGCTGAGACGATGAAGTCGCTGTGCTGTGTATTCCTCTCCTGATGACTGTGGTCAGCTCACCAGAAACTGCGGTGTTTGTCCTATGTTCTCATTTTTTAGAAAATAGTGAGACCTCTGATGTCCATGCTCCATTAGCCTGAAGAAGATGTTCTAGCTTGGAACTTATCCTTGTTGGAGAGGAAGAAAGCCAAGTCTGCAAGAACTGGAAGACCTGGCCTCCAGATTCAACTCCTCCTGCTCTCCTTCCTTTGGTAAGTCATACAACTTCTACTAGTCCTGCTTTCTTCATCTGTAACTGAAGATAAAATGTTGCCCTAGATACTTTTCATGATGATCATAGTGAGAAAAGCGATATAAAACTCTACAAAACTTAAAAAACATACGCAAACAAACTACTATTGTTACTGTTTTCTCCTTTTCACATTAAAAAAAAATTGAGATTATATATATATATATATATATATATATTTGGTCCAGAGGAACAAAGAACACTGGCTAGCTTATTTTGTCTCCTGATCAATGGGATATATGTATGCCTACATCTATATCTATCTATACCTTTATCTGCATTAATATCTGGATATTTATATCCTCTGTGTCTTTATCTTATCCATATCCATCTCACCTAGGTAGAATACAGCTGGTGAAGGGGAATGAATGATTACTGATTACTTATGGGTACTAACATCTACCAGTTGCCAGGTGCTGAACTGACCATATGGATTCAGAGATAAGAAACAGATGATCTATTTTCAAAAACAGCTCTCTTAGTCTATTTTACAATACAGACCCACAGAACAGAGATCAGAGCCAAGTGCCATGGGAGTACAAGGTAGAGTAAAAGCGGGAGGCAGTGTTTGAGTTGAGTATCTCAAAGTGGGCATAGAATTCTGCCCTGTAGTGGGATCAGGAAGAGTGTTCTAGAAGAGCAGATGGCACATCTAACAACATCAAATCCCCCTAGATGGAGAATTATAATATAATGAGAAAACCGATTTAGAATTCACCAGAACCAATTTAGAATTCACACTGTGGAGCATTTGATTTTCCAACCTACGGCATGGGACACTTACCTTAAGTATGATCTTGGCTTTATGGGGCCACTTGTGATTAACAAACATTCCAATGGAAACAGGAACAACAAGAGCGACCAAAGATGTACCTAAATGTGACAGAAGAGACATTTCATCAGCAGAACACAGAGCACAGGACAGAGGAAAAGAAGAGAGTAGCAGCTTGAAGAAAGCTTGGTCAGTCTCCCTTCTTGAACACCCAAAACAGACTCAAGCAAAACAACAATAAACTCTCCGTCTTTACCCACTTCAGTAAATAATTTCATATTGCTGATACAGTCTTGATAATAGGGATGATATAAATCCTTTTTGGTGCTCTTTATACTGACACTTTTTTAGTTTCAGTTTATTGGAATCTTGGCTTCTTTGCTCTTCAGATCTTTATATCCTAGGAAAAATGCCTCTTTAAACTTTGTGTATATGTTTATGTTTGTGGGGTACACACAGATATTATACATCTCCCTGTTACTTCCCCATAGTAAAGATAAAACAAAAAGTTCAAAATTCTCCAGGCATTCCATGGGCTAATGACTTCTGGCTCAGACTGAGCTCAGTTATTCAAATCTATGGCAGAGAGGTGAGAGAAGAGGTTGAAAAAGCGTGCTTTAAATTTTCTGTGAGATAATATATTTGGCGACCTCTCAAGTAATTATAATTCTTTGCAGGAACGTGCTCACCCAGCCAGATAAAAGAGTCGTACTTCAATTTCCCTGTGTTAAATTTACTGCTGTTCCCATGACATGTGGTTTGTTCCTCCATGTTACTTAACACTCATTGGTCCAATCACTGCTTTTATATAATATAGTACCAACAACTTCGAACTTCTGATGGGCTGTTTCTTTTTCAAATATCCTTTTAAAGCAGTAGGGGAAAGTGGAATTGAATAATGAAATTTTGAGAGTGGTTTTTACTTAGCATTGGAGTAGGTTCAATGAAGACTGGAAAATGGATTCTAGATTTCAGGGCTGTAAATATGAATTTAAAATGAACACAACAGTGGTGAAAACATAATTTCTTTGTAGCCTTCTGGTCTTCCTGGCAATATAAAGGTCAGCAGTTACTTTTTCCCAGAAATTACTCAAAGGGATTAAGTCATGGCCAGGAGTACCTGCAGCAGGAAAAAAGAAAGATGGGAAGACAGGATGGGGAGAAAATGGTGGAACACAGGATACGGAAAAGAGTTGTTGATAGACAGGCTGGTGAGAGCTCCCAGAAAAATCCCCTTTGGGAGGAAGGAGACTTCCTCCCTGGGGTGTCCAGACTATTCTCTAAATTGTGTGAAGTTTGTAGGCCTTAAATTAAAACCATCTTGATATGCATTGATTGTCGTGTGGAACTTAAATTGGTGCAAATGCTGTGCTTGGAATGTCAGTGTGGTTAGGTTTGGGTACTGTGTACTTTAAAGGGGTTGGCTCTGTGAGGGGAACGACCCTCTCCCCCTGCCTCACCATGGTGGGGCCCCTCATGCTGAGTCTTTATCTCCTCCCTAAGGTTATAGGATTTCCAGCCTAAGGCTATAGGATAAGCCTGCAAGCAGGACCACCTGCCCAAATCGTGTTTCCTCTCTTCACTAGAGGAGGCCAGGGACAGTTTTCCAGGACTAGAAATTGATCGGAAAAGACACTCTTTGCCCTTCCTTGCACTCGGAGTGTGCGGCTCCCACCTGAAGAGGTGGGTTGGTGTGACTCTTGACTCCCCAGTGGGGTAAAGATTCTCTTTCCTTCTCAGGGCTGCTTTCCCTCTTCTTTAAGTGCCTGCACCCCCGACCCCACCCCCGCCCCGTGTCAAAGGCCTGTCCAGTTAGACCGGAAAGCACTGCTTGCGGTTGTACCATCCGATCCATAACTCAGCCTTGATCAAGTACACAGAGCACATACAGGAGGAAGGAAAGGTGGATACAAGCGAGAGGCAGACAGTCATAGTGGGGCTGTGGAGCCAGGTCGACTCAGAGTGGAACCCTGCAGACTGTGGGGAGGGTGCAAACCACCCAGCCCCTCTGTGCTCTGATTTCCCCATTTGTGAAGTGGGGAGAGTTACATCTAGTTTCCACTGGCTGCTGCTGTGGGAATTAGGTGATGAGGCAGGTGCACAGTGCACGGCGCTGGACACCGTCCAAGAGACCGCGGAGGGGGAGGCAGGAATGGCAACCAGTGGCAGCTCTTTTCAGCGGCGCCAACTGTGGGGCTGCCCTCCTCCACCTCCACGCGCCCATGGGAGGGCTCAGTTAGAGTGTTTTCCCCTCATAGTGAGTGGGCATCGCGTGAAGCCTGGGTTTGGAGTCCTGCCCACAGAGAGCATGCGCAGCCCAGGGGCACTTCCAGCTCCCTGCTCATCTGGGACAAATGAAACCTTTACCCTGGGCCTTAGCTCCCTTCTCCAGAAAGTGTTGAGAACAACTTGTGAAGTAATGAGGTTGCTTGTTTTCTTAAAGGTCTAGAAAAACCAATAGCAGGAAGGTTAAGCTGGAAAACAAGTCTGGGCAAAATGGTGAATAAACAGAGTTAATATCTTTGTTTCTTAAAATTCATCATCATCATTATTATTTTAATCTTTTCCTCTTCTTTTTTTTTTTTTTTTTTTTTTTTTTTTAGTTTATGTTTTCTATTTATTTATTTTTTTTTCAGCGTAACAGTATTCATTCTTTTTGCACAACACCCAGTGCTCCATGCAAAACGTGCCCTCCCCATCACCCACCACCTGTTCCCCCAACCTCCCACCCCTGACCCTTCAAAACCCTCAGGTTGTTTTTCAGAGTCCATAGTCTCTTATGGTTCGCCTCCCCTCCCCAATGTCCATAGCCCCCTCCCCCTCTCCCAATCCCACCTCCCCCCAGCAACCCCCAGTTTGTTTTGTGAGATTAAGAGTCATTTATGGTTTGTCTCCCTCCCAATCCCATCTTGTTTCATTTATTCTTCTCCTATCCCCCTACCCCCCCATGTTGCTTCTCCATGTCTTTTCTCTCTTTTTTTTTCTATTTTCTTTTCGTTTTGCCCTGACCTCTTTTCTGATGACTTTTACCTCCACTGGGGTGCTAGTTACTCTTTCTTATGTTCTCTTCCTTTCAAAATTTATTCACATTAAAGGGTGTGGAATAAGTCATTCATACTATATTTCAAATTATTATATTCATACTATAGTTCAAATTATTCATGAACATTCAATTACCATGGAATGTTTTCCAAATGGGAATGGATATCTAGAGGAGAATATTTTAAAGCTTAAAGTATTTTTAAAAAAGATTTTATTTATTTATTTGACCCAGAGAGACACATATTTATATATTTGACAGAGGGAGACACAGTGGGAGAGGGAACATGAGCAGGGGGAATGGGAGAGGGAGAAGCAGGCTTTGCGCTGAGCAGACCCTGGGATCATGACCCCAGCCGAAGGCCTATGCTTAAATACTGAGCCACCCAGTCACCCCAAACTTAATTTTTAAAACAATAAGTAATACAGAATTAAGCTCCTTACTCAGCAGACAGGTTCTTTGGGAGACCTACAATGCACACCATGCAAACAGTCTACATTGTTTGAGTTGAAGGAAGATGCCCTCCTGGGGAGTGGACTGAGAGTTAAGGAGCATGAGACATAAGAGGTGACTGGTTCTGCAGGGTCCCCCTGAAACCTGGTATGATGGAGTTGCCCAGATCAGTAAAAGGACCTTGTGCATATTGAGGAAGATATGCCAATACAGGTCGTCCCTGATTAGTATTTTCAAAGTTTGCTCAAATTCAATTGTGTAGGCCCCCATCCCATTTTTATCATGGAAACAATCTTTTGTAGAAACAGAAAGGATTTTAGACACAGCTGTCCAGCTTCCTATACCAACAGGAATTCCTTTACAAATATCCTTCTGAGTCATCACTTAGCTTCGCTTACACTAAGCTCCATTCAGTGGACACCCACACCTCCCGAGGCAGCCATCAGCTGAATAATGACTATGCAGCATGCCATGTACCTGGCGATATGTACTATCTCACCTGTATCTCGTCTTTTATGACTACAGCTCTGTGGGAAATGCCCGGTTTGGGAAGGCTGGGAAGTGGTTCATCTTACCCTTGATCCCATGTTACACAAACGACTTAATTTCCCACTGTCATCTATTGTCCCAGAAACAGAAAAACAGCCCTTTTGGGGTGGGGGTAAACATCTGGGAGCAACATGAGTGAAGACAGGGTCATGACTAGCAGACTTGACTCCTGCGCTATGTAAACACCAGTCACCTTTCCCTCTTCACAGTGGCTCACAGTCAAGTGTTATCTACAGTATGTTTCATCTGGTAGTTTCCAAGTGCCACACTCATGATTGTTTACTAGGTGCCCTAATTTCAAAGCATTGGCAGATTTTTTTTTTTTTAAATATTTCTTCGATCTGAATGTCTGGGAGCAAACTCATGTTCCCATGAACTAATTGTACTATGGGTTACGTAAAGGACAGAGCCTCTTGTGTCCCAGCCATCTTGGTTTCCTGAGGTCCAGACAGCTAAGCCTTAAGTCAGCCCCTCTACCTGATGATTTCGATGGAGGAAAAGCAAGTTTTCCCGTGGGGTCAAGGTTTGGCATTTGGATTCTGCCAACTTGCATTGAAAGGCGTCGTGAGTTGTAATGAAATCCCAACTGGGCTGGTGCAAGCTGGGTCTGAGGCTGGCCTGAAGACATACAGAATAGGAGGGGGATATTCATGGCTTACTTACCTATGTTATCAAAGGGAATGACGATCGTCCCAGAGTTGACCCACATTTTGGTATAGACAAAGAGGCACAGCGGCATCATTCCCAGGGCAAGCAGCGTGGAGCAGGTGGTCATGCTGATGCTGGAAGGAAATGGGCAGGTTGATTCATCCCCTGGGCTTTCTTGGGGGAGAGCTTGCTTCATGGTGCAATTTGGGATTAGGAAGTCCCACAAAGATGCTCCGACAGCAGCAGCGTCTAGGCTGATGGATGGACACAGACATGCACCCATCTCTGTGCAGGTCCCAGCCTTGGGCAAAATGCTGAGATCTGGATTTGTTTTTCTACTTTGTCTTGGGTCATTCCTCCCTCCCCATGGGTTCTCAAGGATCAGAGAAGATAGTTAATGGCTGTTTTAATTTGTTATTTAGAAAGGTGCAAGGTGCTTGGACACTCCATCCTTTGGAATTCCCGTCAGAGAAGAGCAAACACATCTATACCAGCCAAGACTTTAGGGGCTTTGCTGTGTCTGTCTGTACTGAGATGAGTTGGGTCTCCCTGGACCTTTGGAGGAGAACACATACCCAAGAGAGGGAGCCTCAGTGTCTTTTCTGAAAGCAGACAGATTATTTTTCCAATGCCTGTGGCTTGAGAAAGAAAGAGGAAGCTGAGAAGGCAGGGGAGACCTGGATTCTATTTTCCACTAAGAAATTTACCAAACGTGTGTTCAGAAGACCAGAGTTTGGCACTGTTCCTCCTGAGAGCATCTGTGTTTCAGTGAGTGGACCTGGCTGGGTAAGTGGACTTTGGCTTTTGACATGGAAGAATATATGGAATGGTGCTGTTTTCAGCAAAGTGACAGTGGACGGAAGAGAGGTTTTTGGGCAGTGGGTCTTCCTGGTCCCGTCTAAGGGCCATGGGCCCAGATGCACATTCTCTTCCTGGGATACTGAGCTGTTAAGTGTCTAGTCCAGATATTAAAGCCAGACACTGGCTGGGTTGGAAGCAGGCGTGGCCACTTACTACACAAGTACTATATTCTTTGGGTAATTTACTTGACTTCCTTTTGCCAGCTTCCTTATCTGTGAAATGAAGATAAAATTGTCGCCATCTCATAGGCTGTGAGGACTAATGACCCAGTGAGTCCAGTACTTAGAGTAATGCAAGGCTTTTATTAAAATTCAGTTACTGTGTAGCCATGCAGCCATTGTGTGTATGCATGTGTGTGCATGGTTGTGTGTGTGAGTGTGTGTGTGTGTGTGTGTGTGTGTGTGTGTGTGTCTGTGGGGTTCTGTCATAATACAGAATCAGGAAACTGGAGAAATTTTTCTGAAAGATCTTTCTCCAAAAATTGTAGCATTGGAGACTATCAGAGTAGTAATTTCTTAAAGGTATCATATGTGGACTTGAAGGAAAATGTGAAACTATTTATATCACCTGTGCCCTCCCATTCCCCTGCCCCCCACAAACACCAACAACCACACTACACAAGTGTTAAGGAGAACAGCTGGAGGTAAGGAATTTCATTTTAATGCATGAAGCAGTGTTGGCACGAAAATAAGGGTTGTGGCAATAATGTTTATCAGGGGCTTAACTTCCTTAATAACCATTTAAAAAAAAAACTGTAGATGACCTCACTTAAAATGTGTTTAAAGATTTTAGGAAAAAAAATACTTTTCTTAGTGCAGCTAAAATAATATAACACCAACCAATGCTAGGGATGTACGTAAAACATTTCCAAGAAGTTCCATCTATTTATGGTGACAGGTTAACTTGATTGAGATACAAAAAAGGGAGGTTAAGGCAGAATCCAAAACCAGAATAATACTTTTCAGAAACAGTCCTACTTATAATTAAAATACTGGAGTTTGTAAACTCTTTCCCTTCCTTTGACATTATCTTTTTAATATTTATTTACTTATTTTTTGTTTTTGTTTGATTTTGTTTATGACAGAGAGAGACATGGCAAGAGAGAGAACACAAGCAGGGGTAGTGAGAGAGGGAGAAGCAAGCTTCCCGTGGTGCAGGGAGCCTGAAGCAGGCTCGATCCCAGGATCCTGGGATCATGACCTGAGTCAAAGGCAGATGCTTAATGAGTAAGCCACCCAGGTGCCCTCTTTTTTATCTTTTATTTAAAAAACACATTAGAATGGATTTAAGGTTATGGCCATGATGAAATCACTTTTATTTCAGCATGTCTGGTGTACTTACCAGAGCGAAGAGGACAGGAGAGGGGTGCACGAGGGAAAGTGTTTCCCACCTGGATCATAGAGCAAAAAGGAGACCAAGAATTTTTTTATTTTAAACTATGAGAACAGCATTTCGAAGGAAGTCTGTTTCTTTCTTTCTTTCTTTCTTTTTTTTTCTTTCAAATTTCTTTGGGAAAGCTTCAATTTTGAATTATTGCTAAGATAATTTATGAAGTTGTATCATGGTATTGAGTTTGGCAAGAATAGTTAGTTTCTTAAAGAACATGAGGAAGGAGGAATCAACACTTGGAGAATGGAATGGTCTAGTTTTAGTGGGTCACCTTGACCTGAGTCATTGCAGAGGTGCAGGAGACTAGATGGCCCAGAAGTTGATGACATTTGAACTAATATGAGAACAATATCAAGCCACTCAAAAAGAGATGAAAAATAATTCATAGGTAATAGTTTTAGGGAGCAATATAGGGGAATAGACTAGCAAAAAAAAAGTCATTTTACTTGAATGAAATCTGAAATTTTATAAGAAGCATAGGTGTCGGGGCACCTGGGTGGCTCAGTGGGTTAAGCCTCTTCCTTCGGCTCGGGTCATGATCTCAGGGTCCTGGGATGGAGCCCCACATCGGGCTCTCTGCTCAGCGGGGTGCCTGCTTCCTCCTCTCTCTCTGTCTGCCTCTCTGCCTACCTATGATCTCTCTCTGTCAAATAAATAAAAAAAAATTAAAAAAAAAGAAGCATGGGTGTCAACATAGAAATACTACCATGAATTTTTATTGGAATGAGGAAAAATGTAAGAAAAGCAAAAATATCTCTTGTCTTTAATTTTTGGGTTTAGCTCTATTAACGGTTTTCTTTTTAGAAATAAAAACAATAAATGAGAATTCAGTAAATGTTGAGGAATTTGGTGACATTAGTGATGAAGAATGCCAAGACTGTTACCATATTAGAAGTGAAACACCGAATTTGAAAGATCAAAGTGTATACAGATAGTGCTAGAAATTGGGGATGTGATAAGTGATAGAAACAATGTTGAACAAAGGTTAAGGGTCTGGGTAGGGATAACTGAAGTGTGGATCCAAATAATAATTTTGACACGTACTGCCTTTGTGACTTTGGTGAAGGTTACGAGCCTTAAATTTACCGTCTGTCAAAGGCAGAAAATCATAGTATTGTCTCAAGAGGATTATCTTGAGGGTTGAGTACACCCGTGTATATGGAATACTGGTACTGTGCATGAGTCCTAATAGTGCCTGGGCAATGCTAGCGAGTAAAATAAAAATAAATGCTACATGAGAGAAATAAAATTTGGTTACTTATCAGGAAAAACAGAAAAAATCGAATACTGTTAGGTTAGCTCTTAGAGTAGAGAGGAGTTGGACATATATGTGGTTTCAATGGGAGAGATTGCTTCACATTTATGATAAGCCAGAAATTTGGGGATCTTGAACAACTGAATAAACTATGAAAACTGATCTGGAAGATCAAAAAATGCAATAGTCTTTAGCCAGAGAACAAAGGACATGGAAGAAAAATCTAGAAAGTATTAATATTAGAAAATAACTAAAGGGAATGTAGCTAACAGATGGTAGTGAAGGAATCGGGGGCAGTGGGGGAAAGGAGGCATGAGCAGGGATTGCCCAACGATGAAGTGAAAAAGGGGAAAATAAGAGGAAAAAGTCCTTGCATGCTGTGGCTGAGGTCATTGCTGAGAAAGGAGGCTTGAAAATGGGGGATCTCTGGGAATGCAGCAGGCACGAAGGAGACAGACGTCTCTGTGTCCCCTGACCTCTGGGTCCTGCCCCCGGCAAATTCACCTGAAAATGTCACCTTCATTTCTCCCAGAGACATTTTGTGCACAGGATACCCACAGCCCAGCTAGAACTGGTGAAAATACCTGTATGCTAATCAGATTCCTGCAACAATTTTCTAGGCTGGAGAGATCTGAGAAGGAGCTGAAATATCACTTGCTCTATTTCAATGAGCACGGTCTGTAATTTCATTAGGGATGGCCGTCTGCTTTTGCTGTTGTTGTGTTGTTGATGTTTATTCTTTTTCACTACAGATTGCAAAATGCAGTGGCTTCCCAGGTTCAGGTGAGGAGGGATGAGGAGGAGAGGGGGAAACAGGGGTGTGAAGGGGGACAATGGGGTGACCGGGGGATGGGAGTGGGAGTGAGAGGGGACAACAGGATGAGGGGCGATGGGATTGGAGGTGAGAGGGGGGAACAGGAGGCTCTGGGGGGAGATGATTTGGTTTCTTCTCCCAGAAACCACAACCGGGAAAGTTGATAAGGATGGGGTAGTTTTGCGGCAGTGTGTGGTATCCGTCTGAGCAACTAGTAGCCAGTACAGATACCTGTTGGTCTAAACAGTCCTATCTTGGCTGCCATTGCCAGAGTTCCCAGTTTAAGTGGAGAAGGTGAAGTTCTCAGAGGACAGAATTGACTCCAGAAGAATGGAAGGTGTTGGAAAACTGTTTCCTGAGAGCTGAGGTGATAATCTCTTAATTTGCTTTAAAGAAATATTTGAAGAGTTTTTCCTTTAACATGTACAATGCATAATGTCATCGTTTTACATAGTGGCATAATTTAACTCCTTTCAATGATCATGAGCCGTCGTGATAGGCGCTATGATGTGCTCTGCTAAAATATAGCAATGTCCTCTGGGTGGTTGTGTTTATAGAACAGTTGGGCTCTAGACGAAGCGATGCAGAGGCTGCTGTGTCTTGTGAGTTGCCTTCATTGCTTTGCAGGCGGTTTTTGGGTCTTCGCTCTTGAGGTCAGGCTTTCTGGGTCACTTGCTGCTATGGCACATAGGCTTGCCCCTCTGGTGCCTCGTTCCCTGCCCCCACCTCTTATTTTCACCTTCAGTGCTGGGAAATAGCACGATAGAGCTCTAGGACTAAGCAATGAAGAAGGTCCTGTGTAAGGAATATTTGTTAGATTAAGCTGGATTTATTTTGGCTGTGTAGAGTCTTTTCTGGGTCTCGTTTGCGTTCTGGATAGGTGGAATTGCCGGCAAGGTGACTGCTGGCCTGGAGAGCCACTGGTGTTATTTTGTTATTGCAAGACAAGGGCGATCGGTGGAGTACACATTTTCTAGAATGAAAATTAAAAATTCCAATGTCGTATGTCCCATTCAGGGATAATTCTGACTTGTTGCACCTTTCGTATACACTGATTCAGCTGGATGTTTTCTACCGAGGTTTCAAATTCTACTTTGGTTAGGTTTTTGTAAAAAAAAAAAAAAATTATTTTTTTGAGGAATTGTTATATGAGGTAGATAGGATTACATAATCACCTGTTTCAAGACCAGTAAGATTTCCTTAACACCACAGAAAAGTGTAAGTTGGAGCTTTTAGATGCGGTCCCTACAGTTTTAGCCTGCAGAAAGAAATCTGTTTCAACAGCCAAACAACCCAGCATCGTGCATACTTTTCCATCTCACAAAAACGATTACACGTGTGGCATCATCTTGAGGTAGAAGACTCTCCCGTTTTGCTCAAGAGTCACAAATATTATGCAAAAGCTGGTCAGCGGGTGTCAAAGTCCCGAATTCAATTCAGGTCACTCCCCTTGCTGGCTTTGAGAATTGTCACTTCTGTGTGCTCATGTCCAGAACAAACTAAGTTGAAGTCTAAAAGGATCTTGTTGCTGTGTGGTGGTTCACAGATGAACTAAACCTGAGCAACAGTTGCCATCCTTTGTTCTTTACAGGACTTCCTTAGGAAAAAAAAAAATCTCTTGCAAGGAGGATACGGTACTTCCTTAAGTGGAAAAATATGTGAAGTGCAGACACATCGTTTGTGTGGCTTTTCTCAAGCTTTGGGAGGATCAGCCCCAGCTGAGAGGAGATGGCAGGCTCCCTGTTGCTCAGTAGGCAGCGGATTAACGTGGAATACAGTTTTACACTTTGCAGCGGTTGCATTTCTATACCTTAAGCTTCTCTCTTCTGAGTAGAGTAGCTGGTGATGAACAGAGCTGATTACCTACCGTATAGTATTTAATAAGCACTCGTTACATTAACACCTGGCTGCTTTGCAGAAATGCATACCTTTCCCAGGAAATGAGGAATTGTCAGGGAAGGAAAAAGACATTTTTCTATTCAACTTAAAGCACTAACTTTCTTGGTCTCATCACATTAATGCTTCGTCTTACTTCGATTAGTTTTTGTTTTTTTTTTTTCCCCCTCAGTGCTAGTTCAGACTGGTACGGGAAGAATTGGGCAAACATTGCAATTTAGATTACTCCGTGGGAAGCAGAGAAACCATTTCCTGTTTATTTTATAGTAAGGTAAGCATAATTAAAAAAAAAAAGCTGCTGTAGGTTTTTTCTTTTCTTTTCTTTTCTTTTCTTTTCTTTCTTTAAATGCCAGCAGAAGTGAGGCAAATGTACAAATTCTCCCTTAGGCTTTATACCAGGAAAACGCTTCTTCAAAGATCTGGCCAGATATGTGGAGTTGACCATGGTCTCAGCACCGATTCTACCGTTTAATGAACAGTTTGATTTCATGATTGCACTCGGAGCTTCTCATCACCACAGAGAAGAGCTGTTTTGTTGTTTTGTTTTGCTGGTACCAACAAGGAAAACTTTCCCAGGTATACGTGTGGCTCGGAAAGACTTTGGGTCTTTCCCCAAAGATAAACAGCAGTTATTCAACTGCCTGTGAGCTGAGTTAGATTAAAAGGCACAAGTACAAAATATAACCCCCAAACTCCAACAGCTAAGCATTTGTACAGGAAGGCGAGTGAATCCATTTAGTCTCTTTGGTTTAATTCCTCAGTCGTACCCTAGACCAGTGGCAGATCAGACGGACATCACAGTGACATAGGCTTCTGAAAAGATTAATTCATAATATGATCGCAGTATGCAGAGCTTTAGATATCTTACCTCAAGTCCATGTCGCCATCAACCCAATAGGCCAAGATATTGGAGGTGGTTCCTCCGGGACAGCATCCCATGATGAGTATCACCACGGCTTGGAGGGGGAGGACGTCGAAGGCCACTGATAGGATGAACCCTGTGAGGGGCATGATTCCAAACTGACAGAGGAAGCCGACACATATGCCCCACGGTCGCTTTATGTGTCCTAGGAATTTCTTGATTTCCACGTTACATCCCATGGAGAACATCACCATAGCCAAGAGGATGGTCAAGACAGTACTCAGTACCACACTGAGAATGTCATTGAAGTTTTTCTTAGTTACCACACAGGACGTGCCATCGCACACAGTTGCACTGGCTGGACAGCCCGTTGAATTATTCATTGCTGGATTTGCTGCTCAGATGGTCACAGAAGTCCGCAGAAGCCTGCAGAAGCACCAATCTTCTGCTTCTCGCTAGATAAATAATGCCTAATCCAACCACGTCAAACTTTTAAACCCTTCTTAAACATGTGTCACTTGGTTTTCTCTTTCAGAAGCCACCTGGGAGGGGCAATAAAAAACAATAAATGCTAGTTTGTCAGTTTTCAGAGGTAACATTACAACACAGCACAAGTTATGAATCATACAGTTCCTGCCAAATTATTGGTCCGGTTGGAGAATTGTAATTAATCATTTATTGGCATGATAATGAACCATGCCATAGAAAAAGAGCTGTGTTAATGTTTAATGCCGGGAAGGTTTGTTAAATAATGTCAGTTAAGTGACACTGAGAAACAGCTCAGGAAATGACAGAACATTGGAGGGTTAAGCCAGTACCTCGTTCACTCACC
The DNA here is from genome assembly GCF_922984935.1 of Meles meles. Lineage (NCBI taxonomy): Eukaryota > Metazoa > Chordata > Mammalia > Carnivora > Mustelidae > Meles > Meles meles. The sequence continues at coordinate 77,753,672 of NC_060079.1, forward strand.
GCTCTTTGAATGGTGGGTGGTGCTGGGTCCTGAAAAGTCGAGTGTCCTATGCCAACTTAAATTGCAAATTAGTGTCAGGCTCTGATTGGGACCCAGAGCTCCAGTTCCACCCCCAAATCGTCTTCCTACCGTATCAATCAGTCTCCTCCTACTGGTCTATAGTGTTCATAAAGTATATGTAAGTTTGAGAAACACGCAGTGTCTTGATGCAAACCTATGGGAGAGGAACATGCAGGAGGGTAGAATGTTTTCTATCTTGTCTGGTGGGGAGGGTGCTGACTAGGGGAGCCACCCTCAATTACACAAGCGATTATGTGTGTGTCGTCATGGTAACAGAGTGCTGTTTGAGATAGAGACAATACAATTATTTAGAGGGATGAACCTCAGAGGATTGGGTCAGAGTGACAGGAACTCTTTGTACTTGGAGTCAGGAATTGAAATCAGATTTTTTATTTGTGGTGGGGGCGGTGGTTGGAGGTTCCAAGGGAGGTTGATTTTTGTAAATGTCAAATAGTCAACCTCATTGTAGGCAGAAAACGGTACTTGGTATGTAAAGAAGATTAATAAAAAAAGTAGAGGAGAGATTGTTCTTGTTCTCAGGAGTTATAATCCAATTATTCAGCCCAGATGCAGCGTAAGAATAAAACCCAGTATTTCAATCAGGATTCTCAGTTTATAGGACAAATTCTAATTGGTTGTTTACATTAATCATGTTAAATTAAGTAGGATGAGCATGCCCATTTTACAGATGAGGACTTGAGGGTCAGGAAATGAAGGCTTTAGTCAATGTCACCCAGCTGACAGCTGGACCCTGCGAAACTCAGTCTGACTTGGTGAAAATTAGGAGGAGTACCTGAGAACAGATCTTCTCAGAAACACATGAATCGTCCAGGGATCTTGTCACACTGCAGATTCTGATTCTGGAAGCCCACGGTGGGCCCCAGCATGTCTGCATTTCCAGCATGCTCAGAGCTGATGGTAATGATGCCGTTCTAGGGGACCACACTGTGAATATCAAGGCCATAGAACACCGACGTCAGGGTAACGACCATGGCACTGAGGCTGGTGGAAATTGAGCTTCCTGTTACAACTGAGAACAGCATTTACAGAGCAACTCAATATGGGGAATTACCTTTTTCATACCATGAGTAAACATGGGCAGTGAGCACCAAGCAGAGGAGTCAGCTGCGTCCAATGTCTCCTCTCCCCACTCCCCCACCCGCCTCGTCCAGCGCTGGGGCCCTAGTGATGCTGTCCGTTTAATCTGGGATTGTGCTGCTGGGAAAACGTTGTGCAATGTCCCTAAGGGGTGACAGTGATTCACCCTCATTGTTGGTGCAGCTCCTGTCCCAGGAGAGCCCCTCTTCAGCTGCCATGCTTCACGGCTGCCTTTGCCGGCATGGGAGGGTTGCCTTTAGCTCTGTCTGACTTCACGCCAATTCCTGGGAAATCCTCCCATCTCTGTCATTACCCTTTCTGCTCCCACAACTAAGTGATTAGCTAGATAATTCCCATAAGGACTCCCCTGCCACTCCCACACATGGAATGACTTGGCCCTGGCCTGCCAGGCCCCGGCAAGCATCTTCTGGGACTAACCTCTGACCCATGTTCTGGTGAATGTTCCCTCTGCTGCTGCATGCTGGCACCTGTCAGTCCTGGCTCTTCCCACGAAGCCCACGTGAGCCCGTGTGCACTGCAATGGTGATGGGCTTTCAAAGCAGCTGTCCTGCTCTAACCTCAACCATCACTTGAAAGTCAGAGAGCTGGCTTAGGACCTACCCACCAACAGCGTCTTTCCCTTCCCTGGGTCTGGCCTGCAAGGGGAAACAAGGCTTTTGGATTGGCCAGTGATTTGGCTTGGTCCCTGGGTGGGCTTCCTGTTCCGGGCCCTGCTTACTGCTGGCTGCTGGGTGAAATCTGTACTTAGCCTTTTGTCCACACTGCTGGAAGCCAAGGAGAGAAAGTGAAGAGAGGAGAAAGCAGGTTCAGAACAAAGCTGTTCTCAAATTTCAGACGACTTGCTAAGGAGATTTGAGGCTCCCAGGGGCAGAACGCTTTGCATATAGACAACTTGCAAATGAACAGTCTGTTTGACTAGACAGAATGCTACCGTTCTGGTTAAAAAAATGTGCCAATGCATTTCTAATTTTCACATTGTTTTTACATAAATTTGCACATTAGGCTCGAGAGGCCTCATATTCAAGTATTGGAGTGATTCACAATTAATTAGTACCCTTAACTTCAGCTGCATTCAAATTCAGGCATCAGACCAGGATAAATGGAAAATATCTAAATATGTAAAAATCATCCTTTTTAATTACAACGCAGACTCAGGGAGCAGATGCACACCTGAGTGCACTGTCGGGAAAGTGGGGCTTGATTTCCACTGTCATCCTCTTCAATCTTTCCTGCTCATTTTCTCCATGCGCTGAGCTCAGGTACAGACCATCTCTAAGAAACCAGCAGCAGATTCCTGCTTCTGGCCTCCGGGTACAGCAGGTCTTGGGTCCATTCAATTGCTTGGGCTTCCATCTGGTGTCTGTGGATCTCACTGGAGTAGTGAAGGTTTAACAGCTTTCCAAGCAGTCTTTGCCCTGAAGATCACTTGTGAAAGACAAGCTTTCTGTTTCCCATTGTGGCTCTATTCAGATCAACAGTCATTGGGAATTTGAGTGATTCTATTGAATAGTTCCCTCGGGCTGAGATGAACTCCCTTACTCCTCTCTCTCCCGTTCCTTCCCACACTCTGAACTTTTATGGAGCCTGCAAGTCCTATAGTCAGTGGAGTCTCCACTGACCCTCTTGGAGGCAAAAATTCCCTGGGGAGAATAGACCAGGTCCAGACTAGCTATCCATTCATTGAGTGGGATCAAAGGCTCCGCCAGGTGCCCCTGTTGTACGTCAATCATGTCAGGAGGCTCGTGTTCAATGGCACTTCGTAAAACAAAGTTCAGGGTAATAATCTCTTTAATAAAACCCATGCTGTCCAAAACTGCAACAGCGGGGTTCCGGTAAAAGATCTCTCCAAGTGGCAGGACAGCTGATTAAGCAGATGAAGCAACAGTGGGATATGCCCTTTGGTCGTGCTTCCTTTCTCAGATTTTATCCCTTTGTTTCTCCTTGGAGGACTATGCCTTCACCGTCTCTTCCCCATCTCCGTGTACTGTACCTCCTTTCAAACTTCCAGCTCGAGGGAACACTAAAACAAACAAATGGACGGACAACCCTTCCTTGTTTTCCTCCACACTTCTGAGACAGGTTGGGCTTTTCAAAGGGAACTTCAGTAAAGACTAAGACAGAAGAAAACAAAATTAACAAAAGGCAGGAGAGCCTATCATGAGCAAGTTGCCTGGACTTTTGAGAACACAAGCCTGGTGCAGAGGCTGGGGAGAGATGGGGACTGAGGCAAGAAAGGCGATCAAGGGCAGGTTCTCAAGACATCTGAGCCATGGGTGGAGGAATTTGGACTTCCTCCTGCGTAGGGTATTTGAGTGTAGCAATGGAATTGAGGAGCAGAATTAGATTTGAGATGCTAATTAAAATTAAAAACAGAGAATGGTTGATAACTAGTACCTTGTTAAAACAGGAGTCAAAGATAAATTTAAATATCAAGTTGCAATTTGATAAGCATGCCTTATCCTTGATGACACACAAGAAAACCAGGTTGAGGTAAGAAGGATTAAGGCCGGTCCTTGAGCTACTTTTGGGATATTTGGGGGTAGAACTAACTCATTAAGGAAGTAAGTTATTTATTGTATAAATTTCACTTTATAATTTTTACAACTGATAAATATTTATTTAAAAAATTTTACTTAATGCAAAAAGATTTGAAGAAGGAAGTAAAAAAAATGCCCAAATTATTGGGCATTTTGTTAATACTAAGGGATCATTGGTCCAAATGTGTCCTTTTGCAGATAAATGAAGGGAATGAAAAGGTCTTTCTGTCAGCATAAGGTTACAAGCTTGCAACACATCTCCATGCTCTGGTAAAGATTAGATGTATTAAAATTATGGTATATGAGTTTAACAGAAAAATATCAAAAAAGGAATGATATAGCTTCAGATAAATATTGAGACGGTGTTATGGAACGCATAAGATGTTGAATGCATTTAAAAACATATACTGAATTTTATGTAGTGTTAACTCCCTAGCATACAAGGGAGGAAAATGGACATTCTCACATTTCCTCCCTGTGTGCCTTCCAGCTTCCAAATTGTTTGAATTCATATGTGTTGAGCACCTACTCTGAACCAGAAACTCTTTTAGGTGTTTGGGATACATCCGTGAATGAAACAGATTCTTGCCTTTTGTGGAACTTACAGTCTATTCAGAGGGAGACAGAAAATAAATAATGAAGGCAAACATGATAATAATTTAGTAAATAAAAAATAAGCAGAAATAGAAGAACAAGTGTTCGAAGGCCTAGGTGTGTCCTGTGTGGGAGTGGCAGAAGAAAGGTGGAGTCCAATCATTCGTTACAAAGGCAAAGTGGGAGAAAAGGGTGAGTGGAGTTCGCCAGGTGTCTGAGGTAACAATTGTTGGCACAGGGAAGCTAGAGTGAATCCCTAAGGAATGTCTGGTATGTCCAGAAACCCTGGGGAGGCTGGCCAGGCTGGAAGGGAGTTGATGAAGAGCAGAGTAATGGAAGAGGAGAGAAAATGTACAGGATGGGAGATCACATAGATCTCTTGTAGGCTATTATGAGGATGTTGCCCAATACCGATATGAAATGGGAGCCATTATTAGTGTTCTTTTTCTCACTGCGGTCATTATAGTATTTATATTCTGCTTTGTAACTATAATCTTCACAGATGTTTAGTCTTTAAGAATGAATTTAATGCTGAATATCAATCCTTCTGGATGATCTGGAAGGGAGCTGTGAGAAGCATTAGCCACCTGGAGAGGACTTCATCTCGAAGGTTGCTAGTCCTAAAAGCCTGAGCCTAAAACTGGCACAGTACCATTTCCGCCGAAGATTCCAAGTAGAAGGAAGAAAACTCCCATCTTTCTTTGTAGAAAATGAAAAAAAAAATCATAGCCAATTTTAATTCACCAGAGTTGACTTCTCTATTATTTTTGAGTTCTCTTATTTTTTTTTCTTAATTTTAATTTTAATTTTTGATTGTGTGTATTCCACAGACTAGTTTTATCTAGAAGGACTTTAGGAGTTTGCATTTCCTGTGCTTTTCTATTTATGAATGGTGTTTTTTTTTGCCTTCCTATTGGAAAGTAAAATATTCTTATTTCATATTACTCTTAGATCTTTATGGACATTACTATATTATCTTCTGGCATTGAATGTTGCCATAGAGAAGTTTCAGGCTAGATTATTTTTTTCTTCAGTGTTTTTTTTTTTTTTTTTCCCTGCCTGAATACTTCAAGAATTTATTCTTTGATTTTGAAGCTCAGGAATCCAATCAGAGCATGACTCTGGTTTGGTCATACTATTTTGACATGTCTTAGAACATTATATGCTCTGTGTGTTTAGATTCAAATATTCTTCCTTGATTAGGAAGTTTTCTTATATTTTATCTCTGGATACTTTCTCTGTTTCATATGTTAGCTTTTATATTTAAGGAAAGATCAGTTATTTAATTTAGTTATTTATTAATAACTAGTTAGTTATTAATCAGTTATTTAACATAGTTGATCCCTCCTTTCTGTTATTTAACATAGTTGATCCCTCCTTTCTGTTATCTATTCTCTAGTTTTTAAAAATATCTTTTTCTCCTTTCTTTTCATTTATCGTGCTATCTCTAGTCTTTTATAGATCTGTTTGATTCCTTGTCATTTCCAAATTATTTTTTACCATGGAAATGATATATTTGTCCTTAAATTGTTTATTTATCAAAGTCTGTCCTTTTAACATTTAATCTGTTGAATTTTATTTCATTGAATTTATTTTTAATTATTCTAAAATGGGAAGTGCTCACACAGAACTTTCTTCTATTCCTTGAGTTAGATTTTCTTCCAGACTGGGTTCTTTATCTATGTCTTACATGCATTGTTCTTTCCCTTTCTCTTCTTCTCTTTTCCTTTTCTCCTATATTTTCCTGTCTTCTTTCTTCCTCTCATCAACACTCTAACATTTTCACATGTAATAAATTCTGTCTACTTTTTACATTTTGCTAAATACCTTTGCCAAAATATGTTCCACCTATTGAGGAAAGTGTGTTCTACCCTTGAACTGTGGATTGTTCTCCAGCATATTGAGAGTGTATATACTAAAATTCACACACTGACCACTGACACAGCCCTGAGTTTCACATCCTCATATTCACTTCTTTCTCTTGATTTAAAAAAAAAATCTGAAGGTAAAAAAATATAAGGGTATCACTTCAGCTTGCTTGTTTCCATATATTGGACTATTAGTGACCAGTTTTAGGATATTTCCTCCTCATTATCAGAGAACGGCTAGCTGTCAGAGAATATGTTTAGGAGCCCTGCTACAACAGGATCTAGGGTCTTCTTTTCTTCACCTTGGATCCTGCATGTTGAAATCTTAGCTTTGGCTTAGGTATCTCCCTTCTTTGTTTCTGGATGATTTTTTTTTTTTTTTTTTTTTTTTTTTTTTTTGTGGGGAGCATTGGACCTTACTATTTTTTGAGGCAAAAGGAGACATTTTGAGGTCTATTCCTAGGCATCATTACTTTTCCTCTTGAGTATGGGTCACATTTTCTTGTTTCTTCACATACCTAGGCTTTATTTTCTTCAACATATGCTGGACATTGTACACTGTATGTTGCAGAGACCCTAACTGAGGAATCGTTTTCTGAAGAGGGGCAGCTCATGCAGTTGACCAAATGGCAGTTGACTTAGTGGGGAGTAAAATTACTGGCTTATTACATTGAACTCTGCAAGGATGAGCCTTTTGGTTGCACTTCGTCTAGTCTTATGGCTAGATTCTTAGTCCGGAGACATAGATTTTATTTATTTTTATTTTTTTATTTTTATTTTTACTTTTTTAACATTATATATATAGTTATGTTAGTTGCCATATAGTACATTATTAATTTTTGATGTAGTGTTCTATGATTCATTGTTTGTGTATTTTATTCTTGTGGCATGGCCCTTCATTCATGAAAAGCCTGAGGTGTTTACAATACCTCTCTAATTTGTAAGAATTCAAATCCAATATTGTGTCTTCTCTGGTGGGCAGGAGTTGAAATCTATGATCAGCTCTTTCAGACTTCCAGCTCTTTCTTTCTGCTTTACTCTGTGAAGTCTCTCTTGTTTATGAGTTGCTCAGGGCTCAGCCAACGATTTACGAAAATTATATGCAAAACTGGGGAATGTCCCCATCTCTTCCTTTTCCTGAGATTTCTCCCTTTATTTTTAGATTCTCTGGCAATTGCAGACTTTTTTCTCTGACATCTCAAGCTTGTGTGGCTTTCTACTTTAATTCCAACATACCACCCTGCATGGACTGATGGCTGCCTTGAGGGGACGAGCTCTGTAATCATAGATCTCACTCAGAGTGGTTCTCTTTTATCAAGGATCAAATACCTTCCAGTTTTGTTCTGCCTTTTGTTCATTACCTTCAAGTAGTTCTTTTTAATATTTTTCCCAGAATTTATAATTGATATCTGTAAGAGGATGAATTCACCGTAAGCCCCTGTGTCATTACCAGAAACGGTAGTCTGTGATTGTATTTTTTTTTTTTAAAGATTTTATTTATTTATTTGACAGAGAGAGAGAGAGATCAAGATCACAAGTAGGCAGAGAGGCAGGCAGAGAGAGAGGGGGAAGCAGGCTCCCTGCTGAGCAGAGAGCCTGATGTGGGGCTTGATCCCAGCACCCTGAGATCATGACCTGAGCCGAAGGCAGACGCTTTAACCTGCTGAGCCACCCAGGCACCCCTGTGATTCCATTTATTTATCTATTTATTTGTTTTAATTATGTTATGCCAGTCACCATGCTGTACGTTATTAGTTTTTGATGTAGTGTTTCATGATTCACTGTTTGTGTATAACACCCATTGCCCCAGGCAATACGTGCCCTCCTTAATACCCATCACCAGGCTCACCCGTCCCCCAACCCTCTTCCCTTCTAAAACCCTCAGTTTGTTTCCCAGAGTCCACAGTCTCTCATGGTTTGTCTCCCCCTCTGACTACACCCCTCTTCATTTTCCCCTTCCTTCTTCTAATGTCCTCCATGCTATTGCTTATGTTCCCCTCAAAAGTGAAACCATGATTCCGTTTATTTAAAAACAAAACCAAACCATACTATGGTCTTTAGGGAGGCATACTTGGGTGGCAGAATATTAAAGAGAAACAAGGATGTGATTACCTTGAAAGTGAAGGTCTACTTTGCAGAGAGGTAGGGAGTAGTGGTTGGGATGGTCCATAAACGGGCTCCTGGGTGCTGGTGATACTGTATTTCTTAATGCGAACAGTAGTTTATGAATGTTCACCACTGAATTGTGGTGGAATGGACACTAATTCTATTATGAGAGCCCACCCTTCCTCTAAGACCTCATCTACATTTAATCATCTCCCTAAGGACCCTCTCCAAACACAATCGCACTGGGGCTTAGTGCATCAACATATGAATATGAATGGACCAAACCTTTCAGTCCATCATAATACAAAGGCATAGACTGGTGAAACTAAAAGGTGGAAGATATATCAGACTACCAACTATAAAAAAGCTCGTGTGGCTCTATTAATATTATTTACACTGAACTTAAGAAAAGGAGCAACATTATCAATAAAGAAAATATTTCATAATCATAAAGATTTTATTTATTTTGGAGATGTAACAATCCTGAATGTGTATATACCTACTAACGGAACTTCAAAATGTATGAAATAAATATAGAGCTAAAGGAAGAAATCCAGAAATACTTAGTGATTTTTGAGATCTCTCTCAGTAATTAATTGATAGAACATGTAGCCAAAAATTAAGTAAGGTTGTGGAAGATTTAAATAATACTATCAACCACATTCACCTAATTGGCATTTTAAAAATCTTGTACCCATAACAATAGAATACATGTTTTTATTTCCTAGTGCACATGGAACAGTCACAAGATAGATCAGATAACAGGACAAAAGATACATTGATAAATGTAAGAAGATCAAACCTTCTGTAGTATGTGATCTAACCACAGGATATCAATTATAAGTAACTACCAATAGGAGAACTGGAAACATTTCAAAAATTTAGAAGTTAAAGAAAATTCTAAATTATCCATGGGTCAAAGAAGAAACCACAGGAAATATTTAAAGCATTTTGAAATGTATGCAATTGAAAACACGCAATATCAGACTCCACAAAACAGTGGCGTTTCTAGCTTCAAATGTTTGCAACAAAGAGGAAAAGTTTAATGATCCAAATTTTAATCTTAAGAAGACAAAAAAGCAAAATAATCTAAGTACTAACAAGATATTTATGAAAGAGAATAAAACATTAGAGAAAGTTAAATTTGTGTTTTGAAAAGATCAGTGAAATTGATAAATGGCTAGAATGTCTGATCATGTTAGAAAAAAAGCTTGGTGATAAGCATCAGGAATGAAAGACAATATATCCCTATTAATCTCATGGAGATTACAGGGATAATGATAAACAAATATGAAAAATTTTATGCCAATAAATTAGACAACTTTGATGAAGTGGACACATTCCTTAAACAGCACTGTTCACCAAAACTAACACAGGGAAAAATAGGAAATACTGATAGTTCCATAGCTACTAAAGGAATTACATTTGTAATTAAAATCTTCTCACAGAGAAAACTCCAGGCCCAAATGCCTTCACTGATGAATTATTTTAAATACTTAAACACTCTACAAATACATTTTATGAGGTAAGAATGAAAGTGGCTATAATTTTCTTGTTTTGTATATTTTCTTCTGATTCTCCATTTTACTTCTGTGCCTTTTCCTTGTCTCTTGAGATGGACACATAACCCTTCTTTTCCAATACACACATTTTTACATCTTTAGTTGCATTCCACAAATCCTGATTTGTTGATTTCTAATATCAATGAATTAAACATTTTTTTTCTAATTCTTGTTTTAATTTTTTCTTTGAAAACAAGATTTATTTAGAAGTACATCATAGTACTTTTAAATATGTTCAATATCTTCCTCAATTTTGACAAAGTATCAGTTACAGCTTTGGTGACTGTTACTTCTGTCCCATATTTTTGCTCAGACACAAATTACATGTACTGTCGGCTTCTCATTGTGACTTCTGACTTGCTCAATCTCTCATGTTATTTTCCATAGTATTTTCTTTATCCTCTATTTTCAATCTTTTCTTCTGGACTATCTACCAGTTCACCAATACTCTTTGCATTTAGTTGTCTTAATTCGGCAAAACTATTCATGTTTTTCTAATTTTAGTCATCATACCTTTTATTTCTGGAATTTTCATTGTTTTGAGATTGTCTAGTTTTCTGATGATAGTTCATCAATTTTGTTTGCATCTTATTGAAAACAGTAGAAATACTTTTTAAAAAAATATATAAACTAATATCTGGACCACAATGGATTTGAATCTATTGCTTTTTTTCTGCTCTTCACCCCCCACCCCCACTGGGTTTCATTTAAGTTGTCCTGCATCTTGGTTATTTTTTATGATGTGCTGGACTCCAGTCTGTATTCCCTCCCTCAAAATCTGTGAATCACGCAGCTAATCCTTTGACTCTCCTCCAGAATTGTATGCACCCCCCCAACATGCTTGCTTAACCTCCTTTTAACTCTATATTTCCTCTCTTATTGGCTTTTATATTTTCAAGTTCTTAAAAAGGTATTTACACCTATTTTAATCTCACTGGAGTGTTGGCTGAAGTTGCTTATTTTGTGGTAATAATTTTGTGGTACTTTTGTGGTTGATAAATTATTAAATATTTCTTTAGTCTTCCTTTTTGTTCTTCTCTTTTATTGGTTGATATTTATATGTGAATTCATTTCTGTCAATGAATTCATCAATTTGGAATTGGAATTCATGTGCAAACTTTGTTTTTAAAATACTGTGGCATGGAGCACTGGGTATTATACACAAACAATGAATCATGGGATGCTACATTAAAAACTAATGAAGTACTGTATGGTGACTCACATAACATAATAAAATAAAAAAAATAAAATAAAGTGGCAGCTTGTTGTACCAGTAGGTCCCACCTCAGACCTGACACTATGATTTATCCTTATCACTGTCTGCTATCTTTCACTGTTGTAACTGTATTTTGCTTCATGCTCATGTAGTTGCTAAATATTATAGCCATGACTGTATTTAGATTTTATTTTATCCTATCCTCCTTATTTGACAGAATTGGCTATGGCTATTGAATGCCTTGAGAAGATTACATTTTCTCTTTTCAAACTACCCTTCGCTCATCCTCAAAAATGAGCTCATATAGGAAGCCTATTTTCAGCCCCACAGTTGACAGGTAAGAGGGGTTGGGACAGGAAACTTCTCACTTTTGTTAGGAGTTGACTGTTTTTGTCTTCTTATTATGTAATCTATCAGTAAACTTGTCTATAAAATATGTTGATATGAATGACCCACAGTGAGAAACCATAATTCTCAAGGTTCCTACAAGGAAACATTAGAGAAGCAAAGAGGAATATGATATGTAATTTAATGCTATGGAGAGCAAACATTTTAATTTTTATGCATTAACTGTACTCGGTGTTGTCACTATTGCTAACCCTTCTGGCATTTGGGACATGTTAATTGAACCTAATTACAGAGTGACTGAAGCTGATGATACGGTGTGAGAAGGCCTCGTTAAAAAACACTGTTGAGTTCTGGTAAAATGTATACTTTCAAAAATCAATGGATGTCAATTCCCATAAAGAGATGTGGAGGCACTCCGGTATATTCACACATGGGCTTGATTTTCCTGTGGCATATCTTGTTTCTACAAGCAGAAAATCTCATTGATTTGGAAGTCGTCCATCAGAATGCCCTTCCCTGTTCCTGAGGACTGAATAGAAAGAGCAGAGCTTCTCAGATGTGGTAAGAACTCCAGAAATCTGTGCCACATTACTTTGGAAGTATATTACTTCCAAAGAAGAATATTACTTTGGAATTTTGGACTGTCTGGAAAGTTGCTGCAGCATCAATAAATGTTTAATTATCTGACTATAATTTATTCCATCTGTTTCACTGAGGATTATCTTAACATTTGATAATTATTGAGGAGAGCATTTTGGATTTTTGTTGTATGTGTGGCAGGATAGTTTTTGAGATACTACTTTTTTTCTGTTTTTGCTGTAAGAATTCGATCTTCATTCCAAGCTGCTGGTCACTTTTTGGGTTTCTATTCGTCAGGAAGTGGTAGAGTGTGTGCCCTGTTAAGCAAAAACAAGTGTGATGAGCATTGGGTGTTATACATAACTAATGAATCATTGAACACTACATCAAAAACTAAACAACCTGAGGGTTTTGAAGGGTCAGAGGTGGGAGGTTGGGGCAACCTGAGGGTTTTGAAGGGTCAAGGGTGGGAGGTTGGGGGAACAGGTGGTGGGTAATGGGGAGGGCACGTTTTGCATGGAGCACTGGGTGTTGTGCAAAAAGAATGAATACTGTTACGCTGAAAAAATAAATAAAATGGAAAAAAAAAAACCTAAAGATGTAGTATATGTTGGATAACTGAACATATTAAAAACAAACAAACAAACAAACAAACACAAACAGGGGTGATAGCCACGGTAAAAGAAAGGTAAAATAAATGGCTTGGGCCAATTTTTGTCTATGGATCTTGACTTTTATCTTATTTTCTCAAAGCAGGTATTTGGACTACAAAGTTTCTTTTTTTGACTTACTTTTCCCTTGGGCTCATCCTTCTGTGGTTTTTTGAAGAATCAGAGGGCAAAGATTAGATTAGGTGTATATCAGAATGAGACTGAGTTGTGTAGTTTAAGGGTTATGGGACAAACTGTTAAAGAAATATAATGTGATTTTGTGTATCCTTGTGTTTTTTTGAGTGTATGACTTCCCCAGGCCTTTTCAGGGTTGCTTGTAGATATTCTTGATACCTGGTCAAAACGAGAATTCAGAATCCTGGTCATTCCTATCTATGTTCATCTCAGGGAATGAATACCACAGCCGCCTCCTCTACCCCTCCTCATCAGGGACTACCGAGATGCCGGACAAACAAAAATCTGCAAACTAACAAAACCCCAGAAAATGAGATAAAAGCTGCAGTCAGTGACAGATATCTGTTATAAAATTCAGCCAGAGAGGTCAGAACTATTTATAATCTGAGTTTCTGGCATGGCTGGGTTTTTGATTCTGAACTTTACCTACCCTACCTTCGTCTAGCATCCCTACTGATGACCTCATCTGTTTCCCTGCCACTTGGTCACTCCAACACCTCTACCGCTATCCCATGAGATCAACTCACTGTGGTTCCTAATAAGAAGTTGAGGATTAAGATCTGAGTCACTCTAGGAACCCCTTAAGCAGAATTAAATTCATATTAAGGTATAAATGACTGATTTTGTATTTATTCCTGAAAGTTGCCCCTAAAAAGGGAGAGGAAGAGAGATTCTCATCCAGGGATAGTGGGTGGGGATGGCCGACGGCATTCTTTCACTGACTGGGGAGGGGGGAAGGGTGTCAAAGCCATCTCTGTCCTGGTTGGTGCTGTCCCTCCCATCCAGCCCTGCCCATCATGGCTTGGAACTATTGAAATTATTTCTTCATTTTTATTGGGTATCCTGGGTTTAATTATTGTGCTCATTTCCCAACTTAAGCTTTTATCCTGTTCTATTCTGGTTTCTGTCCTTTATCTCAGGCTGAGACAAATTGTATCTTTAGACCCTGTGGTAGATCTTCCTACTCAGCTTCATTCTTTACAGTGGTTGGAAGATAGATAGACAGAGAGATACATAGCTGTTGCTTCTACATGGAAGTTAGGTATCGAAAATAAACCTGTACTGGGTCTCAGCTGCTCATGGAGTATGCCTCCGGTGGAGAGTTTTGGAGAGCTCATCTGTGAGTGGTCTTGTCTTCTAGTTTGCTGATGCAGAGTGGCAGGGATTTATCAACGTTCCAGAGACTGCTACCTTAAACCAACTCACAAGAGAGTGATGTATAAACATAATGACAAACCGTTATGGACAATGGAGAAAATTTATTTCCAGTGACCTCAATCTGATGCCTCCTTTGCACTATCAGGGTACTTTGGGTTACTCAAAATTCTGCTTGTTGATATTGAATGAAGAGAAAGAGATCACCTTGAGGGTTGTTTTTTTCCAGGCTCTGGGACTTTTCCCTCCCTACTTTTCAGATTCGCCAGCTTTAGAAAGAGCAGCATGTCTCTACCTTGGGTTCAGTATTGCTTTTTTTTCTGAATCATTCTCGGCAAACCGTGGAAAATTTCTCTGCTTTGCGCTTGTCTTTCTTTGGTTCCTTGATGTTCACAGTCCTCCTGTAGAATAATAATTCCATCAATTAAGCAAAATTTTCTTGATACCCAGTTGTGATTTAATTTTAGGTGTCTATTTGAGTGGGGATTCATTACCCAGACTAAATATTGTCTCTGGTTGTATCTGTGAAGGTGTTTCTGGATAGGGTTCATATTTGAATAGATGGACTATTGACACCAGCTGTGGGTGAGCATCCTTTAATTGTTTGAGGGCCTGAATAGAACAAAAGGTAGAGGAAGGAGGAGTTCATCCTTTTCCCCTCTGCCTCAAGTAATTAAGCTGGATCCATCTCACCTCATTTTCTCCTCCTCTTAAACTGGAATTTGCACCATTGGCTTCCCTGGTTCTTCTCAGGTCTTTGGTACTGAATTATACCACTGGCTTTTCTGGGTCTCCTGCTTGTGGATGGCTGATCTTGGGACTTGGTCTTTATAGCTGCATGAGCTAACTCATCATAACTTCTCTCTGTCCTGGTTCTGTTTTTCTGGAACATCCTGACTAATACATGAATCAAGTCTTCATTAAGCTTCATTAGGCCCTGGTTTTCAGAGTTCTACCTAGAAACATCAAAACTTGCCTTTTTCCTGATATGTTTATTCAGTAACGTAATTCACAGGAGACACCTGAATTTGAGATTTTAGGTAGGCACTACCTAATTCTGTAAGTTACATTTATAAATTACTACACCACATAAACAACATATCTATACACATTTCATATCAAATACCCCAAAGAATACTTTTTTTTAACTAAAAATATCTATGTTACTTTCTCCAAAGAAGAGGGGAAGGAGATCATTCCTTTGAAATAGAAACTGTGTTTGTGTTCCTGATAGGTTTTCTTGAGATAAACTGGGAAACACTTAATTATTAGATGAATCTGTATAGACCCCATTCTAAGAGAGTAAGAAAAGAATAACTGGTCTGGGTTTTATCGTTGGAGGACCGTGTAGAGCAGTGCAGAAGAGACTTGCTCTCAGTATTGGCACTAATCTGTGTAGGAGGAGTCAGAGGAAGGTTGTCACCAGATGTCCCTGCCTAGTATTAGGTGTGTCTTCCTAGAAGCCAGAATTGGAAGGACTGGCAATTGAAAAGAACACATAGCAAATAGTTAAAAAAGGGAAGGCTGGAGAACTAAACTGAAGAACTGAAGACAGGATCTCAAAAATGTATTTGCACATCCATGTTCATTGCAGCATTATTCACAACAGCTGAGAGGTGAAATCAAGCTAAATGTCCATCAGTGAATGAGCAGCTAGAGAAAAGATGGCCTAGATGTACAATGTAATATTATTCAGCCTCAAAAGAGAAAGAAATTCCTTCACATGTTACAACATGGAGGAGGCTTGAGGACATTAGGGTAAGTGAAATAAGCCAGTCATAAAAGACAAATACTGTATGGTTCTTACATGAAGTGTCTGAACTAGTCGACCGTTGTCAAGGGAAAATAGAAAGGAGGTTGCCAGAGGCTGAGAGAAGAGGAAGAGTGGGGTTGGTGTTCAGTGAGTGCAGGATTTCATGCATTTTGCAAAATGAGAAGCTTCTAGAGAGCCATAGTTGACACTAATGTACCTGTAGTTAACACTAAGGTACTGTTCACTTAAAAACTAGACAAAATGGTAAATTTTATGTTATGTGTTCTTTACCATGACTGAAAGAAAGAAGTCTCTGATCACATGGCTTTTTCTCAACTCCAGAGTGGTGAAGACACTTCCTTCTCTCCTTGAGAACTCTGCACTCTTCCCATTAACCCTCTCACACACATCTGTTCTCAGCCTTGCTCTCATTTCACATCAGTGTTCCTGCCTATGGTTCTCAGTTCACCCAGCTGGGCTTCCTCAGTGGCCCAAATTCTTTCCAAGTCTTGGAAGACAAAATTTCTGGAAGTTAAAAGAAAAGTTTGTTGTGGGACAGGTGGAAACAGGTCCCTTTCAAAGTCCCTCTGTTCTCTTGTTGTCTGTAGGTCAATCTCAGTGATGGTTTTTGATGGAAACATAGGCACAAACTGCTTGGTGATACAATATAGTCACCTGTACTTGGGCCAGCGCTGCCTAGATGGGAAGAAGATGCTGGAGAGTATATTAAAACTTGGGGGTGGTAAACTCAATAACCTTTAAAGTTCTTTCAACCTTTGAGATTCTATTATTCCCCCAAACCGATTTATCTTTTATTGTTATAAACACAGACTTTTGTGATATGTTTACTCATGATGTCTCTGTTTGACATTTTATATTTTTTCAAATGTCACAGCATTTTCAATTATATATGAAGCTCCCATTAATTTATATGGCAGAAAATTTGTCCAAAGTAAGAGAATTTCATATATTTTTGAGATTTTGAATTTTTGGATTTATATTAAGTATTGAATATAATTTACTATGATAACTTCCCATTTCTGCACTGTCCACTGACTCAGAAAGTAAAAGAGGCCACAGACAACATTTTAGTTCACAGATTTACAAAAAAATACTACTGAAGTCTTAGCTTTGGTATCAGAATGCCATGTAGGGACAAACAGCTTTTGTCAATAATTTTACTTATTTTAACATCGTAGTCTATTAGCAATAATTACACTGAGTACCTGCACCAAACTAAGTGGGACATAAACACGGAGACCAGGCCGCAACAGCCTCTGTTATTTGTAGAGGGAGGTGATTTCCTGAAGACAAAAACCTCGGCATCCCATGTAGCTGGAATTTAAATAAGAACATATCTGCTAGAAATCCCAGTCATCAAGAAGAGGGAAGGGACAGTCTCCTTTTTAGAGAGTTCAGGTTTGAGTGCTTCCAAATTCACCTCATGTTTTAAGTATGTTCATTTCATGCAAATGGAAAAATGGATATTTTTAGCATTCATTAAATAGGCTTCTCAAGGTCACATTTTAGAAGCCATAAGATTTAGAGCATTCGGTACACTTAAGTTTGTATTTTTACAAGTCAGGTAATAAGGTTATAATACTCCATCCTAGGTATGTCTCTTGGCACCATGTTTGATTTTCTCTAAATTTTCTGCCACATGTTGAAGAATGATTTTGCTTTTTCTAATCACATGATAACTAATCTTCAGTTAAAAGAGTTCCTTGAAAAGGCTTTCATGACTCTGCTTTCTTAGATGGATCAGATCTGCTGTTGTCCAGTAGTAACTGGGGATGTGTACTGGCTTGCTCTTGAATCCAGGCTCTAGACTGTAGCACAGACCAGGACTGGGGTAGATAACGATGAAGGGAAAGGTCGTGAACTACCTTACGCTTTCATTATGTGAGTTGGCACTGCGTTAGCTTCCTTTCAAAATTTCTTCTCTTGAATTGTATTGGAGCCTAAGTGGTTCATTTGTGGATCTTTAGAAACAGAAAAAGGATTATTCTTTCTAAAAATAAAAATTTTAAAAAAGAACAAAT
Organism: Meles meles; assembly: GCF_922984935.1. Classification (NCBI taxonomy): domain Eukaryota; kingdom Metazoa; phylum Chordata; class Mammalia; order Carnivora; family Mustelidae; genus Meles; species Meles meles. Next base: position 77,771,456 of record NC_060079.1, read on the forward strand.
AAAGTGTCCACAGAAAACTCCAGAAGCTTGTTTACTCTTAATTTTTAAAGTCACCTCCATCAAAGTGGCAACATGGCGTTCTGAAGCCAGTCGCCTGGGTCTGAAGCTCAGCTTCACCTTTATTATTTGTGTGATTTGGGGGCAAGTTAATGAACCGTTTTGTGTCTTTGTTTCCTCTTCCAGAAAGTGGGATATAAAGAGTACCTCGTTCATTGAGACAGTGTGAGGATTCAGTAACTGTGAAGCACACGAAGTGATGCCTGGCACATTTAGTACGTTGGAAAATTCATGATTTCTCACTGTGATTGAAGTGAAACAAACCAAACTTAATCTTGTGGTTATCTTTCTAAAAATTCCAAAGAAGAGCAAATGAATGGGGGAAAAAGGGCTTCATTGTACAGAACAAATATAAGTACCTACTATAAGCAAAGGACGACGCCAGGCAGAGGGTGCGAAGTAATAGATATAGTTAAGGGTTAATATAAGGTAGTACGGGATTGGCGATGAACGGGACAGTTAGCTTGCAGCCCTACACTACAAGAAGGCTTATGTATGGATTTTCCGTGACACCTTGTGCATCTCTCTCTCATGACACTTGTTCCTCGGTTCATTATTGCCTGCCTTCAAGGCCATCCTCTGCCTGTGAGCTATGGACTTCGTTTGTTTCTTTGTTTGTTTTTATCCCCAGTACCCAACACAGTTCCTGGAGGAAAATAGGTGTTCAATACATATTTGATTGGGGAGTAATGAATAAATGCATGACTCCTTTCAAAATAGGATGGATATGAAAGCATTCATGGAAGAAATGGGATTTAATCTGGGCTCGAATGATGGGAGAATTCACCTAAGAGAGGTGCTGTCAGATAAAATACAGCAGGTCCCGTTCAGGTTGAACTTCAGATAAACCACAAATAACATTCCAGTGTAAGTAGGGCTCGTGTGATATTTGGGACACACTTATATTAAAAAAAATGATTCATTGTTTAAATTTGAATTTCAGATAAACAATGAGTCTTTTTTTAGAACATATTTCTGAATATTGCATGCATGGAATATACTTACTATTTTAAAAAAATGTTATTTCCTGAAATTCAAACTGAGCTGGATACCCTGTATTTTTATTTGCAAAATCTGGCAATCCTAATATGAGGAATAGAAAATAGAAGGATTTCAAGTTAAAGGAATGGCAAAAGAAAAAGAGGGAGGCATTTTGCTTTTAAGAAAATTTGAGTCTTTGAGTAGGAATATCTGAATGGAGAATTGTGAGAGAGGATGGTGCCTAAAATAGTTCCATTTACTTGCTGATTTTCTTTAAAAACGTGCATTTTGGTTTCTGAACACCCTTCACCTAACCTTGTTCTTCCCCGGCCCCCTCCTCCACCCCCACCCTGCCCACACCAGCTTGCAAATGCTATATAAGGTGCAGGACAAAGGGTTTCTATGTCACGTAGCTCTTTGGTCGTTGAACCTGGAAGGATACCTTACATGCCACTGACTGTAGCACAGAGAGGTCCATGGCTATGTGTTGAGAAAATAAGCGAGTTACAATAAACATCCATTTAGACATTTCAAGTGGTTTTATTGGAGCTCTTTAACGTAGAAACCGACCGTATTGCTTTCTTTAGATAGACTCAACCCTGGACTTTGACAGGCGCTATGTAAGTTAGATGGAAGTCTTCCCTTTGCTTTTTCAATTTGCTTATTATAGGAGACAGCTTAAGCTCACTCTCCCAAGGTCAGCATTTCTCCCTTCCTCCCTCCTACCTTTCTTCTTTTCCTTCCTTTCTTTCTTTCTCTTTCTTTCTTTCTTTCTTTCTTTCTTTCTTTCTTTCTTTCTTTCATTCTCTCTCTCTTTCTTTCCTTCCTTCCTTCTTTTCAACTAGTTCAGTGATTCAATGTCTTTTGAAGAATCAGGAAGTAAAAAATATTGATAATTTTTATCTTTATCACACTGTCTGTATTAAGTATCATCTGTTTATTATAATATGCTGGGCTCTGATGAACCTAATGAAAGTTCATTTAAGCAAAAATAGTACAATCTTCTAGGCGCTCCTGTTGAGATGTAACAAGATGACACCTTTGAGATGGCTCAAATGAAGTTACCTTTACTTTGTAATTAATGTGTCGATTACAAAGTCACTGTACCCAGCTGGCCTTGTTAAAGTCATTCTTCTCATCTTTTCCACCTTCCTACTTTCTTTTATTTTTATTTATTTATTTTTAAGATTTTATTTATTTATTTGACGGACAGAGATCACAAGCAGGCAGAGAGGCAGGCAGAAGCAGGCTCCCTGCTGAGCAGAGAGCCTAATGTGGGGCTTGATCGATCCCAGGACCCTGAGATCATGACCTGAGCTGAAGGCAGAGGCTCAACCCACTTATCCACCCAGGCGCTCCTCTTTTACTTTTTTAAAGATTTATTTATTTGAGAGAGAGAAGGAGAGAGAGTGCACACACGCATGAGCAGGGGGAGGGTAGAGGGAGAGGGAGAAGGGATCTCCAGCAGACTCCTCACTGAGCTGAATGCCGAGCTCCATACATAGCCCTGAAATCATGACCTGAGCCAAAATCAAGAACCGGATATTAAAACACTGAACTAGGTGCCATCTACCTTCCTGCTTTTTGATCTTAAGGCATTTAAGAGGCACAGATCCAGAGACAAGAAACCACAGAGACCAGGAAGCCAGGCTCAGGGAAGACAAAGAGCTAAGATTTATTTTCTATCAGCTTCCAGAACTTCTTCCTGTGAAGCCTAATTTTATTATTCTACATTCGTGAAGTGAATTGTTTACAATGAAAAAAGTGAGAGAAAGCTGACTTTCATGGGGATGGAAAACTAGAGATAAACCAAAGGATGATTGAGAAGTACAGTCTCAAAGGATAATAATATAAACTAGCTTTTAAAATTTCATTTTATTCCTGCGGAGCCATAGCCTCTTGAAGTATGCAGGTTATCTGAGAACATGAGATGCTTTTGGACTTTGCCCTGAAAATTTAAAAAACATGGAGATTAAATACAAGGCCTGATTCTCCATTTTTTGTTGCTCTTTCTGCTTTTTTGGCTTTCGGCATCTACACAGCATATTGAGAATACTGTTCACTGCCAGTAACAGGAACAAAACAGGGGAAAAGCAATATTAAGTTGATACAGTCAGTAATATTTGCAAAATAAAACAAAATAAATTTAAATAAGTATAAAGTAAATCAAAGGATATTTATCCACAATGCAATCTTTAATTCAACATGAAAACTATTTACTCAGTGCTTTCAGCATGCCAAGCTGTGTTTTAGGCCTGGCAGGGGATACAACGATACAGTCTCTACCCTCAAGGTGAATACCCCTTGATGGTGGCGAAGGAAACAATTCAATATGTGAATGATTATAACATAGAATGGAATGGAATAAGGGCCCAAGGACAGGTACACCCATGGTGCTAGGAGAGGTTATGTGGAGAGAGATTACATCTTGTTGCAAGAGTGGGAGGACACGGTGATTGTGCTCAGGGAAGAAGTAAAATCTGATATGGAAAAGGAACAAGGCTGGGGGAGAGATGGAGAAAGAACTTTCTTGTGGAAATAAGATCACAAGTCATTGAGAAAGATCATTGGGGAACATCAAATACTCCAACCTAGCAGGAGTGTGTTATGTGCGTGGGTCATCAGAGGAGATCAGGCCAGAAAGGTAAGCTTGAGGCTACTCTGTGAAGGCCTTCGAAGGAAGGAGGCGGGCAGTAGTAGTCACGGAGAGCCGAGAATGTATGATGTGCGGGTGCCCACTGCTGGCTTTCAGGGAAGCTTGGATGGACTCAGCCAGTCAACTCATTGCTGCTTCTAGGAGTATCTCATTTCTTTTCCGAATGTTTCCTCCATTCTGGGCTTTCTGAAAAGCAAAAAAGTGGAACAGGATTTCCATGAGCGTGTGCCCAGGCTGCTCCAGTTGGCGGCAGATCTAGCTGGTGGAGTCCAGTTGGTGGCAAGTTTTCTTCCTACTTGAATGTCATGACTGTAACATTCAAGAATATCATTTCTCATTCTTTAAACTGTGAACTGACAGAAGAAAGACTGAGTTCAAACAAGCTCTCAAGATGCGTCTGTGCTGATTTGCCTCGTGCCTGCCCAGGATGCCCTCCCAAGATGCACTGCAGCTGGTACTTCTCGTGCACAGGCACCTGCGCATCTTTGCTTAGTCAACTTCGGGAAAGGTGTTATGAAGGAGGCATTGGAGGACGGGGATCCCATGAAGTTACTCAAGATAGAAGAGATCTGAGCCAGAGGATAAGTACAAAACCATGTCTACGGAGAGTCTGAGAAGTGGGACCACAGAAGTTAAGCTTGTCATCATTCCAGGGTGCTGGAGAGGATGGAAAGTCTAAATAGTCAAGAGTGAGCTAATGGTGGGGATATTATCAATGAAAGATGATGGAATTAGATAAGAGTGTCCAGAATCGGGACACCTGGCACATGACCTATTGGGTAATAGGTCCTATTGCTGACCTTTGGCCAAGACTTATTTAATGTTCACTATATAATATTGAAGTCTCAGATATTGTAACCTGATTTCTTTTTTCTCTCTCTCTCTGAGGCTGTCTTCAACCCAAAAATGTCACGGGTCTATGCTTGCCTCAGTTCAGTGGGCTTTTCAATGTACTGACACTTAAGGTCCTTCAGCACCCCTATTATCGCCTCACTCCATAGGTGAGGAGATTGCAGCAGAAGGAGGTGAAGTGACTTGCTCAAGTTCAGAGCCTGGAAGTGGTCAATCTGGAATTCAGCTTACAAAGAATTTAACAGGAAAAAAAGGCAATTATGTAGGTAAGTACTCTAGGAGGTTTAAAAAATAATAAAACCAACCTTTCAATATTAAAGTCATAGAAATTCAGGTAAAAATTGCACATGGATCTCATCAAGGACCCATTTTATTAACATAAATGAATTCGATTAGGAATTTGCAAGATTAAGATTCAGTCTTGGAAACAGATTTTCTTTTAATCAAACTAGATGCATGAGCATGTTAAAATTGGTGTAGGGGGTCTTTTGTGTAAATGTGTTTGACCCTGTGACTTTGTTGGGCTTGCTACTTTGATTGAAGTCATGCTGAGGCCATAATAATACAAAGATATTTTTTCCCTCTTTCAGTTTCGGGACTGCTTGACTTTGCCTGCAGCTCTGTAACAGGAACAAATGCACTTGTCTGTTCAACAAATGGGCTCAGCTACTGGGCATTTGTTTGGCAGGACGTTCAGGATGTCAGACTTATCAAGGGTGGGGCCCTTGCACATCAGTCTGACTCAGCTCCGTAAGGGTGAAGCACTCATTAAAAAAACGGGTGCCAAGGACAGCTGGGGCATAACTGTGCTTTGGGAGCTGCACGGAGCCAGGGGGAGGGAAACTGCTCCTCTGTGACTATGAAGGATCCCTGGTGTCTGAGAGAAGTGACTGTGGAGTAGTTCCCTTGTTCTTCTAGAGAAAGGGTTGGACTCTCTCCCTGATAAGCCAGACTGGTACTTTGTGCTAACCTCCAAAGGGGCCATGAGTGTCAAGTTCTCTGCCAGAGTGTCATCTGGTAGAGATACCTGCACATGATAACAATGTATCTACAGTGTTCCTTCATAAACTAAGCACTGGGTAAACATGCTTTTTCAATGCGTTTTCATTTAACATTGACCTTTTACAGAAAAGCTACTGCTTTGAACAAAGAAGTGTCTTCCAGAACTGACAGGTGGAGTCTAGCTCCAAGCCGGCGGTGGAAGCCCATTTGCCCTCTTCTCTAACCCGTGAGTACAGATCCTTAAGGTAAGCTGGGTCTGTCCTCAAGACGGTGAATTACCAGGCAAATTTCCAGGGACATCAAATTTGTATTATTTCTTTCCCCTTAAGAATTTCAAGTCCCTTCCAAAGCTGTGATAATTTCTGACTCTTCTCATGGAGCATGGCTGTCTTTTCTTTTTCTCTACTTCCTTCTCCCACTTAAACTTTCCATATAACTTATCTCATTGCTGCCATCCTCCTTTGAGAGTGAATGACATTTATGAGGGAATCCACAGGGGCCATTGGATTAGTGGAGGTGGGGTGCAGGAAGTGAATGGTAAACTGTAACCTACATCCCAGAAACGGAAGGTATGGTTGGCCCAAAGGTGAAGCTTATGTAAATTAAGTGAGCATGATGAATATGAAATGGTTTAGGCAATTTATTATGAATAAGGCTGTTCTCAAAGGCCCAGAAAGAGAAAGATGTGCCACTACCCTCCCTCCATCCATATCGTTGGTTTTGGAAACTTTCCAGTGCAATGCTTTAGCATCATGTACCTTAGGTTACAGATGGGACATGAACTGAAAATGATTGGCGTAGTGCACAACATTGTTTCTTGACCTGATGGCATATCGCTTATCATTATCACTGTGGCAAGTCTTCCTGTTTTCTTCATTATAATAGGAAGTGCAGTTCATTCTTATTTATTTAGGGAATGGATATTCATTTTTGGGTACACTAATCTCTTTTCTTCTTCTAGTTGACCTATTTTGATGATTGTTTATTAGCATTTCATCTATAAACATGGTCGTAGAAATAGAAAGGGATCAAATTTTAGTTATTTAAGTGTGGTAGATGTTGTGGCAAAGAGAAAATGAAAGGGTTTTGGAAAATAGGTTGGAGTTATTAGATTGTTCATTTCAGTTATGTTATTACCTGTCATCACAAATAATTAAGTCAACTGTACATAGGAACGACAGAAACATTTTTAGTGAATGTCTACTCACAAGGCTTACTACCATTCTTGTATGTAAGATATGCATTTTAAATAATAAAAATAATAATAATATTAATAGTCCAACCAAAATTCTAGTCATAATCAGCAATTAAAATTTATTTTCAGTTAAAAGGTTAATTCAACAGCTGAAGGCATATAGCTTGAAGTGTGAAACTTATGACATAAACCACTATCTCTTTGGATATACAGGGTAATAACGTCCCTAAAACCACAGTGTGAAAAGACATTCATGTTTCACCAAGGTTAAAGGCAAAGGGATAGACTAAGTATGAAAAGAAGATAGTTAAGTGGGAAAATGCTCAAATTGACATTTTTTTTGGACATGTTATTATTTTTATATATTTTGTACCAATAAAATATCAGATGAAAGAGACAAATTATTTTCTACCATTTAGGGCCAGAGTGGGGAAGAAAATCAGGTTATATGATCTAAGGCCTACATGATCATAGCTACATTGACTCCAACGGCCAATGTCAAGAACTATTGGCTGATTGGTGGTTGGTATAGATTTTTTGGTTTTGTTTCGATTTAGAAAGGAACATTTACTGAACATCTACTGTGCCAAGTAGTACACCAAAGTGATTTTTCATCTGCTAAATTATTTGATTCTTTTAATAACCTTGCAACTGCTTACAAATGAGAACATTTATTTTTGTTAACAGTCACTAATAGATGCTGTCAATGTTCTTGGTAGATGCAGTCAGATTGGCCAGATGTTGGGATATTGATTATAACATGGAGATACGGATCTGAGGAAACAAACAATATACTCAGATTGTAACTGAACCAATGTCAGTTTGCTTCTTGATGAGTCAAAATCTGCACCAGGTGGAACTGTCACACAGCGTGAACTTTATTTGCAAAAAATAAGGAGATCACAGGGAATAGCTTCCAAAGTCATGACTCCCCAAACAAGGGAGGACAGGTTCTTTTTATTTAGTGTTAGGATGAATATTTAGATAGGGAAGACTTGTCATTATAGGTGGGCAGAAGGTCATTCATGTACCTTATGGAAACATGCCTATGCACACATTGTATGTTATGTAAATGTGTTCTTCCTTGGGTGGAGATTTTAGTATTATAATGAGGTCAAGGTAGTTGCTAATCATTCTAGAGGTCACTCCATTTATGCTGACAGGAGTCGGGGGTTAAGCTCAAACCGGTCAGTGTGGTCTGGGCCATTTGGAGGTCTCTTCAGAGCAGTCACTATAGGTCTGAAGTGGTTTCAGTTTCCATTTGCCCAAGTTAAGAGAGAAACTGGCAAGAAGAGCCTAAGGAAAAATGTGGGACCAAGGTTGTGGAGTACAAGCAGGTGGGCAATAAAGGTCAGGTCTTGGGGTCTAGCTGGTGATAAGAAGACTTCAGAGTGCTTTCCTTGACCTTATACTTAAATCTGAAACCATGTGTGAACCCTTTTTGATAGTACAATACAATAAGACAGCGAGTTGGTGATGATCATTAGTTTACTGATTTTGTAGGATTATTAGCATCACTCTCTTTCACCTACAGACTCTATCCCTAGCAATCTCACCTGTAAATATTTATTCTAGGAAACGAAGGAAACCAGGTGTGGTGATTTAAAAATCTTCCCACAAATTCTTTGACACTTTTTTCTTCAAAAAGTAAAAGAATTTTGCTTCTCTTGGGTGTGGGCCAGACTTAGTGAGTGAGGTGAAAATGGTGGTGTGTGACTTCAAAGATTATGTGATGAAAGGAATTATAACGTTCTTGTTGCTCTCTCTTGGATTACTTACACTAGAGAAAGCTGGTGGCCACATTTTGAGAACACTTAAGCAGTCCTATGGAGAGATCCACGTGGCCTAAGGAACTAAGGCCTTCTAAGGCCAAGAGTCAGTGAGAAACGAGGCGTCTTGCCAACAGCCATGTGAAGGTGCCATCCTGAAAGAAGATTCTCCAGCCCCCGTCAAGCCTTCAGATGATTGCAGCCATGGGTCGTATAGGGACTGCAACCTCGTGAGACACCTTGAACCAGAACCACCCAGCTAAGTTACTTCTGAATTCTTTACCTACAGAAACCTTGAGAAAATAAATGTTTATTGTTCTAAGCCACTGAGTGCAGGATAACTTGTTATACAACAAAAACTAATTAATATACCGAGAAAGAAGATGTATGTGTCAGCACCAATTAATCTGTATTAGTGAAAGGAAACAAGTTGTTTTAGCCTAAGAAAACAGAGCCTAAAGTCAAGATTGCATGCTTTCATTATATTGGAGACACAATCTTAAAGGAAGCCCGAGTGAAGGAAAAAGAAAAGTGAGGTGAGGAAGACAGGAAAAAATTCAAAGTGGTGCTTAACACAGTTGGCCCCAGTTTCTCGGGATGTAGTTGATTGCTCAGTCCTAGGAGGCGTCTTCAGAAGGGCGGGGAGGTGATATGACACCGCTGTGCCTTAGAGCAATCAAGTGGGGAGGAAGGGAGAGGAACTTATCTGCTAGCTTACTCCTGTCTGCCTTAGGTCAAAGTACTCCCATGGGGCATTAACCCTTTATATTCCTTAGTAATATCATTTTGTCCCTCTGGACCACTGTTGGGAAAGCTAGACTCTCCGAGGGTCCTGTCATGTTGGCTGTGGGTACTGGGACTATGTAGTTCTTGCAATGGTGAATGCACAGAAGCCGTGACAAAGCGTGACTCTGGTGATCTGAAGAGGCTGAGAATGTTGTTGGAGTTTAGAGACATGAAGAAATGACTATAGAAATGCAAGTCTCTGCTGGAACCATTTTGGCCAGGAGATGAAGCAAGGAGCAGAGACCCAGGGGCAGATGGAGCTGAGTGGATGTGGGAGATGCTGGTCTAGTATCCAATTAAAGACACACCATATTCGTGTATGAAGACGAGAGCATTGTCGGAGGACATAAGATTATCCTTGCAGAAGCAGTAACTTGCAGCAGGTAGGAGTTTAGGTTCTAGCGTTTGAATCACTCCTCCTATGCTTCCTAGTTAGGTGACCTTGCATACACTGGATAACCTTTATGGCCCTAAGTTTTCTCATCTTTAAAATAGAAATCATAATAATACTTACCACCTCAGGAAGTTTAGATGCATTAATAGACATATAATATTTGCAATTGTGTCTGACATAGAGTAGGTGCTAGATAAGCATTGGCTTTTCCTGATATTACTGCCTACCAGGAGCTTATGCATCTGAAGAACAGACAGACAACAGCAGAAAACATGAAAACTAGTAAGTGAAGGGACAAAAACCCTTACAGTGAATAGAGATCAAAGCCAAATTAAGACTTTTGCATGTAAAAAGCATGTATGTAATTAGAATGGCAAATTAACCACTGCATGCTTCTCCTAATTTGTATTTGGGAATGAAAATGTGGTGGATTCCTATGGCTCTTTCTGATTCTGTCATGACTGATTGGTTGAGAGTACAAAAATGTAACACATTTGTTAGCTACTACCTATGTGCCAGGAATTGTGAAAGTTCTTTTACACGGTGATGTGTATAGGCTGGTCAAGGGGGAAAGTCCACATCTTCTATGCTCTGTTACTAATCTAGTTGGACTTGGAATATGGTCTAGTTAAAAATCCCCAAATCAGGGGCGCCTGGGTGGCTCAGTGGGTTAAAGCCTCTGCCTTTGGCTCAGATCCTGGCATCGAGCCCCGTGTCGGGCTCTCTGTTCCCCAGGGAGCCTGCTTCCTCCCCTCTCTCTCTCTCTGGCTGCCTCTCTGCCTACTTGTGATCTCTGTCTGTCAAATAAATAAAATCTTTTAAAAAAATCCCCTAATCAAAAATCAAGTAAAGAAATAAATCGGAATCAGGGTAGAGTTCCCAGATCAGCCTTAATCCACATAGGTTTACATTGGAAGGAAGCAAGGGCAATGATGAGGGAACACAGTCAGTAAAAAAGAAACTGAAGTCAGTCCTCCAGTCACACCTGGAAAGCTGGCAGCCCGGGTCAAGAGTGAAGAAGAAACCTTATATATCCATTCAACAAGTATTTCAGGCTAATGCTCATTCCATACCAGGCATTTTGCTGGATTCGGTGTCTACATATAGGGAAGACAGAAATTCTCCACCCTACTGTGGTCTGGTGGGATGTTGAAGATTAATTTTAAAAATGGTTCTATTTCAATGACAAGGTTCCTCTGTCCTCAGCTACGACACTGGTCAATATGTGGGAAATACTGTTTTCAGATATTTGACAATAGGCAGCAATTCTTTCTGAAGAAGAAAGGCTAACAATGTGAATCTTACAGTTGTCCCAGATTCCTGCCTGAGAGTACTTTCTGGACTTTAGTGCAGGGAGAGGGAACACAACCAGAACATGCCCAATGTGCTGACCTAAGACAGAGGAGAAGATAGCTAGAATTTGAAGAGCAGCGTGCTGTAGAAGGAAACCGCTGGGAGGAAGAGCTCTAGAAGTCTGTACATAGGTCTGCCCTTGATCTTTGGCTGACCACTAAGCTGCACAGGCAAAGGATGAAACTCCACAAGGCAGGGCCAAGAATAACCAGGATGAGACTATGAAGGAATAATTCCCAGAGCTGACACAGCACTAAGAGACACTGAATTTCTGACAAGTCAGAAGGAATACCTGAGGCATTCAGTCAAGATTCCAGAAGGTCATGCATGACTTAGAAGAGACTCTAAGAGTTCATGCCTCAGCACATAGAGATAAAATAGCCCCAGAATTAGGATTATTCTGAATCTACAGTATTGGAAACCAAAACAAGTATCTAGAGGATTAAACTGCTATTTAAGTGCCTGCCCAAGCAAACATGTTACTGCTTAAGGAAGACAACAAAATACTCTAACATAATATTCACAAAATCCACCATCCAGTGAAAAATTATTAGGTATGAAGAGAGGCAAAAGAAAAAATGTGACCCATAATGAGGCGGGAGAAATCAATAGAATAGGTCTAGAAATGACAGAGATGATGGAAGTAGCAGATGGGAGCTTTAAAGCTGGTATCAGAAATATGCTCCTGGACTTAAAAGAAAACATGAACACAGCAAGAACAGAAATTAAAGAGAGAAGAGGAACCAAGTGTAATTAGAAAGCTGAAATATACAATGTCCAAAATACAAAATCAAATAGATGGGCTTGCTAGCTGGTTGGACACTGTAGAAATAAAGGCCAGAGACCTGGAAAACAGCCATATAAACTATCCACATGAAGCACAGAAAATGATGATTTCAGGAATTATCACAAATCTATGAGATACACACCAGTACTGTACCCATTTTGCAGGTGAGGAGCTGAGGCATGAGACTCTGAAGAACGTTGGAAAAGGTCACACTCTTGTCAAGTGTGGGGTCAGGGAATATGCTGAGGGGCAACAGGGAGGGAATGTGGACTCTTTGGAGAAAGTAAGTGCTGCCTTGCCCAAGTCTGGGGAGCTATTTTGCTCCTCTGGGAAGAAAAGAATTGTGTTCAGGCACAGGAAGAGGCATGAAAACGTAGGAGGCCTTTTTTCTTGTATTTTAGTTTCCCCAGATAGTTAGAAAACCATGCAGATTTTGTAGAGAATCAGGCAGGTTTTAGCCATCTCAGAAAATATTCCCTTTCTTCTTCTCACTCCTGTTGTGATGTGAGCCTTTTTTTTTTTTTTTAAGATTTTATTTATTTGAGAGAGAGCGAGAGAGAGAGAGAGTGTGCACAAGCAGGGGGAATGGTGGGGTGAGTGAGAAGCAGGGAGAAGCAGACTCCCTCCTGATCAGGGAGCCCTATGCAACTTGGGGCAAGATCCCAGGAGCCCAGGACCCCAGGATCATGACCCGAGCCGAAGGCACTCAGGCCTCCCTGGTGATGTGAACCTTGACTATTCTCTCTGGCTTCCAAATTCCTTCGCTGAGCCCAGCATGCCTGGTGCGGGACGGAGCCACCTTCTTTGCTAGCCATGCTCTCCGTGTACTTGCTGGCGTGTTCCTTGTGCCCCCAGCCATGCTCTCCGTGTACTTGTTGGCGTGTTCCTTGTGCCCCCAGCCATGCTCTCCGTGTACTTGTTGGCGTGTTCCTTGTGCCCTGCATCTGGCTCAATTTGTACAAATATTCTCACACAGCAGGTCAAGTATTGAAGAATTTCCGTGCTTAGCCTGACTCTCCCTGAACCCAAAGGAGAAGAAATATCTTTTATAGGGGATTTTTTTCTCTAATTTTTTCCCCCTCAGCTCAAAATTTATTAAATTTCCCAATCAGACATAATATCATAGTTTTGAGCTCTTTATTCTGAGTTGCTCAGAATGCATAAAATCTATTCTCTCTTGCTACGGGCAGATTTATGCCCCCCAAACTCATATGTTGAAGGCCTAACCCCCAGTGTGACTCTGTGTGGAGAGGGGGCCTTTAGGAAGTAATGAAAGTTCAATGAGGTCATGAGGATGGGGCCCTGATCTGATGGGATTGTTGTCCTTATAAGAAGAGACACCAGAGAGCTCTCCCCCTCTCTCTTTCTCTCTCTGTAACCCTGGGAAATGGAGATCCTCCCCTGCCTAATAGCTAGAATAATATATATAATATATATCTGTATGTATCTATATCATATGTGAATATTATTATACCTATCAGTTTCTATAAGGAGAAACCGAGGGTCAGGGTGGCTCCCTAACTAGTGGACGAGTAAGTGGCAGAGGAGGTGTGCGGCAGCCCAAGGTTGGTGCTTTGAGCCAGCCCGTTACACTGCATCCCAGCCGTGAATCTGAATGTTGGAAGCGTGGTTTCATTATTTGCCGTTTATCAGCAGCTGCCAGCCCGGCATACCTCTTCTTCATCCTTTGTCTGAACGTCTGGGGGGGCCCGCGGAGGCCTGTGGGGACTGATGCCATTGATACATGTCATCTTCTCCCAGCGCCAGTTGGCCGGGCCTCCTGGGACGCGCGGGACGCCGGCGGTCCCTGCCAGTCCCCTGACGGAGTGGCGAGCGGCGTGAGACAGCCGTTTGCTTCGAATCTGATCGCATTGCCACCGGAGCTTTGTCATCTGTCTAGACCCGGTGCTGCTTTGTTAGTCCCCCTGTCATTTACTGTGGGCTGAGACACACACCAGGCGGTGGTTTCGCGGGTGGTGGTGGTAGGGAGTGTTCTCTGGGTGGCACCGAGACCGCAGAGACCACAGAGAGACAGTGAGCCGCCCCCATGGAGGTAAAAAGGGGAAAATGGGAGGAGATGAAGTGAGCTGCCTTTGAAAGTGTTTCCAAGAGCAGAGACTTCAAGTGAGCTGGGCATCCACGGTCTTCCAAAAATCACATGCAAACGCGTGTGGGTAAGTACATATGGGGTATCGTTTTAAACACTATTTTATTTTAAAGATTTTATTTATTTGTTTGAGAGACACAGTGAGAGGGAGCATGAGAGAGGAGAAGGTCAGAGGGAGAGGCAGACTCCCCGTGTAGCTGGGAGCCCAATGTCGGACTCAATCCCGGTACTCTGGGATCATGACCTGAGCCAAAGGCAGTCACCCAACCAACTGAGCCACCCAGGCCCCCAAACATTGTTTTATTTTTTAAAAGCTGTCTGTGACTTATATAAGGTAAGGAACTCCTGCTTCAGCAGAAGAGCCTCCATTCTTTGCTTGTCTCAACTGAATTCAGGTTTTACTTGTTGAACCCAAGCAGTTACTAGTCCCAAGGACAGACATTTAGAGACATGCAGGTGCCATTCCTGTTGGAACCAGAAAAGGCTAAAATTTAATACTAGAAGAAGTGAAAACACGGGCCAGCAGAATTCCTGCCCTCTAATGATTTACACCCTGGGCTGTCAGCCCCTATGGGGCAAAATCGGAGACCCACTGCAAGAGTCTACCTTTGCTATCTCTATCTAACTATATGCTATAGATAGATAAATACCACACGTATATTCATACTCATCATATACACACATACATGCACACACACATGTTCACACACATCACACACACAAACACATGCACAGATACTCATACACACGTAGACGCATACACATATTTACACATATATCACATATATACACAACATATGTATATACAGATACACACAGGCATGCGTGCATACACACGGACACACACGCACACCTATACACACATGCACCCATACATATATACGCACACACACACATAGACACACACACACATTAAACGCACATTCCCGAGTGTACGGGTATTCCTGTGCGTGTGGATGTGTGCAGAGGCACTCCTCCAGGACACATACTATGTATCTCGGCTTCTCTCCCACTTCTCCCCAGCACACCACATACCACCTTGTGACACGACGGTCAGGTGAGCGGACGGCAGTGTCCTGACAAAGGACAAGGATGTGAACTGACTGGCTCAAAGTACCCCTCAGGTCTGGGAGCCTCCGTGGCCTGTCCTTAAAATTCGTCCTCTCCCAGGCAGGGTCAGTCCTCCCGGAGCAGAGCCAGTGGTGGGATGAACGTGGGATGCCACAGGAAGTGAAGGGGCTTCTGTTCGGCCGGTGCGTGAGTTCGCGTTGTGCATCGCAGGGAACTTAGTTCTCCTCAGGACCATCTTTAACTTCGGCAATATGTCCTAAAGACGCCTTACAAGGGCAATCAAGACTTAGCCAGGGGGCTAAGTGGGAGGAAGTTATAATGTACAAGGTGAGTCTTTTGAGACTCTGAAAAACCCATTAACGGAGAAGTTATTAATGTCTTTTTTTATGCGGGTATAGTGCAGAGGCAGACCCCGAAGAAACCAATCCACATTATGAAACGTTTTACAGAAATCCATTTTTAAAAATAGGAGAATGCTCTAAATGGAGTCTGGAGGTGGGAACGGGATACGTGCCTGGCCTCCTGGGCCGGCTGCGGATTTTCTAAAGAATAAAGGGAAATTCTCCTCAGCCTTCACTTTGAGACAAAGAAATAGAATGAAATCTCCTACTGTAAAATTTGATTATCTTTTCTATTTTTCTTGCTCTCATATTTAATTTTCTTCCTTTCTCACTTGTACTTCCCCTCTCCAAACCTAATATCTTCAGGCCTCTGTTAACTCGAATTTAACTTTAAAAATATCAAATTATTAAACCTTCATTAGGCATAGGTGTGATATACAGTTAAGCGAGTTCCTCTAAGAATGGTGGAATAATCTTACCCCTGTAGAATACAAGGGTAGGTTTTTCATCATGACTCTAACGCCTCTGAACTATTATCAGAGGGAATGAATAAACTTAGAAATGTTTTCTTCCATAGAGGTGACAGATTTGCATTCACTTTCATTAGTCCAAGAGCTCATTATAACCAGAAACTGTGACTCATTCATCTTTACATCCCTTCCTCATAGCGCACACCGGGTACACAGTAGATGATCAGAAAATGCTTGTCAGGTGAATAAATTCTAAGTTCTTTAAATCTATAGCTCAACCCTGACAGTAGAGACTTCCCTCTAGATACCAGACTCTCTGGCACAGCTGGGTCTTCAGAGATGGGTAAGATGTGGTTCTTACCTTCAATGACCTTAGAGTCTGCTGGGGTCATGGAAAAAGGGGCATTTCTGCCAGTGGTGAGGTCAGGGAAATAGCAGTGTATGGTTGCCAGGTAGACAAAGAGGAAAGGCATTCTGGAGAGAAGGTGACAGACAGGGTCAAAGCCAGGAAGGGATGAGGCTGCTGCCCGGGGTGTGTAGACACCTGGCCAGTCTACATTTCTCCTGCCCACTGCAAGAGAGCTGGCGGAGGCTAGTGCTGGAGCCCAAGTGTGTGTGGGTCAGAGTGGAGGACCGGAGGATCTGTGAATCGTGCCCCGACGCCCCAGCAGGTTCTGACCAGATCTTTTTATGCTCTTGAAACACATCCTCTTAAACAATAAGATGCACACAGGCACCAAGAAGTGCATGAAACAATGGAATAGACATTCAGCAAATATATTTCCTGAATCCAGTTATTTTAATTCCTAGGGCACAGTGGTAAGTAGAAAGAAGAGCATTATAACCAAATCAACACCAAGTAGAATTTTAAAAATCTGCACTTGAGTTTGCTCAGTGTTGGTCCCATTGTCACTGCATGCTTTTGTGCATCCATAATATCTTTAAAGGCAAACCCAGAGGGACATATCTTAGGTAAAGAGCCTGTTGGTGACTCCATAGATGATGAGTTTGTGATGATTCACCACCGCGCACTCACCTTGAGCAGTTTTCTGGCTGCTGGTTTAGGGATGTAAGAGTATTCAGGCAAAAGTTTAGCCTTCTTGCTGGTCTTTGATAAAGCACTAATTATTTTCACTTTGTAAGAGAGAGTGTTGGAATAAGTGATCCTTTTATTTTATTTTTTGTTTTTGTTAATTTATTTTTTGAAGATTTTGTTTATTTGTCAGAGGAGGGGGGAGAGAGAGTGAGAGTGAACGCAAGTGCACAAGCATGGGGAGCAGCAGGCAGAGGGAGAAGCAGGCTCCCTGCCAAGCAAGGAGCTCAATGCGGGACTTGATCCTAGGACCCTGGAGATCATGACCTGAGCTGAAGGTAGATGCTTAACTGATTGAACCACCCAGGCATCTCATTTTATTTTATTTTTTTAAAAGATTATTTATTTACTTATTTGTTGGAGAGAGAGAGAGCTTGAGTGGGGAGGTGGGGAAAAGGGAGGGACAAGCAGACTCTGCTGAGCATGGAACTCCACACAGGGCTCGATCTCACAACCTTAAGATCATGACCTGAGCCAAAACCAAGAGTCAGAGGCTAACCAACTGAGCCACGCAGGTGCCCCAAAGACATCTGAAAAATGTTTTTTAACTTCTTAAAATATAATTAACCCGGCATGGGGCTCGAATGCACAACCCTGAGATTAAGAATTTCATGCTCTTCTAACTAAATGGGCCAGGTACCCCATAAGTGATCCCGTTAGTTCTCAGATTTTCAGACAGTGGCAATTTCTTATTTGATCCTTATTTTTCATAAAAGAATAACGTTTACCTTTTCTTTTTATCTAGAAGTTAATTTGTCTTCTACTGTTTTTTTCCTCTCTTCTTTTTCTTTGCTTTTCCCTTTTTCCCACTTAGTTTTCTTTTCTTGACAACTGAAGTTAAAACACAGATATGAGAATGATAACCTTTAGTAGTCTGAGCTGTGCTGGAGAGTTTAAAGAGGATGTTTCTGACTCAACTGAATTTTAAACTTATTGAGATGGGTTTTAACCTTTTTTTGAGAATCTGATAAAAACAGTTTCCACTTCTGCTCAACCTCCCCACCCCACCCCATTTTGCATCTAGTAACAGGAAACCATCTTTTTCCCAAAACCCACTTGGGGAGCTTGGGTTGGGAATGCTTTGCATACACAGGAACCCAAGGTGGACCAGGGATGGGAGATCGTCCACACACATGTTGAGTTCATTTTAAGCACAACCGCTGTTTCTTTCTTTTGCTTTTTCTAACTCCCTTCCATAACATGCAACCCTCACATGGGGGCAATTCAGAGTTTTGCCAGGTGGCTAGTTGGACACAGCACGTGTGCCGTCTTGTGTGCTCCTTGGAGAAGGGCCATAGTTCCCGCTGCGGGCCACTCAGCTGGGAAAGGCCTCTTGCAGATTTCAAGCTGCAGGGGAAATGCAAACCAGGCTTCTGGGTTCCGAAATAGTAATAAAACTTGGCCAGGAGTGCAGCTGTGGGTAGGTCCCCCCATTGAAAACCTTTTTACTTTATGAGATATCCTAAATTGCCTGCTCTGAGTTTTATAGGATGATAAGTCAGAAATCTCAGATTCTACTTACTGTGTAGAAAAGATGGGGACTGAGCTCAGGTGGACGCTTGGTGGCTGTCTCTAGCACAGTGGGGATTCCTCACACGGTAGTGAGTGCTCTGGGTAAAGTTTGTAAACTCTGGATTTAGGGAGGGGGAGTTGAACAACGTCTGTGTTGGAGGGACACACATGGCAGAAGTGTGCCTGCACGTGTGCGAAGCGTACGTGTGTGACTTGTTCCCCAGCCAGGCTCTCTCTGCGGCTAAGGTTCATCGTATTTAAATCTTCAAGAAAAGAACGAGAACTTAAGACATTAAAACAGCACCCAGTATTACTCAAACATCTGGTTCAGCGGGGTGACTTTTAGGAGGTAAGGATTGCTTTCTTAAGAACTAAACAGTTTCATTTTGCGACTTCAGAAATGTCAGCAATGATTGGCATTGCTCGTATTGTATCTCTTAATGCTTGAAATAATGCACACTGGAAAACAAAGTACTTTTTGTTAAAAGGACATCCTTGTAAATACTCCACATCATGAGGTTTGGGGATACCCTCAAGGGTTCCACACTATAATGACTGTGAGAAGATTCTCTTTTCATTCTTCACCCCAGTGAATGGTATGATTCTGCAACTTGTAGTTTTTGATTTTGAAATGGGACAAGAGTTCTTACATACTGACATGAGTGAGAAGGGGAACATCTTCAGAGGCCAAGTGCACCCCTGTTGTTTGGGCTGCCAAAGAGTCCCCATAGTGATGATCCCCTGGACTCTGGACGATTGAGGAATTTAAGATGGTTCTCTGAGACTCCTTGCTATTCCACCTGTAAGTCTGGATGGAGGGATCATTGATCTGATTGATCAAAGATCCTCCTCTTTGTGACCTCCTTCAACCCCAAATCATTACCACATTTGGTCGGAGCACTGCCATACTAGCAATGCGGTGGAAAATGAGGTCATCTTCTCCTGCTTCTGCTTTGTTCATTCTCCCAAGATGGCTTTTGGTGGTAAGTACTGTTAGAAGAACTAGGCAGATGTGTTAGTTTCCTCTTGCTGCTGTAACAAATGACAGCACGCTTAATGAGGTCAAATGAGGAACAGATGTGGACTTTGGTAAGGAGGCACTCTATTTGAAAGGATTATTGCAAGAGAGGTGGAGTGACTGTTGCCATAGGGAGAACATTCTGTCCCTGAGATCTGTAAGCATCTCCAAGGTCAGGCAGCAAAAGTTTTCTCTTTCATAAGAACAAGTGAATAAGGCTATTGGTAGAACCAGGCGTGTGCAGTGGGATGACAGGACAGTAGATCAGAGAGTGTTTTATCCTGAGGTTGGCCTATTCTTATGATAGGACATTAAGGAGGGGCTCCAGTTGAGGCTGGGTCAAAGTTCAGGGATGTGGAGGAAGGAGAGAAAGAGGAAGGAGAGAAACTTAACTGATGTTTAGTTAATGTGGATTTTATTCTAATTGTCAATGTGGACAAAGCAGTCCACTCAATCATGTATGAGGCAAAGAACAGGGATTTGGAAGGTCCATGTCCGGCCCTGTCTCAGGGAAACAAGAGGGGCATCCTTGTGTCTGATTTAAGTCATTTGGGGGAAGAGGGGTTCTTTGCTGTTTCCCAGAGCACAAAATAGCAGTATGAGTTTTTCAGTTGGCTGTTTTTCAGGATGACAGGGCTTAGGTAAAATTCAAAGTTGCCAGGGTCTTAAAACAATGTGAATGTATCATCTTACCTTCAGGAAGATGGAAGTCTGACATGGGTATCATTGGATTAAAGTCATGGTGTTGACAGACTTGTGTTCCCTTCTGGAGGCTTCAGGGGAGGATATATTATCTTGAATTTTTTAGCTTCTAGAGGCTGTAGCATTCCTTGGATTGCGGCTCCTTCCAGTCTCCAAAGCCAGCAATGGATGGTAGAGTTGTCCTCATGTTGCCTCACCTTGACACCGACCTTCCTGCCTTGCTCTTCCACAACATCATCCAGGATAATCTTCCTATGTTGAAGTAAGTTGATTAGGATCTTAAGTCCATCTGCAACCTTAATCCCTTTATGCTACATAAAGTAACACATTCCCCCGGTTCCAGGAAAACAGGACATCTTTGGGATTATAATTTGCCTAGCACTATACATCTCTTGGATAATTCATGGGAGGTACAAAAAGACCTATTTTCCCAAATACTACTTTTTTGAGTACTTAGAATTTTTTTGACTTAAGGTAACAGCTCTCAGACTTTTTTCATCTTGGGTCCTTTCTACATTCTTAAAATTCTTGAAGACCCCAAAGAACTTCAGTTTATTTGGGCTCTATCTATTGATATATACTGCATTAGGAATTAAAACTGAGAAAATTTAAACACACTTATTTATTAATTCATTTTAAGTGTCCATAACAAATGTATTACATGTTAATATGAATAACATTTTAATTAAAAATAAACATTTTCTAAAACAAAATTTTAGTGAGAAAAGTGGCCTTGCTTCATATTCTTGTAAATCTCTTTGGTTTGATAGAAGACAGTTGAATCTCATATTTGATTCTTCATTCAATTTCTTGCAAGATGCTGTTTTGGTTGAAGTATATGAATAATATCCAGCCTCACACAGATATATAGTTGGAAAATGGGAGGAGGTATGTTTCAATTTCAGATAATTGTGGGTATACTTCTTTGATACTATATCAGAATTTGACAAATGAGACAGGTGGTGGTTTTTAAAAGGTTAATTGCAATGTGGAATATAAAAACACATCAAATAACTTTTTATAATCTATTACTCTACTGTCCAATGGTCTTGTACTTTGAATAGATCTTAACTCATGCATGGTTTTATAATCCCATTCATGATAATTTGGAAAATATTGATTCATAGATTTATGAAGATCATCTAATTAATGAATTTTTAGTATATCAAAACCCACATTTGTGAATATCACTGTTAATTTTATCAGAAAAGAAAACTAAGTTTTAGGGATGCCTGAATGACTCGGTTGGTTAAATGTCTGCCTTTGGCTTAGGTCATTATCCCAGGATCCTGGGATTGGATTGTGCATCCAGATCCTTGCTCAGCAGGGAGCCTGCTTCTCCCACTGCCTGCCACTCCCCCTACTTGTGCTGTCTCTCCCTCTGACAAATAAATAAATAAAATCTCAGAAAAAAAAGAAATGGTCCAATATTAAAAAAAAACAACAACTAAGTTTTGAAAAGCTCATATTGACAATATGAGTTTTCTAAGTTTTTATTTTTTTCTTGAAAGCTCACATTTTATTATTGGCAACAAATCTGCCTTTTCCCCTGTGTGGGCATTTGCACTAATAGTGCAAAAGCAGAAGTGGGTAAAACTGCTGGTGCCTGCCCATGAATCATGGCCATGATCGCAAACTGGACTGACAGTCATGGAGTTCTTCCCCACTCCGTGCAGGAGAAGTAAAGAAATAAAATCAGTTTCCCTTAAACAGGGTTTGTGATGAAATAGCAAAAATTATTATTTTTATTAAATCTCCACCCGTTAGTACATGGTTTTAGAACTATTCATTAGTAATGAAATGACAAGTATGTATATTGACTTCTGCTGTAGACCAAAATTTGATGGTCATCTCCAAGAAAAGACCTTGTGCTGTTGTTTGAGTTGTGAGAATTTTTTGGAGGACTTGAGAAAATGGTGGAAAATCTATGGTTTTTTAGACTTGGGTATTGGCAGATATTTTCTTAAAAATGAGCTCGATAGATCAGTCATTCAAGGAAAATAATGAACAGTGAGAAAGACAAACAATATTTCAGCATTATTAAAAAATTGGTTTGGCCATATGGACCACTGAAAGTTCTTGGGGACTTCCAGGGTTGCTGAAAATACTCTTGGAGGACCTTCTTATTTTATCTATAGAAGGAGATGAACAGTATGACCTTTGCTTACCTTAGTACCACCCCCATTTATCAGATTATCTAGTTACCAGATTGTCTTTGTCATAGGAGAACCAGGCAAGACATAGGCAGGTTATAGTTAGGAAATTGGAATAAGAAAAGGTTTGGAGAATAAATGGGACCCAAGATAGCAAGATAGAAGGACCCAAGTTATCTGTCACTGTAAAGATACTCTAAGAAGCTAGGAACCAGCCTGAAGGCAGCTGGTTCCTTATGAAGTTGAAAAGGGTAAGGAAACTCATGACACTTTGTATGGCCTTTTGCTGAACTTTTTGGGACACTTGTTTCTTCATAGAGTGGAGAGAACGAGGTCTGTTTCATAGTCTGATTGTCAGCATTCAATGAGGAGTGAGTATAACTTGACATGCTCAGGGTGGGCACTCCGTAATGGAACTGTTATCAGTATGACTTCATGAGCTTGTACTCAGCTTCTTCACTCTCCAGATCTTTGTGCAGATAGTGCTCACTGTTGTTCTGAAACCTGTGGTGTTTAGAACCCACATGTGCCAGACCAACTATTCCTTCTTCTTCCTGGACCCCAGATCTTCATCACACTGTGGGTTTGTCCCATTCTAGCTCACTCCTTATTACGTCTGCCCCAGGTGACTCCTGGTCTGGAGACATATACTCTTTGGTGCTCCTTTGGAGGGGGTTCACCCCCGGATGAAGGGCAGTGCACCCTTCTGGACTAGCAGACCTTCGTCTTTACCAATTAGCCAGTGGCTTGGAGAAGCCAGGATCTTCCCATGTCAAGGTGATTTGTACTTTTCAGATGTAGGGTCAGAAGTCCCTTTTTAGTGACTATCATTTATGATAGAATTTAATCTTGAAGCTATATTCTCCTCATGAAGGAAGTATTAGTCACATTATAGAGATTGCCTATAATGATGCCACAATTCTACTAACTACCAAAGGGCCAAGTGCTTTGCAGGTGCTGTCTCATTTAATCTTCCCCGAGCTTCTCCAGGGAGTTGTGGTGATGCCCTTTTAATGGAGGCTGGTGTTCTGAGGGAGGGTGGACGGGATAGACCTACACCGCTAGTTTTGAGGGAAGTTGGATTTCCGATCCCGGTTTGCCTCATTTTTACAACACACTGCTCCTTTTTCCAAAGATAATCCTGTTGCTATGATGTTCTTCAACTGCTTAGTATAGTCACAATTAAAATTCAAGCTTCCTTCTGTGGAGTGCTTTTCATTTTTGTTGTAGTCCAGGTTTCCTGACATAATTTCTGGCCAGAGATTAACTTGACTATCAGTTAAGTTTTTAGCAGTTTGGGGAGACATCCTTCAGACTCTGTTGCCCTCACAGTGTGATGTCTGTCCCTGCCTGGACAACTCGGCTTCGTTTGTCCTTTGGGTGCTTCGGGGGCGGGAGCAGGGTGATCTTGGTGGCACTCTCAGGGCTGACTCCCTGCCAGGGTCCCATCTCCCTCACCACTGCTGACTCCAGACAGTGAGGCCATAGTCAGCTCTGGGGTTCTACCTGGTGCTGGCCCTTGACCAGGGTTCAGACACGGGGAATTTTGGAGGGGCCAGAGTCAGGTCGCTGGTTGGCAAGGAGAAGGGTTGCACTTCCACTCCTTGGTGAAAACATTGCTGGCTGTATTTCTGCACTGAAGCTCCTCTGAAAGTTTGGGTTTTCCTAATAAAAATAACTCCTGGAGGGGAACCTGGGTGGCGTAGTGGGTTTAGCCTCTGCCTTTGGCTCAGGTCATGATCTCAGGGTCCTGGGATCGAGCCCCGCATCGGGCTCTCTGCTCAGTGGGGAGCCGGCATCCCCCTCTCTCTCTGCCTGCCTCTCTGCCTACTTGTGATCTCTCTTTCTGTCAAATAAATAAATAAAATCTAAAAAAAAAAACATACTAACTCCTGGGGCCAGGGAGGCCTTCCTTGTTCTGCACTTTCAATGGCGCCCGCCTAGTCACTGACGGTATGGCTGTGCACCACTGACGTCGCCAGGCTTAGCCACATTGTTGACGTGCTGTGGCCCGCCCATCCCGAAGTCAGACTACCCACGTCAAGCAATAAATGCAGTGCAGCCCCGAGGGAGTTCATTTATTCCAGCGGCCACAGGTGTTCAGGTCTCAGTACTTCTTCCTGAACTAGAAAAGTAATGTTTTCCTATTTGTCCCTCTTCAACTAATCCGAAATTCTCCAGGCATTATCTGGAACTGCTGAGTCTTAATGCTGCCTTTCAAACTTTAATCAGCTACACGAGGCAGATGTGCTTGTCTCCTGTGAATTTCTCATCACTTATAAGTGCCAGTTTGTAGTTTTAATATCATCTCAAATGTCAGGGTTCTGGCATGATTCTAATTTTAGTTCCTTTCTATCTTTCCTCCATTGTTTATAGAAACGGCATAAACACCTCCCCAACCCCGCATTTGGTAGGGGCATGCAAAGCATCTGGTCACATGTGCCTTGGAGTTCTGCGTTCATCTGGTTCCTTGAAGATGTTTTTAACTTTCTTTTTAATCTCAAGGGAGATTACCTTATAGACAAGAGATGTTTCGTTGGTTCCTACGAGCAGCTGTTGGAAGAGAAAGATACGCTCTGCTGTACAGGCTTTCATGCTTTTGGCTCCTCTGCACTGCCGACTCATGCATATTATTAAACTGTAATTAATGAGCTGTTGGGCTTATTGAAGGTTGTAGTTTGCCTGTATTTTGGCTTCATCAAATAGCATTTTCCTTCCCCTTGGAGCACGAGTCCAGGATGGTCTGGTGGTTCTGTGATGTCCCCTGACTTAGCCTCCTTCCATCATTTTCCTCCCATCCTTACCCTATGGTTTTTGTCTCCGTCTCTACACCTCGTGGTTGGAAGACAGAGGTCCAGCTCTGCTCCAGCTTCATATTCGTGCTTCAGGCTGGGGAAAGTGGGAGAGCCACAGCCGGCCTCCCGCAGAGACTCTATCATCCCTTTTGGGGAGGGGTGACACACCTCCAGGGGTTTCTGTCTCCTCACGCGGGGCCGGAGCTATCTCACAACCCTGTTCCTCACCCTATACCCCCTACTCATGCCTGGGAGGCTGTGAGACTATTTCCAGCAGCACGGGTTGCTGCCCTGAACAAGACTGGGATTCTTTAGGAAGCAATGGGAGGGATACTGGTGTACAGTCTGCCTAAGATATCCATCTCAGCTTAATCCCTTCCTGAGCCTAATGATCAATCTTTCTTTCATCTGGCCCCGCCTTTGGGTAGTTTTGGTATTCTCGTTTCTGATATATGCTTCCCTAGACTCTCAGTGTTTTTCTCATTAACCTTATGCCATTTCTCACTCTGATTCCTTAACACGTTGCCTGTAACTTGGTACAAATCCTCAAGTATCTTGACTCCATCTTTGAGGCTGCGTGTTGCATATCCCACGCTATATCCGTGGTTCTTCGTTCTGGGAACAAGACACATTCCAGGCTTGTCTCATACCCATGAGCCTCCTTCTTTTCCTGTCCATGTTTTCATATTGAACCTCAGTATCTGAATTTTTATTGGATCTAGCCCCTTGGAACCTCAGCCCTCTTACCACCCATTCTGAAGTCGGCTGTGTTCTTTGGATCATTGGAAAGTTATATGACCTTTAAATACCTCCTAGAAAGTCTCAAAAACTTTAAGCAGTGGTCCTCCCTAGAGACCACAAAAGGAGGAACTCATGCCACGTGTTTTCTTTCTTTCTTTCTTTCTTTGACAGACAGAGATCACAAGTAGGCAGAGAGGCAGGCAGAGAGAGAGAGGGGAAGCAGGCTCCCCACTCAGCAGAGAGCCCAATGCGGAGCTCGATCCCAGGACCCTGAGACCATGTCCCGAGCCGAAGGCAGAGGCCCAACCGACTGAGCCACCCAGGCGCCCCTGCCACGTGTTTTCTATATTATGTGTGTAAACTCTGAGCACACTCTAGACATGTGCCCCAAACTTAATGTATTTGAATTGTCAGGAGGACCTGGGAGAGGCTCCGATTGAGGATTTGCCCTCTGGTCATTGCTGCTATTCTGGTATCACCTGGGTCAGGGAAGGCTGATGCAATCGTTTGGACAGGAAATCTGAATTAGTAATTTTCTCGCCAAGTAGGATGACTGCTGGGTAGAAACTTTGGATTCTGGAGCTAGAAGGGGACCTGGACACCATTGGTCAAATGCCTGGGTTTTACAGATGAGGATGCCTTGCTTTAAGGAGAATGAGCTATTGGAACTCATATTGGAAATCGGGCAGGTCTAGGCTTAAAATCCAAGTGTTTTCGTGCCTGGTCACAGGACTTTGCCCTTACATTGTTTTTTTAGGGGACGGGCATTGTCCTTCTGTTCTGTCCCTTTCACTTAGGAATGCTGGAATAACCAGAAGACTGACTAGCTGAAGGAGCATCAGGTACTAACAGGTTGAATAGAAACAGTTTTGTGAAGACATTAAAGGATCTCAGTCATAACTTACATTTTTTTATCATGTTGAGCCCCTTAGTCTCCCCTCCTTCTGGTACAGTATTTTGTTACTATGTGTTACATCATGGCAGTTGCTTTATATAATTAACTTGGAAGGGGGAAAAAAGATGTTGATTTCAAAGGAAAGTCAGAAATGTGTTTAATTCACCTTAGTGACTTACTTTATTTAGTGCAAAATCTTCCATATATAGAGAGATCAATCACATCACAGATTTTCTTAATTGCACTTTACTCTTGAGTGCAATTAAAAGCATTGGTGCTGCCCTGTTTAATGCTTATAGTCTAAGACTTCATTAGCAGTTACTATGGATGGAGTCCTATGCTTGAGAAAGTGCTTTTCAAAGATACAGAGACCTGGGTCCCACGTTCCTTTTCTACACCCTTTAGATTCTGGATTAATTGGTCTCAAGTGTGCACTGGGCATTAGAATTATTAGAAGATAATGAAGCAAATAGTAAGAACAACAAGGCAAACTCCCCAGGTGATGCCAAAGTACAGTCAGAGAAGAGATGCACATTTTCATGTGTTTATCAAAACGTTACTTAGATTTAAGGGATCAATTTTCATGACCTTTAATATCTATTTTATTTTTCTACATGAAATTTTGTGCACAGGTTATTTGGTCTAATTAATCTGAATACAGACTTGTGCTATCCATGGTAAATGTAGATATTGTGCTCAGTGATATCTCTACTGCAATCACGGTTGCTGTAACTGCTTTTTAGGGCAGATGACTCAATCAGACTTTATGGAGAGAAAGCTGGACTGAGAGCATAAGTAGAAAAAAGGTGGTCAGATTTCATGTGTCATTAAATGATTCAAATCATTATTTAACAAAAATAATTAGTTCTCGGCAGATAATGATAGTTTTTCCTCAATATCCATTCTCCCTTCTTCTTTAATCATAGAACTTCCAAATGCTAGCTGGGAACATAATTTCCCAGGATAAAGATGAATTTCCCTAATCTCTTTCACAGCTGTTACGGCCATATAATTAAATTCCAGCCAAAGTGCTGTGAACAGAGTGGTATAGGCATCTTCCAGTAAAGATCCTTAAAGGGAGGGAGAATACACTTCTGCCCTTTCCTCTTTCCTTCTGACTCCTTCCTTCTGGACATGTTGTTAGAGCTGAGGCAGCCATCTTGATCCACAGGGTCTCTGCTGTGTGGCGAGAACGGCCGAGATCCCACAGATTGTGGAGCCATCATACTTTGTCTACCTGAGAGAGAATAAATTACTTCTTGCTTCAGCCACTGTTATTTTGTGTTTTCTGTCTCATTAAGTTCAAACCAAATTCATTGCCCATTCTGAATTATAGCTGAATGTGTCGCTGTTGATTAGGAGAGAAGCATAGTGAACAGAGGGTCTACGTCTCTAACTGTATTCTGAAAATACTAGGGACTAAGAAAGCCCATTTGATGCTGTTGATACTTTTTCAGAGCATTGAACTTCCATCCATTCTCTGGTCTGTTTTAATTATATTTTGGCTTCACTAGTTGTCTTAATATTTCCTCTTTCAATTTTGGTGAGTTCTAATCAAAGTTGGCAAAACCAGGAGACAAAAGAGGTGATAAAATCTGCTTTCTCAAGTAGGTGGAATTACTTCCTGAAGGTCTCAGATACCACTTCCTCCAGACCGACACCTGTCATATGGGTTCTAAGCACAGTGTGTCGTCTCAAGAATGAAATTACTAATCAAATGGGTTACTCCTGAAGACTAACAGAAATTATCTTTCAATCCAGATCCAGCATGTGAGTTCAGTGAATAAACACTGAGATTTTGGTCTGTGACGTCTATGATTGCATAGTGGCTTTGATAAATTAAGAACTGTGTCTTGAAACCAAAAGCACATATGTAGGGATCAACATCAAACTCAGCCAAAGGATATTGAAATGACCTAGAAACTCTATGGCTCGATTAGTCAAACGATAGCGCATAATCAGGTGAGAACCAGTCACTCCCTGTCACTGCACAGAAATCAAGTGGCTGTGACACGGTCAGAGAGCCACTACCAGTGAGAGAGAGGGAATGTGGTCTTTCATACCATTTGGGTAATTATTCAAGCTATCCACGTACTCACCCCCACAGGTCACCATGGGACTCTGTACATGTCATATGCTCAATTACTATAAAAGCAATGGATGAATTAATGTATTAGAGAAAATGTCAGTCTCAGAATTTAGAAAGAGGTTGAAATCAACAGTGTGAACACAAAAAATGCATTGAGGGTTAAGAAGAATAGGTTATATAAGAAATTGAAAGATTTCGCAGTTTGAAGAAAGGAAGTTGAAGACAGGATCATGGTTACAAAGCATCTGTTGACATGAAGACCCGAACAAAATTGTATGAATTAAGATGTGTTGCAGACTTCCTGATTTACACAGAATAAGGTAAATAGGAAGAGTGCATATGGTGGATGAAAAAAACAATAAGAAAAGGATTTTACTGTGGATTGATTCCTGAAACTTAAAGTGGTTAATCAAATTATTCCAATAACTAATGATTCGCAGTTTTTTGACTGACTCAAACCTGTCGCTGAGGTAAACAGTTTATCACAGAGAATAGTTAGTAGCAGAAACTATTTCACTGAACTCACTAGCTATGTCTAGCTCAAGTGTTACAAATACATAGGAAACTGCAAAATTCTTCTAATTTTCAGGTACTGAAAGTCAGAGTAATGATTAATTAGATTGGGAATTTGTCTCTGTAGTAAAAGATGATCTTGACAATAGAGGGAAATAATGGAGTTTCTATTCTAAGAAACATTCTCCCCAAAGCAATCTTACCGTTACTGGGACTGGGTAAGCAAATTTTGAACGTATTCCCTTTAGATTCCTAAAGAATAGTGAACTCGTGAAAATGAAGAAATCTCAGTTTTAAACCTTCAAATAAGGAAGAGATAAGGGTAATAGGCTTGATGAGATGCAAACCCATCAATGACACCTTCAGTTTTATTTTAGTGAAGGGAAGGGAGGATTTTCTTGCCTATGTCTACCCGGGCACAGAGAACAAAATACGTTGAGTTAATTATGTAAGTCATATATATTTGAAAGCCTGTTTGGGGCCTATAATTTAGTTGGACTGCCACTCAGATCCTCTGCATACTTTCCATTTAAAAATTTTATTTCCCTGTGTAATTGGAGACTATAAATAATGACAACAAACTGATTTATTTGTTTTTCAAAATAGGCAAAATCAATGATCGCATTCTGCAGTAGTAGATGTGAATTGATGAGTAACTATCTGGTGGCTTTCCTTCATGTGAACAATTGAATGGATGACAGCATCTTTGAACTTTTCTCTCCTTTTTATTTTTATTTATTTTTAAAGATTTTATTTTATTTATTTGACAGACAGAGATCACAAGGAGGCAGAGAGGCAGGTGGGGGAGGGGCGGGAAGCAGGCCCCCTGCTGAGCAGAGAGCCCAATGCAGGGCTCCATCCCAGGACCCTGAGATCATGACCTGAGCTGAAGGCAGAGGCTTAACCCACTGAGCCACCCAGGCGTCCCTTCTCTCCTTTTTAAATCCAGATGACAGAAGTCTCTCTCAAGTCTAGGCAAAGTCATAGACACTACACCCTCCCCTCATTTTAAAAACTCAAATGATACAGTTCTTTCTCAGCTCATTATATGTTACCCAAATCGTCAGGCTATATGCAGAAACTTTGACAGGTATTTCAAACGTGTATGTATTTCATACTTGTATGTATGTAAAGGCTTGCTTTCCTCATTGAAGAGTCTAAATAATTTGTGGAATTTTCAAATATGTTCTAAGCAATCAAGTATTCCCATTCTTTACATCTTAACATATTAGAATAAGCTGGGTGATTTTCTTCATAGGCCACTTTATTGAAACAAGAAAAGTAAAAATATACCATCAAGCTTGACTAATATAGAGATTTAAAATTCATGGTAGACCATCACTAGCCTTAAAAATGGTTTTGGTGCATATGGGCTCCCCTATACTTAGACAATAATTGTGGGAACCTGAATGGTGACATTGTGATGGCAATAGAATCCTTCATAACTGGACGTCCATTAGAGGTGATCTCTTTCAAGCTCTCATCCTATTTAAGATTAATTAAAAGCAGTTTATATTATTCTATCATATTATAAAAATTTTGAGAAGCACAGAAAAGTATAAAGAAGGAAACACCATAGAAGTGTCACCGTGTTTGAGATTCTTTCTCCCTCTCCTTCTGCCTCATCCCCTCCTCTCTCTCCAAAATAAGTAAATAAGTCTTAAAAAATCAACAGACTTTACCACAAGGTTATTATTGGTATATTGAAAAAGTTATTGATTTTTGTGGATTTGCCTTATGTGTATCCACTCCGCTGAACTTCATCATGAATTAGGAGAGGTTTTTCAGCTTATTTACGTAGATTTTCTAGATGTACAGCCACACTTGTCATTAATAATGACATTATTATGTCTTCCTAATTATTGTCATCTGTCTTTAAATTCATAGTAGCATACAGAACAATGCTAAAAAAGAGGCATGATTATACCCTTCCTTTAATGAGGTCGACTCTCATTGACTTAATAATGGCAATGGCTTTTGGTATGAAATTGTTGCTGGGTCTCATGTTTTTAATTCCTAGATTTTTTAATGCTTATAAAATCAAGAATAATGGCTAAGCTTTATTAAATATTTTCTTAACCCCAAGTCGAGGCAACCACAAGGTTTCCCGCATTTGAGTTAATAACATCATTTCATGGCTGAAAATTTTGCTAAACCATCCAGGCATTTGCTCTTGATTTTAGTGGGTTATAAATTGGCTAGTATTTCAGTTAGGACTTCATATATACAAACAGCAATATATGAGAATGAGCTCTAGTTTCTGTTTTGTTTCTTATCAAACTTAGATGATTAGGATTATAGTGGATCCGTAAGATGAGCTGCTCAGCTTACTTTTTTCCCTAGATGTTGAAAGGGCATACAAATAGGTAGAATAATCTAACATGTTAAAGTTTGAAGTAACTTGCCACGTGCCCAGAGACATATTTGGAAGTGGTCTTTTCTCTGTGCATTCTTTGTTTATAGATGTATGTTTGTTTTCTATTTCCTTTTAATTGATTTTGGCTATTTTGTATTACTCCAGGGTAATGTCCATTTCTTTGAAATATATCAAATAATTAGCATGAAATTATACAAAGTATTCCATATTAAAACTTATTTTAATTTTTTCTTTACTAATTTTGATTTTTTTCTTAATTTGGTGTTTCTGTTATTTAATTTATTCCCTAAGAAGCAATCTCTGTATTAGTTAAATATTAATATTACATTTTCCTATACTTATTTTAAAATTCTTTTTTATAATGCACAAATGTATTATATTCTGGTTAACATAATTTTAATATTTTAAATGACTACCTAAGTTATATTGATTTCTTCATTTAAAAAATATAATATTCTGAGGCGCCTGGGTGGCTCGGTTGGTTAAGCGACTGCCTTCGGCTCAGGTCATGATCCTGGAGTCCAAGGATTGAGTCCTTCATGGGGCTCCCCACTCAGTGGGGAGTCTGCTTCTTCCTCTGGCCCTCCCCCCCTCATGCTCTCTCTCTCTCTTTCACTCTTTCTCTCAAATAAATAAATAAAATCTTAAAAAAAAACCATTCTAAGCTCTTAAACATTTTGTGGCCTCACAATTTTGTTTTACAGTGTTTTTCTTTCTTTTTTGTTCTATTGTTAAATACTTGAATAGTTTTGTAATAGTCAAGGAATTTTTTGTATTACATGAACAAATTAATTTATTATAGTTTTATAATCAGAAAATCTGGCTTCTGTAATTTCTACTTTTATAACTATGGGCTAGATTTTTTGGCCAAGTTTAAGATCAATTTTCCAAATTTCTATTGATGACTTTTTTTTTTAAAGACTTATTTATTTATTTAGGAGCAACTGGGTGGCTCAGTGGGTTAAAGCCTCTGCCTTCGGCTCAGGTCATGATCCCAGGGTCCTGGGATTGAGCCCCGCATTGGGCACTCTGCTTGGTGGGGAGCCTGCTTCCTCCTCTCTCTCTCTCTCTGTCTGCTTCTCTGGCTACTTGTGATCTCTGTCTGTCAAGTAAATAAAATCTTAAAATAAAAAACCAACACTTATTTATTTATTTATTTTAGATAGAAAGTGTATGAGTGTGGGGAAGGGCAGACAGAGAAGGAAAGAGAATCTCAAGCAGACACTGTGTGAAGCTCGACATAGGACTTGATCTCACAACGATCAGATCATTACCTGAGCTGAAACCAAGAGTCAGACGCTCAACACACTGAGCCACCTGGGGGCCCCAATATAAAAATTTTTTTTAAGATTGTGTTTATTTATTTGGCAGACAGACATCACAAGCAGGCAGAGAGGCAGACAGAGAGGAGGAAGGAGGCTCCCTGTCAAGCAGAGAGCCTGATGCGGGACTCGATCTTAAAACCCTGAGAGCATGACCTGAGCTGAAGGCAGAGGCTTAATGCACTGAGCCACCCAGGTGTCCCCCCAATATAAAATTTTTAAGTCAATAGTAAGCTGACATGCTTGATAACTCTTTGTTTTCTGCTTCTCCTTTTTACATTCTTGACTATTTTGTAGAACTATTGAAACATTAAATGAATTAATGGCATGGTTCCTGGCATATCATAAGCTCTCAGTAAACATAGAGGGGACAACACATAGTAATGGGTGAATGTTAACTTTAAGTCCAACTTAAAATACTGAGTTAAAATACTGGCTCTATCACTATTTGTCATTGAATGAATTATTACAGTTTTCTAACCTTCAATTTCATTCCTTAAAAAATGGGAAAAATAGAATTATTTTATAGAATAGTTGTAGGTAATAATGAGAAAAAAAACAAGTATGCAGAGCACCTGGCATAGAGTGAATTAAATAAATATTAGTTATTTTTATTCTTTGCAGATTCTTGAATTTTCCTTTTTTGTTCTGTAATGATTTGGAAAACAGGTGTGCATCCTGTTCTTAATGTCAGTAATGATTATCTTGTAAGTTTTTCAAAAGCACGATCTAATCTAAATTTTTCTAATTGTCAATGAGCAGCAATATAATAACTTCTTACTCTGACCTACGTAAAGCTAAACTCGGCATGCTTTCAGTAAACTCTTACATTTTTTACCATTTTGTTAATAAATCTAAAATTTATTGGCAATATTATTAATAGTAAAATACAGGATTTAAAAATATTGGCTTTATTTTATAAAAGATAATTTTAAAATTTTATATTAATTTTATCTCGTTTACCAAAATTAATGCTTAGACATGTAACTACTCAATTTTTTTTTTTTTAAAGATTTTATTTATTTATTTGACAGAGAGAGACCATAAGTAGGCAGAGAGGCAGGCAGAGAGAGAGAGAGAGAGGGAAGCAGGCTCTCTGCTGAGCAGAGAGCCCGATGTGGGACTCGATCCCAGGACCCTGAGATCATGACCTGAGCCAAAGGCAGCAGCTTAACCCACTGAGCCACCCAGGTGCCCACTACTCAATTTTTTTCAGTGTTCATTCTCAGATTTTTCTTTATGCTGTTCTAAATTTTTTTTAGCTCTTTCATTTTGATTAAATTCTTGGTCATCTGTAATATATGTTTTTTAGGCAATGTACATGAAAGCTATTTTTTCATTTTTCTAGCATGTGCCTGAAAAAAACGTTCCTTCTGTTTGTAAATAAATGAGCTATTTTGATGTAGGAAATTATCTCACTTCTTATCCAATTCTATAGACTTAAGTCCATTTTCTTCTGGAATCTAGTCTGATGGAGGAGACATATGAGGCTAATATGGTATGTCTTCTCCTGCTGAAAACCAGGAATTTTGTTCTTGAACTTTGAACTTTAATTTTTTTTTTCATTTTATTCTCTTCCTGGAACGAGGTGAATCATTTTGATCTACAGCGGTAGGTCCCCCCCCACCCAGCTCAGGGAATTTCTCTTTAATTTCTAAATATATCTATATCTAATCTATATCTATATTAATTTCTTTTGCTCCCTTTGCCACTTTCCCTCCATTGTGTCATCTACTCCTAATCTTTTTATCTTTTCCTTCGCATTCTAGGTAACTTTAGTTTTTCCTTAAGTAGGAGCTAAATATGTATAGATTCTTCTTTTTAAAAATGTCTGCCTTTGGATTTAAATTCTGCCTTTGCAGTTTTAGGGAGGATCTATAACTTTTCTTATCTCATATTAAATCTCGGCCTTTGTCTTCTTATCTTACTTCGGTCTCTTTTTAGGGTAACCTATTCTATATGATTATTTTTTCAATGGAATCTATGATTTCTTGCTTATCTTTGTGAACAAGGAAAACATTTTTCTAAAATTTCTTCCTTTAATTAAAGCAAATCATTTTCAGTGGTATGATTCTCTGAAGTCTTTAAGACTTTAGACCGCAGAATAATCATTCATAAGGAAAATGAAGATTTATTGTGTCTTATCTAGATTTAGGAGGCATTGATCTAGTTGTAGTTTTTGCCAACAGATAGAATACAAAGTCTTCCTTTTGTATTTATTTATTTATTTATTTATTTATTTATTTATTTGACAGACAGACATCACAAGTAGGCAGAGAGGGGGGCAGAGAGAGAGGAAGGGAAGCAGGCTCCCTTCTGAGCAGAGAGCCTGATGCGGGCCTTGATCCCAGGACCCTGAGATCATGAACTGGGCTGAAAGCAGAGGCTTTAACCCACTGAGCCACCCAGGCACCCCCAAAGTCTTCCTTTAATTGTGCTCAGTGTCCACTTAGATGCCTTGTTGAAAACTTATCTCAGACCAAAACCAGGGTCTGGTATCTTAAAAGCAGAAATTATCCAGTAAAATTCTCCTAGATTAGAATGAGCTCTTCTCTTTCCCTGCAGCTTAAGTGCTTTGTCTGCGGGATTGAGAAACTCTATCCCCCGATCACTTGTGGCTGTCCATGGTTCTTTTCTAATCAGAAACATATGAAAAACTAGAATTTGTGTCATATTTGGACACTAGAGTTTCCCTGTCTCTGCCTTCACGTGCGCATCCCAAAAATGTAATAAAGTTGAGAGGTTGAATATAGAAAAAGAAAATGGCCAGACAATATATAAAAGGAGGTCTGTAGCAATCAGTCCAGGAAAGAACCCGTTATCCAGAGTATCCAGCTCAGGAAGCCAGCGTTCTATCTGTAAGTCAAACCTAATGGAAGTTCCACCACTACCTCTAGTAACCATACAATAAGCTTTGTAACGATTGGCCTCAAGTGGCCAAGACTTAATTAATAACCGATGGCTTCCCTAATTTATTAACTCCCTTCTATCTTGGGACCAACCAGAGAAAGCCAAATGTGCACCTTAGACAATCACATTAGTCACCCTGATTCTTAGCCTACCTCCAGCTTCCCCAGGCCAGGAGCCTCCAATCAGGGCACCCCTGGAACCTTCCCTTCCTTTTTTTCTGTGAAACTCTCCCATCCTCTGCTTGCCTTTGAGTCTCTACCAAATCCGAGTGATGGTGGCTCGCTCTCTTGCTATAGCAAACTCCAAATAACCTTTGTCTGTTTTCATCTGACAGTCTTCATTTATTTCCCAAAATGTTACTGTCTTCTTGATAGTTAGGTTTTTGAAGTTCTAGGTCTTTTAGACTGTTAAATGAGTTTGTTTTTATGTGTGTGTGGGATACGGTGGTATGGTGGTGGCCACATGTGGGGTTATAACTTTTATTAAAAAAAAAGGTTGTGTGCATGGTAGGGTGAGGCAAGGTGGGTGGGAATGAATGATTCTGTCTGCCTATCTATGTATCTATCTATCTATGATTTTGCAGATCCTCTAACTTCAAGCAGGTAGTGAGATAGTGGGCAAAAAGTTTGGCATTTTCCTAATGTCGTCTAAGCAGGATGTAAAGTTCTACTTTAGAGAACAACACATATGTAGGCCAACATTTTGTTGATGAATCTATCTCTATTTATTTTCTTTTCTTCTTAATTTAAATTTCTTTCTTAATTTAAATTTAGTTAGCCAACTTGTAGTACATCATTAGTTTCAGATGTGGCGTTCAACAGATTATCAGTTGTGTATAAAACCAAGTGCTCATCATATCACATGCCCTCCTTAATGCCCATCACTCAGTTATGTCATTCCCCCCTCTCCCAGCAACCCCCAGTTTGTTTCCTATAGTTAAGAGGATCTCATGGTTTTCTCCCTCTTCGATGACTTCCCATTCTGTTTTCCCTCCCTTCCCCTATGGTTCTGTGCCCTGCTTTTTTATTCCACATATGTGTGAAACTATATGATAATTGTCTTTCTCTGGTTGACTTATTTTGCTTAGCATAATACCACCTGTTCCACCCACATCGATGTAAATGTTAAGTATTCATTTTTTCTGATGGCTGAGTAATATTCCCTTGTATACACCCCTGCCCCACATACCACACACACACACACCCACACACACACACCCACACATACACACACATCTTCTTTATCCATTCATCTGTTGATGGACACCTTGACTTTTTCCTCAGTTTGGTTATTGTGGACATTGCTGCTATAAACACTGGGGTGCAGGTGCCCCTTGGATCACTACATTTGTATCTTTGGGGTAAATACCTGGTAATGCAATTATTGGGTTGTAGGGTAGCTCTATTTTTGACTTCTTTTTTAAAAAATATTTTATTTATTTATTTGACAGAGAGATCACAAGTAGGCATAGACGCGGGCAGAGAGAGAGGAAGGAAAGCAGGCTCCCTGCTGAGCAGAGAGCCCGATTTGGGGCTCGATCCCAGGACCCTGGGATTATGACCTGAGTTGAAGGCAGAGACTTTAATCCACTGAGCCACCCAGGCGCCCCAACTTCTTTTTATTTTATTTTATTTATTTACTTGAGACAGAGAGAGAGAGCACAAGCCAGGGTAGGGGGAGAGGGCGGAGCAGACTCTCCACTGAGCAGGGAGCCTGATGTAAGACTTGATCTGATGACCCCAGATCATGACCTGAGCTGAAGGCAGACACTTAACTGATTGAGCCATGCAGACATTACTCTATTTTAAATTCTTGACCATTTTTTATATATTAGAAGTTCTTCCCAAACCTACAAGTGATTTACTATTATCCTTAATTTCCTGAAGGATTGCACATTAAAAATTTTCCCATGTCTTTATAATTTTTTCAGTGAGGGAAATTTGGAGAAGACTAGGAATTGCTACACAAACACCATCTTAACCTGGAAATTAAGCTCAGACTACCCATTTTAGAGATGTAGAAACTGGGGTTTGGCTCCCTTGATTTGTTGTCCATTATATCCTCTGTTCCAGGTTTTCACTTATTTTTCCATAGCTCATCAGAGTCCTTAGCCAGTTCTTTGGAATGCATTTTAGAAAAGGCCCTCCTCCACATAAATGGCTGTATGATCTTGGATGAGTTACTTAATCTTCTTAAGCCTCAATTTTGATATTAGGATTGTCAAGGCATTGAATATGTCAGAAACCATTTAAGGTAGTTTTAAATGCATCATTATGTAGTATTGTTAATCTTCTCAAAAAACCTTACGAGGCAGAAACTGTTAGCTCCCCTAATTTACAGATGAACAAACTAAGGTTCAGAAAGGTTCTGTTTGCTCAAGATAATACCCCTAGTGATTGGTAGAGCCAGACGGTCTTAATTATGACTTACTCCTTAAACACAACATAATTTTTTAATCTACTGTTTCTTCTGATGCTAAAATGCAGCTAAACTTAAATTTAAACAACGTTGTGGAATGAGGACAGGTAGGTATAAATACCCAACTTTTGTAGCAACATGGACGGGACTGGAAGAAATTATGCTGAGCGAAATAAGTCAAGCAGAGAGAGTCAAGTATCATATGGTCTCACTTATTTGTGGAGCATAACAAATAACATGGAGGACATGGGGCGATGGAGAGGAGAGGGAGTTGAGGGAAACTGGAAGGGGAGATGAACCATGAGAGACTATGGACTCTGAAAAACAACCAGAGGGTTATGAAGGGGCGGCGGGGGGGGGGATGGGGGGGGTGGGGTGGGAGGTTGAGGAACCAGGTGGTGGGTAATAGGGAGGGCACGTACTGCATGGAGCACTGGGTGTGATGCCAAAACAATGAACACTGTTATGCTGTAAATAAAAAAATAAAAATAAATGAATAAAAAAAAAAAAAGAGGCCTCACCATATACTGGGCTCCCCAGAATTGAGAGTGTTCAAGATTTGTCATCCTATGGGGCAAATTGTCCATGATGGGGGATTCATTGCAGCAACATGGCCCCATGGGACCATTTAGGGGCACAGCTTTGAATGGTGACATGACCTTGGAATATATTTAGTCCTGCGATTTCCTTAGGAATGTTTCATTCCAAAACAACTCTATGGTTTGAGACATTTCCAACCACTCCGGGGAAGAATGTGGTAGGTCTGGGAATTTGAGATTTCATCAAATCCAACATGGACAATCTTAAGGGCAAGATAGGCTTAAGAAGCAATTTATACTTTCCACAGAAAGGCCTGGAATCTTGTGACTTGCTGAAGTTTTGGTATGTAGTGAAGAGAGCCTTCTGGGACCATCTGTGTAGTGTTCAGAGGCCATAGTAAAGTGGCATAAATTGAAACATTTCCTCAGTGGGATTTATTATTCTTTTGATTTCCCTGCCTGTGCTTAGGGAATTCCTCATCTTCTGAGTATTTGGAGAGGAGAGTCTGTCTCCCACTGTAGAAGGAAAAATGCCAGACACACACTTTCCTATTTCTTCTCACAGGTGGGAGTACTGAATCATGACTTCATTGTGGAGAGTTAGGACCAGAGGCTCCATTTTTGTATGCAGTGGCTGGAGCAAGATCGGGGTCCAAGTGGCAGCGGATTGCACATTCATCACCACTGTGGTTTATGACTCACTCGTTAACCACAACATCATTTAGACGTGGTAGGAACCACTTCTCCTGGTTGCTAAACTGTGTAGCCACTGGGAACTGATCATCCACCTCAAAGATCTGCCACCAAATGCTCTACTTCGGACAGAGCCTGCACCACCCTCGTGGGCTAGCTCGAACTTCATCTAAATTTAGAGTTCGTCTTCTGCTTTTTCCCATCAGCCCTGATTCACTTTTTTAGGCATCCTTTTTAGTTCATGACTATAATCCTTGGTCTGAAGCCCTCTCTACTGAAGCCCTATTTTATAGCCCCTCTTGAATTTCCTTTCTTGGTTCTTGTTTTCTGCAGTGAATCTAGGCAGCTAAGTACATAGACATTGTTTAGCCAGTAACTTTCCTTCAGATAATTATCACTTTAGACCTTTCACTCATCACTTACTTTCCAAGCCCAGATCTTCCAAGTGAGGGTCTTTTTTGTCCACCCTGCAGCATACAGACTGATATGGAAGGGTTTACTTAAAAGTATGTGTTGGTTTCAGAATTAGAAAAGCCTCAGTGACAGCATGGACCTCTTACCTCCAAAGCTGGGTTTCCTGATCTCAGCAATGCCCTCCAAGTGTCATGGGGGGACCAGGCACATGTGTGTATGGGAAAATGCTCAGCCCAGTGCTGAGTACACAGACAGACTCTTCTAGAATGCTTGCTCTTGGAACACAGAGTGTGGGGGGCAAAGGTGTTGTTCTCAGTCTGGGAGAGTCTTCGTGGGTTGCCAGGTAGAGATCAGCTTCTATGTGGGCATGACCTTAATCCATTCCACTGACTTTTTGGAACTCAGAAATGCTGGGTTTTGAATCTGTTCTCTTCTCCACCGCTTTTTTTTTTTTTTTTTTTTTTTAAGGCAGAAGCTCTCCAGCTGGGTGTTGTAGTCCATTCTTTTCAGGTCAAACTATAATTGGCAATTCTAAAGTGCACCAAAGCCAATATGTTCAAGAAATAATGAACATACAAAATGCTCAACAGGGAATGAAAATACACACAAGTAAAAGTGGCAGTAGTTTGTGTAAGTTGATGTTCACATCAAGACGAACCCCCCGGGACAGCAGGCTTTGAGATACTGGATATGACTGTTTTCTTCTGACCTTCTTCTCTTGTTAGGAGAGCCACTATCCTTTGTCAGGGAAAGAACCCTACACTGATCTATTACTCTGATTCCTCCCTCTTCTCTCACCTCTTCTATGACCTGTTTTATATTTCTCCAGGCTTCCCTGAAGTGGGCTGAAGAGAACGTTTTGGGGAGTGGGGCCTTTGGGAGTCATTGTAAGTAATACGAGTGTGCACCTCATTGGAAAGATGTCCAATCCCTCTTTTTGTATCTCCCCTCTCCTCTCCCACCTCCCACCTCCTACCTTGTCAAACTCACAATGTGAGGGCCCAGGGGATTCAAGGGTGCAGGAAGGAGAGGTGAAGCATTTTTAAAGGTACCAGGTCCAGGCACTGAACTTGCCATTTTACTCATAGTCTTTGATTTCAATGCCACTGTAATCCAATGAAAATGTATCCTATCATTATTCTATAGATGAGGATGCTGAAGCTCCAAGAGACTGTGTAACTTGTTTACTGTCAAATAGCCAATAAATGAAGGACTGGCATCTGAACTCCAGTAGGTCTGACTCTAGATCAGGTGATCCTTTCACTATCCCTGTTCTATCTCTTGTTCTAACTCTATTCAACAGACCCTATAAACAGTCTCTAAGTGTCTGCTTATCCCTAGTTCAACAGGAAGAAGGATGGGAAGGGATTCAAATATGCTGGATTCAGAAGGTTCTAGAATACCAATGACTGTCTATCACTTTTTGTCAGGGGTGGATGTTCAAGTCTACCCCTGGGTGATTGTGCTCACTACATAAATCTGGAAGGCCTTTCCTACTCTGTCCAGGGTCATAGAGGTTTCCAAGGTTTTTCATTGTAGGAGCAAAGTGATGAGATTAAACTATTATCAGGTGAAACCACCTGCCGTCCCAATTTTAAAATATTTTTGCCTTCGAATGACTTCTCTGGAAGAAAGCGGTTATAAATCCCCCAAATAAAAAATAATAAATGTTCTGGTCTGTGTGTGTATCACAGGGAGATTACTTTGGCATACTGGCACTTAGCAAATGAGAAATGTCAAAACAAATAAACTGCTTAATCCATATTGGATCATGACAAATTGATTTGGAAATCCTGTTTTCTCCTATCAGGTGCTGCTTCAGAGATGGATTGTTTCACATTTTTTATACTGGCTTTGAGGCCTTTGACTCATGTTATTGAGAATAGAAAGGCAATTTAGCTGTTCTAGGAGGTATCTGACAAAAAGCTTTAAAAAAAGTTTTTATCATCCTTTTCCTGAATTGATATTTTATGTCACCTCTGTACAGAGTCATGGTTACATCGACTTTTTATGCTGGGAAAAATACTCTACATAAGTATCTATAACCATTTCTATCATCTTCCATTTATTATTAATTCATCCTGAATATCTATAAAGAAAGTTATCTGCCTTCAAATTATGCAGAATCCTAATAACTTTGGTAGCTATCATCATTCAATTACTGCTAAAGAGATTCTTAATAAATTATTGTATTTAAAACAAACTTGTAAGAAGCTATTTCTTTCCCCATCAAATTAAGACTCGCAAGTTTTAATTTATGGCCATACCTTCACTTGTTTCCTTACATTATTCTTAATCAGCCACTTCCTTATAAGCTCAATAATAAAAATAGATAACAACATAGAACATACTGCTTTGCGTCATCACATATCCCCCTGACACTCACACCAGCTCTCTAAGGTGGATACTATTATTACCTGCATACGAGAGACGAGCAAACTGATACACAGATTGAGTAACTTGCCCAAAGGTCGTAGGTGATGAATGATAGCCCCTGGATTTGAATGGCGGTGTATTACCTTAATACTGTATTACCTTAATACGTGTAGGAAGGAAACTCCAAATTCTCTCTTCAGAGTCCAAAAGCATTTTAGACAATCATATTCTTTTTTACTTTTTTTTTGCCAATTTAACATAATCTTAGAGCATAACAAATACTTGGGATATGTATTTCTCAGGCATACATCATTATTTCTTATCAGTGTTGTCACTGTGCGGGCCCATGGGGGGTGGTTGTGGTCACAGAATCAAAGCGTCATGATGCTGTGAGCAATGTCATTAGTGGGACAAGAGAGATGTTACAGAGCAAGGAATTTGTGTTCTCCTCCAGTTCTCCTCGTCCCCCAGATGATCCGGTAGGAAACACCAGCAGTCGCATCAGCCTGTTCCATGTTCACTCTGACTTCTGCTGAGGCTTAGGTCAGTCCACTATGTTCCTGTGGCAGCAGTTCCAGGGTAGGCCCAAGGGCGACGCCCCCACACCAACACCATGTAGGAAGACAGGCACACACCCCACAGTGTGAAGAGTCGTAAGAACGATGCTCCATTCCAGAGGTTGCACAGTGGTGACTGGAGGCCAAGTATGGCACAAGGGTGTTGAGTTTGGATCGCTAAATGCCTTACTTTTTGAAAACTAGCTGCGATGTTTAAAAAACAGGAAGTTTTTTCGTACAGCCAGATCTCCTTTCCCTCATGAAACATTGGAAGAGCCGGCAACACTAGGTTCTCATCCACAGATACCAGCCGACCTGGAGGCAGATACCCTGTTTGGAAGATTTGTTCATTTTTCATCTCATCCCAGCCTCGCCATGCTCCATTTTCTTGCTAACTCACTCATTTTGTAACTTCAGGGGCCAGTCATTGGCCTTTGAGTTTGCAATGCCTGCCTCTGCAAAGTTTTTGTTCTTGATTCTTGTGATAAGTAAATTTCTCTGATTACATTGTTTTATGGTTAAGTTTCATATATTAAAAAAAACATTGTAGAAGAAACATGGGCTTTGCAGTGAGGCAGATCGGGGCTCAAATTTGGATCCTGGATGTGACTGGTTCAATTACCTTGAACAAGTTCCTTGCCGTCTTTGACCATCAGCTGCTTCCTGTGTCAAATGGGAAA
The DNA here is from genome assembly GCF_922984935.1 of Meles meles. Taxonomy (NCBI): domain Eukaryota; kingdom Metazoa; phylum Chordata; class Mammalia; order Carnivora; family Mustelidae; genus Meles; species Meles meles. The sequence goes on from NC_060079.1 coordinate 77,815,074, forward strand.
ATTACCACCTGACAGAACTGTGAGTACATACTTGGCTTCCAATCAATGTTGTTTCTCTCCACCTTTGCTCCTACACGTGGTGTTACAGAATTTGGGAGGGCAAAGATGAATAGGACATTTTTCACAGTCTCACAGTCTGGTGAGAGGTCTGGTGATATGCGTCGTTAACTTCGATCACTTGCTTAGCAGACTTCTCCACTATAAAGTTACCATTTTCCCTTCTGTGATTAGGATACAATTTGTTGGAAAGCATTTGGAGATATCATAAATATCTTATGTCTCCTCAACCTTCACTCAGCCACTTGAGGATCCAGAAATGATTTTTACCTGAATAAATTTTTATTGTGGTGGCCAAGACAACATCTGAGCAAGATATTGGGACTTAGGGAACACAATCAGTGTTTTTCCTGACAGGGTATGGTCAGGCCATTTTTGTCCCTAATGCATCACAGGATATCTTTGTTACTATTTCTGCAGTGAAGACAATCCAATCTGCCATTCATCTTGGCACTACTTACTCATTTTTGCTGGCTTGGGCATAGGTCAAAAAGAGGTCCAGCCCCCTCAGTGTGGTGGGATGGGAAGAGGAACACCTGTGTTCTTTCATTTCCGTGGTTGGATGTGGTAAACTGATTCCCACCAAGAGGATAGAGACAAGGAGGCCTCAGAAACATGAATGTCACACTGGCATACCTACAATGCTCCTTTAAAATCTCTTACACGTGAAATCCCGTATCTGCCTGAGCATTGAGTCCTGTATCTTTTTAACTTTTTTAAGGGTCCTAAGTAAGTCCCTTTTATAAATGCAAAACACTCTAATGATGAACTTTTTATGGTAATAATTTAATTATTCACTCGCATTCCTATAAATTATAGAAAATTCAGTTATGTATGAGTGGAAAATAAATACAGAAGAGTATAGGAAGATTGGATTATTTTTATTTACTTTCTGCCAGTTTCTAGGTAGAAAATATTGACAGACCTATGTTCGCATTATAAAAATGATACAATTTGGTGTTCAGAAAAAAGAATAGAAATATTTCCATAGTTTTATCTTGCCTATAGCTCTGAATTTAGTGTTACTTTTAACATATTCTTCTTTTACAACATGTAACTTTATACTACTTCTAATTATATGGGATATATAATTTTACCTTACATTGTATCACAAACTAGTCCCATAAATTTATTCTCATAAACTATTATGTAGCCTATATAATCCTTACTTTTAATATATGCATGAAATTTAATTGAATGCATGTAATAGTGTAGTTGGCCACTCTTCTATAAGATGTTTATTATAAAAATTTCTATAGTGAACATTGCTTTGCATAGTGCTTTTATCTATTTAAGATTTTTTAAGGTAAGGAAGAAGTATTTCACAGGAAAAAACTTAAAAACTTTTAATGCATATGATTAAATCAATTTTCAATATACTTTGGGCACTTTTCATTGTTAATGGTAACGTATTAGTCTGTTAACCTGGTAGTTACAAGTCTTTGCTAAATTTCTATGTTAAAAAATCCCTTGGATTGGAAATATTTATTGCCATTGGCATTGAACATTTAAAAATGTTCCTTATCTTTCCTCGTGTATAAAATTTGTCTTCTATACATCTATCTATTCTACTCTCAGTGCTTTTCTTAGAAATGTGTTTGAACTCCTTATATATGAAACCAAATGTTCTTACCCTCCTCAGCCTATGGCCACAAAGTAAGACCTAATCCAGAAATAATTCTACTATGAATGGGGCCATTTCAGTTTGACTGACAGAAATCAGCAACTCTCCAGGCCTCCCATTAGAAACTTCAAAGGCGTACCTGACATTGGCCATGGTCCAGGGTACCAGCTATGGTACAGAGTAGATACACAACTTTGGAGTGCTTTCTGTCCCACCCCTTAGAGAATCTTGCTCTGTTGCTGGCTATCAGAAGAACACCAAGGGCCACACCACAGATGCTGCCTTCGTGTGTTCCCAAACTTCTGTTCTTCCAGGTGTAAGAGAACTGCTAGGTTCAGAGGTGGGGAAGAATGGTCTTCCTCCCAGTTTATCACTTGGTCCTCCTAGACTTCAGGAGCTTAGAGTCATTCAAATTCTATTTGGACTATTCCGCTCAATTTTGTTTCTTACTCCTTTCACTACAGGCTCAAAGCCTGATCTGGAAACATGAGTGAAAAAACCTTCTGTTTAGTTTTTTCTCCCTCTTTGAGGACTCTCTCCTCCAATCAAAATCTCTTCCTCATTCATGAACCGAGAGCTGTTGACCATGTTAATAGTTGCAATCATATGACCCAGGGGTACAATAAGTCCCAATCATGTTATAACATAATATCTGCAATCCCTTGTCTTTCTCTACCACCTGATGATGAAAGAGTCTTTGCATATTTAGCTAATTGGCCTCCTTTTTGCTGATCCTTGTGAGTGGTGAAGACAAGCATTAGAAAACTGGAGACAACAGTCAACAAAGAAGAGGGAGGTAATATATAGATGAAAAAGAATATGATCTTGGAGTATGGCAGATTTAGATGAGCTGATCCAAAGAGAGGACTGAAGAATGAGGAGGACATGACCTTATGCTAGAATTTTAAGAGCATAAGAAGAGTGCCTGAGCATTGTAGAAATTGGGGATTTTGTCTTCCCGCATGCATTTCCTTTTCCACTTCTGTGGACTCTTGTTTCTTATATTAAACCTGTCTCATGTGGTTTGAGTTATGTAGATGTATCTTCACCCCAACATGGAGGTGGCATGTGAACCTAAAGTGTCAGTTATAGAGTTCTTTGGAACATTTGCTGGAACTATTGGGAAAGGGAAGGGCTTCTCTTCTTTGGGATCAATGGCTGTGATGACTATGTGGTCCCACAGGAGCTAGTGACCATCGTTGCCACGATGTTGTGAAAGCCTGCGGCTAGAACCAATACAGAGGTGAGATGAGCCTAGTGACAGAGGAAGATGCCACTGGGGGCTCTGGATTCAGCAAGGATAGGAGCAGGTCCACTCCTGGACTTTCCAGGTATTTGAGAAAAGAAATTCTGTATTTTCTCATGTTAATTTGATTGAGTCCCTGAAAACCTGTAATCCACAGAGTTCTGACCACTCTGAGATGAGAGGTAATGGCAGGGTTATAGAAGTTTTGCTTTGTACCCTTGTTGTCACCTCGGCTCACTTGGTTTCCTTAACTTCAGTAAAAATGTACTTTGCTGTTCAAGGTTTTTGGTTCTGGATTTGCATCTCTTTTGAATGATCTTTAAAGATGAAACCAAAAGCTCATCCAGGCTATCGAAGTTAAGAAGTGTTTTCTGTATGAGCAGTCTTTGGCCTCTAGTTCAGGCAGCTGGAAATACCTAAAAAGTGATTAACCCTTGTGGCAAATATCTTTTCCTAAGGCTATCTGCCAATTTTCTTGCAAAGGGATTTGAGGGTCTTCTAAGAATGTACATCATGGGAAGAAGGACAGATGGGTTGAAAAATAGGATCAGAGGGAGTCAATGCTTCCAAACAGAAATGTGTTTTTATTTATAGCTAATCATTTTATTTAGCTTTATGTTTCCAGAAAGATTTGGGGTTAGAGTTGTTTTTCCTGACCAAATAAGTCATAGAAATTCAGTCAGGACAAACTTTAATCTGGATCTAGTTGCTGATGGGAGCATAGTATAAAAGTCCATGTACGTAGCTCACTAGATTAGTTACACAAAGGTGTTACATGCTGTGTTCATCACAAGGTAGACTCTGAGAAGGTGCTTAGTGAACAAAAAGTTTGTTAAGGTTGTTCTTGGGATCATCCCCTCCAGAAGAAAAGAGAAAATAGCAGGATTGCACTGAGAGAGAAATCAGGCCAAGCCGTAGTCTCTGTGAGGCCTCAGGCAGCTCTCTGTGGTGCTCTGAGTCAGGGAGGACCTTTCAGAGTGGTCTTGAATGGGAGAAAGGAGCTTGGGTTGCCCTGGCAAGGGGGCATGTCTTTGGTGAAACTGCTTTCTTCAGGCCCCACCTCAAGTAGTATAATTATTTAAATAACTGTCATTCTTGCCTCCCAGCTAGCCTGTAAATTCCATGGAATCTGGAATCCTTGTTTGAATCATACTTCTTGCTTAAAAACTTAACATTGGGCTGAACACAAAGTAGATGCTAAATGAGGCAAAATGAGTAAATGGGTGGTCAGAGTTTTGAGGACCATGTAGAAATAATAGCACAAATTAATACCAAGAAATAATTTTGTTTCCACCTTGGAAATATAAGAGTTGAGGAACCCTCGCTACCTCTCCTGTTAGTAGATTCAAACCACTGCTGTCTTTCGGCTTTTCCCGATGCTGTTAACGTCATTGGTCCTGGAGCTGCGAGAACTGTCCTGTTGAAGTGTAAGTCAGATAATGTTACTCTCCTAGTGAATGCCACCAATGGCTCCTGATTGTTTTCAAGGCAAAAGAAAGTGTCCTTCCAATGGCCTGCAATACCCCATACAGCCTGTGCCCCCTTCCTTTTCTGACCTTGACTCCCATGATTCTGCACCCCCATTTTGCTTGGCCACAATGGCCTCCTTGCTGTTTCCGCCCCTGGGCCTTTGTATGGGCTGCTTCATTCTCCTGGAGTGCTTTTTCCCTCCATACCCACTACCTACCTCCTCACTCCCTTAAAATATTTGCTTACTTGGGAAAAGTTTACTTTGAAACTTAGAATCTCAACTGTTAGAATTCCCCCAAAACTTGTGGTTCTAACCCTACACTATTTCCTCCCCACCCGCAACCCTAACAGGCTCTATAATATGCTTTTTATATTGTCTTGTCTTTTCTTAATCAGCTCTCACAAGAATGTGAGTTCTACAAAGGACACAGTGTTTTACTGTTTTTGTTTAGTTTGTCTACTGCCTAGAACAATGCTTGGTTCAACCAATACTCCTGAATGAATGAACGATGGACCTTCTGCTTAGAGTTTAAGTGTGGGGCAGATTCCTCCTGGTCGTGAAACACAAGGAGAGTCAGCAGACTGGGAGAGTGGGAATATTCCTGGGCAAGCTTGCCCATGGAGACACGTGGTCTCGGTCCTGAGCCCTGTGCTTCTATCTGCCTCATTTCTAATGCATCTGAAGGCTGGATCACTACTTCCCTGGTCGGCGGGTGGGAAATGCTTCCATCCCTAACCCAACGGGTCCTGCACTTAAAGTGCTTAGAACAAGGGCTGTCTGCTATTTTTAAACCAGCATGCCACAGATCTTGGCCTCCAGAGAGAATTAGAATCTCTTTTGTTTCCAAAGTCCATACTCCTGGGAGAATCTGTGGGTGTTCTTCCTTGGACCAGTGGTTCTCCCCTCTGTTCAACCAGTGGAGAAAGAAAATAAGGTTGGGAATAAGGTGGCCAGACAGCTTGAGGCCACCCCTGTGATGTGCTTGAGGCTAGTTTAGAGAAGGACAACTGTCTTCTCCTTAGGAATCACATTGTCCCCCAGGTCTTGTGTCCCTGCTTCTCCCTCCATCTCCATCTCCTTGCCCTGCTTTTCTGACTCCTCCTCCACTGTTCTTTGTTTTTGGTTAGCAATGAAGCTCAGGCAGTGCTAGTCTAGGGCCCAGGAGACACACTGGTGGAGAGTCTACCTGGCCCTGCCTTTCAGTTTCTGACACGGTGTAGGTCTCTTGGTCTTGTGTGGCTGAGGCCACAGACTCCTTTGTTGTCCCTGGACACTTTTCACTGTGTCTCTTATGCAGCGTGTTAACCCCACAGGCACTGCTCCCTGCCACAGCCTGGCTAAGGACTCTGCTGCTGGAATGGGGTCCCCAGCCCACTGCTCATCTCTCCTGATCATAACGGCCTGGGGGGCAGCAAGCAGTAATCAAGTTCCTTTAAGACCTGCCTTCCTAAGAAAAGGGCTGGTTGGTTCTGGTCCATGCTCGGCTGGCATGAAAGGAATTGCAGAGATTGAGGCAATGATGTTCTATGGTGCCTTTTCAAAGCAACCTTAAGAAATCATTTACAAGCACTTGATATTTTCCCCCCTTTTAAAATTAAACTGGTAGATGATAAGCATCGGCAGGCTTTACCCAAGCCTGGCTTCCTTCCATTTTTTTTTTCTCCCTTCAGACTGGGAAACTCAAAGGATTATGTAAATGTGTTTGTTTTAAGTCTTGGATGTCTTCTCTGGGGCATCGCCCAGGTTTGGATAAGAGACAAAAATAAATTTCCAGGTCATTTTTTGAGTGCTTGTTCAGGTTGGGCTTTGTGTTCTCATAAGAGGGCATTTTAGCTGGACGTTCTGCTGCATTCCTAGAAAATGTCCTCAAATCTTGAACTGCTCCTGGGGTAGAGAGGCAGTTTCATATGGGGGTGCTGGGAGCACTTCCCATGAACTGAGAGAGGAAAAAAGGCACCTGACACTCCTGTTAGGCTGCACAGACCACCTACCAAGTTGACTCTGTGGGCTGATCTTTTGTACACAGAATAGATGTAGTGATGCCTGCTGGCAGAGTGAAAACACTGTTAAGTGCAAACCAAGGCCCATCAACTAAAGTGGAGTCTGAACAAATGCAAAGGTTGATACATGGTGCCCTGGATGCATGGGGGAACTGAACTGTTTTTTCTGGAGGTCCATTAGCGGATGGGACCCCCCTCTAGAAAGGGTGAAGCCAAGGGACTGGATGAGATTCCTGGACCGACAGTGACAGGCAGAAACTGTAGAGTTTATGCCAGACCCAGGAGCCTATGGCAGAGCCGAGTGGTCGCTGCCTGGGGAGGAGAGAAGAGCAAACACATCGATCCTGGGACTGGGTTCAGCTGCCAGAAGACAGCAGGAACGAGCTCTCTCTCCCTCTTCTGATGGAGGAGAAATTAAAAACCACAACAAATTGAATATCACCTGTGTGTTTCATAGTCAATGTGTAGCTGTTAATTTTTTTTTTTTTCTGGTTGCTTTTACTAGAAATGGCCCTGCACTATGACATGCTTGTGGTGTGATCAAATAATGCTTCCTGCTTTCTCTCTAGATGGGACTCAGTGTTATCTAAGTAATTTAGTTAAGATGACATGTGCAAGTGCTCTTTTTTTTATGCCTGTAGTTTATGTTTAATGATTTGAGTGTTTTTAATACAATATCAACGATTTAAAACTTAGAGGACTGATCATGTGTTTTGTATGGCTCTACGATGAGAACTTAAATTTCATACTGGAGGAAAGTCACACTCTCCATCCCTCCTCTGATCTATGACTTCATCTATTACTGATTTTAACCTATAACTTATTTATCAAGGAAACTCAGCTATATGCGGTGGAGAAAAACCGAGGAATTTACTGCAGCCCTATTATACTCTCCCTCAGACTGTTAGTGGGTTTGCCAGTGTGGCCCCTGAGCTCTGAAATCTGATGAGGTTTCCTGGAGACTCCCCAAAGTGCCAAGCAGACAGTCCTCCCCACTGAAGCTCCACTGGACCCATTGTATCTTGGGATTTCCTGTCATATTTGTTTCAAAAACCATCTATTCCTAGTTAAGAATAAGTTTGCACATTGTTTCTGTATCACACTGAGTCTTTACAGCATTCCTGTGGGTTCACGATGATTTCCATTTCATAAATGGATGATTCAGGCTCAGCGTTGTCAGCTGGCCTGGAGTCACAGAGATTGATAAATGTTCCCCCAGCCCCTGGCAGCGTTTCTCTAAAACTGTTCCCATTGAAGTAAGAAAAGTAGCCTCTGAGAACTTATGTAAGAAGTTCATACACAGGGTGCCTGGGTGGTGCATTGGTTGGCCATCTGACTCTTGGTTTTGGCTCAGGTCATGATCTCAGGGTCATGAGATTGAGTCCTGTGTTGGGCTCTGTGCTCAGTGTGGAGTCTGTTTAACACTCTCTCTCCCTCTCCCTTTGCCCCTCCCCACCACACTCTCTCTAAAATAAAATAAATATATTTTTTAAAAAGTTCATACACAAATACTTATGCGAGTTTCTCATAAACAATTTTTAAAAACATTTTATTTATTTATTTATTTAGTTGAGAGAGAGAGGGGGAGAGAGAACATGAGTGGTGGGGGGATGGCCAGAGGGAGAGGGACAGACTCCCGCCTGAGCAGGGAGCCCAAACAAGGGGCTTGATCCCAGGACCCCTGGATCATGACTTGAACCGAAGGTAGACACTTACCCAACTGAGTCACCCAAGTGCCTCCATGCATGTTTCTCATAAAAGAGCCCCCAACAGTCACTCACATCCTCATTTATCACTAGGATGATGGATCTGATTACCAGATTTCTAGCCACTCATTCAGCAGGTTCAACAAATGTTTACTGAGTCAGAGGTCAAGTAGAAGTCTGTTTCAACCCAGAGTGAGGCCGGGAGGGTCCAGGGAGAGCAGGACAGACTTTGCCTGCCTTCATGGAGCTTATAGCAAAGGGAAAAGATGATAAATTTACTGGCAGTTTTGAGACCAACCAGCCCCTAAGCAGATAAGTAGTATGAGTCGGATAGATAGGAAAGAGTTACCCAAAGCAAATATTGGCTCAACAAGCCAAGATAGGGGCCAAAGAGCTGGAAGGCAGACAGAGCCCATGGTTTCAGCTCTCCTGAGTGACGATAAGAACAGCTCCATGAAGTCTTCACTACGGCCTTATTAATATTATGTAATTCTTCCAGCAAGCCTGTGAGAAAATAGTAACCATTGCACGTATTTACAGATGAGAGTGCTAAGTTCCAAAAAGTCAAACAACAACTCCCTGAGGTTCAAAGCCAAGGAGCAGACAGGGGCGTCTTGAGAGGAAATGGCTCCACAGAGCCGTTAATGCTGAGGAGCCGTGTGGAGAAATCAGTCCCTTTTACTGCAAATCTAGTTTCTACTGCTTGTTAGACTCAAATTGGATCCCCACGCTTTCTTTCCCTTCTTGCTGGAGGCCCGAGTGATTCTGACCAGTTCTTTTCGTCTCTAAAGCTCACAGCATCCTCCTCAGCCTTGTCGGCACCCCCTCCTGGCCCTCCACAACTCCCCTAAGACATGTGTAGGGCTCTTGGGTTCTAATCTAGAGCACGAATCACAATGGGGTTATCGGTGGGGAGGGACTCAAGCATGTTGGGCAGGTCTTGAACTTAGGGAGCCTTTAGTGCTTGGGATACTGACTAACGGTCATGTCCAATCTATTAAGACAACTTCTGCTGGAGGCTGCATCTCACTGTCTTTTATGTCTGTTTGTGGGCTGGTTTTATAATGGGGTCATAACAGGAGAGGGCAACGGATGGCTATTTAAATGCTTGCTTCTCTCTTGTGAGCAATTGCAAATTTTAAAACTCTTCAAGGTCCCTGCTTCACACCGGTGTATGCTTCTTTCAACAAAGTTTGTTTTCCTGATTTGAAAATGGAATTAGGCTATTTTAAACATGTTTTATTCCAGCCTTTACTATTAAACAATAATCAGCCATGCTTAAAATTCTAAAAAAAAAAAAAAATTTGATGTCATTGGGAGAGGGCACTTAAAAATGTGTTTACACAGCCTTGTGTGGATTCCAAGTCAGAATAAATTCCTCAGGCTCCATGCCCATCTTTATAATTTTAAATAAGAGGTTTTCAAATACCTTAGTCAGGGCATGAAGTTTTTAACTTTTAAGAGAGAAAACTATTATCTTCGTAAATGTTATTTTGATTTATCAGACATCTCAGAAGCAATCCAGGCAGCATTTATGCCTAGCTTATTGTTAATTTATTATTTATTAAATACTTCATATATGCTAGGCACTGGAGAGATCCAGAAGGGCCTCAAACAGGCAAGATACTGGTTTCATTAAATTTATATTCTAGTGGAAAGAGATAGATAATGCTATAAAAAAGAAATAAAAGATTAATTTCTGATAGTGAAAAGTGGGATGAAGAAAATGGGATAATGTGATAGAGACCCAACTTATGGCTGGGGGAGGGGAGTCTAGACCAGACCAGGGAAGGCTGTTAACAATGGTGAGCTTTCAGCAGAGACCTGAATGCAGAGAAGCCAACCCGGGAAAGGGGTTTCAGGCAGAGAGACTAGGAATGCAAAGGTCTGAGGCCAAGGGCTGGCTTTGTGATTTCAAGGAACAGAAGGGCTCATGTGTCTCAGGTGATGCACAGTGAGTAGAGAGAATTCTGGAAAAGGTGAAGTAGGGGAGAAGGCTGGGCCCATAAACGAGGTCCTGATATGGGTTTAGTCTATATGAATTAGCCAGCCACTGGAGAGTTTTATTCAGGAAGCTGACGTACGTTGAAAAGAGTTAAAAAGATTACTCTGGATTACGGGGGAGTAAAAGTGCAAACAGAGAGCTTGTCAGGTAGTTAGGAAAGTCCAGGCAGGATAGGAGGGTCGTGGGGCCAAGGAGGAGGCAATAGAGTTGGGAGAAGTGGGTTAAGTCCAGGTGTATTTCAGAAGTTAGAGCTGCTGAGATTTGCTGGTGGATCACATGTGGGGAGTGAAGAGAGGAGAGGAGAGGGAGGGAGGAAGATGTCCAGGCTTTTGACTCAAGCAACTGTGAACGTGACTGGCTGCTGGTGGTGTTTACTGAAATGGGAACAGCAAGAGAGGACTCGGGGTATAGATCACAGACTCTGTTTTGCAGTGCAGAGTGGGAGATTCTTCATGTACATGGAGCGGAGGTCATGGGAAGAGGAGGAAAAATGAGAAAAGGGAAGCTGGGAGGGGCAGGTGGTCAAGCGAGTGGGGAACTAGTGTTGTCATAGAAAACAATGGAAGAAAGTGGTCCAAGAAGGGAGCAGTGGCCAAATGCACTGTGGAGAAGGAAAAATACCATGATGGTTGAAGAGGGACCACTGAAACTCCCAACATGGAGTTCGCTGATGATCTTCGTTTGGTCAGTTTATAGACAGAACAGAAACCCAACTGGGGCTCTATTACATTATTGGAAATGTTGGAGATGCAACATCAGTTGTGGAGAAAATGACAGTGAGAAGGTAGAGACAAAATAGTCCGTGGTCTGTTGGAAGTTATTCTGTAAGGAGAAGTATAGACCTTGGCTGGTCAAGGTAGTTGTGTGTTAAGGTGGAAGATGTATAGTATATTTGTATTTAAAAGGAAATTTCTAGTATTGAGGGAGAGTTAAGGATGTAGAAGAGAGGGGGAGATAAAATAATTTCTGATAATAGCTAGGCAAAGTCTTTGTGAAGTGTGTTAGGGTGGGATGAAAAGCACCAAAGGAGGTATAGATTTTGATACAGTCTGAACCACTTGATCCAGGCCACAAGGAGGGAAGGCAGACAACAGACATAGATAAAGGCTAGTCAACTTGGTGGTATTGAGATAAGGGAAGTCCCTCATTGCTTCTATTTTCTCACTATAAAATGATTAAAAACAGACCTAAAGATAGAAATATTTGTAGACAAGTTTTAGGGAAAAATCCATTAAAAAATGTAAAAGGGTGTGGACGGCAGTTTGGTTGCTTAAAAAGGTAAACCATCAAGCTCTCTAGAATGATCCATATTCCTGGGGTTCTCCAGGACTGAGGTCCTAAGCAGAGGTGTCTTGTTAGACGTCAGCATCTACTGGTGAAGTCTGGACACTGCAGCCCAGAGCTGCTGAATATTTGCCATTCAGAGCTTCCTACCGCAGAGAGACTAGAATTCAAACTCCATTTCAATGCCCCATATTTAGATTTAGCCTTCTTTCTTAACTTTTCCCGAAGGTTCTAGAAATGTTTAGCATAGAAGGTAGCTGCATGGAAACTCTGAATATGAGAAAGATGCCAAAGGAAAAGTGATTAATAATTAAGAAACCACCTTTTAGCTGATTTCTGAGAAAAATATATTATTTGAGAATAGAGTTCTTATAATGAAAGTCTGTAGGATAGTAGAACTCTTCAGAACCACAGGTAAATGCAAGAAGCCTGATCCATTAATTATTCTGTCCTTCCTATGTTTCCAGCTCCTGCTGAGTTGGCCTTTGTTACTTCACATACAAATATATTCAACCCTTCCCTCTTATGCAGGAAACCTCTTACTACTTTCTGAAGTCTGGATTGCAGACTCTTTCCCTCAGGCAGTCCCTTAGATATTTCTGTCCTTGAGTGCTTTTGTTTGACATTTTCTCTCCACACTGTGCAATTTTCTGGACAATCTTATCTCACCAAGGGCTTCAGTTATTACTTACACCCTCTGATGAGTCAGATAACTCTAGATTCCTCACCCCCACTGCATTTGGGGCATAAGTAGCTCGTCTCCTGTGGGTACCTCATCTTCAGTTCAATCCAAATAAAACTGGATTTGTCATCCTCCCCACCTGTGCTACCTGTGGTCTGAAGGGTGGTGAATGCAATCTTCTTCCTTACAGCTGCCTAATCAGGAAACAAAGAAATTATGATCTCTATCCATTACCTCTGACTTATACCTGGTCCTCGGTATGTTTCAAATACACCCCCACGTTTCCTTCTCTTTTTTTCTCCCAGACTTTTGCCAAAGAAGTACTAACTGGTTCTTCCACATCCAGTCATTCCCCTCATAGTCCTCTCTCCATCACTTCCCTCTCTAATCCCACGTCTTGTTTTTCTTCTACAAGGTCAAGCTGTGATTTAACCAAACCACTTACCTGTCTATAAGTAGGTCAGACTCTCATCTCTGTGACTGGCTTATGCCAGTCTATTTCTAATTAATTCATTGATTAATAATTCCATCAATTAATAAACTCACCCACCTTTTTCATGTACGTTATTTTACATTCTATTCATTTATTTTTCAGCACCCAGGTTCTCATCTAAGGCATAGAAGAGAGGGAGCCAGGAGAACATTCACTTTTCATTAGGTGGGATTCTGGGTGCTGCCTCTGAGACTGAGTCGGGTGTTCCTCTTCTGTGTGCTCACATCGCGACCACAAGTCATCATCGCACTACTCAGCACAGTAGGTTATCGTTGACTGGCTTGTCTGGAAAACCTGGGAATGGAGATTTAGGGGTCTGGTCCTCGTCTCTCTGTCCCAGACAGACACATGGTTGCGGCTCGATCATAAATACTGAATTTGTGAGGACAGGAATGAAAGAAGGGATATTTGAACGATCTTTCCCCCTCTCTTTCTTTAGTGGTTCAAAAACTACAGTGTTTTTAATGACCCATTTATATAGGTGTCCAGATAGCCTGCTATAAAAGCACTGCTATTTGATCAAGGGATCAGGGGGGCAGATTAGATGGTCTGTTAAAAGTTCCTCTCAATTCCCTCTTGGTCATATATCCAGGGATATGGAGGGTTATCCGAGGTGACGAGGCTGGCAAAAGATCGACTGCAATCCTCGGCTGCATTAACAGAGAGAAGCGTGGCATCCAGTTCACACAGGATAATGAGCTCCCTGTACTCGGCACTACTAAACCCACACTGGGCGATTCGCGACAATTCTGGGTGCCTGCCTGAGGACGGAGAGCATCTCTCTGACATGTATGTGGAGAGGTCAGTGGGTAATGAACCCTGTCTTACATAAGCAATGGCTAAAGGTGCTGCGGTTGTTCGGTAGGAAAAAGAGCCATCAGCACAGAAACAAGCCTTCGTGTATCTGAGATCTGCTGTATGGAAGAGGAATTAAACTTACTCCATTAAGCTTTCAGAGCCAGGCTTTTTGGGAAGAAATTACCCACCAAAGAGATTCCAGCTAATTATAAGAAAGAATGTTTTAACCGTTGAAACGGGTGCCTTTTATATAATCGGATGTCTCAGAAACGGTGGTGTGCAAGAAGAATGATTACTATTTGGTAGACAATCTCTTCAGGTTTTTCAGATCTAAGATTCTACTATTCCAAGATGGCAACCTTATTTTCCTCATCTCCAGAGAGGATTCAAGAATAAATGGAATTTAAGTACATTAGCAAGGAATGTAGCAAGAAAAAAGAAATTCCTGAAAGACAACAATATTCATGATTTGGTCTGTGGGAAGCCTTAGGAAATCTCAATTGCAGATTAGCTTGAAAAATAGTTTGGATAGTCATTTATTAAAATAATTTTGTTGCTTGTGCTCAAAGTCAGAGGAAGTTACTAGGCAAGCTCATATTACCTCCAGCTCATGGTTTAATTTGACCTATATAATGTCTTTCCCCATAGCAAGACTGTTAGTTTTGAGCATGGGGATATTTTAAATTAAGGCAAACAATAACAAAAAGAATAAATTAAAAAGAAAGGGCAGAAGGGAGATCAGTGGTTTATCAATTCATCAACTGTATCGCTAAGTAATATGTTAAGGAACTTCTCTGTAACATTTTACAGAAACCTAAAGTGCTTGTTTTTAAATAATCATTCTTGTTTCTAAAAAAATCATTATGTTTAATCTTAACTCTTTACAGACAAACAAAGTATTTTTAAATGTCTAAAGGTTTTTTTCATTGAACTAATTTGTATCCTTTGTGTGGCATTATGCAGACAATTTTATCTTAACAAACCAACAAATTTATAATTTATTTTGGTCTTGAGGTATGAAACTCCAATCACTGTTATTTTTACAGTTTATACTATCTTCTCTTAGTGCACACATGTACATTCTATTATCATTAATAAGAGTTATGTAATGAAGGCATTTACTCATTTGTATCTAATACACTTCTCAAGGTTATCCTGGGTGCGGGAGTTTAATGAGTACCTAATGAGAATTCTAGTATCACTGATTAAGAATATCTATCATATTTGTGATAAGTCTATCACAATCTACACTGGGAAGCTAGTAAAAAAATTAGTCCTAAATACCTACTTTTGTTATTAATCAACTATGTGAAAGGCACTTTGTGTTGACAAAGTTATGACCTTTATTTTAGTCCATTAAAACTTGAAATCTGCTAATCTCATTAAGTAATTCTTTATAATTAAGTTTTCACACAAAATATAGACACTCTTGTAAGAGCTATCATATGTGACTGGAAAAATTGGGGTCTTATTTTAAACTAGAACTTTTACATAAAAAAATCTGCCTGCTTAAAACTGACTTGAATTTTTTGCCTTTGCTTTACATGGTAATTTAAAATGGAAAAATCAGTAATCAGTGAATATATTGTGAGTGAAGTCAGTCTGGATAATTCAGAACAGCCTTATCATCTCTCCATTAACATAGGTTCTTACTTGTACCTCTTAAGGAAGAAAAAAGCATTTCTCATTACGGGAGATATTCTGAAAACCACAACTAATGGTTTGATTTGAATCTTTTAATCTGTTTTATTTGCTATATTTTAAAAAAATCAAATAAAATATAAAGCTGAATTGTTTAAACAAATTTCTCAGTAAGATTATACATTTTCAAAAAAAAAAGATTATACATTTTCTGTTAAACAAAGTTTTGACATTTCCATTGTTCTTGACTTTGTACTACAAGCAATGCTTCCTGTACTGACTATGGTTATTCTTTATTCTTTTTTTCTTTCTGTAAAGCATTTACTGAAAAGTTTCTTTCCCACAGAACTGATAGGCTAATGGCTGTCCTCCTATGTTATAAAATGATAGTTGTAATTATCAAATTAGGTGATACCTATACAAGTGCTTTATAGACATAAAAGACTTTATAATATGTAATTTGTTTTTGTTGGTTATCAGTGAAAATGGGCGACAAAATCTGTAGCTTTTGAATAAAACTTGGTAGGTTGTGATAGATATGTGGAATGAACAGTTTCCAAGAACCAGCATTCTCGTGCTTGCTCTCTGTCTCCCTGTGTCTCTGCTTCTCTCTCTCTGTCTCTCTCTCTCTAAGACATAGAGCACAAAACACATTTTAACTAGATGCATTTTTATGTATACTTCCTATAAGTGACCTAAATCCCACATGGGCTGAATGCTTGGTTAGAAAAAGATATATACCATCATTCAGATTGATACATAGATTTCTTAACCCATGATGATCAAGAGAAGCATGTGGGATATTGTAACCAGTGCCCCAGGATATGGAATCTGGGAAATCAACCTGAAAATAAAAATCATTTTTATTATTTTATTTTAAAGATTTTATTTGTTTGAGAGAGAGAATGGGCAGGGGGAGAGGCAGAAGAAGACTGAGAAGTAGATTTCCCACTGAGCAGGGAGCCCGATGCGGGGCTCCATCCAGGACTCTGGGATCATGACCTGAGCTGAAGGCAGACGCTTAACTGACTGAGCCACCCAGGCACCCCATTCTTATCATTTTAAAAGTGAATACAAATATCGTTGCAAGAATTGATTAGCTTTGCCATATCCTTTCTGGAGCCAAAACAGAAGAATCAAGGGGGAGAGTTCTTTGGTGCAACATTCAGAGTAGGAAAAAAAGGAAAATCCAGAGTAAATGACCACTGAACATCCAAGTATAAAACAGTTATCAATACTGTGCTGATGCCATAATTTTATTTATGAATACTTCTCAAGCGTCATGAAAATCAGTGAATATTGGACTGAATCATGGAATCCCAGTGATAATCACTGAATTGTCAATCCCCATTTCCTTCTGGGAAATACATTTTACTTTGTTTATAGTGGGAGACTTTTGGTATACCCATTATGGTGGCAAAGTGTTAGGGTCTCTGATCCCCGTTTTTCTTTGTCTTGTACTAGATCATTATTGCCTGTAACAAATTTGATACGGATTTCAAAATATGTAGGATTCAGTATATGTCTCAGGGTGACATGCACATGAAACATTCATATCTCTAACTTAGTTTTATATCTCTTCAATTAAATGGATGAAAAAACCTTGTCTTGGTAAAGGTAAATGTGTTGGAGAAATAAAGTTACTGCTTAGCCTCAGATCAATATCACTTATTAAGAACCACTTAAAAATACTTTTATCTTTATGATTTACATATCAAAAGCATACAATGCATAATTATATGGTTCTATGAATGTTCACAAAGCATACCCACTACCTAAATGGGGAAATAGCAGCCCTCATGAGAATACATAGAAGTGGTAACGCCTTAACTATGACTTTACGCCAAGGGGAGTTTGGCGTTTTTCTCTCCATTCACTGTGATTCCTTTTTCAATCAAAGGATAATCAGATTTACTGAAAAAGCTGATCTAGAAAAGTCATCGCTGAAGAAATGCAAGAGTTAACAGTGAGACTTTTCCAGTCAATGACTTTTATAGCTGATAACGCTTTCTGTACGTCTGCTTGGTCATTTGCACTGTCTTTAATGGTTCTGAGCATTTGGCATTTTGCCTTCAAAATGTTACGGAAATCATATCCAGATTTTTGAAAGCAAATCTGTTAGGATCAGCATTTTTCTGAAAAAGTCTCAAAGAAATGATTCAGTCACAATTTTAAAACTTAATGTGTTTTTTTCTGTGGGGGGTTGGGGACTTTTACAAACATTAATTTGTAGACCAGGTGCAGTGGGATATCTTGTGCTAAGTAAGAGGCGTAGGTCAAAATTTCAACCTCTATGACTTGGGGGTATTCCCATGCGTACAAAATTGCATGGTTCAAGCTGTTAAGAGCATTTATAAAGTGATAGGGCTAACCTAAAAATCTCAACTTTTCCAGAAATTTTTGGTTTCCTGTTGAACTCAGTAAAATGAGAAAATCAGGACATTCATAGAGGATGAGTGGCACAGAGAAAACTAGTGAAAACCACGAAACCCTTTTTAAAAATTCTTTGCAGTGATTTCTCCATATACCATAGCAATGCTCTTGTAAGATTCTATTTAATTCAATGCATGAAAATATTTGCTTTTATAAGCCACTGCCAGAACCACAGGTTTTCTATTTAATGATACAACAATCCACTGAAAAGTGGAAAACTTGACTGTTTTGTTTTAATTTCTTTTCTTCTCTTGCTTATTGACTTAGAAAACAATAATTGAACTAGGTAATCCTTTAGGAAATCCACCAACATCCAACATTGAGCTGATTCACCTTGTTCATGCATTTAGGAAATTTCTTAAAAATTTTACAGTTGCACAAACACATATAATATAATAAAACAAAACATAAATGGAAACATTATACTGAGTAAGAATAAAACAGAAGTAGACAAGTCAGATGAGTTTAGAAGGAAAGTTATTTCACAAAAGTGCATGTAGCAGAACTTGTGTAGGGCTAGAAGCTAAAAGCCTGCATTTCTTTAAAAATAAAGACCAAACAAGATAATATTCTCTGTTACAAGATTTTTTTCCCTGTCTCTAAGACCCTCTGGCTAATGACAGATGTTACCTGCTAGTGTCCAGGGAGGGGCCCGATATCTGTGGACAGTTTTTGAGCCTCTGTCTTATCCAGCTGTTTTAAATGTATTCCTTCCATATTCAAAACAATTTTCCAAAGGAGATACTATCATTTCCTTTATGTAGATGAGGAAATGGAGCCTTAGAGAACTTTTGTGACTTACATAATGTCATAGAAGCAATGAGCTGAGTGCCAGAGAACTGAACCCAAGTTTCTCTGAGGTCAAAGTATATGTTTTGCTCTATATAGAATTTTGCTTTTCAATCCACAACATTTTTTTTTAAACAGCCATTGTAACTGTTGTAAACTGAACTACAGCACAGTTCAGCTGTATTAAATGCATTTATAATGTGCAGTCATCCTCCCCATCCATCTTCATACATCTTTCCACCTTGTAAAACTGACGCTGTAGCTATTAAACAATAACGTCCCCCTGCATGCCCCCACCCCAGCCCCTGGCAACCACCAGTCTTCTTTCTGGGTCTACCATTTTGACTTCTTTAAGTATCTCACGCGAGTGTTTCACTCTTGCCACCTTCAAGATTCTTCTTCCTTTTTTAATCATTGGCATTTGAACGTTCTCTTATAATGTGTGTTAGTGTGGATCTCTCTGAGTTCGTCTTACTTGGAATTTGTTGAACTTTTTGGGTGGAAGTATTTATGTTTTTCATCACATTTGGTAGGTTTTCAGGAATTACTTCTTCGAATATTTTCTATGCCCCTTTCCTTCTCTTCTCTGACTGGGTTTCCTAAAATGTATGTGTAGGCCTGTTTTCTGGTGTCCCACAAGTCTCTGAGGTGATTTTTACTGTTCTTCAATCTTGTATCTGTTCCTCAGACTTGACAGTTTCCCTTTTATTTTTTTTTAATTAATTTATTTATTTTCAGCATAACAGTACTCATTGTTTTTGCACCACATGCAGTGCTCCATAATACGTGCCCTCTCTATTACCCATCACCTGGTTCCCCAACCTCCCACCCCCCCGCCCCTTCAAAACCCTCAGGTTGTTTTTCAGATCCATAGTCTCTCATGGTTCATCTCTCCTTCCAATTTCCCTCAACTCCCTTCTCCTCTCCATCTCCCCATGTCCTCCATGTTCTTTGTTATGCTCCACAAATAAGTGAAACCATATGATACTTGACTCTCTCTGCTTGACTTATTTTGCTCAGCATAATCTCTTCCAGTCCCATCCATGTTGCTACAAAGGTTGGGTATTCATCCTTTCTGATGGAGGCATAATACTCCATCGTGTGTATGGACCACATCTTCCTTATCCATTCGTCCGTTGAAGGGCATCTTGGTTCTTTCCACAGTTTGGAAGAATAAACATTGTTAAAATGTCTATACTGCCTAGAGCAATCTATACTTTTAATGCCATTCCGATCAAAACTCCACCAGTATTTTTCAAAGACCTGGAGCAAATAATCCTAAAATTTGTATGGAATCAGAAGAGACCCCGAATTGCTAAGGAAATGTTGGAAAACAAAAACAAAACTGGCGGCATCATGTTACCTGATTTCAAGCTTTACTACAAAGCTGTGATCACCAAGACAGTGTGGTACTGGCATAAAAACAGACAGATAGACCAGTGGAACAGAGTGGAGAGCTCAGATATGGACCCTCAACTCTATGGTCAAATAATCTTCGACAAAACAGGAAAAAATATACAATGGAAAAAAGACAGTCTCTTCAATAAATGGTGCTGGGAAAACTGGACAGCTATATGTAGAAGAATGAAACTCGACCATTCTCTTACACCATACACAAAGATAAACTCGAAATGGATAAAAGACCTCGACGTGAGACAGGAATCCATCAGAATCCTAGAGGAGAACATAGGCAGTAACCTCTTCGATATCAGCCACAGCAACTTCTTTCAAGATATGTCTCCAAAGACCAAGGAAACAAAAGTGAAAATGAACTTTTGGGACTTCATCAAGATCAAAAGCTTCTGCACAGCAAAGGAAACAGTCAACAAAACAAAGAGGCAACCCATGGAATGGGAGAAGATCTTTGCAAATGACAGTACAGACAAAAGTTGATATCCAGGATCTATAAAGAACTCCTCAAACTCAACACACACAAAACAGATAATCATATCAAAAAATGGGCAGAAGATATGAACAGACACTTCTCCAATGAGGACATACAAATGGCTATCAGACACGTGAAAAAATGCTCATCATCACTAGCCATCAGGGAGATTCAAATTAAAACCACATTGAGATATCACCTTACACCAGTTAGAATGGCCAAAATTAGCAAGACAGGAAACAACGTGTGTTGGAGAGGTTGTGGAGAAAGGGGAACCCTCTTACACTGTTGGTGGGAATGCAAGTTGGTGAAGCTGCTTTGGAGAACAGTGTGGAGATTCCTCAAGAAATTAAGAATAGAGCTTCCCTATGACCCTGCAATTGCACTGATGGGTATTTACCCCAAAGATACAGATGTAGTGAAAAGAAGAGCCATCTGTACCCCAATGTTTATAGCAGTTTCCCTTTTCTTATCTTCAAGTTTGCTGATTCTTTTTCTATTGTGCAAATCTGCCTTTGAATTCCACTAGTGAATTTTTTATTGTGGTTCTTGGACTTTTCAGATCTAGGATGTCTTTTTGGTTTCTTTTTAGGTTTTCTTTCTCTTTATCGAAATCTCCATTTTGTTCATGCATTATTTTCTTGACTTTTTCTACACATCTTCCTTTATTAGCTCTTTGAGCATTTTTGAGACAGTTGTTTTAAAATTCTTTGCCCAGGGGTCACCTGGGTGGCTTAGTGGGTTAAACCTCTGCCTTCGGCTCAGGTCATGATCCCAGGGTCCTGGGATCGAGCCCCACATCGGCCTCTCTGCTCGGCAGGAGGCCTGCTTCCTCCTCTCTCCCTGCCTGCCTCTCTGCCTACTTGTGATCTCTCTTTCTCTGTCAAATAAGTAAACAAAATCTTTAAAAAAAATTCTTTGCCCAGTAGATCTGCTATCAACTCTTTTTCAAGGACAGTTTCTGTTGATTAATTTATTTTCTTTGGGATGGCACATATTTGAATCCAATGTAATGGCAACTCTGGGAATCAGATTCTTCCTCTCCCCGAGGGTTTGCTGGGTTTTGTCATCATTTTGGTTTGCTTGTTTGTTGTTATTTTGATTGTTACAGGTTGTCTTTTTGTCCAGGATCAGCCTGCGGTGTAAAGTTAAGGTAATCTCAGTTCTCTTCCAAGCCTGTGCCTTTCTCTGGTCATCTGCAGTCACATTTTAATTTTCCTCATCCTGCAGTTGTTTTTGCATGCCCTACTCTTCAGTGTCTGGTTCCCAAAAGAGGAAAAAGAGAAAAATAAAGGGAAGTGAAACAAAGGACGCTGACCCTTCAAGTTCTATGGAAGTCACTTCAGCTGGAGAAGGAGGGTCTTGCAATAGTGGGGAGATGCACCAATGGTGGGTGTCCTCCTCTTTGTCTACCCCTCTGCGATTAGAGGCAACATTAGCAATCACAGCACAGATTTCTGATACTCGAATATTTATCCCTTGATAAGATACGAGTCCTTTTTGCTCCCCACCTGGCTCCCATAAGCTGTATGCTAGCTGCTCCAGGAAGATAGCTGCCAGCCATTGGGGTAGGGTTAGGGAATGGTAGTGCTAAGAACTGGAATTGACCACAATTAACCACAAGTTATCACTCAAGTCTTCCTCTGGAAGTTGCAACCCTTCATTAAACTCCAGAGCTCCAAAGTAGTTACAGTGCATGGATGGTGTAAGTGTACCAGGTGGGGAGACAGATCCCTGGTGCTTCCTACCCTTCTCAGAATCTTCCTGGAATGTCCCTGAATGCACACCTTTTGTATCTTCATTTTTTTGAAGATTGTGATTATTTTTGTAATTTGACTTATTCAGGACTGAGTGAATATTTTCTGGAAGACTTAGTGATGCTTTGGTGATGCTTAATACAAGGAAGCTACAGGCTTTTCTCCAAAAATTTATTTAAAAAAAATCTAATCAATGTTCTGGCAGGAGGGACTGCAATATTCCAAATATTACCCCAAATGTCTAGCTATGAAGGAGGGGTTATGTAGCTCTTTAAATTTTAGTCTTTAATCTTATAAAGCTTAAAAATCTGGTTAAATAAGTCCTAAGTATGGAGAAATGTAAAAATGAAATATTAAAATAACACTTAAATACAAAAAAATAGAAGAGCTATCAAAAACGGTATAAAATAAATTGACAAATGAGTAATGCGGGCCATAATTGCTATAGGATTTCAGAGGGAGACATCGCTTTTATGTAGCTGATTGGGAAAGGCTTTATGAAGGAAGCAGGGTTTTAAAACTCTCATCTCCAATTAAATGCTCAGGTTTCTTTCTCTTTTTCTTTCTTTCTCCCCCCCCCCCCCCATTTATATAAGCTCAATGGAAAACTCCATGATGAATCTCAGACCCAAGGAAGTGGTGTTCAGGATATTGGGCTATGCACTCCAACGACCTTTTAGATTGCAATAAATGAAACAATGATGCATTGGTGTGTGTGTGTGTGTGTGTGTGTGTGTGTGTGTGTGCCTTGACAATTGCAAATAATTGTTTTGAGGTTTACAGACACACAGTAGAGAAAACCATTATACTTAGCAGTTGGCAGACATGAACAACTTTAAAAGAGACCCCTTGGGAAGTAGAGAAATAGTACTTTCCTCAATGAATAGCTAAGGAAATTGAAACACAGAAACAGCCACCAGTTTCCTGTGTATGTCTGTTAGGGCTAAAGGAGCGAGTTTGAAAATTTAGTTCCTGGTTTAGTACCTTGAACTTGAAAGGGGTTGGACCACTTAGTAGGCATGTTACCCTTATAAAACCCACTTTAGTCATTATTTCGTTGTCCATTGGTATGATGTATTTCATATTTCTATTATAACGAGAGCACATTTTGATCCTTTTTGCTTAATAAAATGAGCAGTTATTTCATAGGTTAATTCCCATGCTGTTAACACCTCATAAATTAATGTATATTTAGGATGAGATCATCTTGCATGATTAGTTCTCACCTTTTTTTCCCCCCAAACCATGCTTGAACACCTTTATCAGACAGCAGTCTGAAATTCACCTTTTCTACATTCTTAAAACTTCTGCTACTATAAGCTGGTAGCACCAAGGCCACCACGGATTTTTAAAAAATTTTAATCAGACACTTAAATGGTTTCTCAGAAGCTTTCCTTTCACATGGAGCCATATGTGAGTAGTTTGATTATACTTTCTTATTTTTTTAAGAGATTTCCAGAATAAAGTGAAGAAAGTTAGAAAGCCTTGAACACCAGATGAATTCAGTGGGCTCCAAGAAGGTGCTCTGGTGGGAGAAAATGGCCAGGAATTGATGATTCTTTGAGATGATTCTTTGATGATTCTTGAGAAGCTTTTGTCTTCCTTTTAATGTTCTCAAAAGCATCAGAAGTATTTAAAAATCAGGCAGTGAGTAGATCTAAGTACAAATCAAAATTTACTTCCTTCCCTTCAGGTTAGACAGATTTCATTTATCTTTCGAGGTCTGTGCAAAGGTGTACGTAGACTTGGGAATCTATGAATGTTCTTTTAATTATTTCTCCTCTTCTTGCTTCACTCTGCAAGTCACTTAGCTGATGTGTTGCCCAGCTCAGGAACCCAGGGGGGCTGTCGGGAGAGCCTGATGTTTTGGGACCCATGAAGAAATCTGGATGTGTCTCTCAAGAATATCAATGATCTATACTGTAGTGAGGGGTTCGGCTATTATTATTCCTGTTACTTTAATTCACAATTGAATTCTTACTTCGGTGAAGGCAGGGACCATGTTATATAAACTTTTTGCGCGAGTGTGCTCCTACAGTACCATTAGCACAGACTGGGCCCAAAATTGATGTTTAAAGAATTATCTGTGGATACAGGAATTAGATGATATGAATTATTTTATACCAACAGTTTTTTTTTAAATTTTGCAAAATAAGTAAATATTTGGAGAGTTGTGAATCCCTGCAGTTTCTAAAACTTCGATTTGAATTTTTCAGAGTCCCATTTTAGCACAATATTTCACACAGAATAATGCAGAGAAAAAGACCCTACAAATAAAGGAATCTGTGAAAATATTAGAGCTGAAATTCTGTAATACATTCTCACTTAATTCTGCTGATCTTTTTGTGAAAACTCAGTATAAGAAAATTTAAAAAGTAGATTATCTCAATTTCAATTGTCTTTGGCTTCCTGATATTCACTTTGACAAATGAAAATTATACATTTATTTCATATTTAAATATGGAAATTATGGTAACAATGTCATCCTTTAGAGAACTCAAAGTCAAAACCATTTTTAGGTTCTTTCTGGTTTACTAAAAAAGTCATTTTCATATGATGTGTTTTGGATTTACTAAGTTGTACATTTCACTGTTCATGCTCTTTTTTTAAAAAATGGAAACCTATTTTCAACATTTTGAGGAACCTCCATGCTGTTTTCCAGAGTGGTTGCACCAGCTTGCATTCCCACCAACAGTGGAGGAGGGTTCCCCTTTCTCCACATCCTCTCCAGCATCTGTCATTTCCTGACTTGTTAATTTTAGCCATTCTGACTGGTGTGAGGTGGTATCTCATTGTGGTTTTGATGTGAAGTGTGTAAACCTGGCGATTCAAAGACCTGTACCCCTGGGGATAAAAATACATTATATGTTTATTAAAAAAAAAAATTTGGAAGGGGAGGCGAACCATAAGAGACTATGGACTCTGAAAAACAACCTGAGGGTTTTGAAGGGTCAGGGGTGGGAGGTTGGGGGAACAGGTGGTGGGTAATGGGGAGGGCACGTTTTGCATGGAGCACTGGGTGTTGTGCAAAAACAATGAGTACTGTTACGCTGAAAAAAATAAATAAAATGGAAAAAAAAACGGAAAAAAAAAATGGAAACCTATACTTTAAGTTCAATCAATGACTTTACCAGGTAGGAGTGTTTTCCATTTGTAGGCCTCCTTCTCTTCTACACCTTTTGTATGGGCAGCTCAAATTGCATTACAAACAGTTCACTCATGTGTTAAGTATTTTTGCACATCTGTACAAAGTGACATCTTGTTACACACATTTTCTTGAGGGAACTAAGATGCAGCTGGGTCAAGTGGGTGCTCCCGAGATATGCCACGCAGGTCATCTTGAGTGTGATACCTTGAGATATGAGGGGCTTAGTAGAGCTTAGCTACTCCAGCGAAATCCTTAATACTTCCGAGCTTATCTTTGTGTTCAAGGAGAGAATTCTCACCATTCCCTTCTTTTAATGTGCAGCTATTTCTGGGGAGAGTAGCCAGTTATGCCGTAACTATTTATTGTGAATTGTTTGGGGCAAGTTGAGATTCTTAGAATACAGGCACACCTCGTTTTATTGTACTTTGCTTTATTTGCTTCTGATATTGCATTTTTTTTTAACAGTTGAAGTTTTGTGGCACCCTGCATCAAGCAAATCTGTTAGCACCATTTTTCTAACAGCATGGGCTCACTCTGTGTCTCTGTGACCCATTTTAGTAATTCTCACAATATTACAAGCTTTTTCATTATTATTATATTTTTTATGGTGATTGTGATCAGCGATGACAATGTATTGAAAGCTCAGATGATGATTAGTGTTTTTTTAGCAATCAAGTATTTTTTAAAATTGAGGTATGTACATTTTTAAAGATATAATGCTATTGCACACTTAGTAGATGGCAGTATAGTGTAAACATAACTTTTTTTTTAAAGATTTTATTTATTTATTTATTTGACAGACAGGGATCACAAGTAGGCAGAGAGGCAGGCAGAGAGAGAGGAGGAAGCAGGCTCCTCCTGTGGAGCAGAGAGTCTGATGTGGGGCTCGATCCCAGGACCCTGGGATCATGACCTGAGCCGAAGGCAGAGGTTTTAACCCACTGAGCCACCCAGGCGCCCCAGTAAACATAATTTTACATGCATAGAAAAACCAAAAAAATCATTTGACTCACTTTGTTGTGATACTTGCTTTATTACAGTGGCCTGGAACCAAACCTGTAATATCTTTGAGGTATGTCTGTATTGAAGAGGCAAGAGGTGAAAAGTAGCATTGTACCTAAGTCAACATTCCTTCATATGAACTTGTTCTGAGTGTCCTTGATGAATTGTGCAGTCTGAATTTTCCAACAATATGTTCGATTTATCCACACTAAGAAGACTGGTGTAGCACCATGTTCCCTCAACAGCCATTTGTAGGAAAATGAAAGCGTTCTGTGGTCAAATTAATTTGAGAAATGTTGAAGTAAAGAAAATCAAGTAGTATTGTTTCCTATAGGTCTTTGTGGAAAATTCTAGGATAGTCAAAGAAGTATGACATGGGGGGAACCTAGTTAGATTTACTACAAGTTTAGCTGTCAGAAATTGGGTACATTAAGGTAATACACTTAGACTCTTACATGCAAGACACAGTCCCACATAGTTACTCCTTCAATGGCATGAAGTCATTGACACAAAACACCAAGCAGAGTGTCTGGAACATGGTGGGTACTGCCAGAATATTGTTTTCTCCCCCTCCCTTACTTTTTCTCTTTTTCCTCTTTGGAAAATCAAGAACTTAAGATCAGTATTAAATAGAAATTAATATTTTGTGATTTTTCACTTTTATCCATTGGCCAAGAGATCTTTCTAAAGATTTTTTGTTATCATTATCTTAGTAGGAAATATTTTAATCCTTCCCTGTGGCACACTTGATTATTATCATGCTTCTGAACATTTCCTGCAAGATACTTTTATATGAACTTATTTATGTGAAGATTCATATTTAAGTGATATGGTAAAAGTTCCTCATGGGGCGCCTGGGTGGCTCAGGTCATGATCTCAGGGTCCTGGGATTGAGTCCCGCTTAGCAGGGAGTCTGCTTCTGCCTGTCTCTCTCTTTGCCCCTCTCCTGTTTGTGTTCTTTCTCTCAGAGAGATAAATAAAATCTTTAAAAAAGTTCTATATAAAAATGTATGGTAAGGGGCGCCTGGGTGGCTCAGTGAGTTAAAACCTCTGCCTTCGGCTCAGGTCATGATCCCAGGGTCCTGGGATAGAGCCCCGCATCGGGCTCTCTGCTTTGCAGGGAGCCTGCCTCCCCCTCTCTCTCTGCCTGCCTCTCTGCCTACTTTGATCTCTGTTTGTCAAATAAATAAAATCTTTAAAAAAAAATGTATGGTAAGCTTGAAGTGTTTTTAAGATAATTATTATTTGTCTTAATGTCAATTGCTTGGAAATATGCAAATATAGAAATAGAATATTAAATAGGGTGATACTCAGATTTACTTAACACAGTCTGCAGGTTGTCCTAAGTTGGATATAATTTACCTCTTGTCTAAAACCAAACTTTTTAAGATTGCAGCAAGCTTTAAAATTTTCATAGGTTTTTTTTTTCTGGTCATCTGAAGGGAAGACTAGGTTCCCAAGACATGCTTATGTGTGTTTCTTAGGACTTATTTTTAAAGGAAAATTGAGGTCAATGATTATAAGAAGTGACATTCATGAACATTTGATGAAAACTAAGAAATCCTCCAAAGAAAGTTACAACTTTACAGTTATTGAAAAAGACTCTCTGACAAGAAGAAAAATGATATATGTAAACTTTTTTGAAGCAGCCATTTTGTTTATTTTAGTGTAATTTTTTAGAGTATCTTTGGGTCGATATGACACTTTCTGGTGGGTCAATCTGAGAGAACCAGGTGAACAAATTTTGAAAGATGAAGGTACTCTGCATGTGCTTTGGCATTATTAAGTCCCCCCTTTCATTTTTAATCACTTACTGAGGTGTCATTTCCAACTGTATTTTTTTTTTAATCGTTCCAGCCATAGTAATGGAGCAAAAGGCCTTTTAAATGCTCTTAAAGACAGTATTGCAAGAAGATTGGCACAGATTCAGAATAACTAGATGTGTATGTTCTTTTGATAAAGAGACTGGCTTTCAGAAACATTTCTCAGCTCATTGTGCAAAATTGTTGACATTTTGCCATTGTAATCCTTTTAATGTTGTAGACCTTTGAAATTTGTGTAAAGGTTTTGCTTCACATCAGAGCAGATGAGACTATAAGGAGCAACCAAAAATAAAACCTCTGAAAGCGTGCCTGGTATTGTAGGGCTTTGTGATGGTATCACAACATCTATGTATCAGTGAACACAAATTTAGTAAAAAAAAAAAAATCATAGTTACACAGAGAATTCCAGAGAGACTGCTTAAAGTATGATAAAAACAAGACCCTCAAGGGGGACACACTAGATTTGGACTGAGTACCACAATCTGTGGGATTTATTAAATTTGCCGTTGGCTCCATGAGTACAGGTCAGCACAAGGCAGAGTGAAACCCAGCCCTGGGAATGGTTTTAGTCTGATGTCAGTGGTCATCAGTGGTCAGTGGTCAGTGGTCAGTGGTCCTGCTCCTAATTTTTAGGGCCTGGTTGAGTCTGTCCCAGCGTCTTAGGCCCCAAAATGTCCTATTGAAATCAAGGATTTTTGGAAGAAGTTCTTGAATGGATATTCACCGGCAACTGACACTTTAGCTTCTAGTTCTCTACTCAGGAGAATCAATATATTCAGACTAAGTCCTACTGTTTGGGAAACTTCCCCCTTTCAGCCTCCTTCTGGGGAAGAAGCTGCTCCTCCAACCATGCAAACGGGTTTATTTTAAGGACGTGTAAATCCACAGTCTAAGGATTGCGTACCTTGTCCATGCCTGGGAGGGATTGTGAGCCTTCCTTCTCTTCCAGCCTTCGGCTCACGTGCTTTCCATCCAACTAGCCTCTCTCTTCTTGTAGCCCACCTCATGTGACTTCCACAGGAGTCAGGCATCCCCCTCGCTCTGCACTGTTTGCATATCTTACTTCATAAGAAATCCCAAACATTCAGTGCAAACTTGTCCCACTAATATGCATTGAGTAAAGGAGCCAGTATGGCTTCTTATCCTGTTCCAATGCCTTTGTCTCTTTTTGCTCAGAACACACCGGCCACCCTAATAACCCGCATGCTATGCTACTGATCTGCGCCATTTCTCTGTCTTCCCCCCAATTTAGTACTGATTCTTCTGCCACAAGCTCAATCCTTTTCACTCTTCAGAAGTTTTTTCTTTTTTCTTTCTTTCTTTTTCTTTTCTTTCTTTCTTTTTTTTTTAATGTCTTGGTCTGTGCCATAGTTTCTCAATCTCAGCCTTTGTGACATTTAGGGCTGGATAAATCTTCCTTGTGGGGGTGTTGTGTGAGCGGTGTCCCTGGCTTGCACTTACCAAATGTCCATGGTACCTTCCCCC
This sequence comes from Meles meles, assembly GCF_922984935.1. NCBI lineage: Eukaryota > Metazoa > Chordata > Mammalia > Carnivora > Mustelidae > Meles > Meles meles. Next base: position 77,844,403 of record NC_060079.1, read on the forward strand.
AGTGTGACAAAACTGTCTCCAGATATTGCCAAATGTTTCTTGGAGGATAAAATCACCACTGCTGGGAACCACTCGTCTACACATACCCTCTAGAGTTCTAGAACCTCTAGAACCACGCAGACAAATCTGTTCATTGCTTCATGGAGTTGTTCCTTTGACAGCCCTCCGTATCCCTCCTACTGGTCATATCTGTGTTCTGGGACTGCCCCTCACCTGAGTCAGGAAAATGTTCAAACCACCATCCCTGAGGTCCCCTTTTGCCTCTTCTTAACCATAGAACATGTGGGAAGTTTTCACTGCCTGAGACCTGCCTTTAACTTGCAGCATCTCTTTGAGCCTTGTAGGTGGGATGTAGAACAATTATCATGCTTCATGTCTTTACTTGCATGGGATTCTCTGAGCGCAGGAGTGATCAAATATAACACTGGGCAGAACATGGGGGGAAAGTACTGGAGATAATTGTGATTGGATTTAATTTCTTGGGTAAAGAATGAATTTTTTACATCTATTCATGTTACATCTTCTTAAGCCTGCTGTTCTGCATGTGTAACTTTGATTCCAATTGGAATTTAATAGGAATAGGCTGAGGGTCAAAATCTGTGACATATTTTCTCCCTCTCCTTGTACTTAATTCATTACACACCCTGAGTGCTTGTTCACTCCATACCTTCTCTGTCAGTTGGCAGTTATTTCTTACTGCCCTTCTAATTATATTCCAAAATCTTTTTACAGTTTCATATTTGTCTTGTTTTCTAGCCTGGTTACAGCTAAGAATATATTTTCCACCTGTATTTTAAAGTGTTTGCTTTTGCCACTGAGTATTTGTTGTACACTGATTATTTTTCAAGATTTTTTTTCCCCCAAGAGACAGGCTTCTTACCATCTGTTGTATTTAGATGACCGTGCCTTTAACTCTTTGGTTGTTTCTTTTGTCTCTTTGACAAATTTAGAGCAGCTGTTTGAAATATTTAGTGTTGTGTCTCTCTTTCTGAAGTTAAAAAGGAAATGTCTCTGTGAACCTCCCTTCTAAGGTTCATGGTGTATCAGCGTTTTCTAAACAGGCTCTCTCCTGGGTAGAGGCAGCCGTGGGTGAAGACCCACTTTCTCTGAGATAAAAATACCTTTGAAAGGCTTCTTAACTCTGCTCATTTCCCCCGATACCATTTCTTCAGTGGGCTGGAGATATTTTGGCACCATTCTTTGCACACACACACACACAGTAGGACATAGGATGGTATGCCTCCCAGATGCACGAACAGGCAGCCTCATTTGACTGTCCCAGCCAGTACATAAAGAGAGGACCCCTGTCTCCCCATCTCCATGGGAGGGTAGGAGCCTAACTTCCACTAGCTCCAGTTGGCAAATCTGGATGGTTTTGTAGGCACGAACATCTCCCCCTGCTTTTTGTAATTTTTCACTTTCTGACTCTTCTGGAGTTCTGCTGTACAACACCCCCCATACCTCCCTCCTCCCTTTAGAACATTCAGTCACCTCTGCACAAATGGAAGTTGGGTTCACACTGGATTCTTTCCCCCATTGCAGTAGTATGTCGCTGGTTCAAATCTGTCCTTATCACGTCAACAAATGCCTGACTTTGTTGTCTTTGACAATGATTTTGTAGAACCCATGTTCTGTGTCCATCGGAGGCCTCCATTTTTGTGACATGGGGAGTGGTGAAAACAAAAGGGAATAGAGCTTCTGAAAACAGCATATCCCAATACCATGGTTAGATAGGACCCAAGGTAGAGAGTAATCCTGTGGTTACCAGCTCCCCGGCTCCATGCTGACCTGCTCTTGGAAACTTTAAGGCTAATATCACAACCCAATGCCTGCTCCTCCAGCTGACCCAAACCTTCTTCAGGAGTTTAATTTTGTAGCAAGCAATACAGTTCTATCTTCCACTTCCAACTTAGGTTCTATGCTGGTGACGTAAAAATGATGGAAATGTTCAGGGCACCTGGGTGGCTCAGTTGATTAAGCATCCCCTTCTTGTTGGCTCAGGTCATGATCTCAGGGTCTTGAGATCAAGCTGTGCCTTGGACTCTGCACTGGGCATGGAGCCTGCTTGTGATTCTCTCTCTCCCCTTCTTCTACCACTCCTACACCCCCACCCCCACTCTTTCTCTCTTAAAAAAAATGATGGAAATGTCCTTGTGATATATTTTATAAAATCTATATGGAGAGAATATTCTAATTCTGGAGGTAGTGATCCCCATGAGTTGCAGTTTTTGGCTGACAGAACCCTATCATTCCCCCCTAGCTGTATTGAGGTATGATTGACAAATAAAAATTGTACATAGTTCAGGTATGCAAGGTGATGTTTTGATATACATATTTTTTAGGACAAAATTACCATCTTCTGGCTAATTAACATTGTCTACCACCTTCTGTACTTACCATCATCTGTGTGTATGGTGAGAACACTTGGGATTCACTCTCACAGTAAACTCCCAGTATACAATGCAGTGTTGTTAACAGTCACCAGGCTGAACATTAGATCAGCAAAACTTACAACTGAATGCTTGTGCCCTTTGACCAACATCTCATATCCCCCACCTCCCAGGCCCTGGTAACAACCATTCTACTCTCTGTTACTACGAGTTTGACTTTTCTAAAAAGGAAGTATTCCATATGTACGTGAGACCATACAGTATTTCTCTTTCTGCCTCTGGTTTATTTCGCTTAACATAAGGACCTCCAGGTTCACCCTTATTGTCACAAATGTCAGGATTTCCTTCTTTTTTAAAGGTTGAAATAGCTCTGTTATCTTTCAAGTCTGAGTGTCCTAAGAGATCAAGAGCTACAATTCTGAAACACTTAGCTCCTCAAATGTTAGTCCATTCGTTAAGTAAAACAAACAAACAAACAAACAAACCTGCTAATTGATTTGGTGGGATCTTCAAAATTCACCATCTCATCACTTCCCTGTGCCATCGATTCTCAAAACCTGGGGGTGCTACAGAATCACCTTGGAGGGACTGTTGCAACACAGGCTGCTGGGACCACCCCTTCCCCCAGAGGACCTGATTCATAGGTCTGGGGTGGGGCCAGGAATATGCATTTCTAATGAGGTCCCAGGTGAGTTGGATGCTGCTGGATCAGGGGTTACCTTTTGAAAATCACTGCACTACATAACTCTTAATAGTAGGAAGACTGTGTTTTAAAGGTTAAGTTTTTTGAGTAAGAAACAATGGAGATAGGAACATGTGGAGGAAGGGCGGTAGTTGAGGAAGTTGGATCTGAAGGGGAGAAGCTGTAAAACTTGAGCCTGGTTATGGAAGGTCTGGAGATCATAGAGACCAGCCAAAGCTTGAACACTCTGGCCCCATGGAAATGAAGTTATGGCTGGCAGTGTCCGTGTTGGTGACTCTTCCCCAAAGTAGTTTTAGCTGTGGGCATAAATTTTGGCCCCCATGAGTTTCAGGCATCAAACTTGCCTGCCTACAAGGGCTAGACCAGTGTTCACAATCCTGACTGGACTTCAGAATTACATGGAGAACTTTAAAAACTACCTGTGCCCAGGCCCACTCCAGAGCAACCAAATCACTTTTGGAGGCTACAGTGTGGCCAGTGAAATTTTCAAAAGCAAATCACTCTGAAGATGAAAGGGTCTACCTTCAAGATTCTGGTTTAATTGGTCTAGAGGAATATTTTTTTTTTTAAAGATTTTTTAATTTATTTATTTGACAGAGAGAGATCACAAGTAGGCAGAGAGGCAAGCAGAGAGAGTGAGAGGGAAGCAGGCTCCCTGCCGAGCAGAGAGCCCGATGCGGGACTCGATCCCAGGACCCTGAGATCATGACCTGAGCCGAAGGCAGAGGCTTAACCACTGAGCCACCCAGGCGCCCCTAGAGGAATATTTTTAAAAGTTATCCACCATCTGTGGCTTTTGAAAATGATGGAGGTGACTTTAATGCTCACTTAGGTGTAGGGGTGAACTCTGTGAGGTTAAGGGTTTTGGTCACTGCTGTATATATTCTTAGTATCTAGCACTAAGGACTGCTTAGAGCAATCCTTCAATAAACATGCATTGAATATTTAGTTAATGATTGCTTTGTGTAGTATTTGGCTCTTGTAAGGCTGGATACTGGCAAAACAATATAAGACCTCTTTTTCTCTTGTTGTCAACATGAGTGCTGGGATATTTCTCCCCATATGACTGTCTCATATTTGATGCAAGGCAAGAAAATGAGATGCACTGGGAATATACAGAATTTGAAATTGCTTTTTCATGTAGACCAAAGGTGGATAATCTACAATTCACAGGCCAAATCTGGCCCATTGCCTGTTTTTGTGTACTTATAAGCTAAGAATGGATATTACATATTTAAATGATTGGAAAGACCAAAAGAAAAATAATATTGCCTATGAAAGTCAAATTTCAGTGTGTATATTTTTTTTATTGGGACACAGTCATCCCCATTCATTGTCACATTATCTCTGGCTTCTTTTGTGCAACAATAGAGTTGAATAGTGGTGACAGAGACCATGTGGCCTACAAAGCCAAAAATGTTTATTCTCTAGTCCTTTTCTGCAAAAATTTGCTAACCTTTCACTGAGAGCATAGGCCTCGCTAGATATACACTGGTTATGATATAACATTGCCCAGCTTGGTATCTCTAGATCTTCCAAGCAGAAAAGGACAAGATGATTGTCATATTCAACGAGATCCCTGTGGAACTCTTAGAGAGGCTCATTGCATCACTTTTTTTTTAATTGAAGGACATTAAAATCTGTGAACTAAGGACAACGTGTATTTCACAAGCCCATGGTCCCTGGGGGGTCTTGAGTTTATCAAGAGCTGCTGAAGTAGTCTTTGAGTGAGTGCTGCCTTTCGGTTTGGAAAAATGACCACTCTAATGTATTCATCTATAGACCTCCATCTTTCCTTTTTTTCCCCACCCATTCTTCCTGCCTCTTGTTCTGTAGAGGGCAAAAGTGATAATGGTTTATAAGTTATCAATGAACGCTGAACCTGACTAAATTTTAGATAGGTTTCTTCCTGACTACAGACCCCTGACCTATCTTTTCTTAGAGAATTTACTTTAGAAACTTGCAACTGTAAATTCTTGCCCTGCCCTTTGAGATGTAGATCTACAGCCCAAGGATGTTTTTCTCAAGGACTGGGAGCCACGCCTTTGAAATGACATCATCAAGTAAGATAGTGCCTCATCTCCCAGTATCCGTGGGAGGGTAGGAGCCTAACTTCCATAAGCACTAGTCAGGAAACACAGTGATCACAGTGACCAACCTCACCTGATGTCTTCAGGTAATTTTCCACCGGCTCACCCCAGCACATAAACCTTCCTACCTTTTGTTTCAGTGGAGTCCAGTTCAATCTCTTTCTTCTTATATGAAAGTCTTGACCTCTATTGCAATAATCTTGAATAAAGTCTTTCTTACCTGTTTAGCTTATCTAGTATAATTTTTCTTTGACACCAGTTACCATGGTATTGTGGGTTGAATTTGCCCCAAAAAGGTATGGTACTTATGAATATGAACTTATTTGGAAAGAGGGTCTTTGTAGATGTCATTAAGACATAATTAAGAGGAGGTCATACGGCAGTAGGGTGGACTCTTAAACCAATATGAGTGGTGTCCTTGTAAGAAGAGAAAACTCACAGAGACGAACACAGAACTGGAAAAGGCTGTGTGAAGACAGAGTGATTGACGTGATGTAGCTGCAAATCAAGGAACTCTAAAGATTGCTGGAAATCACCAGAAGATAGAAGATAGAGACCATGAAACAGATTTTCCCCTAGAACCTCCACCTTGATTTTGATGAGAGAACATCAGTGTTGTTTTGTCATCTGATTTTGGAATCATCATAGCAGTCCTAGGGAGCTAATGCACTTGGGACATAGACTTTTGCCTGCCAGCCCATATCCTGTAGAAATATCATCTTCTAGTGTTTTTTGTCAGCACCTAGTGCTCATATCTGGATTCCCATACTGTGCCCTTGTCCATTTCCAGGCTCCTTCCAACACAGATCTGTCTGCCTGGAGTGCTTTAGTCTCACCCCCCACACACTCCTCATGGGTGCTCTGCAGAGTCTTTCCTGTCCTTCAAGGCCTGGCATCTCTTCTGCCGCTTTCCCAGGCAGTTTATTGCCTACTGCTGGGCTTCTCCCATGTACACATTTGCCCTCATATTAGGATTTATTGGTAGTTGTGACTGTCCTTCACTGGACTTTGGAGGGCAGGGGCCATGTTTCATTTCTCTGCCCAGTGGGCTCTGGGAAGATGTTGGTAAGTGAATGAAGCAGGAGCTGGAGAGGGCCACAAGTAAGTGTTTTGTTTTTCTCCTTTTCATAGCAGGGAGGAGCCTCCGGTCCTGTTTAATCCGGTCAGACTTGTCTGCTAGTGAGAGGGGAGTTTTGGAAGGACACTCTGTCTATCAGACGCCACTTTTTAAATACACAATCAATCAGCTTTTCAACAACAAAAGAATGTTCATCTTTTAAAAACAAAAACAAAAACTAGAAATCAGCATGGAGAGCCATTAGTTATAAACCGTTTCAATGAAAATATCCTATGTTCTTCTACCTTGTTGAAGGACTATTAGGGGATATATAGGTACTCAGTAGGTTCTGAATGCTTATTAAAAGGCTAAAAGAACTAAAAGAAAATTAGGTTGGTTTGTGTTGGTGGCTGTTTGTTTAATATGTATGTAGAAGGCAGAGGAAATGTTCCTGAAGGAGTCTGTGCTGGTTCTCCAGGTTTCCAGCATTCCATGATATGTTTATTACCCCTCCAAGGGAGTTTTTTCTTTTTCCTCTTCTGGGACAGGAGGGGAAGGGATGACATAATAAGCAACTGCTTTGGCTAAAGACCATTATTCAAGACCCCAGGACTTTCAGTGAATGTGCTTGGGATCCTGTCTTCGCCTCTCTGAACTCCCACAGAAATCGGCTGCCTTTGCCTGGAGGGGTGGCTTCAGGGCCTGCAGGGTTAGAATCCATATTGACTTTTCCTGATCTTGTCAACTCAACTACTCCTTCCTGCTTGTCTGTTGGCAATGACTTCACCTTCCTTTGAGGAGATGCCTGCTCCCCACTTGGTATGGTCCTGACAGGGTGTTCAGTTATAGGGAGGCTCATCTTCTGCTTTCCACTCCAGGCCCTTAAACTTCCCATCCAGGCTTTTCCTCCTCATGCCTCAAGGACAAATATCACTGCAACAAGCAAGAGCAAAACCAATACACAAGGTAAAAAAGGAGGACTGAGATACTACCTTAGAGGTAGAAGGAGAGCAATCTGAGTATAATTTGAGTGTCTGCCGTTCCTGAGGCTGGACTTCTCACTTAAGGGATCCCACTACCTCCATTTTTGCTTCCTTGAGAACCAGCTGGGTTGTGTTCACTTGCCCACAATGGGTCGTAATTTCAACAGCATCTGAGGGAGGGCTGTGCTGTGCTTGGGTTTCTCATGTTCCACTGAGACTTGAGATCAAAGTCTAAGGAGAAGAGGCAGTCACAGAGATCCCCTGAAATATTTTTGTGGTTGTCAGTTACATCATTCTGAGGTTTCATTTTGCATTTTCTTCCTTACCAGGTAACGTGCACAGATAAATCATGTCTATACTTCCTTTTATTTATATCTTAATGTAACATCAGTAGTGTGATTAGATAATTTGAAATTTAATAGAACTTTCCAGTATGAATCATCTAAGATATATCATGGCAAAATCTCAGAGCCTGGAGACCGAGTAGGGAGGGAGCAGAGTACTCACACACACTACTGAGTCAGCACATAATAGCAATTTTCTGTGTCCTCATAATAGATACTTGAGAATAATTACTGACAGCCTGTGGAGAATTCATCAACCTCGGGTACCAAATAATAAGTTATACTCTCACGGTAACTGTGTGAATTAAGTCAGAAATTCAAAGAATACTGATGATGTCTCGTTATTTCTTTCCCCCCAGAAAACCCAATCTACATAATTGATGCCATAGGTAGAAAAACATTTTTTTTATTATTACATTCTAAATCAAATAGTCTTTAATAAATGAGAGGTGCATGATCATCGGAAACTAGCGGTGGCCATGTGGGACAGCAATAATGGTATCCATAATTCTTTGGCACATTAAAAAAAAAAGCGCCTGTGTTTATTTTCTAAACCTCAGCATGCCACGTTCCAAAGAGAACTCTCCAGTGACTGAAAGAGGTAGACCGGGGCGGGGCTGGGGGGGGGGGTCGTGTTTAGGGAGCGAGACTACTAATGAATTACTGCAGTGAACACAGGCATGCTGCCCAAAGAGTGGCTGGGCCCTGGAGCGTGGAGGGCTGGCAGCCCAGAACCTGACTTCTTCATTCGTGTAGGCTGAATGAGAGCTCTGTAGCTCATGGTGGAAAACTGTGGTAGGGCATTTTGTGATTACTAATTAATCAACTAGAATTTTTGCCTGGTCATATTCTGTTGCTTTCCTCAACAGATTCATTGGAGGAAATTCTATTCTTGGTGTTAATATGCTTTACAACAGATGCCAAAGTAAATTATTTGTGTGTGTGTGTGTGTGTGTGTGTGTGTGTGTGTGTGTGTGTGTATCTGTTTTGATGAACAGATGATTGATAAAGGAAATAGGTTTTGTCTTCTCCCGCACAGAGCTTTGAAATGTAGTTAGTCCCTCAGTGTTCTCCTTTGCACTCAGATGTCATAGCTGGAAACTGTTCAGCTGTCTGTACTAAGGATAGATGCTGGGTCTTGCCCCCTTCGCTTCTATGCTGGACAGCTTCCATCTGCACCTGTCCACTTTTCTCCTCTTGACTCTGTGGCTGGGGAGGGTGACTTGAAGAATTACACCCTCACTCTCTGGCTTCTGGTTGGATCTGGCCAATGGGGAGCCCCACGAAGAGATCTGAAAGGGAGAAGGGAGTGGAGTTGGAGTCCTTAGTCCCTGGGAACCTGCCTGGCAGGGTAACCTCAAACTGGCTGTGATCACTGAACAAAGGTCATGGCTTCACTCAAGATGGTACTCTGTAAGTCTCACCTTATAGGATGTGGCCACTATTTCCTCTTCACATCCCTTTAGACCTCGGGATGGGAATAGCTCCTTGGCCCCCCAAGTCCTGAGATTCTGTATTCTCTAGTGCGGTTTCTCAATGCCCTGCTCCATATTGTAAGGGCTCTTTTATTAACACCCCCTTGTCCCCCATCATCCAATTATCTTAGTGTGAATATGCTATCCATTCCCTGCTGTGATTCTGACTGATCTCTATCAGAGGATCTTTGTCTTCTTGGTTTGATTTTGCTTCTCGATTTCTCTGTTTTATCCTGCTACCCTGCACTGAGTCCTTTCTCCTTGGCCCTCTACTTTTCCTCATGATGGATTATCCACGTTTTACTTTGGAGTCTGAACTTGACTCTTCTTCTCTGACTTTGTCTTTATTCTCTTTGTCATGCCCATTACCATCCATCCACACTTTAAGACTCTCATGATTACGTGTCTCCAGGAACTTCGGGTGTTCTCCACCTCAGCTATAAATTGACTCCACCATTCCAATTTGCGGTTGTCAATACTGGTATTCTCCTGGTTATGAAGCTCATGTCCTGGCTGACACAAATGCCCACATTTATAGGATTTTCTATTCACCACCAGCCTATCTCCCATCTTCATATTCTGCCCCTCTCACCCTTTCTTCAGAGTCTCAGATCTGGCATTTCTTTATTCCCTCTAATGTAAAACACCACCACCACCATCAACAACAAACATAGTCTGGCAGCAGAAGGCATTTTGCAAATTCACAAATTATACTACATTTAAGGTTAGTATTTATCAATTTTTCACACTCATATACATCCATTATCACTGAACAAAGTCCCCCATGCCAGCAGGACTCAGCAGAGAGGAAGGAGCCTCAGAGTAAGATGCAAATGTGGTTGTAGTTCAGTAGGAGGAATGGACAATACTGCCTTGCAGCATGTTCCAAACCTTCCTTGCCCAGAAATATTTCCTAATAGCATCTGCTATCTCTTTTGAGATTTCCTCTGGAAGCATCACTAATGGTTCAAACTACGAAGTGTGAAGTCTTGCCTTCTGACAGGTCACAAGAGCTCCATATTTCATCTCTTCTCCCTCACATCAAAATTGTAGCCTCAAGGGTGAGTCATACAAATAGAATCCCTCATTGTGGTGATGTGGGGTCCAGTGTGGGCACGAAGCAGGGAAAGGGAGGGTGGGAGTCAGCCTACAATCAGGACACAGAAGTGGAGAAGCACAGCTCCTGCTGGTCACCTTGTTCTTGATATTAGAAACACCCAGACAGAGATTTGTCAGGCTAATCTCTCGAAAACAGGAGAAAGGAAGATGTTGGCGTTTCTGTCATTTTTCCTTGCTTTTCGTCTCTTCTTCCCCTCTTCCCCCACCCCCTGAAAAAATTTCTATCTCTAAGTTCTTCTATGGAAGTTATCAGTTAACAAGGTACATAATTTCAAGTTTAAGGCTATGTTTTATAGGTTACATTTTATGAATTTCGGTGATTTGTTATCAAAGTTGGAGTTATCTCACAGTTGTCTCCTCATACATCTTGATGTAGTGCTTCCACAGACTGTATCTTGATCTCTTCAGGGCAGAAGAATTCTGTTCATATCTGCAAGACTCGTAGCCTGCATCCTACTTAACACATAGGAACTGTAAAAAGAAAATTGTACCAGACTAGTTAAATAGCAAGAAAGTCTTTTATTTAAGACTGATGGAATCAAGACAGTTACCACAGGAAAACGAGATTGACCTCAGCTTCACTGATACAAAAGCTGGGAAGGTTTTAAGTCCTGGACTGAGCTCCTGGAAAGGTACTGGAGGACATCAGGGGATGTTGGTCACTGTGATGAGGCCATCTGTGTTTTCTGACTAGTGCTTATAGAAATTAAGCTCCTACCCTCCCACAGAGACTGGGAGATGGGGTACTGTCTTTCCTGTTCACACATCAAAAGGATGTCTCCCAGGTCCTTGAGAAAGACATCTCTGGGTTGTAGAAGATTTACATCACAGAGGAGTAAAGCTTTAGAAAACTGCTTTAGAAAACTGTCAAGTTTTCTAAAGGAAATGCCCAAAGGAAAGGGAGGGCAAGGGTATAGTCATGAGAAAACGTGTCTAAATTTCAGGCTGAGGGGAATGCTGTTAAGGCCTTCTTGGTCAGAACCTATTGGTGATCTTGATTCTATTCTATTTTGATGTTCATATGGCCATCTTATTACATTAGCAAGTAATGCTCACTTTAGAATTCTAGAAAATAGTGTGTGTGTGTGTGTGTGTGTGTGTGTGTGTGTGTGTGTGTGTGGTGTATGTTGGGGGACATTGTAATTTTATTTCTTAGACTGAATATTTCTGGGCATAGTTTTAAAAATTGTGCAATAGAGAAAATTTTAAGTATATGAATTTTCCCTAAGAAGAGATGTATACTCTGAGATCTAAGCCTGTGTCTACTTCCCCACCGTCTTATCTACCTCACCTAACACAGTGCTGTGAACGTAGCTGATGCTCATTGAATATTTGTTTTTTCAGTTGAATGAGAAAATATGGCTCCCTTCCATAACACCCATCAAACCAGTGCAGGTTAGTTTAGAATTTAATTGGCACATAATGGGAAGCACCTGGGTGAGCAGTCTAGGCTGGAGTTCCAGGGGCTACTTCATCATTATGCAAACTTGGGCGAGTCACACAAACTCCCCAAGTCTTTGTTTCGTTATCTGTAAGATGAAGCTAACACCCATTTCGGAGAGGTTGCTGTAAGGATTAAATGAGATGATGCCTATGGAAACCCAGAGGAAATCTCAATGCAGAACGCAGATGTGGCCTGTTGTTGTTCCTGAGTAAGTGTGTATTTTGGTTTCCCAGCACCGTTGCATTATAGGTGAGTTTGATAAAGGTAGCCATAGAGAGCTCACCATGCTGCCTTCTGATTTGTAATAATGAAACCTCATTACGTTTCTGTATAAACTTGTTCTGCTTTAATACGTTATTGGTGCCTTTGTTTCTGCTTAATTGTTTTATTTTTCATGACACTTGGCTTGATTCAGAGAGGGAAGCATTTCTTTGTTTATCTAATTCTTTAATTAAGTTGCCCTACAGTGTGGTTAAGCCAATCCCTCCGGATACTAAATAAGAGAAGCTAATCACAACTACAAAGCCCAAGGCAGAAGCTTCTTTGGGTATGAAATTGGTTCTGTGGCTGATGTGGATTCTACCTGTTGGAATCTGCTGGAATTGGAAGCCTGTGTCACAGATGGGTCAAGCATCTGGGTGTTTCTTAGGCTTCGGAGATTAAAGCTTTAGAGTTCACTCCTCTTTTAACCAGTGATCTGCTTCCATGGTCCTTTGCTCTTTCTACTTGAAGGCCATGCTTTTCATCAAAATGGGTACTTTATACATTATTTAGGATTTCAGTCTTTTTTTAAAAGCACTTTTAAAGTGCTTTTACATCTATCTTCTTCTACCTCCCTAAAATCTGGGTGAGGGAACTGTCCGCATCAGTGCATTTGGATGGAGAAACGGAAAGAGCACCTGGTTTGTCGAAGGTTAATCAGCCAGAAGCCCGTGGAGACAAATTAGAGCTCCGCATTCCCAGCAACCAGCACGCAGGTCCTTCTCACCACAGGAGATGTGAAAGTAAGAACAGACGACTGTGTTTCTGTTCCCATTTCTTGGGCCTTGGCCTACGAATCATACTCTTACATTGCAGAACAAGTGATGTGTGGTCCTAACTCTTAAATAAGCCCAAGCAATGGATCATTTTCCACTTGTTCCCCTTCTTCAAGTTTGTATGTGAATCCCCTACACATGGGGCATTATCAGTGTGCAATGGAGTTCACTGTTGTCAGAAAGTCTCTAGTCATACATTTATCCTGGCGGCCATTTTGTCAATCAGCATCTACCTAAATGAGTAGTCTACGACCTAGGTGGGTGTTGAGGGATATTAAACACAAAATCAAAAAGAAACGAAATTGACTGAGACATAGTACTCACTTTCAAGGCGCATGGGATCAAGAAATGGCATGGGAATATTCTCAGTTCAGAACCTCAGTGCCTTTCGACTGCATTCTTGAAACGACCTTCTGCTACTTTTACCTGCTGTGTATGTGGATAATTTCAAACTCAGTTGTGACATTCAAAACCCTGCTCAACTTGACCCATGCCCTTCCTTTCAGAAATTATCACATGTCATATACATTTTATGCTGGCCACACTGGGCTCCCTGCCATTTCTTGAACATTTCCTTTTCTCAAATTCTCCTCACCTACAAACTCCTCTTACTTGCTCCCTCCCTTTTTTTATTGATTTTTTTTTCCTATCAATATGCTCCAGTAGCTCAATATTTCCGGGGCTTGGACTCTCTATAATAACATAAGTCAAGTCTATCTCTAGTCAGTTTTGTATGTATATGTTTGTCACCATTTGTGAGATTAGAAGCTCCTGGAAAGGGGCTAGGAGAAAGGAACGCATCTGTCTCATACTATCCAATACAAGCAACTTCCAAATAGATGTGTCAGATATAATTTCATATGTTCACTGAACCCCACTGTAATTTTTTTTTCTTCTTGTGCAAATACAAAAACTACATTTTTAGCCTCCCTTATCTAGTAGGTTGGGACCATGTGATTGGATTCTGGCCAGTGGAATGTGGGTAAAGGGTAAATCATTTCCAGGCTGGGGGTCTATTGACCACCTACTCTCTTCTTGTTCTTTAAAGATCCAGAAAGCCATCTTCCGTGAAAAGATGGAAGGAACTCGGATCCATGTGTCATCACTGAAAGAGTTGTCAAGGAGAGCTGCTAGATCCTAAAATGAATGAGAAACATATCTCCATTTGTTATATTATGGAGAGGTTAAGGTTTCTTTACTATGCAGGCTAGACGAAGCAATCTTGATAAATAGGCTTTAAGTACTCTGAGGGCAGGCACAATGTTTGTCTGTCCCAAAGCTGTGTCCAAAGCATTTAACCAAATATCTCAAATATAGTGTGAGCTTAATGAATATGTGTTGAGTAGATTAATAAATTAAATATGTGTTCGTCAACTGTCATGATCTCTTAGTGTATCAGCTGTGAAGGCCAATCTCAAGGCTTCACATTCCAAAAAAAAAAGTACTAGCTCATGGGAAATCAATCCTCTGTTCTATGGAATAATTATTGAGCCATATGTAGTCAGCATGGGGCAAGTTGTTTTCTTCTATGAAGACTCTACTTCTGAGGATTCTAGTAAATGATTTTCCAACATCCTGCTGCTGCTTTTTATGATTAGAATCAAGAGAAAGGATATGGTTAAAGTTGGAATTAGATCTTTAAGTAAGGCTATAAGCAATTAAAGTATAATTTTTTTTTCAATTAGGATTTACTTACTAAAAGCTTTATAAGGATAGTAAATTGCGAATAAGAAATATGGCTAAGAGAAAAGTTTAGAAATCGTGGTAGGAGAAGGAAGTTAATGTGTTTTGTGTGCTTCCTAGTTGTCAAACTTCATTTCAGGTCCTTCATGACTCGTGATCTCATTTAATGCCAACAAAAGCATGGTGAGGAAGACATTATGATCCTAATTTTATGGGAAGAGAGGGAAATTGATATTCAGTGTGCTATACAAGTTCACACAGCTGGTAAACCACAGAATTGAATTTGAACTTGATTCTCTCTGGCTTAAAACTTACCCATGTTCTCATATCAGGGAGATCATATGATAGTTGTCTTTCTCCGATTGACTTATTTCACTAAGCATGATACGCTCTAGTTCCATCCACGTCGTCGCAAATGGCAAGATTTCATTTCTTTTGATGGCTGCATAGTATTCCATTGTGTATATATACCACATCTTCTTTATCCATTCATCTGTTGATGGACATCTAGGTTCTTTCCATAGTGAGACTATGGACTCTGAAAAACAACCTGAGGGTTTTGAAGGGTCAGGGGTGGGAGGTTGGGGGAACAGGTGGTAGGTAATGGAGAGGGCACGTTTTGCATGGAGCACTGGGTGTTGTGCAAAAAGAATGAATACTGTTACGCTGAAAAAATAAATAAAATGAGAGAAAAAAAAACTTACCCATGTTTCTTTCAAATGCACTGTGTTCACTCCTTCGAATAAAGTTTAAGTGGCAATCTGCCATGACACCAGGACTTTAGATCAGGCTGTCACCCAAGTCTTAGAGTAGCCAACCACTCAATCCAAGGGTCCTCTGGGGCATCTTGTCCTGTCCTTTGTGACACTGTTGTCTTTTCCCCTCCCTTTGCACTCCTCTGTTTGTTTACTCCTAGGTGTTTAGCTATGGCCTTGAGTGGTGACTCTTGCACCAGCCTCTTGAGCTAGAGGACAGATTTAGTACCTGCTTTTGGACCCTCCCCTTTCAACCTCTGACATAGGTGTGTTCTAACTGGCAGCTGCATTTTGGATAATTTCCATTCTTGGTTTGGCTCTGGACCCTGAGATCTGGGTCTCTTTGGCTATTAGTTTTCTGGGGCCAGTTCTGATCCCCACTGACAGGCTCAGACAACAGCTAATTAATTATTCTACTAATTAAACAAATCATGTATTATTCCGTACCTTGGAGGGAAAAGGATAAAAAGACACAATTGCTAATGTTAGAACTTAGAGTCTAGTGAAATGTCTAAAAACCCATTACACTTAAAGAATTTTCACAGACATTATCTGATATGATATACAACTTTCTGAGGGGTCCTTTTTATATGGGAAAATTGAAATGAGGATTGGTTTTACAGACTTGCTCCCCTTACCACAGCAGTTAAATGGGAGAACAGATATTTGAACCCAGGCCTTCTTGCTGCAAACATTTTGCTTTCTCCAAAATATCACATTGTCTGTGAGAAAGCAGTTTCATACAAGATCTGAAAGTTTCATCTGTTTTTTGTTACTGTTCGCAATATTGGAGAGTAGACACATGAATTTACAATGATAAGGCTAAAAAGGATTAATTTGGCCAAATCCAAGTGTTGCCTTGATAAAGGCTCCAAGATGTATGAAGTTGCTGGGAAAACCTGATCTGTCTAACAGTTATATTGTGCGGCTTTTTAATTATGGGATGTTTTGTTTCTGTGGATTTTTATTTTCAGAGAGCTCAGGGAAGAGGGTGGGATTTTGAGGCTGCTGCCATGATTATAATCTTTGTTAGAGGAATGTTAATGCTCTTGCAGATATTTTTATTTTCATTCAGCAGGATAAAGGAGGGGGGGATAATTGACTTTTACTAAGGCTAAGATGGAGCCTGTCTTCTGTCTTTGAATTTATCGCCTTTATACCTTTCTCTTTCCTTTTTCCTTCTTCCCCTATCTCAGTATCTGCTGCCCCTCCTTTTTGGTGAAGTTATTTGTTAGTTCTGGCAAGTGTTTTTTTTAACTAATTTTGCCTGTGTTTGGTGGGGAGGGAGAGTCTTTCTGTTACTGATGGAAGGTGTGGCAGCTTGCTGAGTGGTGTGGGATGTTTGCATTGTCACCAGCAAGAATTCTACACCGCCAAACAAGCAGACAAACAAAAAGCTCCCTCCCTCAAAAAACAAACAAGCAAATGAAAACCAAATAGGCTTGCTTTATTAAAAATGCCTAGTCGTGGGGCGCCTGGGTGGCTCAGTGGATTAAAGCCTCTGCCTTCAGCTCAGGTCATGATTCCAGGGTCCTGGGATCGAGCCCCACACCGGGCTCTCTGCTCAGCTGGGAGCCTGCTTCCCCCTCTCTCTGCCTGCCTCTCTGCCTAGTTGTGATTTCTCTCTGTCAAATAAATAAAATATTAAAAAAAAAATGCCTAGTCGTTGGGCTACTTGCAGCCTCCTGTTACAGAATGATCTGGGGACACTAAGGTGCTAGTTCTAGTCCAGCTTTATGTATTTACCTGTTTCTTGATTAGATAATAGTCACCCTTTTCTTTGGCTAACGACTTCTTGAAAGCTGCAATGAGAAGACATAATTTTGCTGGCATAACTAACCAGCACAGAGATCCTTCGGCCTGCACCCCAGTTAGAAAAGGAGACTTAGGCCAATATCTTCAAATAGGAAACATGTTCAGTGAATCCAATTGTTGGGTTCATATCCCCCCCTTTGCATTTCTGTGGAAGAATCTTTTATTCATTTAAATCCAACTAGGTGGTGCTCAAACTTTCTGGTGCACGGAGTGACCAGGTGCACTGGGGACCTTACAGAAGTGTGGATTGCTAGAGGCTGTAATTCAGCAGGGCGGGATAATCCTCAGAGATTAGCCCTGGGTGATTCTAACGCCCAAGGTCCTTCCACCACATTCGGAGAAATATCTTTTTGGGACAGTGGTTCTCAGACTTAAACGTGTATCAGGATCACTAGGGGACTTTTATTTATTTATTTTTATTATTTTATTATTAATTTTAAAGATTTTATTTATTTATTTGATGGAGACATCACGAGTAGGCAGAGAGGCAGGCAGAGACAGAGAGGGGGGAAGCAGGCTCCCCACTGAGCAGAGAGCCTGATGTGGGGCTCGATCCCAGGACCCTGAGATCATGACCTGAGCCAAAGGCAGAGACCCTAACCCACTGAGCCACCCAGGTGCCCCACTAGGGGACTTTTAAACATAAATGGCTGGTCCCCACACCCAAAGTTTCTGATTCAGTAGGTCTGGGGCTGGGCTTGATAGCTCGCCTTTTCTCACTGATTCCCAGGCGATGCTGCCGCTGCTCTTTGGGACCCCACTTTGAACACTGCTGCTCTCAAGTATTCCAGTGATGGCTGTCCATTGGTCAGCAAAGAGACTTTGACAAATACCACCGATTCGGAGGGATATGAAGGCTTCATGCCTCAGTCTACAGTTTGTGGAAGGACGACTTATATCAGACATAGGCTCCTTTTTAGGTAATGAATTATCATTGTTCATAACAGACTTCAAATGGAGACCCTAATTGAACAAATTGCTAAGTATAGCCAATGCATAGCCTGTGCCTATGTTGACATAGCCTAACACTGGTTTAACGTGTTAATTGCTTTACAAATAACATCAAAGTACCGTGAACAAGAGGCACAGTTGATGGCTTTACTTTATCAAGGACTGTTCCAAAGTACTAATTTGAGTTACTGTGAAGAGCGGTTATCAGTTGGGTTGAAATCAAGCTATTAGCATTGGCAGAGTCCATAAAAGGTATTAGCCAATTACTGACTATTAGTCATAATACTAATTAGTTAATTATCCTTTATCAGTCAATTACTTCCTCTGTGCAAGGATCTCTGCTGTCATTCTGACTACTGCATGAATCAGCTAGCCTCATAACCAGAATTATTTGGCTTAAATTTTTTCTTATGAGTGACCAAGAGAGTTATTTTTGCCTAGTCACCAGACAGACAGAGAGGATCATGTATTAGTTGAAATGCGAATGCTTGTGAGCTTCTGGTGCTGTTTCAGGTCACGTGCATTTTCTCTCCCTTGGATATAGGGGAGTAACTTTTAATAGCAAAAGACTTCATTAAGAGATTTAAGTAGAATAATAAAAAATAAATAAAACAGCAGCTCACTTTTTCCACTCTTTATTTTTCCCAGCAAGTTTAGTGCAGAGTGGATGGGTGTTTAGAAGGTTAATAACAGAAAACACAAGTAGTCTGGGTAATTTGTAATGTCAGAAAAAGCAGAGGAAGAGAATATCACCAAAGAGTACAAAACCACCTTCTAAATTAAGATCCAAAAGTCTAATACAAAAACCACAAGTACTGGGGCGCCTGGGTGGCTCAGTGGGTTAGGGTCTCTGCCTTCGGCTCAGGTCGTGATCCCAGGGTCCTGGGATTGAGCCCCACATCGGGCTCTCTGCTCGGCGGGGAGCCTGCTTCCTCCTCTCTCTCTCTGCCTACCTGTGATCTCTCTCTCTCTCTGTCAAATAAATTTAAAAAGAAAAGCAAAAACCACAAGTACTTTATTATAAAATTGGCTATCATCTATCCCTAGTATTGATAAAGCTGACAAAAGGAGCAGGAGCTTTTTCATCCTTCAGGATTTTTTCCTGCTCTATTTTGCATTTCTAGGAGAAAGGAAGAAGGAAAAAGATACACGTAGTTATGTTAATCTCTGAAAAATCTTTTCAATGAAATTTTAACCTCTGCCATGTGCAAAGTGCAATAGATATCTTGCTTTTGTGTTGGGTATACATATTAAAATCCCAACCTTCTTTTTTAACGAGCCCAACATCTAAATTGCAGTGTTGGGATGATCACACTATTATAACAGGTATTAAAAATAAATAAATAAATAAATAAAAAGACAAGAAAAACACCCCACCACAAAGAATTGATGGTAATTGCACCTGGCCTGGGTTAGAAAAAGCAATTACCATTTCTTACTGCTTCTCTTCTTATGTGAAGTTCATTTGGATGACCTTTTGCCATTTTTGCCCGATGACATAGAGTCCCCTGTTCTTGCGTTAAAAGCTCTCTAGCTAGTCTTGCTCTTACAGAAAAACTTCAGCAGATCATGGTCTGCAGTGACGATCAGAGACTGCTGAATGTGTGGTCAGAATTCTGCTTACTCTGGAGCAAAGAGAAGCCGTTGTTTATCCCATTTCACCCAAGCCTACGTTCAAGGATTTTATACTGACATTGCCAAAAAGTCAAAATAATGTACATGCTGGTGAAAGTCCTGGTGGTGGCTATTAGGGAGGGCACGTATTCCCTGGGTGAGGTGCATAAACAATGAATATTAGAACACTGAAAAAAAATAAAATTAAAAAAATTAAAAAATGCATTTCAACAACAACAAAAAAAAATCAACAATTAAAAAAGATAAATATCATTAAAAAAAAAAAAAGTCCATAGGGTGGCTGGGTGACTCAGTCAGGTGGGTATCTGACTCTTGGTTTCAGCTCAGGTCATGATCTCAGGGTTGTGAAATGGAGCCTCGGTTGAGCTGGGGAGCAGGGCTCCCTGCTCAGCAAGGAGTCTGCTTGAGGTTCTCCTCTCCCTTCACCGGGCCTCTCCCCTTGCTCTTACTCTATGTAAAATAAAAATAAAATGAAATAAAAATAAAGTCACTGGGCTTAGAAACCAGATATGAGGAGGAACCTAAGTGTTGGCTGGCAAGGATGGATCTCACGAGTTTCTCAACTGTGATTCAGGCACCTTCAACCCATCGGAGAGGCGGAGCTAATGTGGAAGTGGGTGGAGCCTTAGAAACCCGTTCATCGTAGTTTTTCCGATGTTGGCCACCCTTCCCTGCAGGGAGCGACAGTGTGGCTTTGTCAAAAACTAATGATAATGCTTTCTGTTATATAAAATATGATCGTATATGGATATAGCTCAATGCCCTACTTATCTGGGTTATTCTGTTGAAAGTTCTATTTTAGCCCAAATTACCTGCTTTGGGAACAAGGATGCTTTTCTCAGGGGGTAATTACCAGTGTAATCGGAGTGCCATCTTCTTGCCTTATGCTCTGTAGATGGCTCAAAGGAGATAGTTTCAGGAGAGTCTTGGAAACAGAACATTTCAGGAGGGCGGGGAAATGAAGGTAACCGAAAAGAAAGTAATAATTAGGAGTTTAAAGAGGAAAAGCATATGGTGTTGAGCCTATAACTAGGATACAGAAACCAGCATCCTAGACCCCTGGCCCAAGTGAGATTTCCCTGGGAGGAAGAACGATGAGAGATCCAAGCTAGAACAGAGAGTGGCCAATTAGTCTGAAGGGACTCTCCAGAGGGGCCGGTGGAGAGGGGCAGCAGATGGTGTTCATTTGTGATTTAGTGGTGAAGGAGTCACTATGGCTAGGTGCAGTGGCAGAAGCTTGCTTTCCATATTCTAGACAAAGCTTTACAAGGGAGGCCTGAAGACCCTGGAGAACTTTTGTGCAGCCATCATTCATTTACAAAATATATTTAACATCTCTTAAGCAGAATTTTTTCCACTAGGCTCTTAGAGCAAATATGCTGATATGTAACTTATGGCTCCTTCCCTTGGGGATTGCACGATGCTGGGTGGGGGGAGGCGGGGACAGAGGGAAATGTGAGGTGTGCATGTCCAGGGAACTACCATCCATGGCACATAAGTGGCACGTTAGGGAGACAAGGCATTCTGGGCTTTCACAGAGGTGAGAGTTAGTTCCCCTGGGGGCACAGGGGGAGGCCTCATGGAGTATGAGGAATTTCAGCATGACTGGTGTGGCTGGGAGAGGATTTTGCTGCCTAATATGGAGTTAGGAGTCTGCACAGAAACTTCAGGGACCTTAAGTAGAGTGGTTCAGGATTTTAATATTAATCTGATGAGACAATAATTATATAAATATTTTTCACGCTTTAAATACATCTGAAATGTGATTCTGCATTCTTGGGCGATTAAGCCGCACTTGAAAAGATGTGCACAATCAACCTTCAGTGTTTCTAGCTTTAGCATATGTTAATCCTGCAGCTGTGACCCCAGAAATAGATTTTTAGCAGGAATAATTTTTTTTATGTCTTTAATTTTTTAGCTTTGGCAAACAAAAGGGGAATGGCTTGAATTGCAAAAGCCATTGGTCTTGATAGACTGTCTTCCTGACAGGTTGGGGACCTGTTTGGAAGAATCAGGGTTTCCACTGTCAGCCTGGACTCCGTACTCCACATGAGTAGGTGCCTGTTTCTCAGTGTCGGTGGTTGAATCTATATAATGGGAATGCTTGCATCCATCATATTTCTGAAATCGTGAAATAAAAAACAACTTTCAGTAATTTTTGGAGCAGGCAAAAAAATAACATTGGGATACAAGATATTTTTTCACAAAGGCAAGTTATAAAGCTACTTTTTAAAGAGAATGCACACCTAGAAATCACCACCCCATGGATAGTAAAACCAAATTACCTTACAGCATATTCCTTTTAGCATATTTCTTTTCCTCCCTCAATTCTCACAAGTTCCTACAAGTCCCAGCTCTTCCCTTTCCAGCCCCACCCACACATCAGTCTCTTCTCTCACGCTTCCTCCCCGTCAGCCTTCAGGTCTGCCACGGCAGAAACCTGGACTGTCTACAGGGCTGATTGGATCCATTGAGGTGTGAATTATGTTTAATTAGAACCTGTCACTTAGAAGTGAGTGGAAGGGCGTTTAACCTCTGTTCATTCTACCTCAGCTCCTCCGAGCCCCCCAGGGCTCCTCTCTGCTGGGTTTCCTGTGGCTCATGGCCAGAATGGGCCACAGTGGTTCTTCTATGTCCATGAACTGTCAGAGGGCACATTTACACAGCAGAATCAAGGCCAAAAAATAGTCCTCAATCTCTGTCCATCCACCCATGACGAAAACATCCAATGTGTGGAAGAGACCAGGCACATGAGCTTTCCTGTGTTCCGTCTCTCAGAGGGCTCCTTCTCCTGGACACCCAGCTGTCCTGCAGAATGGGTGGGCACGTTTCATGGTCCTCTTTACGGTGGCAGTGAGTGAAGACAATTGTTGAGACATCTCCCAGCTCTTCAGAACTCTCAACCCCAATCTGGCATTTCCAGCCGATGACAGCCACCTTCGTTTGGTCATCGCCTGTGACACTGCAGGTCACGTGTGTGCCCAGCCATCCAGGACTTAGTCTGTTAAGTTGGTGACTCTGTCAGGAGGACCCTGGTGAGAGCTGGTGGGGGCTGCTCCATCTAAGGTCAGTGGATGGCCAGTAGGGAGGCTGTGAGCCATGGGTGAACGGCTAAGCCAACTAAGCCAACCATCGGTTGCAATGACTGGCTGCTGGAAGTCAGAAAGAAGCAGATGAGTTGGAAACCATGTGGAGGTTCTGATAGGGCAGGTGTTGCTCTAGAATTAACATGAATTACATTTATCCAATGCTGTTATCGTCTGTGGATGGTTTGGCATGCTTTCCTGGGTTGGGGGAATGCACCTAAAATTCACAGGAATACTACACAAATTTGTACACCTGAAAAATGAAGTTATTATCTCTGTTTCCTTCCAGTGTGTTCTCTATGAGTGGCACCATGATTCTCCCTCCTTCCCCCCAAGATCGATTTGATTAAGTCTTTTAGCTCTCTGAGGACTGTCTTACACCCTCTGGCTGTTTCCTTCCTCTCCTGTGCGGTCCATTGCCGTAGCTAGCCCCCTAACCGGTCTTGTCTCCAGCTGTGTTCCACTCTGCTTTTTACACACAGCTGGCAATCTTCCTGAAACAACCTTTGATTATTTACTCACATGCTCCAAACCTTTCACAGATTTCCCATTCCCTTTAGAATAAAGAGCAATTTCTCAGCTGGCGTGCTAGGCTGTCTTTGATCTAGTTTCAATATGTTCTAACAAATGTGTTTCTCATCACTCCCCTTCTTCCTGAGCCATCGCTGCAGGCAAATGGAGGGGAGTGCTGCTCTCTGAGGCCATACCTCCCATTTTCCCACCTTCACTAGTCTGCTTCCCTCTGCCAGGGCATTCTCCTTTCAACTCTGCCTATACAGCTTTCAAATGATCGGCTCGACCTGCTCCGCCCCCGTTCAAATGCCGCGTCCTCTCTGAAACCACCCATCATCATAAAATGTTGCTAAGATGGAATTCATCTTTACCTCTTCGGAACTCCAAGGCATTTTATTTGTACTTATCTTAGTTTGTGTTTTTGTTGTGCGCATGTTTTATAGTCCCTCGTAGGACTGAAATATCAGTAAGGTTAAGAGTATAGCCTGTTCAGTTTTGTGGCCACCTAGCTCTTAACGCAGTGCAATACAATTGATGATGTACAAGAAATACTATTTGAGTGAATTAGTAAATGAGTGACATAAATAATAAGTGCCCATTCTTACAAACCCATGTGTTAGAAATTTTGCTGTTCACACAGCTAGGGACAGAGGTTTTGTGTGAGTTGAACTTGGACTCGGTGGGTCCTGGGACAATGAAAGATGCAAAAAAACAAAACTGCAGGATGTTTGAGTTAGATTTAGAAGAAGCTCAAGGGGAAGCTAAACTTGTCTTTCTAAACAGTTTGATTGGAGAGGAAGTTATTTGCTAAAATGCCTTCTGGAAAGGTAAATGATAGCATGGTGATTCATACAGAAGATTAATGCAAGCATATAGAGTGTATTATTTTGGAAACATTATTTCGGGGGACTGGGTCAGCAGACAGACATTCTGCCTGTAATTCTGTAAGCCTGCACATTTGGTTATTACTATTTCCTTTCGTTTTTGCTTACCCAGTTATGCAGATAACCAGGAAAACCATCTTCTCTGATTGCTAAATGAATGATACTGGAATTTGCCCAGAAAGAATACAACAACAACAACAACAACAACAACAACAACAACAACATTGTTTTAGTAGACTTTGTCATTCCCTGTGATACCCCTGCCTACAAGACTGCCCCCTTTTCATACTGACACCATCAGAAGGTAAGCTGGTTGATGATTCTGGAGAGAGGCAAGCAACACGATGTGAGCCCTGTCATATCCTTTCTCAGATTGGGGTTTAGGAGAGTTTAAGAAGGGAAAGAGCAAATTCTAGATGAAAATTCAGTTATCTTAACTGATGAATCAAACAATATTTCATTTAAGCAGTAACACGTATGCTGATGTGAATTTCACAGATGGTGCCCAAATAGGATGCTCTGAGAAGCTGTGTTAATTCAAGTGGCACAAGTGTTAGAGAAATGTGTGCAAGTTTGGGGGCATTCTTGAATGACTGGCTGGAAAGAATCTAACTTAGAAAATGGACTAAGTTATGAACAGTTAAACAAGCTAGTTCGTGGTAAAGGAAGTCACTCTTGGAGCTTCCCTTCATGGACGTGCTCCAAGTTGGACAGACCAGCTAAAGATATTACTGACCTTCGATAGAAGAGTCAATGTGGCTGAGTTTGTAAGACACACAGGGAGTGACTAGAGAAGAGACACTTCTATCAGATGGGTGGGCCATGAGTTGGGGATGGGAAACAGGATGGTTCTGCTTAAAGTCAGCAGGAGTCTAGTGGGGGAGGAGCTGGAGGAGGGAGGAAGGAGATGGCTATTCTGGGTTTCGTCCTCCTGAGTGGGTCCATGGAATGGAACTTGAGGGAAGGAGTGACTCCCCTACCTGTGTGTCATCTCTCGGCATCTAATCGAAGCCTTCAGTTGAAGGACTGCTCAAGCCTCTGGCACCTTTCAGTGTGTGTCATCAATCAGGAGAAGACAGGAGAGGTGGTATTGGGAATGGGGTACCCAGCCGAGAGAGGAAAAGGGGACATGGTTACCTGGGGAGAATGGAATTATCCTCTCTAGGCAAAACTTAGCCTCTGGTAGAAAAGTTGGTTTACAGCGCCAGCTAGAGCAACAGCTAACTTGGCAGGGTGCTGTTCCAAACAGCGCTGAGCGCATCTTACAGGTCACTGTTCTCTGCCTTGGACACAGGCTCAGAAGACATGTTTCTGGTGCATGATTCAGAGCCCAGCACAAAGGTATGCTGAAGGACAGTCCTATCACGTCACCTTTATTAAACTAACTGGGTTGTCTTCATGTGCATGTCTGTGTGCCTGTGTGTGTGTGTGAGTGTGAGTCTGAGTGTGTGTGTGTGAAGGTGTGTATATTGCACAAGGGCAGGTATGTGTGAGTGTTGTTCTTGGGAAGTTCAGTGTTTGTTTTTATGGGTGTACAGGAGGGGAAGTCCTGAAGGGGGTCATTCGTTGTCATTTATTCGAGGAAGGGAAGTGTAGATAGACGATAGATACAATTTTCTAGTTATCTGCTAATGAACTATTTCTGTTGAGGTATATTATTTTTTCCCCCTGTAATCTGGGTTTCTGCATGGATTACTACAACTTCTGTATCAGTGGGATGAGGGACAGTAATAATGATATCAATAGTGTTCACCCAGTAGATGATTTAAAAAGTAATATTGTGTTCAGTAAAAATTGGAGCTGTTTTCTTTTCAGCAAAGTTTGGCTTAAGTTGTAAATATTACGAAGTATTTAGAAAGTTAAAAATAAATTATTTCAAAGGCAAAGATGCTGTTGAGTTTTAGAAGTATAATATTGGAGTTTGGATAGCTCACCTCTGCAGAATACATTCCGCTGTGGCATTACACATCATTTCCATATATCTTCATTTTATGATCTTCATTTTGAATGATTTGATGGTTCAGAGGTGTGGTAATAGATATGAATTTTATTTTGACATGT
Organism: Meles meles; assembly: GCF_922984935.1. Classification (NCBI taxonomy): domain Eukaryota; kingdom Metazoa; phylum Chordata; class Mammalia; order Carnivora; family Mustelidae; genus Meles; species Meles meles. Next base: position 77,870,428 of record NC_060079.1, read on the forward strand.
GGAAGAAGGCATTTAGATGCGGGTGTGTGTGCACTGTGAAATGATTAGAAATTATTATGGGGTAGAAAATTTGTGATTGAGTTTGAATGATTGAATCTATTTTAAAATGTGCAGAGCTGTTAGCTTTCAAAATAATTTGTGCAGTCAAAAGAAATCAAAATTCATTTCAGTTATTCATATTTTATTTTTGAAATAAGCCATAGTTATTTTATTATTTTTTTTAAAGGAACAGCTTAACCACAACACTGATTCTCTCAAGGAGGAAAGAATCATCTAGAAGTCATGGCAATATAGCGCTTTCTTTAAGATGAAATGATGAGTTAGTAAATGAAGACAACAGTTGTTTGTCTTTCATTAATTACCCTTCTCTCTGAATTTTAGTTAATATTTGTAAATAGCTCGTGTTAACAATGCTGGGAGCATTGGAGTCATGAAGGAAAAAGAACCAGAAGCTAGAGGGTAAAGCCAGTAAGTGTCTGATTGATGGCAAAGGTCCAGAGACTAAGGGAAAAACCACGGCATTTCAGATGCAAAATACAATTTGAAAATGTCCATTTAATTTATTTCTTTCCTGTTACTCCTGGTTTTTCCTTTCATTTATTCTGTTCTTACTTATATGTTCCTTCGCATAACCATCATAGGAAAGAAACACAAGAATCCTCTATAAAACCTACACGGAGGCCCAGATGAGGGTTTGGGGAAGGAAGAAACCCTTCCTTCAACTATTTAGACTGATTTTAGGATACACCCATCTGTTTTCTTGTTTTCAGATAGTTTTCTGGTTTTCCAATGACACTCAGTTGCAGATCCAATGAAACCAGGCATTTTGACTATTGTCTCCAGCAGTGTGAAAAATAACACAAAATGAGCAGACATAGGAAGAGAAAGTGTCTGTAGCCTTGAAGTAGTGATACATCAATACATGTATTTATTTATTCATAGTGTCATTGACTACTTTAGTGACAAGTGAAACGGTAACATTTAAGTCTTGCTAAGACTCAGACTTGCTGAGTCTAAGACGACTCACTCCTCATGTGTTTTCTGTAGCAGATGTCCCAAAGCAGTGGAGGAAGACACCTAGAAATGCCTCTTTTTCTACTGGCCATTGGACGTGAATGCACAGCGGAATGTCTCAGATCATCTTTCTACCTTCCCAGGATCTCCCAGGAGTGTCCTCCTGCAGAAATTTCTTCTAAGTGTCTTCAAGGAATAAAATAGACCCATTTGTGGTCATAAAAGTTTCTGATGGCCACCGTGGTAATTTGAAATAGACTTGTACTATTTTTTTTTTTTTCTGAAAGCTCAAAAAGTCTTCCAATAAAGGCAGGGTTTCTTCTTTATGATTATTGCACATCATTAGATATTCTTTTGAACTTATTTGCCTTAGATATGTTTCTACATATTATTGAATTTCCTTCTTTGATGGATTTGCAGCAGATTATAAGACAAATATACAGTACCATCATGAGCACAAAGAAATTTAGTAGTGTAACAAAAGCAACAATGACATCGCTACTTATTTCACTCTTCAAAAAGTTTGCAGGCACTTTCCAGGTATTAGCTCATTAAATCTTTCAACAACACTTTGTAATATATGCTATTCATATTTTTATTTTACTTATAAAGAAACCCAGACTAAGAGAGCTTACTTACCTTGCTCAATGTCTACAATGAAGGCAGGTAGGAAAATAGTGTTTACTGAACAATTACTATGTGCCAGGCACTGCACAATGCTTCACTCAAGGAATAAAAACAGTATTTGCATCAAAATTCCTGCACTAGGAGAATTAAACAGCATCAGGGACAAATTTTTTTGCACTAAATTATCTGGAAGCTGAGACAAAAGCAAACCAAAGGAAATGTGATATTATATCGCTGTCATTATTTCATTGAAAAAAAAGTCAAGCTTTTGACAAAGATGTAATAATATTAGGGTGGAGCAAGACCGGAACATACATTTTTGAGACAAGACTGGTCTTTTAGTGCTTTTGAAATTGGTTTATAACTGACCCTCATTTCTTCTGAAGCAGGTTATTGCTCAGAGTAATCAATGAGCTGAGTTTATTCATACGTGGTTTCAATTTTTTTAAAAGATTTTTATTCATTTGAGGCAGATACACAGAGAGAGAGAGCATGAGCAGGAGGAGAGGCAGAGGGAAATGGAGAAGCAGACTTCCTGCTGAGCTGGGAGCCAGACTCGGGACTTGGGGCTCAATCCCAGAACCCAGAGATCATGACCTGAGCCAAAGGCAGACACTTATCCATCTGAGCCACCCAGGTGTCCCACGTGGGTTCAACTTGAGACGTTTACTTTCTGAGTGTTCCCAGTTTCCAGCCCTTAGCACTGTGAAGGAGTGGGGAGGTTTCATTACCCCACATTAGGAAATATGCATCCTTGTTTGCTGGGAAATTTGTTGGAAGATGCTCATTTTGTACAGGTCACAGCAAAGTCAGCGCAGAGATTCGGCTCTTGCTATTTATAGAGCAGGTGATTTTTCAGGGCAAGCATCCCTGGTGCCCATAACTGAAAGAATGACTTAGCCCGAAAAGCTTCAAGATCCTTCTCAGGCATTCTCTGAAATGAAACCTTTGAATTTCTGCCCTCTCCCTGCCCCCTTAGGGATGCCTATTACTAGAAAGGGATAGTTTCTGCTTCGGAGTCTGTGTTTGCAATTTGGGTTTCAAAGACTATTATCACAGATAATAATCCTCCTCTGTCTCACCTGGTTAGCTCCTTCTTTGCTCTAAAAGAATTGCGTGAAGAATGGTAAGCAGAAGAGGAATCCATGCAATGCTCAGCCCCCAGGAGACGGAACCCCCCCCCCAACCCCTCAGCCAGTGAAGCCAAGGGTTGAGAGGCTGCCAGGAAGGTCTGGGGAGGGGGGAGCTGTGTCCTCTTTGTGCCTTTTGGGCACAACTCTTGTCTTGGTATCACGCTAAGAACTGGCCTTTGAAGACATTCAGGGTCAAAGGATAGCTGCCAGAAAGGGAGGGTCCCCTCTCTTCATGGGGTGCTCTCGCCTGCCTGTGTGAGCCATTGCCTGCTGGATGTGAGTGCAGGAGGACATTTTCTACACCGTGGAAGTGACCTGTCATTTGAAACGTTAAGGTCACTGAGTAAAAAGCTCTGTGTTGTTTGCGACTGAGAAGTCTTTGCAAAGGTCCCTGACACCCAGGAGGGAACCAGTGTTGTCTGAAAGACCTAAAGAGGCATAAAAAGTCAGAAAGGAGCATCCCAGCAGCTACCTTGGGAAGAGTGGCCTCTTCTGTGTTTGATGACTGCTCATACTTATTATCAACCTCACAATCACTGGAATTTGATGAAAAAAGAATGTTGGTCTAAGGAGAACGTAAATCATGGTGCAGATTTCAATTTTTGATTAGCTGTGTTTGTATAAAAATGTTCAGAGGTCTTGAAACATGAAAACTAAAAAATATACCCAAGAAATAGTGGATGGTCATCACCCTAATAAGAGAAGATGTTAATAATTCACTGCTGGAGGAAAAATGATCAAAAAGGGATCCAGAAGCCCCAGGTGCTTCGTGGAGAAAAATAGTTCTGACGAAAAATGGCGAGTGTGCTTTCAAAAATAAAGATATTATTGAAATACACTTTCTAATGGAATTATTTTTCTTGGTGCCCAAGAAGTCATGAATAATATTTAAAAACAGAAAACATACTTCCTCTATAATCTTCCACAAATCCCGCTGAATGTTAAGCTCCCCTTAAGCTCTATTTACAAAGAATTCCGCCAATGTTCAACTTGATATGGTGGATTTACTCTTACTATGCAATTGGAAAATTGACTTTTGTGCTCCTGAGGTTTTTTTTTTCCTTTTAACAAATTGAATTTCTGAAATTCATTATTTTTTCAATAAAATGCATAGTTAAATGATATTAAAGCTTTTCTACACCTTTCTACTACCTTTCATTTTCTCTTGAAGTAGATACGGGTTTGTGAGCTGATGTATAGGAAAAATCAATCAGAAAATACTTTACAATTAGAATTTTTAGGCTGCCAGACTCATGTTTTCCAGTAGGGGGCAGGAAAGGACTACATATAAAATCCAGAGCACCCTTCCTTTCCCATTCTATACCTTTGCAAACCAATTAAGTTCCTGAATTGGGAAATGTTAAGCATGGTAGGGAAAGGATATTTAAATCCATTAAATACAATCCTTTCCTTATATCAGAAGGCTATTAAGCATGATCTCTAGCTGCTCTGTGAATCTCTCTGGGAGAGAAAGAAATGAATTTGGGAATTTGGGAATGGCCAAGAGAGTGGGATGCAGCCCTTTGGCCAAGGTATCTTGTCAGTTCTCCAGCAAACACATTTCTAGGGTTCAGCTGTGGTGCCCAACCCCCTCTCCATATCCCTGGGACAGGAAAAAAAAAAAAAAAAAGAAAGAAAGAAAGAAAAAGGAAATCAACTGGACCTGTTAAAACGCTGAGTATCTTGTAAGACACTTACCCTGTACCAACATGCACATGCATAGTCTTTCAAGTGTCCCTGTCTAAGTAGCTGCTTGTAGTCTCTATTAGAGCCAGACATCATTCTATTTATGTTATGGATAATGAGTTCACACACATATTGGCCAACGCAACTGAGAGAATCAATTACTCATAATTGATCCAAGCTGTAAACTTTCTAGTTATGGTTCAGGCATTCGATGATCATCTACACAGTTCCTTCAGAGCAAATTTCTAAATCCAGCCTGGACTTTCTTGCTAGACGTCTTTTTTTTTTTTTTTAATACCATTAATTCAAATGCATTTTCCATGTTTTTTTCCCTTCTCTGAGTTCTTAATGTTGACAGAGCGTTTTTTCCCTTTTTTTAATTGTTAAGGAAGAAGTAGTCTACAAACTCAAATCAATTTACCTCATGATGCATTTGATATATATATATATATCTCAATGGTAAAATATTATTTTAGAAAAGACTCAATTGTGTTGTTTAAAGTATGGTACTGGCAATCATTTTAGTGTATTATAATACACCTGAAAGGAAACACAATGCCATTTGTCATAAACTTCTACTCTTCCTTGGTCTATGTAATATTTACTGGCTGTATAAGTCAATAGCTTCCACATGATCCGGTTATGTTCACTTGGTTACTTGAAAACCAGATGGTTATTTAAACATAAACTAAAGTACTTAAGGGAAGGTATATCAGGTACCGTGATGTAAAGACTATGTTAAAGTTGTCTGAATCAGGTAAGTGGCCTCCCAAAGGACACTGTCGTATTTTATAATCTGTTCCTTGGGAATAAATTTGCTTTGTTTACATGACATTGAATTTTGTATGATTTACAGAGTCACTAAAAGAGAATACAAAACTCCACTTCCTTTTAGAAGTAAATTCTAATGGTAGGTATGCTGGTTTCATTTGTGATGGAAATTTAGAAAGATCCAATTTAGGAAAAAAAAAACGCTTGGCATATTGGACTAATAGCCAATATCCCTTACCTCGTAAGCAGCTTCTGCATGACAAGCAAGCAAGACCTCCAAATGAAGCAAGATTTATGCATGTTGGGGGGTTTATTGGATTTTTGCGGAAACTAATTTCTCTACTTCTTCCATCTTATTTCTAAGCATTGTCTTGCTTATTTTTCCTTTTCTGGACAAGATTTTGATCTGTTCTTAGTGAGTCATCTGTACTGGGGTCATATTAAAATGCCTCTGATAAGCCCTCAGTAGATTTTTCTTCCTCCTTGACTTATATCTGTGGTACTTCTACTTGCCCGTTAGTATATGTTGTAGGAAAAAGACACAGAACTGTTCTTTTTTAGTGAAAATACTACCCACGTCGAGAGGGGAAGTAAAGTGGTTTTCTCCCAGAGGTCTTCAGTAGATAGGAAGTTATTTTTACTCATCTCTCATCTGTATGTCTGAATTAGCTTCCTTACTAGAAAATGTTTTAAAGCAGCACATAGATTGCATTTTTAATTATGATTTTTCATCTTTAGAGAGGGTGTTCTAACTATATCAAACTGCTCTGTAAAAACATCCCCTTGTAGATGGTTCATATTCTGAATATTCCAAAGAGGGGTAGTACCCTGAAAAACGATTATATTATCCTATTACTTTGAAGGTCTCCCCCATACATGGATTTATCCAATACACTGAAAATATACAATACATGAAAATAATGCACAGCAGTCTTCCCTCCCATGGTTTGAGAAGAGGGGCAAACTGTTGAAGCAGGAAGATACTTTACCTTCACTTCGTTCAGTGTTTTTCTTGAAGCATCTGGGTCAGAGGATCCGAGGACGTCAAGAAAAGTAAATAGTCACATTTAACCACAAACTTCCTTTTGAGCTAAATGACCTTGATCTGCTTTATTGTAAAAAGGATTGTTGGCATCTGTGTGTTCCTTCTGGTCTTCCTGCTCCTGCAAAGTGGCAGACCAGTACTACGGTTTGTGGGTTCTCCAGAGCAGGGGTTTCTCTTCACATGTGCTTGGAAAACCTGCCCAAGGCCACCTCCTTTGGAGCACTGGCTGGTGGAGATGGAGGCCTCCTGCCCCGGGAGGAGGCGTCTCAGACATCTGCGGAGATCCTTGGGAGGAAGGAGAGACTCAGTGCCATAATCCAAAGAAGCTGCAGAAACTGTGTCTCCTCTTCAGACTACTACCCTTTCGACATTCACTTTGTTTTCCAAGAGGGTCAGTCATGTGGGCCATAGAGAAAGAGAATCTGCGATGCCGAGTTTCTTTCGTGGACAGTGTAAATTTCAGAGGCTAGAGGGCATTTAGGGACTTTAGCCTGGAAGCGACGGGCTTCTCCTGGAGTCTGCGTCCATAGGCAAAGAGAACCTATTGTAGACATTCTCTAGATGTACCTTTCTAATCTCTTATTCTCTGTCACAGTTCTCTTCTGGCAATGGTTCTAAAAAGGGTTATTCACGATTTATGACGTGCAGCATTCATCAATGTTTGTCACGCTTGTAAATTTCTTCGTCTTCAACAACATGTATTACAGGGCAAAAAGGTGCAACTGTCACACATATCATTTTGCTGTAGTTCATGGACTATGACATTTTTTATAAATAGTGAATATGTTAACAGTTTAGACATCAGAAAATAAGCCTTTAATTGGTTATGTGTCCTGCATTTCTGGCCCCTTCCCTAAGTGCAAACGGAAGCCCATTTTCAATGGTTTCCGTTAATTTTCTATTTAGCTAATGTATGTGCTTATTTTGGTTTGACTGTATGTTTGGAAGAAAAAGTCATCCGAGGTGGTTTCTGTGTGATATTGCCCGTTTGCATCTTAGAAAGGGGCTTTTTGGTTTAGACCAAGGACTGTAGCGTGTTTTGTTATGATCTGCACTTAGGGCAAAATTATTTTGGTGTTTTATGTGTTTAGAAATGTAAATTGAAGATTTCTCATTTTCTCGTGAAACCAGGATTTTGCATTTTTTAAAATAATATCCCCTTAACCACAGATGTATTTCATCTACACTTTGGAAATGGTCTATAAGTATTCCCCAGGATGAAAGATATTTAAAGGACACTTGAAAACATAGTGATGCACACTCTGGAATAAAAAATAAGCAAATAAAAATGGGTTCCTCAGTTTCAAAACAAACTCCAAACCTTTAAGAGCAAAATGAAGACCTGTCCGTAGCTTGGGTTCATTTGGAAACCAGCCTAGAGACAGAAGTACTGATAGTCTATGAGACTGATGGTTTTCTTATTAACTTTGACTTCACTAGAAAGACGAAGAGTCTAAAACCCAACATATGTTTCTGAGGAGTGGAACGCAAGGGACAGCATTAGGTCCAGTGACCGGCACCCCACTTAGAGTCTGAGTTAGGAAGAAGAGACATTTTAACTCAGTGAAAAGAATATCTATCTCTCCAAGGAGCTTCCTTAGGGGATACAAAGTTTCTTGTCCCTGGAAGAACAGATGATCACCTGGGAAGCATGTGTTACAAAGGATGCAGACATTAGCTCTGAGTCCTATTTCTGCCCAAGCCTCCTTTAACCACTGGAGTTGAAGTTTCTGGAGTTCTGCATATGGGAATAAGCAGGATCTTCTGTGAAGCTCAGGTATTTCCTGTGTCTCACTCAGATGGGGTTAGAAAACCACGCAGACAACCTATTAAATGATATTAACAACCAAGACTACAAGATCTATAACCGTTCCTCTCTTTCCTTTTTCTCATTTTCCCTGGCCTCAAGTCTTCGTTTTCTCTGTTCACATTCCTCTCCTGTAAGACTAAGAAGTCAGTATAATTTCTCACGGGGGACAGAGTGGGTCAATCACTTTTCCAGTGGTTTCTCTGATTCATTAATGTCTGTGCTATAGGGAGAAAGTAATTAAAGGAGGAAAAAAAAAATCCCCATAAAATCTACCTCCCTAAACTGAGGAGCACAGTGACCAGAGAGCCAGTTCCACAATGTGACTTAGGTTTCCAGTGCTGCCAATCTGGCAGGTCTTCAACACTAAATTTCTAAAAATTTAAAAAGGGGAAAAATATCTAACCTGCCAATATCACTCTGCTGTCAATAAAATCACATGAACTGCTTTTTCTGAATATTGACCCCCAAGGAAAAGAGCATGCTGATTACCTTAAACATCACAAATTCTTTAGAAATGCTTTATTCCAGGTATTTTTTACTCTTTAAATATTTTATTAAGAATGATCAAGTATTTTCTGTTAGAAAGTTGACCTTTGGGTTAAACTAATCATTAATATTTTAAACTACATAGATTATGGTAACTTTGGAGTCACCCCCCCCCCCCAGCTTGCCTAGAAGCCTAGTAAAAGTGAATTGGAATATTAGATATATTAGTACCATTTTATTGAAATACAACTTATCCTACTTTTGGATTTCGGTGTAATATTTATGGATTTTCCAAGAGGCATTTACATAAAACTTAATCTGGAATGTTGACAAGGAAAATGAAACAAGAAAAATAAAAATTAAACTTTCATATGAAAAGGAACCAATGTATGATTATCAGTGAAAAATTGTGAGTACTATAAAAAAGGCAAAAGGGATCAGAAGTACAAACTATCATCCAAAACATACAGAGGAGAAGGTGTTTCTAATGGGCATTTAATGAGGACTAAGTTGCTGAAACTCCAGTTATTACTGTATTGGCTGGAAGGAAATGAAAATGTGGTACTAAAAGTAGAATATCCTTTGATTAACTACAACTTCAAAATGAAATTAAAAACTGAAATTGATTATAAACAGAGTGGGTAAAATAACGACATTCAGAAGATCTTGGAGACTTCCTATGCATGGCTGGTGGTTGTACGTATTCAGAGGACGTGAGAGGACCTGTGGCCTTCTGGCAAGGATGGTTATGTTTGCTTCCTTCTCTAGGTAGCCAAGGTAAATCCCAAGCACACAAACAGTGGAGTGTGTGGATTACTTTTTAAATACCCGACTTGGAAGTGAAAGCATTATGGGGATTCTTTTTTCTTTTTTTTTTTTTTTTTCCATTACGGCGATTCTTAAAGCAAATCGTGTGACTCTCAAGGTCCAAATCTTGCTTGAATTACAATTCAATGTACAAAATATATGCTTACAAGTATTTTTGTTACATTAGAGTCATTGAAATAAGGACACATTTAGAAGTGCATTCATTTATCACTCTCTACTTAACGTGCTTTAAATAGTAATCTCTGTTGATGCACCTGGGGGATAGACTAAGAAAAGAACAAGGGGGTGAACAGCAGGAGAACTTAAGTATCTGGAATAATTACTGATCAATAATTCCTCAACTAATCACATCCTGTTCATTCTTTGATTCTTTCACTTATCCACCGACTGGCCCTGGATCATCACAGATGAGTCACATTGAGGCTGTGGCTCTAAACTGTTTAAGAGAAGGAGGAAAGCTCTTCTTAACCTGAACTTGTGTCAGTCTCAGAGATGTCTTCCCCCCTCCCCCAAATGGAGTGAAGATTTAGGGATTCTTGTCCAACAAAGGACTCCTGGGAACATAAACAGTTTTCACCAGAGAGGCTTCATGCTTTTAGATGGAGGCATTGGGAAGTTTTAGAATATGTGGGAAAAAAATTTTCAAATATAAACATAGGGGGAAATACAGAACTGAATATTATTAACTCTTTATAATGAGAGAAGCATGGTAGACCTGGAAGCACCTGGGTGTCAGAATAAAAAGACTAGGATTACGGTTTGCATTTAACCATTTAAGGGCTCTGTGGCCATGGCCATGTAATCAACCACTCTGATCCTTTGTTTCATCTTCTGTGAAATGCAGCAGTAATACAGGACAAGCAAGATAATGGGGAGCATTAGGAATTGGGGATGTGAAGTACACACATTATTGTCTTCCCTTTAATGTGTGTGTGTGTGTGTGTGTGTGTGTGTGTGTATACCAAATATTTCTCTTATGTTTTCTGTCCTTTAGCATGGCCAATGCAGTTAAGGGTACTTTATTAAGTATTAAGCATTCATTGTATTGCACAGATGATGACTTTTAAGACAACTATAGTAGACAGAGGTAGAAGGTCATGGCCTGGTTCATGTCGTGACAGTATTTGCTGAAGCTTACAACTGGTTTGTACTAAGCCCAGAGCTCTCTCTGTTTGAGCTTTATTTAATTCTCTCAGCCAACCCAGGAAGAGGTACATTATCTCATGTTACATCTGGAGAAACGAGGTTCTAGAGATCTGGAGTGATTTGCCTTGTGTTAGTCAACAGAAAAGAGGGACTGGAGCACACACCGAAGGGCATCGTACACTCTGACTCCATCACACAGTGAAGTCGGTAAGGAATCCTCTGTTTTACCTGAACACTAGTGCTCCTAAGTGTGGTGACATCTCACGGTGCTTGGAAGTTCAACCGTAGTATTGTTAATGTAACCACACTACTGCTCGGTCTGATTTCTTTCCTTCCGAAAGCTTTAGGAATGTTAATTAAAAAAAGAACAAAAACAAAAACAAGAAAGCCATGAGCAAAATGTTTTGTATTTCCCCAAAGATATCAGAAAACCTATACCTTATATAATGTAAATCTATTAGAACAAAACTTTCTTCTTGGTTCCGCCATTTTTTTTTTCTCTTTTCTTTTTTTTCTTTTTAGTGTGTTGACGTGTCCCCACACCTTAGAACAATGTCTGGCATGTAGTAGGTGCTGAAAATATTTTTTGTCGAGTCCTCGAGTAGTATCACTTTGAGAAATCCAGAAAGATAACCCAGACTACATTCCACCCAACACCTTGGGCGATGTGAATTCCTTTCCAGTTAGAATCAGATTTGCAACCGAACACCACAGCTTAATTGGGTTCAACCATGAATATTTAGTTCTGAGTTTGCTCCTTTGAAACATTTTTCCTTTGTATGTATCTAAGACTGAATCTCAATTTAATAAGATATGATGGAGAGAACCCTTAGCTCTAAGTCTGGCCACTCAGATAAGTATTTGTTTCTTCTTCATCTCTGTGACTTAATGATATGTCAGCTTATAACGTGCCACTGTTAATACTTGCAAAATTTCTGGACTCTGAGAGAGCGATGTCAGTGAGATGGGAAATATTCTTATTTATTTTAACAAAATGCGTTATCTCCAAATGCCATAATGGATTTTCCATTAACAGTTAGAGCATTCAGATTCTAACCTGGAAGACAAGTAGCTATTTCTTTGTTACGGAGTTTTATAAATATATTACTCTTGTCTTTATTTTGTTTGACTTCAGCTGAAAGACAGTTTTAATATAACTATGAAAACTGCTTTTCTTAAAAAAATTCCGTGTAACCAACCACATCTGAGAATACTAAAATCTCTTGCTCTCGATACTTTATATTCTCATTTCTTACAGCCGTTTTTCGTTGTCATTCCATCTACACGATTGGAAATGACCACCCTGTGTATGTGAAATTGCTTCTGGGAATGTCTCAATGTTTATCCCATATTGTGTTACAATTACTTTTGGCATCTAGAGTCAAAATTTGCCTCTCAACCTAGACTTAACATTTTTCTTTTCTTTTCTTTCTTTTTTTTTTTTTAAATCCACTGCCTTTGAAACATATTGGCAGGTTGTTTGTTCTTATCTGAGGTTCTGGGAATTCCCTGGACTTTTAAAATGTACTTTTTCTCATAAACCTCATGTGGAAGTTAGTGTTTTGTTTTGTCTGCCCTGCACGCTTTCTGTTTTCTGTTTCAGAACAAATTACCCATTTTCTGAGGCAGGCCTTTGAGTTGCTCTGGTTCCAGTCATTGTCTAGTATTCCATGGTCCAACCTCCTCAAGCTCTCATCCTGTTAACATCTGCAGGTTCAGCCAGATAGGAGAGGCTTGGGCGTTGCCCGTGGAAATGCCACATGGATTCAGCATTGGCTATTACCGATAAAAAATTGGTGAATTGGGTTCTCCCTGTTTCATGCCAGGGCTGGGGAATCTCCCAGACCCAGCCTCAGTGGTTGGATAGTGTCAGGACCTGGGGCCAGGTTCAGACCTTCTCAAGGTCTACAGCATTCCTCAGCAATGGGAGGGGTACAACTGAGAAACAAGGAAGTTGGAGCAGGCAGCCTCTGCCACTGACTATGAACAGACCACGTGCCCTGGGTGTTGTCTGTTATCATCTTCTTGGACTTCTTCCCTATCTTTTTTTTTTTTTTTAAGATTTTATTTATTTGACAGACAGAGATCACAAGTAGGCAGAGAGGCAGGCAGAGAGAGAGGAGGAAGCAGGCTCCCCGCTGAGCAGAGAGCCCGACGTGGGGCCCGATCCCAGAATCCTGGGATCATGACCCGAGCCGAAGGCAGAGGCCTTAACCCACTGAGCCACCCAGACGCCCCCTTTTTTTTTTTTTAAATTTAAATTCAATTAGCCAACATATAGTACATCATTAGTTTTTGATGTTAGCATTCAGTGACTCATTAGTTCTTCCCTCTCTTTATTGCCCTCAGCATAAAATGGTGGACTGGAGACTGGTTTCTTTTTTGAAAAATTGTATGACCACTGGCAAGTATTTTTTTGGTAAATTGCTGAAGACAAATGCCGGTTGAAGTACACTCAGGGAAAATCTGAGTTTCAGTGCAAAGCTATGATTGTCTACAGCACATGATTCTGTTCTCCGGGTGTTGGTTTACGAGTTTGTAAGCTGTGGATAACTCATAACAAGGCAAGAACACTTGTCCGCTTGTTTGTAGACATGCCAATTCTGTCCGGTGGAGGTCCGTTTGAATCGACTTCCTTACTCTGATTCTGGAAGGAGCCGGTTTGTCTCTGTGTGCACATTGATTTCAATATTCTTGTCTATATGTAGGTCTGTTTCTGTTTGTTTTAAACTTTGATTTGGGGGTGACACCCCACCACTGTTGCTGTGCATGAGTTAAGTAAAATCTTGAGCACGTCTTCATTTTTATATCTACATGAGTCATGATTTAACCCTTTTTTTTTTTTTTAAATTGCCCTTTATCCAATACTATATCCTTTAGTATTGGTTCTGTTTTACTCAAATAGTTTCTTTGCTTCATTTCCTGCTTCCTGATGGATTTATTTGCAAAGTAGGAAAGTTTAGTTGTCATAGAAATGCTTTCCTGTTGAAACAAGAGGATATTTTCTGCCAGATTCCTTACGAAAGCCTTGCTGCACCTGAGTGGTAGTGGGCAATGGCCCTGCTTCCTTCCATTCCTGCTCCCTTTTTTATGTCTCCCACTCCCCAAGGCACCCATATGCATGCTTGGATGTGTTCTCCTGGACCTTTCATCCAGCTCAGACATTTCTGCTGGAAGGCAACCCAGTTACCCTGAGTGAGGAACAGCCCAGTGGAATGAAGCCTTTGTTCCTCCACCTTAGCTCAGAATTAAGAAAAGTTTTGAGGTATTTGTGGGTTTGAATGTTATTTCTCAAGATGGCTCTATACTCCGAAGCACAAACTTCTACAGAAATTTTCTGTGGCAAGTCACATCCTGCCTTTTCATTGTCTAAGTTTCATGGGGAGTTCTCCTGGGAGAGCCCAGTGATAATGAGACACAGATTTACTATCAACTAGGGTAGTTTTATCTTTTGTTGGGTCTGAGATTTTTTCTGGAGGCCACAGCCCACTCTCATCCTGGTCCCCTTTTCCTTTGCCAGGAAATAGCTGATGAAGTATTTCCCTGCATCTCCAAAAATTTGCTCTCTTATGCTGTGGCATGCTATTTTCTTACAATGAAACACACGTAGATAGGTTTGCTTTCGTGGGCTCATCCCTCATCCTTCTCTCGTGTTCTTTGCTAATGCGCACATGCTTTGTTATAAAAGCAATAGTCTGTTGTCTGCATTATTATAACACGTTCCCAACCGGTTCCCATCGACTTTTTGTCTTTTTAGTTTTTCAAATTTGTTCTCTACACTGTGGCTGCCGTGATCTTTCTAAAACACAGTCGTGATCCGTGTCTCTTCTCCAGTTAAAACATTGCAAGAAATCAATAGGGTGATCAGGATAGAAGACACTTCACGTGTTGACTTCTGCTTAGCTCAGAAATGAATGTTTCTTACTGCTAGTTCCATTTCCCTTGATTGCCAAACTTCCATGCCCTGGACCACATTGTTCTCTGGGTCTAGAAGGGTCTTCCACTCTTTCTTCTCTCATTTCTCCTTCCCATTTCTTCCCATTTCTTCTTTACGCTTCCATTTAGAGTTTGCTTCCTCTAAGAAGTGTTCTCTGATGTGTAAATCCAGCCAAAGTGTCCCTTATGTGGTAACAGAACTTCCTACATGCTCATCAAAGGTTTAGAATAGGATGTTAAAATCATGTGGTTATTTTTCACTGTCTGACATGTTCACTGATGCAGCCTCAGCCACTAATAGGAGTGCTAATTAGTTCTTTTAAATCATTGCATAACTTCCCTTTATTAAACACTTTCCCAAAATGTGAGTGCTTCACAGACATTTTGACTGGACTAGGCAACTTTATCTTACTCAATTCTCACTCCAGTCTGTGAGGTAGGTTTTCTTTTTATGAAGAAGGGATGAAGTTGAGGCTTGGATAGGTTAAATAATTTACTCATATTGCTGTTAAATGGTCCAAGCTGGGATTTGAATCTGGATTTGTCTACTTCCAAAGTTTATTATATATTTTATAAAAGATTTATTTATGTTAGAGAGAGAGAGAAGGGGGAGAGGCAGAGGGAGAGACAGAATCTTCCAGCAGACTCTGTGCTGAGCATGGGAGCCTGTCAAAGCTTATTATCTTTTTTTTTTTTAAAGATTTTATTTATTTATTTGACAGAGAGAGATCACAAGTAGGCAGAGAGGCAGGCAGAGAGAGGAGGAAGCAGGCTCCCTGCGGAGCAGAGAGCCCGATGCGGGGCTCGATCCCAGGATCCTGAGATCATGACCTGAGCCGAAGGCAGTGGCCCAATCCACTGAGCCACCCAGGCACCCCCAAAGCTTATTATCTTTTTTTTTTTTTTTTTTTTAAAGATTTTATGTATTTATTTGACAGAGAGAGATCATAAGTAGGCAAAGAGGCAGGCAGAGAGAGTGAGAGGGAAGCAGGCTCCCTGCCGAGCAGAGAGCCCGATGTGGGACTCAATCCCAGGACCCTGAGATCATGACCTGAGCCGAAGGCAGCGGCTTAAACCACTGAGCCACCCAGGCGCCCCCAAAGCTTATTATCTTAATCATCCTGGTAGGCAGACAGACTTAGATTCTCGGTTACACAGCCAGCTTAAGTCTAACTCAACTGTACTGTGACACAGTTTTGCACTATACATGTGGTATTAGTTTTTATTGCTGCTGTAACAGATGGTCACAAAGACAGCAGGTTAAGACAACAACACTATTACCTTTCAGTGGTCTCAGAGTCCATCGTAGGTCATAGTGGGCTATAACTAAGGTGCTGGTATGGATGTGTGCCTTCTGGAGGCTCTTGAGGAGAATCTGTTTCCTTGCCTTTTCTAGCCTCTAGAGGACACTCTCTTTCCTTGGCTGGTGGCCTCCTCCTTCATCTTCAAAGCTGCCAGGGAGACATCTCTCTGACCCTGCTTCCCTTATCAAATCTCCTTCTGATTCTCTTTTTCTGCCTCCTTATTCCACTTTTACAGATCCTTATGATTATCTTGGGCTGTCTGATAATTCAGGATGATCTCCTTACTTTAAGGTCATCTGATGAGCAACCCAATTCCATCTGCAGCTTTAATTCTCTTTGCCATGTAGCCTAATATATTCACAGGGATTAGAAGGCAACTGGAAGGGGCATTATTCCGCTCACCACACATACATAATAGGTTTTGCCTCTTCAAAGTTTCACTAAAGTTAAAGAATGGTATGACAAAAATGGCGGAGTGGAGTGGGCTGTGACCCAGACAACATTTATGAAGATATCAGTATTTTAGTAAAACCCTCGGTTTGAATTTTTGGTGTCCTAAGTGTTGATCAGCCTCTAAGGTGATTCTCACCTTGTTTATGAGAAACTAAGGGATACACTGGAATGCCAATTCTTTATTTTGCAACGGGAAGCTTTGCAAATGGATGCTGTCACTCAGTCTGGATAGTCTATCCCAAGGAAGCACAGTTAAAGTTAATAAGTTAAGAGGAGATAAAATCTGGGCTAGGGAAGTAGATAGTCTTAAGCATACTTCCTTCTGGCCAGGACACGTAATGAGCCCTGTCTTTGGGAATTATGTTGCCATAGTGGACAAATGGCTCAGCATCTCCCCTTGACCTCTGTAAAATGAAATCTGCCAAGATCTCCGAATGCCCCTTTTCTCTGCATGAAATAACATTTCTTCTGCTCACATGTTCTTTCTTCTATTGAGTTATTACCAGTACCAAAATACTGCTTTTGATAGGTTGTACTCTAGAATCCATCTTTAGATGACCAGGATTCCCTAATTTTTTTTTTTTTCTTCCCTTTGAGATAACAATTCCCTTATGATGACTTCACCATATGGATACTGTCATCAGCATTTGATATTTCTGGTTCAACTTTTAGAAAGAAAATTACCTTTCTGCTCCCAGGGGCCATTTCCTGTATTGAGTCTTTCCTTTGACCTCTAACCGGCTGTAGGGAGTACGTGCTTTTAATAACCTCTTTCCATCAAGCACCCATGGCATCTTACATTCAGAGGCCCATCATATACTTATTCTCTACTTCATCAGGGAAGCCTATTATTTTTCCCTGAATCTGCCTTGAGCATTCACTGGTGGCTGATCCCTTACATTTTCTCATTGTATTCTTAAGATTAGTGTGAATTCCTGTCTCATTCTCCATGCCTTTCTCATCTGACAAACTGGCCTTTTTCACCTAGGGACCTCCACTAAAAAAAGTTTTCTGCTTATTCCCCCAAATGTAAATCACATCTCTTTGGACCCCTCTGACAGTTTTCACCACCTTATTTCATTCATAATAGATTTATGTGAATTTATATTCTCCTCAGTGAAGAATCATGTCCTAAAAATCTAGCAGAAGACCAGGCAAATGGAAAATGTGCACAACATACAAAATTTGTTGATGCCATTTCCACATCTACCTACATCTCCTTTTTGGCATAAATGTACCATTTATGCCCAGAAGCATTTTATTGTACTTTGAAACAAAGAGTTTTCACAAAAGGGAAATAATTAAAATCTGCCATCTTTTGAAATCTATCCTCTGTCTTTATTCTCAAAGAAAGAGAGGAATACTAATTGGTATTTTAATATCAGTAACCTATCAAAGTTGCAAATTGTGGAGCTCTTTTCTTGTAGCTGGCTTAAAAATCAAAACAGTGTCATAAAGATGAAGTTTTTAATGTCAGACTTAGCAGGACCACCAGACCTTGTGAGAAAGCAGAAACAGGGATTTGGGGCAGGGTCTCTGCCTCATTTGTGTGTTTACTGCAGGCGACATCACGCTTTCTGTGTTGGTGTATGATAGCACCTTCTGCATAGAATATATTACCGCTGCAGTAAAAATGTTTCAAAATATTGTAGGGTCTGGGGAAATGGAAGAACTTGTACTAAATGAGGACATTATCATTCTCATTTGGCATGTTCCAGCCTCTGAATTATGTATACATTGTTGAAAGAAAGTTTGGTTCTTGCTAAGATACATAATAAACAGCCAAACAGCCAGGAAAACAAATTCAGAGGCACTGTTTCAAAAAGACCCCAAAAAACCCACTCTCAACAACAAGAACAAAAAACCCACAAAGATCCTTAAATCAGAAGTGTCTTGATTTTCATTTCCAGTAGTTTAATATTAATTTTCCTGGTCCTAATACAAGGGCATTAAAGTGAACCTTAGAGTAATAAAATTAGAGAAAAGAAAAAAATGCTGGAAGTTTAGGATTTTACTCGGCTGAGAGTCTGTCTCTCCATATAATTTATAATGTTAATTTTGGAAGTGTTGATCTTTCTCAAAGAACTTGACTTCTTGATAAAGATGAATGCTCAATTTCTGAAACATTACAGGCTTATTTTCCAAAGAGAGTAACTATAATTAATGTTTTTAGGGAAAAAAATAGCTTACGAGAAAAAGCTATTATCTCAGAGGATAAGGAAACTTTAAATTCAGATTCCTTTTGAAAGGAAAACAAAATAGTTAATTCCCTGCTCCCGATCTTGCTGCTGGAGAGAATGGACAATGGGAAATGGGAAAGAACCAAAATCTTTGGCCTTCCTATCAGTTCTTTGTCACAAAGCTGTGATTATTCATTTAGTTCAAGGCAATACGTTCTGTGAGCACGAACCTTTCCCCGTTAGCAACTTATAAGCACTTGGGGAGTTAACAGGGAGCCGATGAAATGAATATTCCTGGAGCGGGGCATCAGCAGATTGATTCTAGCTCCTCTGGATCTAAGGGTCTATGGTTCAAATCCCAGCAGGGGTGAATTTCTCAAGCAAAGGAGAGGCATTTATTGGACTAGTAACTAGCATGGTGTGAATTACTCGTGGGCTCCGGGGGATCCATAAACGCGCCATGAGAACCCGTGGTATGAGCCCGCGGACTGGGCTCCTGGCGCGGTTTGTGCCTGGAGCCCCCCTGCAGCTGCTGTGCCATAATCAGAACCAGGGTTTATTCTGGGCCGCTGAAAGGGTTTGCGTCAGACCAGGGTATAGACGGTTCCCCTTGTAGTAACACCAGGAGCAGGTGTTCTTGGACACGCAGTGGCGTCTTCCAAAGGAAAACATGGTGTGATTGGCATTTCATATTGGATGACAGGTTCTCTCCCCCCGCCAACTCCTTTTTCCCCCCATTTTTTTAAACACTTAGTTTCTCTCCAGTCTCCTTTGTTTTTGCTCTCACTGAATGCCCTCAGGCTTTTTTGTTTCAAAGTATTCATACAAAGACTTTTCCCCACATTAGAATGAACCTCAAGTACTCAAATGTCACATAGCCTGACCCTGTACTCGATGAATGATCACTTCTACCTTATCCTTGTTTATCGACATCCTCTTTTGATGCTTTCAGAGATGGGGATGTATTACTTCATAAAACAGTCTGCTTTTCCCCCCTAGCATTTATTCCCATAATCTGGCTTCTTCTTCTTCTTTTTCTTCTTTTTTTTTAATCTTTCCGACAAAAGCCTGTGCTGGAACCATGTGCAGTTCTTTTCGTGTCTAAGCTTTTTGCTCCTTATGTCCTGTCGTCCACAGATGGGTCATTTTGTAGGTCACTAAGGTCCTCCCTGTTATTTTCTTCTTTGGCCAGTCTCTGCAACTCATTTTAACTCTTTTTTTCTTTTTTAAGTTATATAGTTCCTTCTTTATTTCTTCCAACTAATGCTAATGTTTCTTTTTGGGAATTTTGATTCTTGAGGATCTTCTAAATAAAATAAAATGAAAGACTTTCCTTTTCGGATTAATTTTGTGTTCTCTTGAAAACGAACCAATTTATGCCTTTCACTGGTCTTGAATGGTTCTGATATTGGAAACACTTCTTTGAGACAGCAAGAGATCCTTATGTATATGCATCAGACACTTAGTATAAATATATTCAAGCCACGAACATCTCTGGAACTACCCTTCCTGACTCTTTTCATTCATTCACTTGCTCATTCTCCAAAAAAAACTCATTGGTATATATTATTTTTTTTAACCAGAGAAACAAGCACTCTTAGTTCCAGAAGTCTACTTTCCAGTGTTGAGAAACCAAGGCTCATTTTTTTGAATCCCGAGCATGCTTAATATCGTGCACAATAAACTGTAAGCTTTCTAGAATAGACTATTTTTCTTTCCTGTTTGCAGCCTGCAGTAGCTAATGCTGTAGCTGACACCAATAAGCAATTGTTGAATATGAATGACTGACATAACAGTCTTCAAAACGTGCTCGATTAAATGATCTGAATCGCTCTTGTGCGGCTAAAGGCTAAGATGATAGCTAAATGGAAGTACTGATGACAAGTATTGGTTAGTTTCGGAAATTTGGTGTTTGGTAATATTCTCAATGGGCAAAAAGCCAATAAATCGTATTTTCTTAGTCTCAGATTCCCCTCCAACAAATGTGACACATGCGTTTTAATTTCTTTCTTTTGGGAGGGGGTGCAGGTTGAGTGACCCTTGTATTAATGCTTTGGAGTAGGGGTGGGACTCAACCGCACAGGGTCGCGTTGGAGTTGTCCCAGATAGTCTGTTGGCCACTTCAAACGGAGGCCGAGCCTGAACCGATTTTTGTTGTCTTGAACGACATTTGAAATCTAAAGCACTCAGAATCTATCAGTAGCCTTTAGAGCCTGCGGGACAAAGGGAGAGAAGGAAGGTGGGCTGGGGGATACTTTAGAAGAAGGAAGAGATCTCCTAAGGATTGTTTTGTTTTGGGATTCTTGTAAGGGATGTCTTCCCATCAATATTTTCAGAAAAATCTACATTTATCATGAATGTTTTGTAGAGTTGTAGCTCTTTATTGCGAAGACTAGGTAGAAGGAGATTATATAAAGTTGATATGTACAATACATTATGTTATGTTATATTATATTATATTATATATTAGAGTTTGAAGATAAACATACACATAAACATGTGCTGAGGTTGCTTTTAGGAAACCAGCTATACCTCTATCCATAAAAGTATATGTGTGTCTTTGTACACACACATCCTCATATACATGTAAAAGTAATATCTGAACAGTCTTGAAAATATGAAAAATATTATAAAGGAAAAGATAAATATAATCCATAATCCTATCATATAGTATTATCCCTATTAATGTATTAGTTCATTTACTTAATATATGCATTGACAGCTAGTATGGCATGTTGGTAAAGAGTATGGAATCTCTAGTCTCAGTTCTATCACTTACAAGCTCTAGGTATTAACTGATATATATTAGTGTTTTCTGTATTTATTTACAGTTGTGTACTTATATCAGTGAGCTACTGTTCGTTGAGTGCTCTGTATACCAGGCACTGTCCTAAGCATTTTATACATATTTTATTATTAGCTTTTATTATCATCATTCCACAGATGAGTAAATTGAGCACAGAGAAGTTAAGTAAATTGCCGAAGGTCAGATCCACAACACAGAAGAGCTGGAACCCAGGATTTGAACTGAGGCAGAGCTCATGCTCATAACCACAACAGAAACACACAGATGTAAAAACAAAAAAACATAAAAAACACACATACACCCACACATGCATGTGATTTTGGGACCTATCGGCAAAGTTGAAGATAGAGCCTAGTAAAGTGGAGAGAGCCCTAGTCTAAAATCTGGAGACAGCCCTCCAGTGATGGACAGAAGTGCTTTTGTACAAGACAGCCAATTGTTAAATATTCAGGACTTTTAGACGCTAGTTGTCAAATCATTGGTGGTTTGAAATTGGCCATAGTGGTCCATGTTGGACCATGGGTATTGAAAAACCTGACAAATTAGATCTTTTGTTTGTTTGTTTATTTGTTTTTTGAGAGTCACTTGCCAGACTGCTATGCCTACATTTTCAGTTCTGCCACTAACTGACTGTTGGACTGGATTTCTGGGGAATCATGTAATGGCTCTGAAGCCTGACTTTCTTATCTGTAGAACTGTAATAATTTTTGTCTCTGTTACAAAGTCTATAGTGTCTGGTAAACATTTTATAACATTTTATTCTTTACATGTAACTGTATAAAAGTAAAGTCCTATGTAATTATTACTTTTTTTTTTTTTTAAGATTTTATTTATTTATTTGACAGGCAGAGATCACAAGTAGGCAGAGAGGCAAGCAGAGAGGCAAGCAGAGAGAGAGAGGAGGAAGCAGGCTGTCCGCAGAGCAGAGAGCCCGATGCGGGGCTCGATCCCAGAACCCTGGGATCATGACCTGAGCCGAAGGCAGAGGCTTTAACCCACTGAGTTATGCTAGAAAAGTATATTTAAAGCAAAAGTTTTTAAAAAGCAGTAATTTTCTTAAAAATTGGAATACTAATTCTAGTTGCAATTTTAATGATTCATGGAAAATTACATAACTCTTTTCTCCATGCAGAGAAAAAAATATATAATAAAAATACAAAAAGGAAATTTAGAACCACAGAACATGAAACAAAAGTCCTTCTTTTAATTGTAATATGTTTTTTAATAGTACTTCCTTGACTCATATGTAAAAATATATAAGACAAATTCCTAATTTTTCTCAGTGGGATATATGACTGGTGATTTATAAGGCATTTAGAGTCTTAGATGTAATTAAACAATATAGCTGTTTTGCTCAGAAGCCAAGAGTATCAATGCTTTGGAAGATAAAAAAATAGTGATTGTTATTTATGGGGTACTTCTATGTGCCAAGCACCTTGCTACCTGTTAAAGATTTTCTCAAAACTCTCAAACAATTCTATTTGATCACTATTATTATTTCCATTTCACAGCTGGACAAATTGAGTCTTAGATAAAACATCTTATCCAAGGTCACACAACTAGGGCACATGAGATTTTGTATGTTTGTACAGTTTGGAATTTAAGGTTTGTAGACAAGAAATTAAAAAAGAAAATATGAAGTAAGTGGTACAATATAGAGAGGACACAAGTAAGATTTGAATAATTCATGGCCATAAAAAGGACATTTTCACTCTTACTTTAATAGCTAAAAGGGATAGTTCCCATTTTCTAGAAAGAGTAAAAATTTTTTTTTTTTTTAAAGATTTTATTTATTTGACAGAGAGAAACCACAGAGAGGCAGGCAGAGAGAGAGGAAGAGAAGCAGGCTCTCCGCCGAGCAGAGAGCCCGATGTGGGACTCGATCCCAGGACCCTGAGATCATGACCTGAGCCGAAGGCAGCGGCTTAACCCACTGAGCCACCCAGGTGCCCCAAGAGTAAAAATTTTTAAGGGCTTGTAAGTATAATTTATGTCTCAGGAAAATCAAATCCCCCTACTGAAAGGTTCCCAAATTTGAATGTATGATAATTAGTAACAACATTGATGAAGTTTTCATGTATCTCTTCAGCACTAAATAATATAATAATGCAGCATCCAAAACTCTGAGGGAAGAAAACCATAATTTTTTATCAATTCATTTTTAGAAGAAACAGGTTTCTCTACTTCACAAAAATCCTTAACATGCTGGCCCACTCTCCATGCTCTAATTTGAGAGTGCAAAACTCAGTATCATTAGTGAAAATACACCTGAACTGAGGATTTAAAAACAATAACAACAACTTTCTATAATGCTTTCACATGCATTTTCTCACTTAAATCTTGATGTAGAAGCTGCTGAAATTCTTTTCCTTTTTTTCCCAGACTGTGCGTCCCCATGATGGCCATCAGTGGTGGTTAGATTGACAGTGGCCATAGGTTGGTTATACATTCTAGAAAAGGAAGTCTCCCTACCAAAATTAAATCACCAACCCAAAGAGATTCTTCTGCTTAGCTTTTCTGAAACTAAAGAATTTTGGGTCAATTAAGTATAAATACCTACTTGATAAGATCAGCAAATTCAAAATTGGTATGTATGTTTTTCGAGGCACCATATTGGCTTATTCACCTAAGGGATTTAGGGCCCTAAATTCAATGTCCACCTCCACCCCGACTGTGTGAATATGAATACGTGAAAGATTACTTTTTATTTTGTTTAATTTATGAAGCATTCTTTTAATTTCAGGTTTAGCAAAGTTTATATTAGGGAATCACTTGTCGACCTTGATCCCTTCAGCACTGTTTTTTTTTTTTTGTTTTGAATCAAGTTGCTAAAAACAAAGAGGAATGCAATCCTCAGCAACAGAGAAAGAAGATAATATGCTTACTTGGAACTTACTGGAAAAGACCACACTATCAGGCAGGGAAGATTGTCCCACTGGATATCAAAAGCATAATGAGAGTTTCATATGTGCCACAAAGTGTGCTAACCATGTCCACACATGTTATTTCACTCAACAGCTCCGCGTCTGCCTGATGTGTACTTATGCCCCCCCTATTTACGGAGCTCTTAGAAACTAAGTAGCCAACCCATTTTACAGAAATCACCCATGCCAGAGCTAGATTTCCAATTCAGGATTTGCCTTACTCCAAATCAGGGGTTCTTAACCTGGATCTCTATGTCCTCAAAAATGTGTGGGAAGAATTTAGGGATTGCATGAACGTGGATGGGAAAAAACTGCGTGTTTGTGTCCATTCACCTCTGACTGAAGTTGAACATTTTCTTTAATATGAGTGCAATCACAGGATTATCCCTACTGTCTGTAGACTGTATCACCCACAAAAAACACAGGTGTTTTTCTATCACAATTCCATTGTTGGGGGTTTGAAATCCTGCTTAGTTATTGAGAAATCAGAGTAGTTTATTTTAATCTGCTGATATGTGCATTTCAATGTAATTTGTTTCCTTTGTAATTCTCAGTATTTTATTGTTTTTTATTTTATACTAATTACATGCATTACCTTTATATTTATATTAAATATTTTTGTTTATTTTATATATGTGTGTATTTTATACACTTAAAGCCCTGCTATAAAAGTTGTTCATTAGAGGGGCGCCTGGGTGGCTCAGTGGGTTAAAGCCTCTGCCTTCAGCTCAGGTCATGATCCCAAGGTCCTGGGATCGAGCCCTGGGTCCTGGGATCGAGCCCCTCATCGGGCTCTCTGCTCAGTGGAGCCTGCTTCCTCCTCTGTCTCTGCCTGCCTCTCTGCCTGCTTATCTGTCAAATAAGTAAATAAAATCTTTAAAAAAAAAAAAAGTTGTTCATTGGATTTGCCAGAAGGATCCATGGCCAACACTGTTGAAGCCCTGTTCTGAACCTTTGCTTCTTATCCATTACAATTTTGTCTTTTTGTTCTTATGCCATATCTGGATATAGAGTTGGAGAGAGAATTTTAATGATTCACACAACTCAACTTTAGCACTATTCGGTTTAACAACCGAAAAAGAAAGAACAGATGAAACATCTAGAATATTTAATGCATCCACTATATCTAAATACATGTGTATCTGCAGAACAGGGAAAGGGATTATGTCTCCTTCTTCCACTAATCAAAATCTCCAGATACCCATTCATTTTTTCAGAGACCAGTGCCAATTGCCTGGAAGTTATTTCTTTCTTTTACCTCTGGTTTTGAGTTGTGTTCAAATTATTAATGATGCTTAGTTTTGTTGATTCCTGAATATAAACATCCCAGACAGCCTTCCAATCCTGCTGACCTTGTACCTGGCTCTGGACTTTCTCATCTCAGTTGAGTTACCAGCCATAAAGCAAACGGCACACCCCAGAAACCAGCCAGCCTTTGCCTAAAGTCACATTATAACTGTTTTCTTGTATTGATAGGTTTATTACTTATGGAAGGGACATCAATGAGTAGTTCATTCAGTAAACTCACTAAATGCCAGGCATTCTTTTAGGCACTGGAGATACAGAGAAGATGCTCCAAAGGAGATTTTGAAGAATTTTTCTTTATTTGATAAAGTGCTGGTTTATTGAAAAGGTTGATGTATGCAAAGAGAACTGCCTAACTTTGCTTTTTCTTTGTACCACACCCTCCGTAAGTCATAAATGTGTTGGGTTATTATTGTTATTATTGTTTTTTTTTTTTTTTTTTTTTTTTACCCGAATGTTTATAGCAGCAATGTCTACAATAGCCAGACTATGGAAAGAACCTAGATGTCCATCAACAGATGAATGGATAAAGAAGATGTGTTATTATTGTTTTTATTCATTGTTTTTGCCTATTAACTGAATTTCTGGGTAATTCATTCCTGTGCCCAGATTCTGAAATGTTCCCACAGACATCACAGGACTAAGGAAAATCAGAAGCTCGAATCCTCCTTGACATTTGCCCAGGAAGATGTCAATATTTTAATATTTCATCAAAGTGACTCCATACCAAGGTTAATAGTTAAACGTCTAAGTCGGCTTCAATCCCCACTTAGCCCATCTGGCTTAACAGAGCATGGACCTGTCTTGTCTCTGAAAAACTAACCCTGAACAATGAGAGGGCCTCTGTGCCACTTATTTTCTTTCCAGTAGACTAACAGGATTGGAGCCAGGTGTGTGCCTCTTCTTTTTTTTTTTTTTTAATATTTTATTTATTTATTTGACAGAGAGAGATCACAAGCAGACAGAGAGGCAGGCAGAGAGAGAGAGAGAGAGAGAGGGAAGCAGGCTCCCTGCTGAGCAGAGAGCCCGACTCGGGACCCGATCCCAGGACCCCGAGATCATGACCTGAGCCGAAGGCAGCGGCTTAACCCACTGAGCCACCCAGGCGCCCCAGGTGTGTGCATCTTTAAAAACATCACTGTAGCAGGGTCAAGTGTTAACTCTAAGAAGGGAAGGACATGAAGACTGACTGGGGTATTGAAGTCCCAATGTGTCTCTGACTACTCCTGTGACCTTGAGAAAGTCAATGAACATCTCCTGCTCTTAGACCTAATTTTTAAAATGATGATATTGAATTGAGTATGAATTTGAGATGTGTCTTCCACTCTAAAATTGTATTTATGTGTCTGAGGCATCACAAAGATAGTAAGGGCTTAAATTTTACTTTTTATTGGTGTTGAGAAGATAAAGCTTCATTTCACAACATCTGTTTCATGGAACATCATTTTTGACATTTACATCATACTTGAAAGGTACAATTTAAAAATTTCCCATTAAAATAAGAGGGTTGATTAATACCAACAAATCAAAATTATGTACTATATGACTTGTATTATAGATCAACATTTTAGTCAAGTTAAAAAGAATGTCATGAAAGGATGTTTGCTAACTATTCCACAATATACTCATAGAATACACCTATTTCTAAATACATGTCTTTAAAATAATGATTGTGTTAAATATTAATAGGATTGAAGGCCTTTGTATTGATTCTGTAGTTGGATATAATACAAGTTTTTAGACATGTACAATAGCAAATGCTGGATTTTCTGCATTGGTGGGTAATAGATTCTTTCCCACAATTATTTGTTAGAATAATGTGTAAATATCTATCACCAAGATTAGTGAACAGTATTACATGAAACCAAGTGAAAGTGGATGGTTTTGATGTAAATTAAACACTGAAGCTCCAATTTGTTGACAAAACTGATTTTACCAAGGCCGTTTCTGGAATGTCACCGAGAAAAGTTGTTGGAAAGGCAGTTCATGAACTTTCTGTCTGTGCATTTGCCCAGAGGCCTTGGTGATATAAATCTAAAGAAATAAATGCATGTGTGAGAGTTGTCCTGTCACTTTTGGATAAAGTCTGTAGATGGGGTCTGTCGGTAGACAGTAATTCAATTCAAGGTGGCATTACCAGGCAAAAATAACTTTGTATAGCAGGCCAGCGCCCATGATTTGGGTTTGTTTTCTAACCAAATGCCATTTATGTTCATTATTGACATGAGTGAGAGATTATACCAAAAGTCTTAAAACACTTCTTTTTCCAGCGTAAAATTTGAACAACCGATACAACAATGGTAATTCCAGTCCATTCCTTCCTAGAAGTACCATCCATTTCAAAACCTGAATGGATGCTTTTTATAAACTTTACCTTGACTTCTCTTTTTTTTTTAATTTTAATTTTTTATTTATTTCTTATTTTTTTAATAAACATATAATGTATTTTTATCCCCAGGGGTACAGGTCTATGAATTGCCAGGTTTACACACTCCACAGCACTCACCATAGCACATACCCTCCCCAATGTCCATAACCCCCCTCCCCCTCTCCCAACCCCACCTCCCCCCAGCAACCCCCAGTTTGTTTTGTGAGATTAAGAGTCACTTATGGTTTGTCTCCCTCCCAATCCTGATATGAGGACATGGAGATGCAACATGGGGGGTTAGGGGGATAGGAGAAGAATAAATTGACTTCTCTTTTTCCACCTCCAGTAGACTTGAAATGCCCCAACCCTTGGTCTGGGAAGAAAAGCAAAATGAGGGTAAGAGGTTTTCTTCAGCAGATGTATTAACTCAGCTTGTAAGTGCACTTTGAGAGCATGCTGGAAGGGGGTTTTCCAGCGGCTAACTTCTGTCTAACCTGGTGGCTATTAAAACTGTAAACAGCACAAATAAATTCCAAAGGTCTAAACTTGATGGCTTTTTGCCTGCATATTGAAAAGAGATGAATCTCAGGGACATGTATGCTTGCCCTCCAAGTTCCTATGAGGTCAAGGACCAACATGTTTAAAGAAGGGTTTTATTTCAGGAGATTTAGATTGAAATCATATTGGAGGTCCAAGACCAAAAACCAACCTCATTAGAGTTATGCCAATGCGTTTTCCTGGAGAACGTCTGAATCTGCTTGAATATTTTCGGGCCTTCTCCTCAACACAGGCATTTGATTTACAGGTTGCTATAACCAGGACAACAAGGTCAGTCCAGTTTATATCCCTTTCCCTTAGTTTCCCTAAAAAATTAGTTAGAGTCCTCATCTTTATGATGAGAAAGGGTCACAAGTGGGCATTTCCCTTTGGAATTCCTTTTCCAGCTGTCAGGCGTTTGCGGGCTTAATGACAATGTTCTTTCATCACAGTAGATATATAGCGTGTCTGCCAAATCAGAAGAGACATAAGCCTGCTCCAAAAATGTTTTTGAAAATTGCTATGGAATGTGTGCTGGTGGCCTGTGGCAAAAAAGATGAAGGCGGTGCGGAGGGTGGCTGGCTGGTCTGAAGTGTGAGCCTGCCAGTTGAATTGTTAGCCTGCTTTCGTGGTAACCCATTTGCTTATTTATTCAGTAAGCACTTCCATCCTGGCACCACGGGGGCCACTCTCCATGCCCCGGAAGCTTGCAGCAAGAGTGCATACATACTCATAGCCCAATGCACAACGGTCCGATGTCTGGGCCCAAGACAGGGCCAAGCCCAAGCAGAGGAACGGACATAGAGAAATCTGTCTTCCTAACAAAGGACGATTTGCAATAGAGAACCACCCAAGAAGAGAAAAAATAACATCAGCTTGACTGATTGCTGCCAGATCAAAGAAATCACACTTGTTATTTTTTATGATTTTTGTTCCTAATTTTTTGGTCTCTGAAAAAGACATAGCACAGCACTACACTGTTAAAAAACGGGAGGACAGAGAGCAAAAGAGTCAGAATTTAGGTTAGAAATGTGTTCTATATCTTCGGCATTTAAAGTAAAAAATGTGCGTCACAAAGGTAAGTCACATTTAATTGTTTACATCTGCTTCCTTAAATACTGAGACAAAGGTACTGAGTGTAAATATTGAATTCTATGTTCAATGCCCTTGATCTATTGAACCTGGATACCTTTCCCTAAGAGTTGTCTCATTCTTGAGTTTAGGTTTAAAATGTAGAAATACTTGACACATTTTAAAAAATAGATTCTTTAAATAATAGTTTATTAAAAAGACGGACTTTTTTTGGTTAAACAACCTGAGGGTTTTGAAGGGTCAGGGGTGGGAGGTTGGGGGAACAGGTGGTGGGTGATGGGGAGGGCACGTTTTGCATGGAGCACTGGGTGTTGTGCAAAAAGAATGAATACTGTTACGCTGAAAAAATTAATAAAAGGGGGAAAAAAAAAAAAATTCAACGGACTTTCCTGTGTCCCACATGTAATGACTGGTTCTAAATTTTTGAAAAGGGTTACTTGCACATGAAGTTATCGAAGACTATGCTATTTCCATAATTACTATTTTTATTAGCTAACAAGTTCAATCACAAAATGATGTTTTCCACAGCACAGCAGGTTCAAATGGCAAGCGTAGACTCTGTGGCTACTTCTGATGGTACTACAGGTAAGCCGTTCGTATTTAACTGGTTAGTCAACATCGACGTAGTAAGTCACATTTGTATTCAATGTCAGCCTTTGATTTTCACTCAGATGTGAAGGAACATGAGCTGAGAAAGCTTTGTTGGTTGCTCTCTCATGCTGATCTTTTAGACATCTCCATGACTGGGACACCACGTGAAATGTCAATGAGTTCTGAAAAGGATTCTCATCAAACAAGTCAACGACAAAACAACTCCAGGTGCTGTTAGCCTTGTAAAGCAGGTGACTAGCACATCAAGAAATGGCTGCTGAGGGCAGGTGACCCCACAGATGTGACCTGTATGAGCTGCAGTGCCTGTCATTTCCCAGATCTCCATTAGAACTGTGCTTCTCCAGCTCTCATGGTCATACGAGTTGCCTGGGCACCTTATCAACATGCCGATTTTGAATCAATATGTCTGGGAGGAGCCTGATATCCTGCACTTCTAACACATTCCCAAGTGATGTTGACACTGTGGGTTCATGAATTGCACTTGGAAAGGCAAGGTGTGAGAGTGCTACATAGGGATTTTTGGTGGGAGAGATCCGGTGGCGGGGTGACTATGTTCATTCACCATCTCTTCACCAAGAAGAGAACCAATGGAGGGGGCATACAACCCACAGTTTGTAGGATTTCTCTCCTTTCTTTCTAAATCAAAATTTCATTTTAGTCTATTCCTATGATGATAAGGAAAGCAGATGATAAAGAAAAAAAATCATTCAAATGTTACTCATCTTCATGGTAGCACAAAAGTTGGACACTTAATTTGAATGCAAATTTGTAGGAAAACATTCAGGAAATGCTATGTCAAAAGTGTTTAGTTAATAGATTTCTGTGCATTCATCATTCCTAATCCATATGAAGGGATTATGATCTTCTTTGTCCTGCTTTTGTTTTATTCCATTTACAATTTCCCATTGGGTCCCATGGAGCCCAAGAAGTTTTACTTATGTATGTACTACGGTCATGTAACAGAAGAGAATTAAGTGGACCACGCAGAAATCAGCAGATCTGTGACCTTGGTCTCGTTAACACAATGCTCTGCTCAATTTCGCTAAGGACCCAAGCATTTGTAGCTGCCTAAGCTAAGGGAGATGGATGTCTCTTCTTCCTTTCTCCAGTTACTGAAGATGTTTCAAATGGTCCCACTAGACTATTGTGATACATTTGCTTAGAGTAGCTGCCAGGTTAGCCCAGACCTTGCGATTTATTGGTGCATCCTGTCAAACTACAGGCGCACACTGGTAAATCAAAAGGGCTTTTTGGACTGTATCCCCAGTAAGCTAGGTAATTGGGGATTGAAATCTTGGGAGAGTCATCGTATGGCCCAGATACATCTTGGTAAAATGTAAACAGTTGTGTCTCATGCTCTATATACTGACAACCCCGGTTAAATCATTAAAAAAATAAAATGTGAATATGGCCAAATCGTTCACGTGCAGCAGGACTGAAAAGATGTTTGCCAGAGGAAGTCATGTCACAGTTAATCTAGTGGAACTGTGTAGAGAATGTGGAGGAAAACCTTGATCTTGGAGGTGCTGCAATTGCAGGGTATCTACTGGAGTCTGAGTAAGGAGGGTGCTTTATCTCCTGACCAATAGCTTTGCATACAGGGATTCCTAGGTTCGCCTTCTGCATGGCAATTCTTGCCAGAGTATATTTTTGACACTCTGTGCCAGAAATTTCATTAAAAATTAGTGTTTTATTCTCTTAGTTATTTTCGCCTTCATGCCAGGCTTTCCCAGTTTATCAGCTAGAACTGAGCATTTGCTAATTATTATTATTATTTTTTTTTGTGGAACTCATTTTTTAAAAAAGCATCAAATTGAACATTCAAAATGTCATTATGTACATGTGGTATTATTTTATGCAGAACAGGCTTCTAAAATGCAGTAAATAGTCTTGATTAAAATGGAAACCTTTTAAATAATCATGGAGTGTAAAATCAAATGGAATAAGTCTGAAGTAATGCAAGTCAACCAAAGCAGCTTTAATGCTGTTTTTCTCATTTTCCTCTGCTTCATCCCCTGAAGAGCATAAAATTCTTAGGAGTGTATTAGTGGCGTGTTGAATGGCCCCCCGAGAATACCTGAGCCCTTTGCTCCAGTATAACTGGTTTAATCGGTGTTTACACTGTTGACATTCTCTCTCCCATGCCTTTGCTCAGGCCATTCTCACTTTGAGAAAGGCACCATCTCTTTCTCTAAGAGTTTCTCAACCACAACACCACTGATCTTCCATGCTGGGTAATTCTCTGGTGTGGGTGGCTATGCTGTGTACTGCAGTATGTCAAAGAGCGTCCCTGGGCTGTCAGTAGAACCTTCTCCTTGTAAATAACAAAATATCTCCAGACATCTACAAAAGTCCCCTAGTGGGCAACTTTTTTGGTAGTTGAGAACCACTGCTCTAAGTCCTTGTTATCCTTCAAGCTAAATGTCCCTTGTACCATGAAGCCTCTCTTGATCATTCATATTGTTCTTTGATGAGTTTTCCATTAAATTTATACATGAAATCCAGTCGCCCAAACAGTATACATCCACGTGAACAATAAAATGCCACAGAAAATAAGGGAGTTGCGGGCTGCATTTGTCTCTTTCCCAGGACTCCTCTCCTTTTGAGAGATAACCACCATTAAAGCAGGGTCCTTCCTGCTTTAGCCTGTTCGAAGGCATCTGAGGGCTAAAAAAATACTACCTCATTGTTTTAATTTGCTTCCTTGTCCTTGTTTTTAAGTTCGAGGATCTGTTCCTATGTTCTATGGCGATTTGATTTTTTTCTTTTTGTATTGCTTTTGCCCACTTTTACAATTTATTATTTTTTCATATTTATTTGGATTGAAATCCATATTTGCATTATAGCTATAGGTCACTTGCTTGCGATACATGTATATATATATATATATATATATATATATATACACAGATGTATATAAAATCTCAATCAAAATGTTCTCACAGGCTATATAATTATATGTGTTGTTGCATATTAAATTTTTATATAGCTCAAAATGTCACACTTTATGGCTATTGGATTGTATACCTTATTTATAAAGTCTATCAGTACTCAGATATATCAAAAAATTACTCCATTTTCCCTAATGCTTTTATACTTTTTTCCTCAATTATACTAACTTATAGTGAAAAGCAAGGATTTAACTTCTTCCCCTTCTATCCCAAATGAATAGTTCCATTAGTCAGTTCAAGTTTAAACTGCAGTAACAAAGAACCCCACATGCCAGTGGCTTACAGTGTCTCAGTTTAGCTAAGACTCTGCTCCATGTCTTTTTTTATTCTAGATCTTAAAGGATCAGCCTTTATCTGTGATGCACCAAAGAAGACAAAGAAAGGCGATAGAATTATACCTTGACTATTAAAGCTTCTCCTCTGCTGTGGCCCAGTCATGTCCAGTCACATTTCTTGGACAATGCAAATGATATGACCAACACTGATAACCATGAGTGAGAAGTATTATCTTTTTTCAGAGATAGGCCTGATGGAAATGAGTTCAAAGAGGAAGGGGTAGTGTATATCTCAATAATGAAACCTATCAAAAGAATCAATTTTGCTAAAACCATTCATGGAATATTTCCTTTCCTTTCCATTGATTTGCTGTATCACTCACCTGGAACTGGCATACATCATTTTGTACTATTTTTATTCATCCTTTTATGAATTTATTCTCTCTTCCCAACTAAAAACATTCCTTGAGACTAGGGATTGTCTCCTTTAAGTATTACACTTAGCTATTGATGGAATTATTTGCAATGTTGGAGATGGCCCCAATATTCATTATTAAGATGATGGGTGAGTAAATACTGAAGAGCATAAGTAACTCAACTTGCGATATAGGTGGCTTACATGTATGCCCTTTTCCTTCTACAAAATGATATTTGAAAATTGAAAATCCCTTGTTTGGCAAAACTGTGCCCTAACATTAACAGTCCTAATGGGAAAAATAGGGTTGGAGCAAGTCACTCCAAACTTACGCACTACCACTATGAAAATACTGAAAAGAACAATAATTATTCTAATGGATGCATTAACAGTTAAAAACATCAAATTCCTAATGCATAAAAAATACCGAAGCACATAGAAAGGGTTCTCATCATAATTTGAATGTAGCATGCCGGAAGGGAGCGTAAAGAAGTGTTCAGCCTGCCGAATTTGGAGAAAATAGCAAAAAGCACAAAAGACTGAGGAGAAGCACATATAAAGCCTTCCAAGTGGGTAGGTGGTCAAGCCAAGACAAGAGGATGTGGGCTAAGCAGGCGTTGAGAACACCACAGCCATCCGTCCTGCTTGCACCATTCAGCTGGGTTTGTGTTCTTTGTGATCAGAGGCTCTTTATTAGTGTTTGTAAACATCCTAAAGCTGAGAAAAGAGCTTGTGAAGCAGTGTAACTTCTTTGTAATCCTACATCATTCTCCTCTTTACCGTTTGTACACAAGCTAATTTGCATTACACTGACAGACTGTACATTCAGCAACATGCATGGACTTTTAAAACCTAACGCTGAGATGAAAAGAGAGGAAACAGTGGGGGATTTATTGCAAATACTCCTTATGTAAATTAACAACACAAACAGAGGACTATGGTTTTACAAGGATACACACATATTTAAGGATCTATTTCAAACACATTGCAGGAGGTAGGTATCTGTGGGGAGGGGTAGAATTCAGCTGAGCACACAGACGAGGAAAAGAAAACAAAGCGAAGCGCTGGAGGAGCCCTGTAACCATTGATGAACATGGCATACTGTGTCTAGGGAGCGTGATTAGCTCAGCTGCTCATCTGAGAATACCACCACCACAATATGTCTCTGGTTAATGTAAAGTGTTGAGGAAGGTAGGTGATGTATGGTTTGGCTAAAGCACTCGGGTCCTGCTTGTGTTGTGCTTATCACTACTAGGAGTTTTCTAGACCATTCAAATCAGTTGAAGATTTTATGGTCTCCCCTGTGCTAAACTCTTCACTAGGAATTCCACTTAAAGGCTTTAAAATTAAAGGGTAAGTGCTTCTGGGACGTGGTTTCCTTCAGTGTGGGATTCTGGGCCCAGTGCTGGTGTGTGGTTTTGGAGATCAAGGTCAACCAGAGCGGCACTTCCTGTGTTCTCCTTGGGTCTGACGTGCCCTCTTCTCGGAGGTTTGTGTGGCGGCCAGTCATACAGATCTGGCCCGTCTTCTGGGTGATGTCTTACACTTAGCAACGCCAGGATCATTGAACAGCTATAATGCCTTCCCTAAATTTCGAGTCCTCTCAAGTATATGGCTTTGGGGATTTTCAGTGACCAGGGAGGGAGGATTACTGGAGCCAAAGGAACATTTACTGCAGGCTTGGAGGCCACCTGCCCCTCCTCCAGGACTTGGGCTCCTGTTTATTGTTCCATTTCTTTGGTATCTCTTCTCCTTTACCTTCCAACCTCTCCTTCCTTCAGGCCACAGATCCCTTTTCTTTGTCCTGAAAAGCTTTCCCATTACTCTGCTTCCCTAGTTAAGCAATAGCTCATTCTTCCCACTCCTCATGATGAATCTTTTGGAAGGATGGTCTCCTCACCAGAATGTAAGGAAAAAGGTGCTTATTTTGTCCATTGCAACATCCCCAGTGTCTTGAAATGTGGTTGGCATGTAATAGATGGTTAGTAAATATCTAAGAAGTGGCTGAATGAATACATGAATTAACACAGTAACTTCTGCTTTAGTTGTCCAGCATGTTACAGTAAAACTCCCACCACTACACCGTTGAAACTGCCTTACTTAATAGCACTGACTTTCTATATTGTACTAATACTGTTTTTGATTTTTTCCCCCCAACAGTGTTTGACTTAGCTATTTTCTTCCTATTTCTTAAAAACCCACTTTTCCTTTGGCTTCCAGAACCCCAGTCTATCCTGATTCTCTTATTAGGATTTTTTTTTAAAGATTTTATTTTTTTATTTGACACAGAGAGAGAGAGAGATCACAAGTAGGCAAAGAGGCAGGCAGAGATAGAGGAGGAAGCAGGCTTGTGCTCTCTCTCGCTATCTCTCTCTGTCTCTCAAATAACATCTTAAAAAAAAAGTTTCAACTGGCTATACAGAGGATCTAAAAATCTGGGGCCATTCTCATTCTCTAAACTAATTTCCTGTCTTTTTCTTAGTCCCTTTTTATTTTTAATACCATCTTCCACCCTTCTTCTGACTAGAATTCTTCATTGGCTCAAGTCCTTAATCAAGAAGGGTGTCTTCTGCCACAGACCTAAAGGTGTAAGAGTACCCCTTAAGAGAAGGGGTTTTACCTTCATCTTTCTTCTTCTTTCAATGTTCACCTCTAAGAAGAAGTGTCTGGTATTTTTTTTTTTATTAATTCAGATTTCCTATAACCTGTCATGCAAATATGAGGTATTCACCCATTTATCTGTCTGTCCATTCACCCATCCTATCATAAATCCTGTGTGGTTTAATGCTTACTTGAGAAATTCAAACGTACAAAGTATGAAATTTTATCCTTCATCAAAGGCTGAAAAATTATATCCAGAAGATTTTAAATTCAGTGTTTACTAAAATGTTACTTTTTAGAAGAATTGTTTCAACCTAAGTCAATTCTTTTTAGTGCATCTATATGACCTCTGGTCATGTTGTGTGCATGGGAATTCTTGGGGAGCCTTAAATGCCCCATGGGCATTTCAGAAGTGAATATATGTTTTCCAACTAAGATGTCACAGTAGAATCATGTTGACAGTGTTTAGTGCATTTAAAGACATAAAATCCATAAAATGGAAACGTTTCTCACACTGTATCTCTGTACTTTGAAACATATCAGACATCCTGTCCTGATTGTTTTACCCCTTCTCTTGAAAGTTTTACATTCATTCATTTAAAGAATGAGACAGGAAAGAGATTTACAAACCTCCCATGAGTGTTTTCTATCTTTACACTTCTAGGCATCATTGCCTAATCAATAAAGCTGGAAACGCTGATTTTAAAAGTGGAATTTTGATTAGGTTCTTACATCTCATGTGTTTTATGGTATCAACTTTCCTGAGGTAGACTTAAGCTTAGAGTGCTCACAGAGGCCAAAATTAAATTGATTTATAAGAAAAGAAATAACCAATATTAATATTTGAGTAGGTAGCTGAAATAAAATGGTAAACAGGGCTTCTTTTTGAGTGATAGGCATCTCAAAACATGGGCATTTGATTTCTAGCTTTTATACTAGTTAAATTGGCTGAAAGAAATATCCTCCTTTTTGTAAAGTAAGAGAGAAAATACACCTAATCTTTTTTAAGAAAGAAATGAGTGAAATAGAGAGGTTTACTTTTTTTTAGCAGAAATTGGAAAAATAGTTAAATGGCTTTGAGACAAAATCATGACATTGATCTCAGAGAAGGGTAATTTTTTTCAGCAGCTCTTCCTTTACTGTTTGGGTTTCTGTCCCTCTCTGAACATTGCCTCAAAGCCCCATCTGCAGTTTCTAATTCTGCTTTGAAGAAATGGGGGAAATCTTCCCCGGAGATTTGTATCTTTCTTGGAGTGGTCTCCTGGAATTGTCTACATCCATGGTTGCCCAACAGTGAAGGAACAGGGATTCACGGAGAAGGCTTTGATGAGTTGCCACCCATTCACCCAAACCCAGAAACATCCAGTCCAAACCATGTGTAGCCAGCATGGCGCTGCTGCTAATTACTCCTATTACCTTAATAACCGGAGAACCCTGGAATAATACATTTTTAGTCATCAACTAAAAATGGCAATCTATTGGCTTTGATGCTGTCAAAATGAAATCTGCATTACCAAAACTCTGTGAGCCAGAAGATTAATTATATTTGTACAACCTTTTTTTCTTAACCAATCACTAACAAATTATAAAAGTACATGGAGTCTTATTTGGGAAATAATTTTAGGCTATTATCTGAAATGGAGTGGTGCTAATTTTGTTGGTCCAGTCAATGTGCTGATTGCTACACTTCTTAATTTTACTTTATCTCTCAGAGATGGAATCATATTAAAAT
Source organism: Meles meles (assembly GCF_922984935.1). Classification (NCBI taxonomy): domain Eukaryota; kingdom Metazoa; phylum Chordata; class Mammalia; order Carnivora; family Mustelidae; genus Meles; species Meles meles. The sequence goes on from NC_060079.1 coordinate 77,908,465, forward strand.
CCTTTGAAAATAAAACCACACATTGTTTAACTGTTAGATTAACCTTCACTGAGTCAATGAGATTCCTAATGAATAAATCCATTGCATTATATTTGATTTGACTTTATAAAAACAATATCAGAGTTAATTGACAATATAATGAAGGGTTTGCAAGAACTACCTTAGAGGTTTTATTTCCTTGTCTTTCTCTTTGTTTCAGAATGAGAGTGTGGCTCAGTTTCTGCATAATCTTTGGTTGAGGCCCCCAATCAAGGTGTTGGGCCAGAACTGGACAACCCCTGACTATTAAGAAGTAGATTCTTTTTTGGGCAACTCGCCAAACTCACTGCAGTGGTATCAATTGTAGGTATATTATTGTATTCATTTTACTAAAGGGCACGTCACTTTTTTTCCTTCAGGAATTTTTAGCAAGTGGTTAAAAATAACCTTTAAGAAAGGTTATATTACTGCTGAGGCCTAGCCAAACCTTTTGGATAGAAATCTGCATCCATCATACTCAGATCTGTCAAAGGAAGTCTAGTGAGTAGTTCAGTAGACACAAGGTTGAATTCAAATGTCACTGCGCCATGTTTTGTAAAAAAGTGGCTGGCCGAGATGACCTTTGCGTGCCAACATTCTGTTTTGTAGTTTGAAAGGTAGGAAAAACTAGTCTACAAAATTATGCAGTATTAGGACCCAATCCACCTTGAAAGCAAAAAAAGATTCAAATTTTAATTCTGAAATTGTCATCTTTGGCTGAGAATGAACATGAATTTAATCACCTCTTACATTTTCACTCAATCTTAACCTGAAACATTCTTTTAGGAATGAATAATGTACACTGTTGGTCATGAAGGTGAGTTTAGCAATTATAGAAAAAGCTGTTTAAGTAATTTTCATTGAAGCCCTCGTTTCTTTAAAATATATTGCATCTTCTATAATTATGAACTGTGGCTACTCACCTCTCCAAAGCTAACACTGAGTCCTAGAGAACATCACAAAACAAAGTTAATAGCCATCAAACTAGTGATAATGAAGAGCATTCATTATAAAGAAACTAAATAAAAATTACTTGAAGACTATCTGTTGCACTTTGATGTAGCTGCAGAAAATGCAGGAAAGAGCTGAAGCAATGGGAAAAATGGTAGAGTTCTATTCAAGGAGCATTTATGACTCTTGTTGCGTGCATAGCTATTTATAGGTAGACTGTAAATGTGTGAACTACAAAGACAAGTAATTCCTTTGATCAGTGATGTTCTAACTACATAAGTCCCACCTCTTTTGAAATAGGTTCCCAGAGGCAATGGTAGTTGTCAATCCATTCAGCTTTTATAAACACCAACGGGATTTAGGGAAACAAGTCTTGGATTGCTTTGCTCCTATCTTTATTTGTCCCCTTTCCCCATACCACTTTTAGAATATACTTTTGGGACATATGGGGTAGTAGATACTTCCTAATTTTAGAGAGAAAGCTATTGCCTTCATGACTATCTTACTGTGCTTTAGGTGACACCCTACAAGTGAGACCAAGAATAGAACACTCCCCTGCTCTGCCAAGATTGTCCTATGCGTATCTCTTCTTCTTCTTCTTCTCCTACACCATCTTTCTGGTACTTTCATCCACTCTCTTGGTTTAAATAATGATATGCTTATCATTCTCAAGAATGTACCTTCAGTCATGCCTGTTTTCTGTCTAAAGACAATAATATACATCTGTCTGTTGGATATTTCCACCATGCACCACACACTCTCTCTGTCCCCTGATCTTCCTGTATTTCTAAATTTCAGTACAGTGTCAGGTGCCTGAGGAACATCTGGGAAGCTAATGTAACAGTCAGCTAGAAATGTGTGTGTACCTCTTGAGATATATTACTCATCTTTTTCATCAATGCCATTATTCCTAAAACCTGGGATCATTTTAGACTACATATTTGCCCACATACCATGATAACTGGTCAATAAGTTTTTGATTTTACCTTCTAAACAAAAATCAAAGTAGAATAAATACAGTTGTGTGCTAATGACTGTTGAGACTCAAAGAATTTAACCAAATTCCCATTACCTGATGTACATATAGGTATGAATGCACTACTTATTTACTTAAGGCTCATCTAATAAATCAATTGATAAAATGTGCTAAAATGAAATAATTAGTAGGATGCAAATAAATTCTTGTAGAACAAGATTAGCAAACTGTACCTTATGAGTAATATCTACCTGGTAATTAGTGGCTTTTAAAAAATGTATTAAAACTTTTTTTATAGGGGTGCCTGGGTGGCTCTGTCAGTTAAGTGTCTGACTTTTGGTTTTGGCTCATGTGATGATCTCATAGGTCCTGAGATCAACCTCTGTGTCACTCCACACTCAGCGGGGAAGCTGAAGATTCTTTCCCTCTGCCCCTCCCCCCACTCATGTGTGCTCTTTCTCTCAAATAGATAAATAAATCTTTAAAAAAGATTTTTTTAATAGCATGCAAACTAAGATGGGTTTTTACATTTCTAGAGGGTTATAAAGCATACACACAGACACACAGACACACAGACACACACACACACACAAATATGCAAGAGGGACACTATGCCTTTCAGAACCTAAAATATTACTGTCTAGCCTCTTATAGAGAGTCTGCCAAACCTCGTTGTAGTGGAAGAAGCAGCCACACTTCATAATCCGTGCTGCTAGTTGGTGCTTTATTACCAAGCCTGTAAATAACTTAGAAAGTTGAATTTGAACTTTCAAATTCAAACTTGAATTTGCAAATTAGAGTCGATATAAAGTTAAGTTTGCTAAAATATCTTGCAGTTTGTTTTCAAGTAATAATGCTAATAGTAATATTTTTACATACAATATTTTTAATATAAGTTAAATTATGAATTGAATTTGTAGTGGATATATGATCATATTGAGAATATATTCTAGAGGCAGTTGTAAAAACTTGAAAATATTTTTTGCTCATTATATCTTTCAACTTCTTGCTTGAAAAGCTGTACTAAGGAGGGTGCATGTTTTGATGAGTGCTGGGTGTTATAGGCAACTAATGAATCATTGAACACTATATCAAAAACTAATGATGTACTATACACTGGCTAACTGAACATAATAAAAAATATTTAAGGTACATAAGTAATTTCAAAATGAATTAAACCCTGCAGTTATCAATTTCTAAGTGAACAAAATGCCACCAAGTATGTAAAGCCATCATGCATATGAGTTGGGATACAATGACTGATTCATTCATTCATTAACTTATTAAATCAGCTGCCATTTAATGAGCAGGTATTTTGTGCTAGAGGTCTGCTAAGTGCTTCCTGTAAAGGATGTAAGATACATATAAAATATTTGTGATAAGATGAGATAAATGGGGGCACCTGGGTGGCTCAGTGGGTTAAAGCCTCTGCCTTTCGCTCAGGTCATGATCCCAGGGTCCTGGGATCGGGCTCCGCATCCGGCTCTCTGCTTGGCGGGGAGCCTACTTCCTCCTCTCTCTCTCTCTGCCTGCCTCTCTCCCTGCTTGTGATCTCTGTCTGTCAAATAAATAAATAAAATCTTAAAAAAAAATGAGATAAATGCTTTAAGAGAGATATGCATTAGTTATAGTAGCAGAAAAATAGGACAGATCAGCTCTGCTGGATGATGGTTCACTGAGTGTCCGTGGTGGATCTTAATGAGTTGGAAGTAGCCATTTAGACCAGTGTGGGGAATGCAGGAGAGCATCGGTAGAAGGAATGACATGAATAGTCCAGGCAAGGTGCAGGCATGTGAAGGGCTGCCAGCCGTGGACACACCCAGGATGGATGGGATGCATGATATGGTGAAAAGGTTGTAAGGTTTTGAGACTGAGGATCCTGATTACACAGGGCTCATGAAGAAGGTTTTGAGTTCCTCTTACAGGCTCCAAAATCATTGTTGGCTAATATTAATTCAGGCAATAATACAAAAATTATGTACCACATACTTTTAGAAGAGAAAAAGATACATTGAAAGGGAGAGGTGGGAAGGGCTTCTGGGTGGTGTCATCAGTTAAGCATCTGAATCTTGGTTTCAGCTCAGGTCATGGTCTCAATGTTGTAAGACTGAGCTGCCTGTCCATGTCTGTGCTCAATGGGGAGTCTGCTTGAGAGTCTCATTCTCTCTTTCTATCTCACTCCCCAGTGAATAAATCTTTTAAAGAAAAAAGAAAGGGAGGAATGTGAATCTAGTCAGGAGGCTATTGTAGCAGTTGAGGCAAGAATAAGGAGCGTGGTAGGATTTGGAGATGTCTGGAGGATAAAATCAATAGGGCTTAGTCTTCAGTTTGGTTTGGGTAGTAAGAAAGAAGGAAGCACCTATGATGACCTCCAGGAATTCAGCTTACACTGGGTGAATGGGTAAGCAAAGTTTAATAAACCGCTGTCCTTTGGGATGAATTGAGCCTGTTGACAACTTTTGGAAATAAAGTTTTACCGGAACACAGACATGACTGTTCATTTCCATATTATTTATGGTTGCTTTCATGCTGTGAGGGTATGGTTGATTCCTGGTGAAGAGACTGCATGGACCACAAAGCCTAAAACATTTCCTAGTTGTCCCTTTATAGAAGAAGTGTTCTGACCCCTGGCTTAAGGCAAGGGACAGGGGATTTTGAAAATGAGAGCAGGTTGGAATAAAAGACCAATGTTAGATATACTGGGTTGAGATGCACGTGGCATCTCTGGGTATATGAAGATGAAAATGTGAGATGAGATGGGAACAGAGAGGCACTGGAAGAGAATCTTGGGGCACACATGCTGTATACCCCAGGCCCTTTATTGTTGTAGCCTGCCTGCACATGTAGGAGGTCTAGAATAGGTAATGTGTGTTATGGACATCACCCTACAACCTCTAAGTTACAGCCTGATCAGACCCTGATCACTTGTCTATACACATTCCCTCCATCCCTGTTCTTCTCTCTGGGACCTCAGTTTGCTCCCCCTCCTTCCCTGGCCTCACAGCCAGACCCTGGGTCCTCATTTAGACCTATGTCTCTGCTTTGGGTCTTGGCATTATCTCTTTGGCCGAGTTGCTTTTCCTTTGGCCCCAGTCATTTGTGGCTGCAGGTGAAAGGAGCATCTGCCTCTAAGTAGACCCTGTCCACCCGGTGGACAGCACTGACCTTGTAGAAGCAAAAGGGGAAGAAAGTCAAGGTGCAGGCAATGGAAGTAGGGAGCAGGGAGGATGAAAAACAGAGAAGGGTGCTATCTGGGACCCCAGAAAGGATTGGTCAACTTGGCCTAGGACAAGGACTGGGGTGAGGACTGAGAAGGGGCACCATGACCTTGGAAGTCATCTGTTCACAGTGACCAGCTGACCTAACTTGAAGGTGCTTGGCTTGGAAATGACTGTACAGTTAGAGTCCTGCTCAGTTTACTGGTAAGGTAATGGTAATCCAGGTAATCTAGAGAGGTCACATGCCCTCAGCCCAGATATCTTTTCTTTTCTTTACAAAGCTAATGCCTCAGATACCCTAGTTCATCACAAGAATCCTGGTTGCTTTTATCTTGTGTAAGAGAAATCACATAAATATTTACAATAGTGTTTTTTGGCCCAAGATCTTGCTATTGTCTATGAATATAAACATATTCATCTCCACGGAGCTCCCCAAGGTACTTAAGACACACCTCTGTGTGTCTCAGGGTAGCATCCCCATTAGGAAGAAGTGGACTGTTAAGATTTTGTTCTTTCCTGCACCCATCACTAGACAATCATTTTCAGGTTAAAAAACAAAACAAAACAAAACAACAACAACAACAACAAAACCCTCTATGCAGAACCTCAATATTTAAACCATATGGATGAGGCTGCCTACAGAGATTGCCTAGGATGTCAGGAGACAGGAGACGGGACTCTAAGCCCTATGCCTGAGATTGTCTTCTGTCCTGAGGGAACTTAGGAAGAAATCCACTGATGTCTGGGGAATATTGTTGCAGCACTAGACACTGAAAATATGTATTTTAACCACTGAATATTTCAAAGATCCAGAATACCCAGTCATGTTGCTACTTGAAAAGCGGTGAACTTGTTTCCTCCCCTTCCAGAACTGTAGGAGTGTGCACTGACACATGGTCTGTGTCAAAGACAGATTGTTCTATAAACTAATTCCCACTTTCAGTGGTGGGAACACTTCCTGGGAGAACAAGTCCAAGGCCATAGGCAGCTCACCATAGGCAGCTCACCAGGCACTCAGTCATCCCTAAAGGGAGTGACAGGGGAGTCCCTGTTCTTCCTGCCTGCCTGTGAATGCCCCATGGTAGCATCCCTGAGCCTTTCCACATCACACGTTGACTAGGGATTTGGTCTTCTCCCGCCTGGCTCCACAAATGGGCACTGTGATATTTAGTCAGGATGTCTTGTCCCAGACTCTCCAGAGAGAGAAGTTTGCTTCAGAAACAGTGTTTTTCACTCAAGTGGAGACTTGTTATTTATTTGTTTCTGTTTTCTGATGGCCCTTTTCCTGTGTATTAGATAAAAATGCCTAACATGAGGTCTACCCTCTTAAATTTTTAGGTGCACAACACACTATTGCCAACTACAGGCATATGTTGTACAGCAGATCTCCAGACTTTATTTTTTCATAAGGAACACCCCAGATGCGTCTGCCCAGAACACTGGGCATTGCTATCCTGATATTTTCCCATCGGATCCCGAACACGTCCTAGGTCAAAGACAGGCTCATCTCCTTACAAGTCACAGTGCCATTTCTCTACAGAACCTGAGAGAGAGGGAGAGGCAGGATTCTCCTGCCAATCTCTGGATGGCACTAAGCCGTGTGACACAATATGACTTTGTCAGCTGTGACTTTACAGGCAGAGCAGGCGATTATTTTTATTGGACGACAATAAACTCCAAATACTATCATTAGGAGCTTTCTCCCAGCCTCTCTCCAGCTCTCCTTATTACAGTCCAGTCGCCTCAGCAATTGTGTTTGTCAACACTGTAGGGAGAATTGTGCAACCTGTTGGTGGGCCCCACAAATTGGGGTTTGCCACGTGAATACTGATGTTTTCCAAAGCTCCATCCTGTCATTCAGAATGACATTTCATTCTGTTTATTGTGATTAGTTTTTTGCAGTAGCATTTTAAAAGTGTAATTGCTTTTGTAGTCTCAGGAAGAAAGGGGCCTAAAGCCACATTTAGAGATGTGTATAATTGTTAGGCAGGTTGGGGAGGTTAAGAATAGTGAGACTTTGAAAAGAGATAGTACATAGATTTAAATACATGAATTTGTTTCTTTCAAGCCATTTGCCAAAAGGGTTTGCAACAATGTAGGTAATAAAACTTGAATTTAAAGTGATTTCAGAAAGTAATGGAGAGCGTTCAAAGAAACCATGGCGTTGATCATTGATTGCAGGGGAAATTGGAGATGGTGAATTCAACTATTTGGACATAAAGTGAATAATTCATGGGGATGAATAAAGTAATACAATTCAGGGTTGATGCATTTATATCAAATCGTAGTAGGTACATAGAGCTGCTATTAAGAAGTTTAATAAACTAATAGGAGGTACTGAGGTACATTCAAATAAGAAGGAAATATGCAAGATCCAAGGAATGTGTTTGGGTACGAGTCAGACTCATATCCCAGAAAAAGCATTTTCTTTATAGTAAAGGAAAGACATGGAACGAGTATCGGGTTTTATCCATTTACTCCCTTATTCATTAATTTATTCCAAAGTGTTTCTGCTGTGTCTACTGGATACAAGTCACCATTCTAGATGCTCAGGGAGTAGCTGGGATCAAGAGTTCTTGTTTCACGAAGCTTGGAAATCTAAAGATAGGGACAAGCAATATGCAAGCTGATGAACAGTGTTCATACAAATGAATTTTTACATAGTGATGTGTTCTGTTAAAAAAAAAGAGTCAGAAGTCAGAGAGTGACTGGGATAGTATTTGATATGAGTCTGCACAGCAATTTCAAGGTATAGCAGAAACAAGAAGAACAGTGGTAGCTACAGACCCAGCTGGCACAGCCTTGCTGATGGGGAGGATCTAGGGGAGAAGGACAAGTGATGTCCTATGAGAGGCAACAACTACAGGATGTGACCAAGAAGGTTTTGGGATAGTGAGAGAATGTTTTTGCAGACATGACATTGACCATCCCAACATGGATATATCTAGTGTGAGCCTCTTATAATGAAAATCCACATTGTGGGGGCGCCTGGGTGGCTCAGTGGGTTAAAGCCTCTGCCTTCGGCTCAGGTCATGGTCTCAGGGTCCTGGGATCGAGCCCCACATCGGGGTCTCTGCTCCACGGGGAGCCTGCTTCCTCCTCTCTCTCTGTCTGCCTCTCTGCCTACTTGTGATCTCTCTCTGTCAAATAAATAAAATATTAAAAAAAAAGAAAATCCACATTGTGGTTTCTATAACTACTTTCCTAATGATCTTTGTGAGAAAATAATTCAAAAGGCATTTAACTCTCCATTTTGTAGACATTTAGGTATAATTTGACAATGAGGAGAACTTTGAACTCATAGAACGTGAAGCAATTCTTGAACTTCCCTGATGTGTCACTACCAAAATCACCTGAAACTCTAACAACTTGTGACCTTCCTTTCCCTGGAGTTTGAGTTGCATTTTTTTTCACCTGGTGAGCTTTTTCTCTTGCAGAATCTGAACACTTCCATTCTTGAATCTGTGACCAGAAAGTTCATAGTCCTTAGCAGTCTGGACTTGGATCTGTATGTCTGAACTAAATTGCTCTGGGGATTTTAGGCTGGATGGATTCATTGAACAAAAGTTCCTGGTTATGTAACAAAACATTTGTTTTAAAGGCTGTCACTTTAAACTTTCTGATATAAAGTTAATGTGGTGTCATAGGCCTGGTTTTTCTTAGGTTGTTTCTTATAAAAGTAATATTTTGTTACTCAGATCATGATCCCAGGATCCTGGGATTGAGCCCCTCATTGGGCTCCCAGCTCAGTGCGGAGTCTGCTTCATCCTCTCTCTCTCTGCCTGCCTCTCCACCTATTGAGATCTCTGTCTGTCAAATAAATAAATAAAATCTTTTAAAAAAAAGTAACATTTTGTAGAGTTGGGAGTACTACTGAAGAGTTTCCTTTTGAATTTTTTTCTGAGATGATGTTAAAACATTTTAAGCAAGTAGTTCCAACATTTCAGTGCCCAAGCATCAATTCAGTTGACTGGTAATTGGTTCTCCTTATGAATTTCAAATTTATGAAAATAACAAAAGATTTGTCAAGTATTCTCAAATAGAAGAATTGGTAAAAGGTCTTATTATGGATAATATCTGGCCCCCAAAAGGTAGATGTCCATAGTGTAAGTTCTGGTTGGGGCTTGATATTGTATCTGCTTCAGATTAGAGTGAGAGCCTCTTGTCAAAGGAATCAATCAAAACATGATGACGGATGCCTGAATCATGAGGATAGTCCAGAGGAGATCCTAAAATGCTCAAAACAGCTTAAATTCAGTTGCTTATCAGGAGTACGTAAAAATAAATTCACAACACTTGGTATAATCCACAGTGTTAACCCAGATCTCGCTCTGTTTAGACTACAGAGTCAGTGACTCTATGCTGGGGGTGGGGGGGCGATGGGCAGGCCCTGGAGCAGGAAGGCCTTTGAAAGAAACCATTGCAAGGATCCAGCTGGAGATACTGTTATGGGTTGAATTGTGTCCTCCAAAAAGAAATATGGAAGACCTAATCTCCATTTTTCAGAATGTGACTTTATTTGGAAATAGGGTTGTTATAGCTCTAATTAGTTAAGATGAGATCTTAATGCTGGAGCACACTGGCCCCTGACTCAATCTGACAGGTGTCTTTATGAGAAGAGGAGAAAACCCAAAGGCAGAGACACATGGAGAGGTCATGGGGTGGAGACAGAGATTGGAGGGAGGCTGCAACAAGCCAAGCAATGCCAAGGATTACCGGCCACACCGGGAGCTGCAGACACAGGGAAGGATTCTACCTGGGCTCTCAGGGGAGCAGAGCCTATCTGCCACTTTGGTTTCAGACTTCTAGCCTCCAAAACTGTGAGAGAATAAATTTGCTTTGAGCCACTCACTTGTGGTACTTTGCTATTACAGTCTAAGAAACTAATGCAGATAGGATATTCCTGCTAATACGAGGCAGGCTTTCAACATTAATTCTTGACTGAGAACAATGGCCCCCTCCAGACAAACCTCCTTAATCTAAGTCACTGTTGTGGACTCAAAAGGCATAAAATGCACTGTGACTCGGAGCACTCATGACAGTCTATAATCCTAAACAACTTTATCACATCACTGTGGTAGCATCATATAAAACCCTCATCAAACACATGAGGGTTTTATAATTACTTTTTCTTTTCTTTTCTTTCTTTCTTTCTTTTTTTTTTTGTAACCAGTAAGGGACCTGAGGTTTAGAGAGGTTATAAATCTTGCACAGGGTCGCACAGTCAGGAAAGGGTACAGTAGAAAGCCAGGACTCAAGGACTCAAGGACTCCAGGTCAGTCTGGTCTGCAGCCTGAACTCTTAGTCTCTTATCTACAGTGGATTCACAAAGTTCTTGATGTGGGAGGGACTGCAGGATTAATCTTCCTCTTTTCTGACCCTTTGCTTCCTGTCCTGTTGGCCAATTCCACAGAACCAGAGGGGAAATGGAAGGCAGGGAAAAGCAGCAATGAAATAACATTCCTTCTCAGTACAGAGTGAAAGGAAAGCCATCACCGAAAGATCTAGAAGGCCATTCCATGTTACTACAACTTAAGCTCTTTGGTTGACTCAAAAGTTTGTTCGGAATGTGAAACATTTTGTTAATGTCAAAACTGCATACTTTCCACCCATGAATCATGAAATGCCTTTTTGCAGGGGGCTGGGGGAGGAGTGATAGTGTACATACAAGAGTTACTTATTCTTAAAAAGCAACTGGGAAAATATTGTTGATAGTAATTGCATTTATTGAGAAAGAGGAAAATGTTCCAGGATTCTGTTTCTAGACTTGGTCAGTTATGTGCTGTGGGGTATTTGAGAGTGCACTGAACAGTGGGCCTAACTTCTCCCCGCTTTTCCAACCCTGGGAGCAGGCACTGAGGACATGGGCTCCAGCTCTGAAAAACAAATATCAATTTTGTCTTTGGTTTCACCTATGTTAGTGGGAGAACAATTCACTTAAAACAGATGAATACAATGATTCCCTTCATTAGATAATATTTCACAAGAACATTCTGGGAAAATAAATCTTTCCATCCTATTTTAAGGAGAGTTTGTCATGTTTTATGAATTCCATGATTTCTCTTTGACGCAAATCACTTGCTGGCAGAATCTATAATCACTGAGGTGTATTTTAGGTCATCTAAATGTAGTTATTCCTTTTGTAGTGGCTCAAATTCATTATATCGGCTTAATCTCCATAATATGGTTTATTAATACTTTGTTTGACAGTAGGTCATGGTAAATTTTGAAGCTTTATGTCTTTTGAAACCATGGCCTAACATTTTGGGAAAATAGAAATAATAATATGTAGACAGTCAATGATTCACCCATGTAAAATGAATATTCAAATAATTGATCATTCATATTACAAAAATCAAAGATCCCCAGACTGGAAAATATCTCTGAGATCATCTGGTAGACCTGACACAGAGATGCCTAAAAGCTCCATTTAAAAATAAGGTTATGTAAGCTCAGGGAGCTAAGATGTTTTGCCCAAGGTCACGATGGCAATTTTAATCTCTGCAACATTAGTAAGAGTGAAATCACTCTTAGCAATTGGCTAATGGAAAACTATTAATCAAATATTACAAATCTTATTTTAATATTATTGTCCGGTGGCTAGGAAGCCAACATTCCAGGTTTAAATTCTTCTCTACCACATTGGGCACTCTATTTGGGTGCTTTGTGTTCAGTTTCCTCCCAGGTAAAATGGGGCTGACCTCTCTTGAGTTTATAGAAAAGCAATCTGGAAACTAGTATTAATCTTGTTTGCCTTTTATTGCATCTTGTCTCCTGAGCTGGGTTGTTTGAAGACACATTTATAGGTCAAAAGAGGGCATTTTCAAGGATTTAAGAATTAAAGGTCACATTTCCATTGACAATGTGGCTCTTCCCTAGATGGAATGTGCAGGCTATAATTACCATCTTGTACCATTTCAATAACACCCTGTTATTTTTTTTTTTTGCAGCCATGGATATTTTAGTGATCAGACTGTATTTATTACAACTGATTTATTAATTAAATTATAGGATGCCCCAGTAGAAATAAAGTTTTGCACATTTAAAACTATCTATACATACACCTAATTACGAATGATATCTAAATGAAAGAGAAACAGATAATTCTGTCTTTCAGTCTCCGCTCCCCCCACCCTCGTCCCCTTTTAAACAGCAGAAATAAGTGTTCCCAGAAGCCTCTACGCTGTGAAGCCTGCTGCCACCCTTTGATGTGTCTCTTGCGTGCTAAGATCAAATAGTTCCCGTAATTACATCTGGTAATTTTAGAGTCATTATTTTTGTTGTTAAGATTTTCTGTACTCAAAAAAATAAAATTCTAGGCCAACAAGTCATTGTATAGTGAAAAAAAAAATAACCAGCAACATGATAAAAGTGGGAAAGGAATGAAAATGTGTCGTTACCTCTGGGTCTTGATACCTCGGGCCCAAATGCACAGTCTCCATCACATAAGTTGAAAATGACCACTTTGCACGTGCGTTGAAGAACCCCTTTCACAAACCGTGTCTAGTTGAAGTGGATAATCTTACGGGTCACGTTGACGTTTAGAAAACAATGGTCTTAAGGAACAGCTCTTATAGTCCCTGAAAGAGTCCGTAGAAATACAAGAAATACGCTTGAACTTGAGTTCATGGGTAACAGGGATTTTCAGCGGTATTGTGAGACACTTTGCTAATGGTTATTTCCAGGTGTTTAGGATTTTATTTTTGAATTATGTGAGTACCACACGAAAGGAAAAACTTGCAATTAAATTTCGTGTTTGCAAATATGCCTCAATAATATTTAGGGCATTTAAGCTACCTGATTTGCATATTGTCTTCCAATTCCTTACAGGAAAGCCTTTTTATAGCAGGATCCGTCCTGCTCAGCAAATTTAAACGTAGTTCCATCTGCAGGCAGGCAGATGAAGGAGGTGATGTTTTCCAGTCCCTGGCAACCCGTGGATCAGAAGACGACACTGACATTCCATTGGAGCCAATCTTTTGTGGCAGGTGCTAAAACGAAGCGATGGCCATATGGCCAAATTGGAGGGACACAAAACATTCATCAGCATCCAGTTTCGTCATTTATGTGGCTGGACAGTACTGCACAGCCTGTAATTACTCCTATTTGGTCCCTGGTGAATCAGACTGAAGGATATTTTTCCTGACCCATTTTATTTCATGACGAATAGACCCCTGTCCTTGTAACTAATATGCCTTAATCACTCAGGTCTCATTCTTCTTATGGATCAAGAGGAAAGAAAGCTAGATTTTTTTTTCAGTCTTTTACTCTTTCACCAGCATTTTAACTTTTAGGAATTCATCCAATGGATGAATTACGAATGTGCCCAAGGGTTTAACCACAAACATGTTCTTGGCAGTGTTAATTTTTAAAAAAAATTTTATTTATTTATTTGACAGACGGAGATCACAAGTAGGTGGAGAGGCAGGCAGAGAGAGAGAGAGGGAGAAGCAAGCTCCCCACTGAGCAGAGAGCCCAATGTGGGGCTTGATCCCAGGACCCTGAGCTGAAGGCAGAGGCTTTAACCCACTGAGCCACCCAGGTGCCCCAGCAGTGTTATTTTTAAGAGAGAAAAATGGAGAAAAACTAAATGTCTATTTAATTAATTTATTCATTCAAAAAATATATAGTAAGCCATTATTCTGAGCCAAACACTGTTCTACTTGCTAAGTAATGATCATTAAATGAAATAGTAGTGATATTTCATATCACGGAACACTACGCAGCTAGTAACCATGTTGCAGAAGAATATCCAATGACGTAGCAAGATGTTGATGCTACATTAGTGAAAAAGTGAGTAAAACACAGGGATGTACCTTTAAATATTTATACTTTTCAAATGTACTGTCACGAATACATACTACCTTTCTAATAAGAAAAACAAAAGAATACACTTTATTTCCAAACAACTCACCAAAAAAAAAAAAAAATCTATCAAACTGAAAAATCACGAATATGTCAGTTGATGATGGGTCTTCTAAAGGAAAGGACTAAGTAAACAAATGTTTACTGAGGTCCTACTGTGTGCTGTTTTGTGCAGGATGCTGGGCTATAATGGTGGATGCCTTCAGGGAGATCCAGGGATGAATAGTCATTCCGGGGTGTGATTAGTTTAAGGACTGCTGTGGGGGGGTGCCTCGGTGGCTCAGTGCGTTAAGCCTCTTCCTTCGGCCCAGGTCATGATCTCAGGGTCTCTGCTCCACATCAGGCTCTCTGCTCAGCAGGAAGTGCTTCTCCCTCTCTTTCTGCCTGCTTCTCTGCCTACTTGTGATCTCAATTAACAAAATATTAAAAAAAAAAAAAGAGCGCTGTAGGGTATCTGGATTCATCCAGAGATTATATCATGTACCATGGTTTCTAAGAAAAAGGGGGGCGTATTGCTACACTCTCTTTCATAAGAAACGCCTGAGTGTTCTGGGTAGCCCACCATCATTTGGGGATGTCTTTTTTGCTTTCCTTCACCTTACTTGAACGTGACTTCATGGTTGTAAATATTTTGGAGGTGTGGAGTTGTTTCAGCCTACATCTTGTTTAAGGTTCCAGGCACTGATAGCTTTGGTGGCTGTGAAGAGTTAGAACAGCCCCAAATGATATAGACATCATGCTGGTGGTGAAACAGGAGTTAGTAATGGGGAAGGGAAAAGAAAAAAACCCAAGCATAGCACGGGAGAGGTAGGCAATCAGAAATGAAGAACAACAAGGTTATGGCTCTTTCAGTCCATTTCCAGGTAGGCATTCCAGCATACAAAAATGGAGAAGGTCCAAGCTGGAGGAAGCCGGCCAGGGCATGACTTTGGACATATGGGCAACAATGTGAGTCAAGATCATTTGCACAGGAATTTATCAAAAGCATGACTTCTTAAAGGGCAAGGAAGATTGGAAATGAGACTCTAGCCATGGAAGAGCCTAATTCCACCTGTCTTTAATGGGAGTGTTGTGAGTCACCAAAGAAGTACATTTAATTAACAGTTGAATTTACACGGCTCCTCTGATATTTTCTGGAATGTGGCCACCAAACAATCAGTCCGCTCACATGAAAGGTAAGGAAAAGAAGCCTTTTCCAGGAATGTCAACCGAGGAAGAAGTGATTCTCTGCTGTCCATTTTAGAACATGACATGTTAGATTTTCCTGGAGCCTTCCTATACTTTCACAGGAAAAATACTGACCTCAAGAGTGCTAAGGAATTTCAAATAAATCTCTTCTCATCGACGGAGGGCACTTTCTCCGGTTTTGTTACTCTCATCTACATTAGTAAGCTTCAGCTTGGCTTCTCTTACGTCTCATGTTGAGTGATTGCCTCAAGCGCTACCTGCCCTCAGCAGATAAAGCTGACAAATGTGTTTGAGACTTTGGAGTAAAACAAACAGAAGCAAATGAAAGCTAAAATCCGAATGTATGCCATGTAATTAGATTAATCTACAGTCCAGTTTTTAAGGAAAGCTAATTAGGAATCCGATGTCTAGTTTTCAGGGAATTCTTCTGTAAGGTACACTGTAGGTACCTCAGGTAATAAATTGCAGGAAAGCGTGGGTGCCCGAGCATGCGCACACCCACTGGTCTAGCAATTGAGGCCGACCGGGAGCTATGCTTAAACTTCGGATTTAAATTTGCTCCAGTTTTGGAAGGCTTGCAGGTATTAAATTAGGAAGATCTGACTGCATGTCTCTACAGTTGGTTTTTGGAGCTTATTGCCGGCAATTAGAGTAACCACTAGGAGGATTTTGTATATAAGCAGGGGAATGAGTTATAAAGTTGAGTGCTGATTCATGAATTTGATCAATTTAGATAGTCAACTGGAATAATTTAGGCCAAAACAGAACTTTTTCCCCCCCCCAATTAATTAGAGGTTTTCAAGAGTCTGGATTTTCTGAATAATTATTTTAGCTTTCTTCAGACTTATACAGTACCAGTATAAGGACTACTACTTCATGTTACATACAATTTGGAAAATGTTTTCATTCCTCTGTAGGTTATTTTGCTTAAAAAATTGAATCAACATTTAAAATCAATATTTTTATTTAATGTAAAAAATCATCCCAGTAACACTGAACTGGCATACCGATTTATTCTTTCAAGCCCAGGATAAGAAACACAGTGTCTATAATTTTTCCTCTTGCTTTAGACCTACAAAGGCCAAGGAAGGAAAGTTCACCTGACTTTAATACTCACGGTTCTTGGCATCAAATCCTCCCATTTTTCATTCTTGGCCAGGCTCTGACATTCCACTGGTTCTGATTACTCAGTTTCTGTTTTGTTGCCGATAAGATGCCAGGTCAGGCTAAGTCTCCCTTTTTTGTTGCCTTAAAACTGAGTCTCTGGGGGCACCTGTGTGGCTTGGTGCATTAAAGGGCCAACTTTTGATTTTGGCTCTGGTCATGAACCCAGGGTCACGTGATAGAGAATGTGTGTGCATCTGCTTGGTCAAGTTCGTTACTGTCCCGTTGGTGAAAGTAAGTCCCATGGCCAAGTCCAGGGTGGGCTGTGGGTGTGGTCGGTCCACACCAGCTAGGGCAAGTATATGAGTGCTCTTCACTAGATGGTTTCATGTGCCTGAGAGGGGGCTGGGGAGAGACACTGGTCAAATGTTAAGAGGAGTTGTGCAGTCCTCACACAGGATTCCTCCAGCCCAATCATGTCGTCATTTTCCATACTCTCCCAGAATCAGAGTTCTTATCATAAACAACAGACATCCATTGCTTTGGACAGAAGTTTCTGTTCAGAACAAAAGTCCCCAAATAGTTTTGTCCTCCTAGAGAAATTATGGCATTCTTGAGATCTAGGCAAATGTTTTCTATTATTGACATGACACTAATACCTGCAAACAGAGCTGTTAAGTATTCACTTTTAAGAGCTCTGTTGAAAGTAATATGTGTCTTTCCCACACATTGGTCTTGGGGATTGTTCTGTTTAGAAAATGAAGCCAAACCAAAGCAAACGAGTTTGGGTGAAGCCAGTGTCTGTTGCTTTTGCTTCCTGAGAACTGGTTACCAGGACCACACTCCATTTGCCCCAAAAGCATGGCTGGTTCAACGCAATGTGTAACAGATGTGATTTCAAAGCCTTACCTTCCTTCCAGGAGCTGATCTTCTTTCCCCTCCTATTCTCTAAACAGCCTCCTGGGAATTCCTCCTGGGCCCTACATCCCTTTCCTGAACATTCTACAGTAGTACCATTCCTAACATAACTTTCCCAAGGCAAGACATTTTGCTCAGGATATTATTCCACCATTTCCTCACTCATCAATATTTAATAATGTGTCATATACTCTCACATTCCTGAAAGTTAAAGCTTTGATAAGGTGTTAATAAATAAAATGGCTACCATACAGTAGCTATGTTTTTTTTTTTATAAAGGAGATTTTTTTTAAATTTTATCCATTTGACAGACAGAGATCACAAGTAGGCAGAGAGGCAGACAGAGAGAAAGGAAGGGAAGCAGGCTCCCTGCCGAGCAGAGAGCCCAATGCGGGGCTCGATCCCAGGACCCTGGGACCATGACCCGAGCTGAAGGCAGAAGCTTTAACCCACTGAGCCACTCAGGCGACCCAGTAGCTATGTTTAAAAGGAAACCTTTAATGATTTACAATGGCTTACCTTATTCTGAGCCTTATGGTACTGCTGAAGAAGAGACTTTGGGTTGACTAATGTTTAAATACCTTTCTTTCCTGATTTTAAAATACTATGAATTAATTTTAAATGATTAAAAGACTAAAAACTATGAATAAAATAAAACCACTTATAATCTCACAAAAGGATCAACTGCTTGATTTTTTTCTCATTTTAGAATTTTTAAATATATATATATATATATATACATATATATATATATATTTGTGTATTGGTCAAACTATATGAAATTGCCAATATTCAGTTATTTTTTGAGCTACAAAGACAATAATTTCCTGCATCTAAACCTTATAGTAGTGATCATTCTTTCTATTAGTAAAGCTTCTGAATAGAAACAGAACCAATAGGATAGATGGATAGATGATCTATCAATCTATTTATCCATCCATCCATCCATCCATCCATCCATCCATCCATCCCTCCCTCCCTCTATGCATTTTGAGAGATGGGATGGGGAATGATTGAAAGAGAGAGAGAGAGAGACAGAGGGTTTTCTTTAAGGAATTGACTCATGATTGTTGGGGGGTGGCAAGTCCAAAATATGTAGAGCAGGCTAGCAGGCTGGAAGTTCAAGGAAGAGTAGATAGTGTTGTTTTGAGTCTGAAATCTGTAGGATTTCTGTGTTGCAGGCTTGAGACAAAATTAATTCTTCTTCAGGAAACTGGCTTTTTGCCCTTAAGACTTTCAGTCAATTGAATGTGGCCCATCCCTATTATGTTATGGTATGATATGGTAATCTCCTTGGCTTAAAGTCTACAGTTTTAAAAATTAATCACATCTAAGAAATACATTCCCAACAACATCTTAACCAGTGTTCAACCAAATAACTGCCTGTCATAACCTAACAAAGTTGGCAGGTAAAATTGAGATCACATTCTTAGAAATCTTTCCGCATCCTGGTTTTTACTATTAAAAATAAATGACACTAAATATCTCTGTCTACATCTCTGTTAAGTTTATTATGTTTATAAGAAGAGGAATTACTGGTTCACTTAGCAAAAACAAAATCACTCCTAGCTATGAGAATACTATGAAGTCTGGAATAATTTGTCATTATCAGCCTGGGTTCCAACACATGAGGTCTCTGTCTTTTTCTCTTGCAGCTGGTTTCTGCAGTCACTGGTGGGATAGCACTGGATGGCAGGACCAGGGCATTCAAGGATAGGAAGTCAGTGGCTGATTGTCTGGATAAACTGATGCAAATATTAATAGCTCTTGAAGACAAAGGTTGCGCTTGGAATTTTAGACTTGTTCTAATAGCTTTGGAAAACAAAGAGTTGGTATCACGTACAGTGTTTTATATTCATTATTTTATTTGTTTCTCACAGTCTTTTGAGATAGGTACTATTATTATACCCATTTACACTTAGAGAAACTGCGGCTAGAGAAGTTAAGGAACTTGAGAAGAACAACTTGGCTGTTGGATATTAATTTAATGGTCCAAGTACATGAAGCCATTAATCTTTCTATTGCGGTGGTAAGAGGGTAGTGAAATCAGACATTGACTAACCTTCTGGGAACTGGGAGATCTGAGACTGGCTGCTGTCATTTCATTATGGAGTTATACACTAACCCATAAGCTGGAGAATTGTGATGACCCAAAGCCAAGAGGGCTAAGTGTGCATTCTTGTTCCTTATTGCATATTTAGGCATCATCTTCTTACTTCACCAGGAAAAGACCTGGAGATGTGTTTCTGATTGAAATACCAACATATGGGGCGCCTGGGTGGCTCAGTGGGTTAAAGCCTCTACCTTCGGCTCGGGTCATGATCCCTGGGTTCTGGGATCGAGCCCCGCATCCGGCTCTCTGCTCAGCAGGGAGTTTGCTTCCCCCCCTCTCTCTGCCTGCCTCTCTGCCTGCCTCTCTGCCTACTTGTGATCTCTGTCTGTCAAATGAATAAATTAGAAAAAAAAAAGAAATACCAACATATGAGGAAAAAGAGTAGTATGTATTTGCCATAATAGAAGCCAGTAGAAGTCAAATGCTACACTTGTGAGTGTGTGAGTGACTGTGTTTATGTGAGTCTGTGTGTTTGTTTATACACACTACGCTTTTAATGGAAGACCATTATAGCATAGAGAATAAATTATAGAATTATAGAATATTAACTCAGGAAAGAACCTTGGAGATTATCTAATACATCCCCTTCAATTTCACTCATGGAAACTGATCCCTGGAGAGATTGAGTACTCAAAGTTTATCAGTCAGTTCTCCCCACTACTACATTGATATAAAATCCTACTTTTATGCTGAGAGTATGACTTCAGTGAGCATATATCTTTGGATTTTCTAGACAGTGCCATGTTTAAATCTTCTGTGCTCTTGGCTTCAAATCTATTGATGTATTCTAGACACTCATATTTCAGGACTCAAACTATATCTCCAATACCATATTTCACCCTCAGAAGTGGCATAAAAGTTCCTGGTGAGACTATTTGTGCCAAAAGTTTTGATATGGAAAATACACTCATCATTATCATGAGTAAGTATGCTTGTTTCCAGGCCAATGCAGAAAGAAGAATCATAGTTTTCTTTCTTAGAGATGTTTTTGCTGTTATCATGGTGCCTTTATTCTTGCTCTCAATGGCTTCCATTTCCCCTCTCCTTCTCTCTTTACACCTTTTCCTACTCAAGGAATTTTGTTGATCTTTATGTAAGTGATGACTGGAAATTGGGTGGGATCATAAGTGAGTTAGATTGAGAAATATCAGGTGTTAAAGTTACTATGGAGGGGAGAGCTGCAGTGTGTGTACTGTTAGTTCACATTTGTACTAGGTGTTAGATTCATCTAGAAAGAGTGCCCCAGTTAGTACCCAGCATAACTACGAGTCCTTGCCTGGGTGGTGGATGCAGGGTTCAAATTCACTTTAGAGGTCAATAGTGCTGGGTGTGGGGTGGGGAGGTTATGGGTGGCTGGTTATGGACATTGGGGAGGGTATGTGCTATGGTGAGTGCTGTGAATTGTGTAAGACTGGTGGTTCACAGACTCATACCCCTGAAGCAAATAATAACGTTCTATGTTAATTTAAAAAAAAGAAATAAAAACGAAAGAACAACAATTACAAAAAAGATGTCATTAGTGTGTCTGTTCTTCTCCTTCAGCAAAAAGAATCAAACTCAAGAAAACATCTCTCTAAAGGAGATTATATTCTTCCAGGAACGTGCAGACATTTATAGCAAGTGCACCCCGAATCTTGTATGAAGAACTGCAGATGACTTGCGTTAACTCCTCTTTCTGGATGAACTGAGCCCCAGAGTTTATGTCAGCTGTCTCAAAAGCTACATGGTCGTTTGGGGGCCAACAAGAAGGACTGTGGCACCAAGCCTTTGGATTCCCTCCCTTGTCCTATTTCCCAGGAAAAATCACTTTCCACTGAGAACAATAGCGGTAGGCAGGAGTCACGCTGCTGCAGGAAGTGGTCAGAACACTTTCCGCCAGGATGAATGGGACCACAGAGAGGATCCATCACCACTATATTGAACTCTTTCTTCATTAGAACTGAGCCAGTGGCGGATGGTGCTCCTCCAATAACATGGCCTCAGAGCTGGAGAATAGGTTTCCTACAAGAGTGAGAGATTTGGAATCAAGGAAATCGTTTATCTTCTTCCCTCCCTAGAAGCCTTGTACCATTTAGTTACAGTACTGGTAGTTTATCTTGGGCGATTCTCATTCCTTCCTCACAGAACAGCTTAATCCAGGATCGTTTTTATGACTTCCAGGCTGTGGCAGGCTCTTGAGATTTTGTACAACGGGCTTAAGCTATATGTGAATGAAATTTCTTGGCTGTTGTCCTATTAATGAGACCCAGAAGTATAAAGTTCCTAAACCACGAAAGCTAATCATCACATCTTTCTTGTTCCTACAAGACGAGTCAGCTAATCTTGCCAGCTGTAAGTTAAAGAGACAAGGAAGATCATATATCTTATCACATTGAAGGGAAAATATAATATCAACTGCAAGAGAGGAAGTGGAAAGCAAGGGATAGAGACCAAGGGATAGAGGCTACTGTTCTGTTGGGAAGGTGGGATTTTGGAGGAGGATGCAAACGTTGCCCCCGTGTTATTCCTCTGATCAGAAGCATCTCATTCTGGATTAGCACCAGGAAGAATGAGGTCAAGGTCAATACATCAAAACTTTGGTGACCCTGTTGGCAGCTGGCTTGACCCGGTTTGTCATAAATGGTGCCACCCAACACCTGGAGAGAGAGCCTGGAGAGTGGATGTCAATGGACTTGTAAAAATATAGCTCTAGCATTTAAAAAAAGCAAGTGAGAGCTATTGTTCTACCAAAAAATCTGCTCTCACAGAGCAAACGTTCATACAGAAGAAACCCTTCTTCTGTTTTGGGATTCGTTGAACCTGTGTGAGGGAGGAGTATCCTTGCCTTCAAAGTCTATTTTCCTGGTTTGTATTCACAGATCCACCCTTTCGACATTGTGATGCTGAATGAGCCACTGGGATTTTCAGAGCCTCCATCTTTTCATCTGAAATATGAGAACAATTACAAGATAAGTTTATGAAAATCACTTAGTGTGTTTTTTCATACATAGAAGCTCTTCAACACCTAGCTTACAGAATTCTTAGGATGACTGAATGAACTGCTGTATATTAAAGGACTGTATCAATGTAAAGCCTCACACATATGTAAGCCATTAATATGATCTCCTCTTCATGTGTGTGTGCCCATGTGCAGGTGTGTGCCCATGCATATGTATGAGAGGGAGGCAGTGTGGACCACTCTATGTATTTGTCTACTTAGTTTGTAGCTCCATGTACGGGAGAGCTTAATTCAATGTGAAAAAGCAAGCTATGCCATATCTAATATTTTAAAATAATCAATTCCATTTAAACCACAGAATCACAGGAGAATTACATCAGCCTCCTGGAGGCTGCAATGTGGCTCTGGGTGAGATTGCATCTGCCACTCTCAACCTCCAAGCTGAGTGAATGTGCGCGTGTGTTTTAATGGGTTTCCATGGCGGGTTGACCTTTCCAGTACATAGGTGAGCCGACTTAAGTTCCTGGATCTGAAACCTTCTGAGGCAAGCATGGCCCCGAGGGTGGAAGGTATTTTCTAATCAATAACACTTCAAGTCAGCAAAAACCTACATAAGCTCAATTTTGCAAAATCTTATAACACTTTGTGACAAAGTCATTTATGAATGTTCTTTAGCATTTAAAAGGCTCTTTGTATACTCTGTCAGAATTCCAAGCAATGAATTTTGTTTGATTTTTAAGGGGGAGAAAAGTCTTGCATTTAATTTTTAAAGGAGTGCATGAATATATTTCATTCGGCTTTCGTTGGCAACATCTGTTGTTTATTTCAGAGTTGGACTCATGAAATGTTAAATCTACCAGGGCCCCGAGAGACTTGGAGTCCAGTGGCTTTTGAACTGGGCTTTCAGAGCATCTAGGAGGTGCCTCTGGGCTCCCCAAAGGCAGAGACGGAGGAGTTTACTGATTGGCAGGGCTCCAAGAACACCAGCCCATTCAACCAAGGCAGCATCAATTTTAAATGATTCGCATATTACAGCTCATTATACAATTTTGTTTCAAAATTTTTGTTTCATTTAGAAAGTTGGAAAACCACCAATCTCTTCCAAATCCTTCATTTCACAATTAAGGATTCAAGGCTTCAAGAGAGGAACTTTCTGTTTAAGGTTTAGTAGCTAGATCGGCAGAGTTCAGATCTAGTGATTCTTACTCAGTACTACCTAACTAAGTGAGAAGTTGTCTGGGGGAAGGAGAACAAATGGTCGCTCACCTTTCATCCTAATGTATGGAAAATCCCGATGGATGGGTGCTTATGCATTTGGTATTGATTCCTTCATTTATTCCTTTGTTCATTCACCTAGCAACTTTTTTGAGGTGCCAAGGGGTAATAGGGAAGAAGAAAACCCTGATTTTGACTTTGAGAAAGCAGTTGTGTCAGAAACAAATGGAAGCAATGACTTATTATACACAAGACAAGGAAATAAGCTTCAAGTTCAAGACCAAGTTTAAGTGTGTTTTAATCTTTGAGACTTAACAGTTCACCTTTCTCATCTTGGCTGCCCTGGGGGAGAACAGACCTTGATATAGTCAAGAACCTGGAGGGATGCTACTGGGGTGAGGTAGAGAGGGGGTGGGTACTGGAAGGGGAGGCTTGGAGACAGGGTAAGATCTCAGGGCCTTGGTAAGCCACAGTGAGGTGTTTTGATCTAATTTTAAAAAAGAACAGAGAGCAATTGAAAGGTCATGATCAAGGCAATAACATGATTACTCTCTCTCTCTTTTTTTACGGTTTTGTTTACTTCTTTGAGAGACAGAGAGAGAGAAGGGGAGGGGGATGAAGAGGGGGAGGGGCATAGGGAGAAGGAGAAACAGACTTCCCACGGAGCAGGCCACCTGAGACAGGGGTCCATCCTAGAATCCCAAGATTATGACCTGAGCCAAAGGCAGACACTTAACTGCCTGAGCCACCCAGGCGCACCATGATTATTCTTTTTAAATATGATCTCTCTAGCTACTTATCTGAAGACTAGATTATGGAGTCAACAGGAAAAACAAGGACCTGGCTGAATGGACCCTACAATAGTACAGATGAGGTGCTGGCCTAGTATAGGACAGTGGTTGGTTGTAAGTTAGAGAAGGTGGACTGATTTAAGATAGTGTTTGAAATAAAAGCAATAAAACCTAATAATGCTTCTATATGAAAAGAGAAGAATCAAAGACAGACTGGAGTTTTTTGGTTTGAACAACTGGGTGATTGGTTGAACCTTGGGGTGGGGCACATACTAAGGAAAGGACAGTTCTATTCACGATAATTTTGAGCTGTCTATTGGATATTCAGGTGGAAAAAACTTTTGAAGAAGCCAGACACGAGAGTCTGCATGTAACAGTTGGAGATATACTTGTGGGGGGCCAGTCTGCTTTACTTAAAGCCATGGGTCTGAATGCAAATTATCTATGCCAAGAGAGGAATAGAGAAGAGAAACTCAGCCCAATCCCCAAACTACTAAATACTTAGAAGTGAACTAAAATAGATGACAGCAACAACTAGAAGGAGGAAAAACCAGGATGATGTGGTATCATGAAACCTGGTCAGTGTCTGTTGGTCGATCAACTCTAGCATGTCTGTTGTGGTACCTGCACCTGGGAGGTATCTCACTGTTGGTATGATGATAGATTAAACAGTTCAAATAAGAAACAAGAAAGAAGATACAGATGTAGTGAAAAGAAGGGCCATCTGTACCCCAATGTTTATTGCAGCAATGGCTACGGTCGCCAAACTGTGGAAAGAACCAAGATGCCCTTCAGCGGACGAATGGATAAGGAAGATGTGGTCCATATACACAATGGAGTATTATGCCTCCATCAGAAAGGATGAATACCCAACTTTTGTAGCAACATGGACGGGACTGGAAGAAATTATGCTGAGCGAAATAAGTCAAGCAGAGAGAGTCAAGTATCATATGGTCTCACTTATTTGTGGAGCATAACAAATAACATGGAGGACATGGGGAGATGGAGAGGAGAGGGAGTTGAGGGAAATTGGAAGGGGAGATGAACCATGAGAGACTATGGACTCTGAAAAACAACCAGAGGGTTTTGAAGGGGCGGGGGGGTGGGAGGTTGAGGAACCAGGTGGTGGGTAATAGGGAGGGCACGTATTGTATGGAGCACTGGGTGTGGTGCAAAAACAATGAACAGTGTTATGCTGTAAACAAACAAACAAACAAAAAAGAAACAAGAAAGAACTGTTGGTTTTGAAGGAGTATTGACTGAGCCCATAGGTTGTTAACCTATGGCATATAGATCTCACCAAGTGTTAGAAAATTCAATTTCCCCTCTAATAGAGCTCAAATATACATACGTTCATCTCCATAGACCCTTCAGTCACATGAATTTTAAAGTTTGGCGTGCATGAATTTTGAGATATGTTGATGAAAATAATTTGAAAATGAGGCGACAAGGATCCAAAGAAAGTAAAGGAGCATGTGTGGTAAAAGTGGGAATGTTGCAAAGCAACCTCGGATGGCCAAGGTGAAGTTGGATGCTGACGCAAAACAATGCTGGGCCTTGATGCTAGTGGGGCAGGGTCAGAGACTGGCAGAGGCCTATAAGCTACCGATGTGGTATCAGCTGAGACCTCCGCTCAGTGCTCAGGTTCAGTGGCAAGAAGTTACAAGGGTCAGTTATGGGTGGTTTCAATAGAAGTAGCCTCTGCCTTCCATTTTCCTATCTCAAGCATTTAAGTGACTTTATACCTGGGACTGTCATAGGACATAAGAAATAGAAGAAACAAATGCTACACATCTAAATTCAGGAGGCATTGGAAATTTGGATACTGGGAAAAAAAATCTAGGCCAGCGCAAGTTATCTGGAATAAAAGCCAAACAGGAAATGTATAATTTGGAGGCATAAGACATAAAAACACTGAAAATTTTCTAACAAACAAAGAGTGATGTCAAGAAAGGAATTCAGTTTTATTTGTTATTGATAATCTTTAGGAGCATCCAATTAATTGAATGTGTGTGCTAGACACCTTGCTTTGCATAGTATCTATAGTGTATAGTGTATAGTGTATAGTGGTATAGTGTATAGTGTTATAGTGTATAGTGTATAGTGGTGACCAAATCTAATGAGCTCTGTGTCCTCATGGTTGTTGTCTCTAGTAGGGGAGACATTCATGAAATAAATTCACCAAGAAATCTTATAAAAAATAATAATTTGTGATAATGCTATAAAGGATCATAAGAAAGAACTAAGAAGATAATGGGGAAATGACTTAGATCAGAGGGGGTCAAGGAAGAGGTGACATTTGAGAGAAGAACTGGCAAACTTGGGCTTTTGTGCACGTTGTGTTCACACATCCTTGAAGGCGTCCACACGGAGGGTGCAGGAAAATAGTGGAAGGGGATAAAATGTCTCCCTCCTCTGGCATCAACCTACCATTGTGTCTGTTCTGAAATTGTCTTCATGGGAATCCCTCTGCTGGAGGTAAACCACACAGAAGTTCTGGGACTTGGTGTTGGGAAGGATGATTGAGAAAGTAATTGAATCAAGAATGGATGGGGATTCTTCAAGAAACTGTGTTTGAGTGCGCTCTGTAGCCTGGAAGTAGAGTGAAAACCTGGGGTTGCAGGCAGCTTTCTTCCCAGCACCCGTTAGCACCCAATAACACCCCACCAACACGCCATCTCCTACTTATTTATCAGATCATCTCATTTTCACTTACAGAGAGCAGTGGAAAGAAGCATGGCTGGCTGTCCCTATGGTCACGAGTGTACCATAACTTTGGTCACCCCGTTTGTTACCGTCTGCTGGTTAGTAGTTTCACTGCTTTTAGGGTTTCTTCCTGCCAGTTTTTGCATATCTATAAAGTTCACATAAATTCTTCTTTTCTGAATAACAAAGGGTAAAAGTAATGTGGATTCAGATGTAGCTTGGGAATAATATGATTTCCTTATTTAACACACTAGCCCTTTCCAGCATTTTAAATAGAGGCAATTTTTCAATGAAAACATAATTTTCTAATACCTTTGTTCTACTTAGAGTAGGCTGAGACAGTATTCCTGTGAGGTATACAAACTTCTATATTTTCATCCTCTTAAGAACTTTCTGGCTTCATTTTTCTTCCCGAGCAGGAATTACTTTGCTTGGAGTGTTCAGATGTTGCTAAAATATTTTATTTACTTTTTTAAAATAAGGACTTTAGTGCGTGAGTGAGTTATACATTAAACTTAATCATCAGCCCTCAGAAAATGGACAAGAATCGAAAAACCTATACAAGGGGAAAGATGTGACCTGACTAATTATAAAGAGGAAGCTCAGTGCAGGTGTCTTCCTGGAGTTAACGGCAGTCCTCCCGGGAGCTGGAGTGCACTGCAACTTACAATGTGTTTCTACTCACAAGACAGTTCCTGTAAAGTGAAAACACCCCATGCACAGCTCAGTACTTACGCTAAAATATAGTTGGATGTTTATAATCACCTACATGTCGAGATAGTGTATGTTGTGTTTGATGCTGGTGTAGGCAGTTTAATTGGCCTCCGTAGAATTTAAGCTAGCAGGGGAGGAGAAAAGCAAACATAGGGCTTAGCAGCAGTATTCATCTGGATGGAATGCCGAGTGTTCTCTTTCCTAGGATCAAAGAGGCTCTGGGTTGGAAATTAAAACACCCATGCATGCACACACTCACATAAACACGAAAACAATCATCTAATATAAAAAAGAGCCTAATTATTGAAACTGGATGCACTCCTTCAACAGAGAGCAAAAAATCTGCCATTGGAAAGATTGATCTTTCCTCCAAGTCAGCAATTTTGGTGGTTCCAGTAATTGGGAGAGAATCCAAGGCCCCAGGGAGCTGAGACACTTCCCTCCATTGGCCTTTGCTAGCTCTTCAGATCTTATTCACTTCATGGAGGATGGGCTGTAGGTCTCCAGTGACCGCACCAGGGCACAATCCCTTGTCCCTTCTCTGTGCACGTCTTGCCCTTCCTGTCCTCAGCATCTGACTCAGTCATCTCTTTCTCCTTTTTGGAACTCGTTCCAGAAACACATCCCCGGCTCATTTCCCTCCTCCACAACCATCTCTCTTACTCTGGCTCCTCTGCGGATGCTTCCTGATCTTTCTTATCTCTAACTTTGGGTGTGTTTCCGTACGCCGTCCTCAGATTCCTTCCTGCTATGTACACCATGTACACACATCCTTTCGGTGAGCTCATCCAGTCCTATGGATGTAAGTGATCCGTCCAGTGAAGGGTCCCTGATTTTCTGTCCAGACTGGGATTTTCTGACTCATATCACTATTCACCATGTCTTCTTATCTAACAGTGTAACTTTGGGCCTTCCTCCCTTCCCCACCCTACTTCATCCTTCCAGTTGCTTAAGCCAGAAACTGGGTGTTATCCATGGGTCCTCCCTTTTTTTATACCTCTCTCTAATTTGTCAGCAAATCCTTTGAACTTTACCTTGGCAATGTTTCAAAGCAGAATACCCACATTCTAACTACTTTAAAATTAGAACTCCTTGTCCCTAGTCTGTGCTGCCTCATCCCTAGGTGGGATTATTACAACCATCCTCTAATTGGTCCCTCTTCTACAGCACTTACCTCTAAAAGTCTACCTCAAACATGTAGCCAGAATGATCTCTTAAAAAACAGAAGCCTGGCTGTGACCATCATCTGCTCCAAACTCTCCAATGGCTCCCATATTTCTCCCAGTAAAAACCCAAGGCCTTAAAAACTTACAAAACCAAAGGGAACCCTGTGGTTCATCTCTGATTTCATAGCTCTTAACTCTTCCCCTTGCTCTTTCCTGACAAAGTCATAGTGACCACTTTGCTCTTCTTAAATAAATCAAGCCTGCCCCTGCCTCACGGACTGTGCATCTGTTTTTCTATCCGTCTGGAATAGTCAAAACCTTCATGTTTTTCCTCAAAGTTATCTTCTCATGTTTTTGCTCCCCAACCACTCTCTATAAAATTGTAACATAAAATTCTCACGAAAACAAACAGCTTTGTTGGCTCCTTCCCTGCTATTTCCTGCCACAGCCAGTATCAGCAGTATCAAATGTTCGTTTTCGCCTCCCTACCACTGGAATCAAGTTCTGCTGTGTTGTTTAGAGCTAGAAAAGCACCTGCCATATATTAGATATTCTCTCTCCATATATATATGTATATATATAATATATAATTATGTATTTTATACATATATATAAAATACACATATATATTTAAGATTTTATTTATTTATTCGACAGAGAGATAGAGAAAAAACACAAATAGGCAGAATGGCAGGCAGAGGGAGAGGGAGAAACAGGCTGTCTGCTGAGCCAGGAGCCCAATGCAGGGCTCCATCCCAGGACCCTAGGATCATGACCTGAGCCAAAGGCAGATCTTGAACTGACTGAGCCACCCAGGCACCCCTTTTAGATGACCCTATTTGATGTATTTAATATTGGTTGCTTTATTCATGTGTTTGTCTTATTAACTTGGAAAGAATCCTCCCAAAGTCTGTTGTTCCATCCAAAAAGAAAAAAAAAAAAAGAATACTATTGGTGTTCACATTACTTTTGATTAGTTTGAGGATTCAGTTTTGAAATAAATTAAAACACTTAGTATAATCCAAGGTATGTAAAAATATTTCAAACACTGTCCAGATGATTTTGCTGGTGATAGGAGACTATGCTAGATATATAGTTGCTGTTATATAAACCCCTATCACCAGAAAATATGAAGCATGTACTCCACCCACAGGGATCTAACAGGGGAAATATATGTATATAAGTGTCTTTTTTTTTCTTCCTTTCTTTTTTTCTTTCAAAAGCCCAACACAGGGCTTGAACTCAATACCCCAAGATCAAGAGTCTGACACTTAACCAACAGAACTACCTGGGTATCTCATAAGTATTTATTTCCTTCCTTTTTAAAAAGATTTAATTTATGTATTTGTTAGAGAGAGAGAGAGAGAGCACGCACACAAGCAGGGGGAGTGGCAGGCAGAGGGAGGAGCAGGCTCCCTGCTGAGCAAGGAGCATGATCTAGAAGCAATCTTAGGACCCCAGGATCATGACCTAAGCTGAAGGCAGATGCTTAACCAACTAAGCCACCCAAGTATTTCTAATATAAAGTAGAAAGTAAGTGCTTTCAGAGCTAGATGAAGTATTCATGAAATGTAGGTGGGGAATTAGAGTTTTTCTGGGTCTTTTGAGTGCAAAGACTGGAGTTAAAACCATTATTCTGCCTTACATTAACTTTTTGAACTTGGAAAAATTATTTGACCTTTCTAATTGATAGTAGAGGAACGAAGATGATGATGATAATATAACAACCTAGGGTTGTTGAAAAGATTAAATGAGATAGGCAATGCAAAGCATTCACTACAGAGCTGACTCATTCCATAGTCCTGAACAAATTCTAATGCAGCAAAAAGAATCCATGTGTCTAGAGGAAATCCTGTGAGGATGATTTTTAATTTTATTTTATTTTTTACACGACGTAAAGGGGTTGGTATATTTTAAAAAGACGAGAAGTGTGTAAATAACTGTGGCAAAGAAAATTGAGAATTAATTCTTTGAATTTTGGCTGAGCTTGACATTTTACAGCAACCACACTGCTATGTGGCTTCCATGCAGCTGGGAAGGCTGTCTTTTATGTATATTTTTGATGAATTGGCTAATATATTGGATTGAAAAAAATCAAGTCAAGCTTGTCATTTATAAAACATTTTGACTATTAATATCCTGGAAAATTTCTAAGGACATAGACTGCAAAAATACATCAGGATTGTGTAGTTTTAGGAAGAAACAAAATTGAATTCCTTAATCTGTTATTAATATCAATGTCACTTTTCCATTAGCCCCTGGAACGGTGCAAGTGCCTTCTTTCTTTAACTCGCCTGTTAGAAAGTTTTCTCATTACTGTGTAAAAAATCACAGTCATCCTAATTTGGATAATTTTTGCTGAGTCTTGCTGAATTCCATCTTTCAGGACACACAGGCATGCTATTTTCTGTTTTCTTCACACAGGCATCTCTACTTTTGACTAACATAGGGTTTATTCTCAGTTTCCAGATATTTCATGTTCCTTCCACCGTTGTAAAACAGACACCTATCTTTTAAATATTTCCTCCTTATAGGAGAAGTGTTGTGTTAAGTAACTGTTTTAAATGCTAACTTCTTTTACACTATATTCCTTTTGGGCAATGTATAATTATTTTTTGTAATGTATTGCAACTTCTGAACAAAATGCATCAAACGTGTGGAATTCTTGCTATTACTGACAATCTACTTTATTAAAGGGTATACAACAGTGCTTATTTGAGCAACCTGGAATCATACTCAATCTTGATTATATTCTTTTTTTCCCTTAGATTTTTAAAATTTATTTTAGAGATAGAGAGAGGGAAATTGTGGGCAGGGGGAGGGCCAGAGGGAGAGGGGAGAGAGAATCCCAAGCAGACTCTTCACTGAGCACAGAGCCCAATGTAGGGCTGGATCTCAGGACTCTGAGATCATGAACTGAGTCAATATTTAGAGTCAGATGCTTAACCGACTGAGCCCCTTGACTGGTAGTACCCCTACAATTTAATGGTTTTCTCTTGGTTTCTTAGTTTAATATGTCTGGACCCTCAACAGAAAGGATGCCTCATGAGGGCAGGAGTCCTGATTATCCTACTCTCAGCCAAAACCTCAGCATCAAAACCAATTGCTGACCCTTAAAAATTGCTTAATGGATATTTGTCTGGTGATGCGCAGATGGTTCAATTCGGCTTTAAAGACTGGAAGTCTGTAACTGCAGCACTGGATAGAGTATCACTTTGTTGTGCCATTTTGGTTGATAACTTTGAGCGTGGGTATTTCAGAGCTCAGCCGCACTAGACTTCTGTGAGCGAGAGGAAGAGGTTCGAGTGGATGCTGGAGTAAATGCCTGGCTAGTGTCATTGGTGTTCTAGCAGCTCAGCATTCTGGGCGATGTTTGGCGAGGAGGCTGGGCCTCGGCAAGGTAAATTGCAGCTTCTGTTTCCCTGCCGAAGTTACAGAAAGAGAATTAATTTGTGTTGACAGTTTACGTTCTGTGTGCCTTTACGTGTATTATTATTTACTTTGCAGTAAGAATAGTGGGTGGAGAAATAGTGTTTGTTGCTGATTTTTAACCACCCATGCAATGTTCTAACCTACCCAAACAAGACGTGGTCTCGAATCATTGAAAGACTTTTCATAAATTTTGAATTTGTGGTCTAAAAATAGTCAACGGCAAGGAAGGAATAAAGGGTTTTCCAAAGTGAAATCCTGGTTCTAAAGAAGATCGAGAGAGAACAGTAAAAAGAGATTTACATTAGAGTCAGCTCCAGATGCTCACAAAGGAAAGATCCGTTACGGAGAGGGACATGCGGACCGTGAAGCCTGCAGTGTGAGTGTGTCTGAGGCTTCATACCTGCGATAATTTCACGCCTAAGTCTGGGGCCTGAGATGTCACTGCCTTACCTGACTCTCCTGAGAACGTCAGAGGTGGCTGACCGCCCCACCTCAAACCCGTCCACCCTGACACTGATTGCTCACTTGTCCCCTTTAACTTGTGCACCTGTGTTTGCTCACAGCCAGGAAAAGGAGCACAAGCTGTGGGCTAGTGACCATGGCGAGAACAGTTTCCCAAATGAGGAAAACCAGGTCGTTGCTTCAGCTCTACAGATATCTACGCACCAACTGTTCGGTGCTCCCTTTTTTCTTTTTTTCTGAGCCTGATTTTTCTCGTCTGCTCAATAGTCACTCTAGTAACTAGGTGTCCTCCAGACATTTTACATACATCATCTCCTTAATCTTCACAATAACCCCACATGATGAGTTTTTGATGAGTCTCCTTGACTGGGATTCACTCCTGTGTCACCTAGGACCCCCTTCCTCACGTGGTCCCACTAGGGAATTAGTGCAGGCTGTGAGTGACGTTCTTCGAGAGCTGGAGGGCAAGGCCAGTGGAAAGCATACCCGCCTGGCAGTTTTTCAATTAAAGACCAGTCTAGGTCCTGCTGGGAAGGGATTTTGCAGCTGCAATTAAAGTCCCTGATCATTTGGCTTCATGCTAATCAAAGAGGAGATTATCCAGGGTAGACCTGACTTCCCCAGTTGGAAGGCCTTTAATAAGAGGGATTACAACTTCTTCTTTGAGCTCAGAGGTTCCAAACAGCTGCTGGGTCTGCAACTGTTCCCTTTTCCTCTGGATCATCCTTCTGGATGGTGGCCTGTTGGTGGACAGTCAGCTCTAGCTCTCGCCCATGGGGCCGCAGTCTGCTCATTCCTTTCCTGACTGCTGCTCTAGGGACTTTGCTCTTGCTCAGCCTGCCTCTGCAATGGCGTAAGCCAATTCTTGTGATAAATCCCTCTATGTTGAACCCTAACTGCTATACCCCCCAGGGTGGATAATATTTTTAACACTATTATGAATGTAATGAAGCTTGAGTAGTTAACTCTCTTACCCTGTGCTCTGCAGTAAGTTCCAGCCTGGAAACTGAAACATTAGGCTGTCCTGCCTGGGACAACAGTGGCCACCAAACGGTCTTGAAAAGATCTTAGAAAATCAAATAAGAGAATAGACTGGATCCCTGAGGGCAGGCATTGTGTTAATCTTGCTTAGCACGGTAGCCCTATTCTTGCTGGTCTGCTGTGTGCTGGTATTTGTTTTCAAATGGATGAATAAGTGGGGAGTATAAAGTGGTAATCATGTGTAGGTGTTATTATTACCAATAACAACATCTCAGTTCATTTGGGCTCTTACACAATCACCCTTAGTCACAGCACTTTTGCACGCTTGAGAAAATCTCCATCCATTTTTTTTTTTCGTTAGCTCAGAAATTGGGATGGAAAGCCAAAGATTCACAGTCTTGTCTCGGATTGACCGCTTGCTTTGATTTCCCTGGCCAATCTATTTAAGAACCCTGACTCAAGTTCCAAGGATATAAACTACAAGCCCAAGAGTGTTCTGTCTGTGTGTCACAGAAATGTCACGTAGGGCCATTTGATAATATCTGAATACCTGTGATGCTTTTCATGGGCTTTGAGGAGTCAGGGTGGGCATGTCTCTGTGTTTGGCAGAGAGAGATCAAAAGAGCCCGTGGGCCTTGCACTTGAGCAATTTACAGTCGGGGTGAGAGAGGACAGCAAATCCAAAAGGAGCAGAGAAGTCAGACCAGAGCCAAGTGTCTATTCCTTTTGTGTAAATATATGGGTGGGCTTTGTGCATTTTCACTGGAGCAATTGGGCTTTGATAAATTAACATGGTAAAGCTTCTCGGAAGGCAGGGATTTTGCTTTTTAAATGTACCTTTGGTTCTCTAGCTCCTCGGGCACTGCCTGGCTGAAAGGAGGTGTTCCAGGAATGTTTATTTAAAATGATAAAGTTTCAGGGGTGACTGGGTGGCTCGGTAAGTTGAGCATCTGACTCTTGATGTAGGCCCAGGTCATGACCTCAGGGTCCTGGGATCGAGCCCAGTGACAGGATCCCCATTCAGCAGGAGTCTGCTTGGGATTCTCTCTCCCTGGCTCTCTCTGTCCCTCCCCCTGCTTGCGGGCATGCACTTTCTCTAAAATAAATAAATAAAATATTTTTTAAAAATGATAACTTTCAGACTAGTTTGTATCTGCGGAAAGAAACTCACGTTCATCAGAGAGAAGGACGGCAAGCGTTCCAGACAGTGATGTGAGGAAAAGGGCTATACCTTCAGAGGACATCGAACTCCGGTACCAACATTTCTCTGTTGTATGATTTACATGGATTTACCAGGCTATGTTCAAAGTCATATTCTGATGCTGAAATATATCACTTCTTAAAGAAAGAATTCTAGTTTGGGCTCTTACCAAGGAGGTTTCCCTAAAGTGTAACACGGATTTCTCACATACCTCTAAAAACAGACACAATGGCCAGGAATTGACTTAAGGAATTCTTGGGAGGATCCTTTCCTCCAGCGTGATTATTTCTCACATGGCTATAATTACCGGGAAGCTTGCAAGCCTTTCCTAGGGAATTGAAGATCAGCGGGGATTTGGAAGTAGCTCTCACTGCTGAGGCACTACGGGGCCCTGGGAAGGGAATTTCTGTGGAAGATGGTGTGTCCCCCTACTGCTTCCAAAAGAAGCATTCCTCTGTGGTCTCCAGGTCCTGGCAGGGACCCTGGTTTCTGCCGGAGAGAGAGGAGGAGCCCAGCATCTTGAGGTGGGACTGCTTGTTGGGGGCATTTGGAGATTTTTCATTTTGTTTTGACAACCAGATCCATCTTGCAACTTTCCATTCTCTGTTTCCATTCCCAGTCTTCAGGGGTTGAGAAGATTCCCTCTCACCTTCACAGAGACTCTGTCTGAAAGTTCAGGGCTGTCGGCAGAAACGCGTCCTCACCCCGCACCGGTGCGATCCTTCGAAAATACCAATAAGCACATTAAACAAAAGAGGAGTTAAGAGGGAATAAGACAAATTTCCCAGATATGGGCCATTTCACTGCAAATCCACTTTAATATCTTTCAGGTTACACTTGACTTGTGCATATAAAGCGTGTGGAAGCAAGAACTGAAATCTAATAATTCAGAGAGCACGAGTGAAATGTGACAACATTTTCATGATTGAAAGTGAAAAAGAAATTAATTGCTTGTTCTGTTGGGTTAAGAGAATGAATTGGGTTACCCAAACTTTAATTTAGCCAGGAAGACACATCTTTTGTTATGAAAAGAAATGACTTTATCAATTATCTGTGAAGTATCAAAAAGTAAGATGTAAGAAAGATGAATGCACTCGGAGTCCCAGCTTATAGTCTGAAAAAAGAAGCTTTGGGTAGGTTCGGGCAAGCTATGACTCAAATTAGCCATACTTTGAAATGGCAAAACAATTCCCCTCATTAAAAGCATTTCTTGAGGGGCGCCTGGGTGGCTCAGTGGGTTAAGCCTCTGCGTTTGACTCGGGTCGTGATCTCAGGGTCCTGGGATCGAGCCCCACATCGGGCTCTCTGCTCAGTGGGGAGCTGGCTTCCTCCTCTCTCTTGCCTGCCTCTCTGCCTACTCTCTCTGTGTCGAATAAATAAAATCTTAAAAAAAAAAAAAAGCATTTCTTGAGTGCCCAAGTTTGCAGGGTGCTGGGGTGTGAAAATGAGAGGAAGAAGATAGGATAATTGCAGAATATATGCTAAAACAGACACAAGCATGACTGAAGTCAATAGATTTTTTAAAAACCCAGAGGAGTACATTAATTTAAAAAATCATTGTTCTGTTCAAGTAGTATATGTATAGAAACGTATATGCATATACTTGTACATATCCATGTTATTTACGTACCTATTATATATACGAAAATTCTCACTTCACTCTTTATTATTTGGTGAAGATGTCAAATGACAGAAGCAGAAAAACAAAACAGCTAAGATTCACGGAGTGCCTTCTGCATGGCGGCTGCTGTAGGCACCTCAGGTTTGTTGCTTTACTTATTCCCCAAAATGACCCTATGAGTCAGCCTTTATGAGCTGTTCCTTATAGTCAAGGGACAAAAGTGCAGAGAGATTACACAGCTTGGCCAAACTCCATGTGGTAGGAGTCAGCTTCAAACCAGATGTGGATGTGCCTGAGCTGCTTTTATTACCCCATCATCCGTCTTCTGGAAAAGATGGGGTTCCAGGGGTTATCCACAACCGAAAAGCAGGAGATTGTCAACTACGGGCGTAGCTGTGAGGAGAGTTTGCAATCTCTCTCACCAGCTGGTTGACCTGAAGGAGAACTGCAAGCTCTGACCGGGGTCAGAGGGTTACCTTAGCTTGGCCACTTATTCTTTGTGCCTTGAATGAGAACAGAAATGGCAAGCCTCTGACTTTCGTGGTGACTTGATGAGGGAAAAAGAGGTCATCATCTGAAAGACGCTGCTTTGCCATCTAGCCGAATCAGGTGCAGCCTCAGACAGAGCACGATTAAATGCAGAAAACCTCGTTTCTGTAAACCAGGGCTGAAATTCTGGTTCTACCACTGCCAGTTATGTGACTTTGAGCACGTTAGTTGACGATTCCGAATCTCAGTTAACTGTGTCCTCCAAAGTGAGAACAATTTTATTGGGTTATTGGGAGATTTGATGAAATAGCATACATTCAGCATTTCGCATGATGTCGCCATGGTTAAGTATTCTGTAAATGTTCATTTCCTTTCAGTTTTTAGGTTCGTCTAAATATTTTTAACCAAGAAGGGTGGATGATTCTGGCACGGGTAATTTTTTATGTCTTTAATGCAAACATTGTAAGGTAATGTGTAAGCAAAACAACTCAAGGTGAGCAGAAAACAGGTCAGTGAATATAATGATAAAAAAATAGTAAGCTTTAGCAGTCAGTCAATGGAGGAGGAAGGAGGAAAAAAGAGGAGGCTTTTGTCAGCACAGGTAAGAAGGGTTCACAGTGTGGGACTCTACAGATAGCTCAACCAGATGCAGGGTGCCTAGTCTAAGGTCAGATCGTCATTGGGACACCATGGGTGTCTTTCTTAGGGCAGGGTCACAAGAATTGTAGGACAGATCCCAGATCACAACCAGGCCAATAGCAATTTTTCCCATAATGGGAAATAGAAGAACTGGGCAAAGTTCTAGATCCCTCCAATGTATTCAAGGGTGGAGTTCTGGGAACTTGGTTACAGATATATATGTATTTTACTAATCTCTAATTGTAGATTAGCATTACCTCTAGATAACCTAGATAACAAGATCCATAGTATTAGCAGTAACCCCAACTTGCTACAGAAATAACAGATATTTTCATATCATGTTACAATTATTGTGGCTGTTGTTAAATGCTATTTATGCTCAGCATGACTTCAGAATTATGATAGTCACTAGACCTACCACTAGATTTATTAATTAGTGCGTTGGTGAAGAAGTACATATATTATTTTGTCACTCATCTTTAAAATTATATTTTAATAACTGCACTCCATATAATTGGAATCTTTGGTGATCCTAAGTATTTTCTTTATTTATAAGCTTTGTCTTAAGAGGGGATTCATGGGCTCCACCAGATTTTAGAGTCCATGCCACAAAAAAAGCTTAAGGATTCCTGACAGAATATGGGATAAAGGAAGGTTACTTTTTAGAATGGTAGAGATCAAAACCTGTTATAGACTAAGGGATTAAGTCTGGGGAGAGAAAGTGACACTTGAAAATCCAAGAGAGAGGGAATTCCCTCACAGGAGGGCACCCTGTTTTTACGTTAGCACTGAATTCAAAGGGGGTAACTCTTCCTGTGAGACAGAAAAGAAACACCAAGACTGATTATGGATGCAGATTCACTTGTTAGGAGGAGGTATAGGAGATTAATGATTTGATCATTTCAGATTTTCTTAATGTAATGAAACATCATATTTTCAGTGGGGTAGGAGGGGTGGATTAGGATGAAGGCTTAACATGGTAAAAATTTGGAGGAGTCATCGGGAACCCTGGGAGAAAGTGCTCGCTGGAGGCAAAGTGGTCTTACTGAGTGCAGGTGATTGATGGTCTTCGACAGGGCTCAGCTGTTACAAGGACCATGAGACACAATCTATAGCTCAGTGAGCCCTTCCCTCACGTGGTAAGTACAATCCTCCATCAGCTTCCTTGTTCACAGATCCCCTGCTGTTCCCCCTGCCTCACCTCTCCAGCTCTGCCAGGAATTGGGTTTGGATTCAAAAGTAGCCTTGACCCACTTGCTTGGGCCCCTTCTAGAGCATTCATAAATAGGGGAACTTCAGAACTCTGGCCAGTCCATGGGGGAGACCATTCTTAGCATCCTTTCTTTTCTTTATTGGCTACTGTATTCCTTAAGCAGCATAAAGGATGCATCACTGTCTACTTAGCTATGGAAATCTAAATGCCTGGGAAAAAAAGTTCCTTACTCCTTCTGGTAAAGTTGTTGGGATCTTAGTTGGGGGAGATATTTACTGACAGAATAGAGAGGGTGTGCTGAAATGCTGCCTCCCCCATTTGTCTGGTTTCCTAATGTCATGTGGTCATGCCCCCTGCCCTCTGACCCAACCCATATGCTTTGGCAACATCCTGAGAAGG
Source organism: Meles meles (assembly GCF_922984935.1). NCBI lineage: Eukaryota > Metazoa > Chordata > Mammalia > Carnivora > Mustelidae > Meles > Meles meles. The sequence continues at coordinate 77,947,783 of NC_060079.1, forward strand.
AAGGCGTGTCAGGAGTCAAAAGGCTCAGACTGTTATGAATCTCATCCTAAGGCTCTAGAGCAAATCAGAAAATTTGGCCCAGACAGGAATTCATGGCTGGACTTGATTCTAATTATTTGGTCTTATCATTGTTGCAAAATTACCAAATTCTGAACACTGAACTGTGTTTGATTCATTTCTCTTCCCACCTCAGTGATTCATTTTTTTCAGGATCTCAATTCATAACTGTTTAATGGATGGATGGATACGGCAAAGATTATATGACACAAATTAGTTTGTGTCCACATTGCATACACGAAAAGTGGAAATTAAAATATTATCCAATTAATTTGACCCATGTAGAAATTCACACTGATAATGAGATTTGAATGCAGATTTTTCTTATGCTCCTGGTCTGTTTGTCTATTTTGGGAAAACAAAAACAATCATTGACTCTATCAATTCTTGACCACCTTGTATAAAAATGTGTTGTGATATATTATTTATCTTCTCAATGAAAAACTACAGATTAAAATGGTGTGTCCTAATGAGGTTTAGAGAGAAAAAGAAAGAAAAAGAAGAAGAAAAACACCATGTGTGGGTTTTACTATTAAAAATCTGCAGTAGTGTTTATTAAAAAATAAGAAATAAATAAAAAAAAATCTGCAGTAGTACAATACATAACAATAGATTACAATAGGCATGGGTATATGCATTCTTGAAGCTTAGAGACAAGAAGTCACATATAAGAGGCCGGTACCTGGCATCTGAAAAATAAGAATTGGATTGTGTAGGGGAGAAGAAAGAGGGTGCCAAATCCACTTTTGCTCAGTGGGACACAGTCTGTGTGTGAGGTGTACATGGCCCAATAGCTTTCTGGAGTTTCAAATTTCTAGAGTGAATCACTGACAGGCCTTACAGGGTTAGCTCCATTTTGGACTGTAGTTTATTTCTGGTTTGATTTTACACGCTGTAAAACTACTTCTTAGACATGCCTACTTCTTAGACATAAAACCAAGTGCAATAAATTCCCGAGGTGCTGAATTTCCCTTAAATTACATAAGTCTGTCCCCTCATCCAATATTATCTCTGAATCAATACAAACCTTTGACTTTCTCCATTATTTCTCGCTTCTGAAACTGTATCCAATTCATCACAAAGCACCACAAAGTAGATAAAAAGCAACAATTTAGGACAGGCTTGAAGGAGCCCTTCCTTATCAGAGTTCAGTTTAAACGGTTTACAGTTAGTTGTTCGGGGACAGATTCCAGGGAGGTAACATGAGCTGTCACTTCCCCCACCTCACAGATGGCCCGTGACCTGTAAAGTTAAACAGAACAAAGTCCTCGTCAAAATCTGTCTTCTCTCCTTGCCTGTTCTCATGGGCTGTTCTCAGAGGTGATTTAAGACCCTCTAAATTTGGAAAAGCCTCGCTTTGCCTCTCAGGAAGCATCTTAGGCATTCAGAGTTCTCACCTATTCAAGTCTGCAGTGGCTACACCATCAGTCAATTCAGAGTCAAGTTGAACCGTGGTGCTAACCCCAGCTGAAAGCATCTGTGGGAAGCAGATGTCCTACCTAAAACATATTCAGGGACATTTTAAGACAAAGTTACAGCAATAAGGAGGAGAGAGCACCTTGCTCATGCTCTGTCAGCTATGCCTTGACTTTCAATGATGAGTTCTTTATTGATGAGCCCTGTGTTTGCCTAGAGAAAGCTGTCCGGTAGAACCGGTGCCACACTGGAAATGTTCTCCACCTTTACTGTCCAATACAGTAGGCTCTAGACACACGTGGTGTTGAGCACTTGAAATGTGACTAGTGTGACTGAGAAAACGAATTTTAAATTTGATTTAACTTTGTTTAATTTAAGTAGCCACATGTTTGGAGAGTGTGATCCTAGAGTTTAGTTGTCATTTCATGGTTGGTTTAAACTGATAGAAGCAGCAGGTAGATGCCTTTGAAAACACAGACACAATATCATGGTGATAATTCTTGTCTAAGCACTAATGTATTCTGTTTACAAGACTAAGGGCTTCTAATTTAAGATGGTGGACTATTGCTGAGTTGGTCTTCCTCCTGCATGTTTTTTATTTTTTATTTTTATTTATGTATTTATTTTTATTTCTTTTCAGTATAACAGTACTCATTGTTTTTGCACCACACCCAGTGCTCCATGCAATACGTGCCCTCCCTATTACCCACCACCTGGTTCCCCCAACCTCCCACCCCCCGCCCCTTCAAAACCCTCTTTTTTTTTTTTCCCTATTCTTCTCCCAAACCCAGTCAAACAATGTAGAATTAGCCTTGGGAATAGACTTCTAATAACAAATATAGGACAAGGAGAGTAGTGATCAACAGAAAGTGAAATTCAAACTTCAGTGAATTCTGAAAACATAGAAATGTATGGACAGATGAAAGTGGATTGAAGAAGCTCTGTCCAAGAGTGAGATTGCAGGGGAAGCTGAAGTCATCTTCCAAGAAATCTTCTGAGAAGAGAAGTTCTAGACTTGGGATCCACCAGGTATCAAGATGGAATGAGGTGGATATAAAACAGGAGTTAATATATAAACTGTATCTGAGAAACACTTTCCCTGTGTAGACCCCTTACCAATTCCTTGGAACAAACGGATTGGTAATTCAGGGTACATGCTGGACAAAATGTACGGGGCTTTGGGGATCCCCCCAAGATGGGAGAAACTTCCTCAGAAGAAGCAGGTTGCTAGTGTGAAGTCAGAGGTCCAGAAGAGAGCCTTTACTGAACTAGCTTTGGGGACAGGGAGGGGGTGTGTCAGATATCACCTGCTCAGTGAGCTCAGCCTATGAATTTGCCGCCAGATCAACTTCCACACATGGAGAAACCCAGCAAGGAAACACACTGAGAATCACAACAGAAGAAATGGAAAATCAACAATGGCTAACCAGCTGAGGATTGTCAGGATGAGAAAGACAAAGAGAAATAAACAGGACAGATTCAGGAGGAAGCCAAAAAATTTAGGGATGAATCATTCCTTTTGGATGTCATTATTACAATTTTATAAGACCTCTACTCTTAGAGAAATCAAGGAAATGTCAAATCTAAAGTGTAAGTGTAGGATGCTATGAAAAAGGAACAATCAAAACCACAAAAGATCCGATAATTAAAATTATGATTGACCAAATAAAATATAATGTTAAAAATAGGAAGGTTAGCAGTGATAATTGGGTAACTCCCCCTGAAAATATAATAAACAACTCAAGCAACACATAATATTAGGGGAAAATCAAAACATAAAAGAACAGTATAGAAGGACCAGTATCTGATAAATAATCATCCTGGAAAGAAAGAACAGAAATAAGCTTTGAGAAGGAAATTAAAGAAATAACAAAAACTATTTCATGGAGCTAAATTATGACCCAAATCTCTAAGTTATTATTATACCAATATTGGGAGAATGAAGGAAACAAAAAATATTACAAGAATGGCATGGTTCAAATAGGTTGTGAACAAAATGTGGCATGGATTTAATACCTGATAAATCATCAGCAAAAACAAAGCCATTGACTTCTAGACTGGGAACACACACTTCTGTCCAGCTTATGTGCCATGACATTTGACCGAGGGGAGGAAAATGTGTTGACCTCTGCCTAGTATGATTCCTCTGGGACTAATATTTACTAGAAAGTGTAAATACTCTACTCATTTTTACTTTAGTGCTTAACCTACAGTCAAAGCTGACAAATTAACTATAATTTCGAGCCATAATAAAAATATTATTAATCTTGATGATGTAGAAGTTTGTGGTGAAGAAGATAGCAGTGGGGAGTTGAAGGGTAGAGATAAAATTTCTATCAATAACACCCTTGATACAGGCTAAGTAGTCAAGTGCTCCCCCCCTGCAGAACAGGAAACAAAAGTGTAAGGGTATTATTTAATTTTATAAATGGAATTACTGCAGATAGAATATTGTAATATAGCTTTCAAAAACTGAAGAGAGAGAGAGAGAGTATGAGTGAGAGAGACAGAGAAAATGACCGTGAAAAGGGTTATCAGTGAAATCCACAGCCCCTGTGGTCTGGAGTCAGTAGATAATGCCTAAGTAGAAATAGTGGTATATTATTTACGTTTATGAGGATAATACCAGGAAAAACACAAAGAAAAACCATTAAAAGAGCTTGGTTATCAGGAGTGCAGCAGAACAAGAAGGAGTCAAATAAGGTGGCTTAAAGGGGTGTTGCATTTATTATAGATTCTCCCTTTAGTTTTCTTTTTTAACTATGTATGTGTTAATTTTATTAAAATAAAAAAATGGGGGTGCATGGCTGACTCAGTTGATAGAGCATGCAATTCTTCTTTTTTAATTTTTTAGAAACTTATTTATTTATTTGAGAGACAGAGAGAGATATCAGCGGGGAGAAGGTACAGAGGGAGAGAGAGAATCTTAAACAGACTCTGTGCTGAGCATGCATGGAGCCCCAATACGGGGCTCAACCTCACGATCCTGAGATCATGATCTGAGCTGAAACCAAGAGCTAGAAGCTTAAGCCATTACATCACCCAGGTACCCCATAGAGTGTGCAACTCTTCATCTCAGGGTCATAAGTTCAAGCCCCACGTTGGGTGTGGAGATCACTTAAAAATAAAATATTTAAAAATATATATGGATGCATTCAACTTTGAAAAAGCAGTAAGACTTAAACCTTTAATTCACAGGCCAGGCTAATGGTTTAAATTTTGTCCTTGTCATTAAAATTAAAGAGTTTTACTAAAAATATTTCAGGTTCAAGTAAACTCAAAGGCATTACCTTTTCAATGGGTATACAGGTCTGTGTTTTTAAAATGTTTTAACCTAAAGATGACTTCTCATTTCATGGCACAAAAACTTTGGTAAGAGAGAAAGGATGTGCATAAACTTAACAGCTATCACATCAGACCCCAAGATGTCATCATTCAATGTCTTATGCATGTTGACCCAAGAAGCCAATGGTGGACTTCTGCCTTCAACTCTTCTCTAACTTTTTGCTTCCAGCTACTTGAGCCATTGTGTCTACCTCTGCTTCCTATTCCAACTGGCTGTCCCAATCCTGACAGCTTCTTTTGGCTTCCATGTGTCACCACTATCCTGACTGATAAACCTGCAAGACACACATTTATTACATGTCTGTGGGAGGACCATCTCTTTTCATACCCAACAGTAATATCTGTAAACATTATTGGATACCTAGTGGGTATCAATTGCCTTATTTAGGTGTATAACTATTATATATTGTTAACCTGATCAGTCTGATGAAGAAGCCAAGTCTCTGAAGGCTTAAGTGTTTTGTTCAAAGTCTCATAATTGGTCAGAGGAAGGGTTATGATTTGAATACAGGAACCCTGCCTCTAGTACCTCAGAACTCCCCTTTTGGGGGTTTCCATGGTTCTATGTGTATGGATAATTGCTCATTTCTTCCTGTTGGCCATTATGTTTGTGAGGGAGAAAGGGATATTTGCAAATGTTATTGTTCTCAGGCACAAGGTCAGAATTATTTTGGAAAATGGAGTTAATTCATGTTACAAAGACCAAAGAATTCATGCTTGTACATTTCTGTAGACATGCAGTTTGATGCACTAGAAATTCATGGCTTTGAGGCACTTAGGCCTCTCCCTGTGGCTTTGGAGAAGCCACTTAACATCTCTGAACCTTAATGTTCTGAGCGTCTGAAATGGGAATAAAAGGTTGGTATGTGAGACTCCCCAGATCACAGCTGTCCCTAATGACCCTTCCATAAGTGTCCCTGCTCCCATTCTTGCCTACATTCTACCCTACCTCCCCTAGTGAGTCATTCTTGTCTTCTAAGAGTAAAATAGCTCCCAAACTTGATATAATAATGAGTTCCACCTTGAGCTATTTGGCTTTGAATTATTTCCCTCCTTCTCTGTCCAGGTTCCTCTGTCGTTAAAATAGTTCTAGCTTCCCTGACTGTTTCTTCCACACTTCAACACTTGGCGAGGCCTGCACTGAGCTTGTGTACTCCAAGAAAAATTCAGGCCGGCCCACCTCCTCCTCCTCTTCAACTCCCCCATCCAGGAGAGCTCTGCATGCTCTCTCTACCCTGCAGCCCACGGGGACATGAGCAAGCCCCTCTGGACCTCTGTGCCATTTCTCTGCTTATCATCTGACAGCGCCCTGCCATCACTCTTCTTGTCTTACCGTTCTAGTGAGCAGACATGGGATAACCTTGATAACATCTCACTGAGAGCTTGCCATCCTAAGGGTGTCCTTCAGCTTCTGCAAGCTGGCTCTGCTCAGAAATTAAGCCCATATCCAAATCAACATGGTGAGGTGAAACCAGGAAATGTACTTTTAACAGTACACAGTGAGAGCTACCTTTAGGAAGCCAGTGGCTTTTCTCTGTGTAGAACTTTTCTTTCTTTTTTTTTTTTTAAAGGTTTTATTTATTTAACAGACAGAGCTCACAAGTAGGCAGAGAGGCAGACAGAGAGAGAGAGGAGGAAGCAGGCTCCCTGCAGAGCAGAGAGCCCGATGTGGGGCTCGATCCCAGGAACCTGGGATCATGACCCGAGCCGAAGGCAGAGGCTTAACCCACTGAGCCACCCAGGCGCCCCTGTGTAGAACTTTTCATGCCGAATTTCACATGGTTGGAACATTGGACCACAGTGGTATTTCACGAATGGTAACATCTCAAAATGGGTGAAGGTAAAAATTATTCTTGAAGGACTTACAGTGTGTCCTTGTATCAACACGGTCATAGGTTGGTGTCAATACATGTGTTAGCAGCAGGATATTTTTGGCCGACCTGGGCACACAGTGGAGTGGGAATAATAGTAATGAAATCCGGACTCCACCCACAGAATTTCTCCCAAACAGAAGCACTGAAGAGGTTACGTGAATAGCCCGCATCCTTTTGTAACTCACCGTATTCTTACCAAGTGATTGCTGTGTGCTGGACATTCTTCTGGGCACTGGAAAACATCAGTGAACAAGACAGATAAACTTCCCGCACTCAGATTCTGGAGGGGGAGATGAATGAGAAAGCAAACAATGGATGATGGATAGCGGTAATCGCTGTGAAGAAAAGTAAAAAAGTAGATCAGTTTTCCCAGGGCTGCTGTAAAAAATTACCATGAACGTGGTGCCTTAAGACAACACGAATTTATTTTCTCACAGTTTTGGAGGCCAGAAGTCCAAAATTGAGGTGTGGGCTGGGCCGTGCTCCCTCTGATGGTTCCAGGGCAGAATCCTTCCTCTCCTCATCCCGTGTCTGTGGCTCTAGTTGTCCCTTGCTTTGTGGCTATCCTGCTCTGGTCTCTGTTTCTGTCTTCACACAGCTTCTAAATTACAGCTGCAAAGGCCCTATCTCTAATAACTTCTCCTTTGCAGGTCCCGGGACACAGATCTTTTTTGGGCCCGCCATTCAACCCGCTACACTAGGGAAGTGAGGGGGGCAAGGAGGCTTTTCAAGGTAGTGACCTTTATGTGACCTTCAAGTGACCTTGAAACCTTTCTGAAGGGCTGATGCAGAAACATTGAATGAGGGGCTGAATTACACAACTACCTGAGCAAGGAGCCTCTGATCAAAAAGAATCGTGAAAATGCACGTAGCATCAGTTGGGTATGAGCTTGGCCGTTCTCGAAATAGATGGGTAAAGTGGAGTCACTGAGGAAAGAAATAGGGGATGCGGTTGGAGGAGAAGCACCCAGTGGCCAGAGCACATGGATGTGGCAGCCGTTGTGTGTGGCCAGGCTGTGGAATGTCTGGAGAATGACACATGTGTTTGTAATTCCGTGCTCATGGTTAGTCCTGGTGTTATTTTCTGATTGTCCCCGATCAGGGATGTCCCCTGTGCCTTGTATCCTCCCTTCCTTCCTGGGGCTCCAGTGCTCATTAGCTACCTGGTTACAGGAGGAAGCAGGAAACCCCTTCTTCCCATCTGTCCCCTCCAGATCACCAGCTTTCTAAAATCTTTCCTCCTTTGATTGTTACATTATCTTTCCTTCTTAACGCAGTTGGGCATTTTAAGGAGAAGCCTATTCATTTCTCATAGATTTCCGATTTTATTTGTGATTACAGAGCATGGCGCAAGGCAGTGCTAGCTTGTGAGACTTACTGGATTACTTTCATGGTTTCTTAGCTCGGAGGCTGCTCTCTTCATTTTTCTATGACTTCCACCTGTCACTGGCACTGAGCTTCTGGGAGAGGGCAACCTCATTTCCTTCAAGGTAACGGGAGGCTTCAAAGGCCAAGGTTGTCCCCTTGGCCTTGTGAAAGGACAGGGGTTCAAAAGACCAGTAAGACCCCACAGCTGCTTCCCTACTTCCTGCTACAGGGTTAACACCGAGGATGACCCTCGGGTGGATGGTGAAGGTGTCTGCCGTGGGATGCTCTGCTGTTCCTCATCACACCCGGGGCTCTCCTGAGCAGAGAAGGAAGAGATGAGAAAATGTAATACCCACCACTTGTTTGAAATATTAAATGGCGCTGCTTTGATTTTGTAGTTTCAAAATGTATCTACCATCCTAATTAAAATCACCCTGGGTATTAGATTAAATTGAAGTAAATAACTGCAGTAAATTTATTTTATGTTTTTCCAATCAATTATGTATAGTAATAAGTGAATCAACCCCCCGCCCCCAACACAAACACACACACACACACACACACACACACACACACACACACACGTATTTTCTTTTGGCTTGGAATCTGCGCTGATTCTGATCACCCACACTCTTGGAGGGGAATAGAACCAAATCATTTCTTTTTATACTCCCAGTTAGTTTTCTTCTCCTCTAAGAATGAAGTAAAAAGATAATAATCATCAAGTCCTCTAAGGCTTCAACAGAAGGCAATAAAACAATTTTCCCTTTAAAGTAGAATGGAATATTATCAAGGAGAGGGTGTTCAAAGGTGACTTTATAAGGGGAAAATATACTCTCATTAATGGCGGCTGTGACCTTTGGACACATTTGGTGAAAAAGCAGCTAGATTGCTTGTGTTCAGCCAGCAGAACTCCGATCCATTCTCGGCCCCGAGACATTTGATGGAGCCCTCAGCTTCAACCTCTGCTCACGATGCCGTGGTTGAGCTCAGTCCTGACTCTGCTGGCTGTGCCACCAGGAGAAAGGGTCTGACACATCAGCTCCTCTGTGGGTCATAGGTGAATCATCTCGAAACTTTCCTGTGGCCACAGGGGTAGGACAGCCTTTGGAAACCTTGTCGTGTCATTTTCAAAGTGGTACTGTACATAGGAAGATGATCGAGCTGATGTCCTGATGCAGACACTTTTGTCCAAGTCAACTTCAAGATTCTTTCACAAAGTTGCTTCCTCCCCTCCACCCCCAACAGGAGAACAAGACCAGGCAGTTCCAGGGTTTAAAGGGGAGTAGGCCATTCATTCTTTGCTTCCCCCCTCTACCCAAAAGAAGAGAATTGAACTCATTTCCTTATGGAAACAGAAGTCGGGAAGAACTTGTGTAACTCAGCCTGAGAGCACAGCAGAGCACATTGTAACCATTGGTAATTAGGGGACAACAACCTCCTGCCCCCGCGCCCACCCCTGCCTGCATAATTGGGAAGTAATGCAGATCTCAGCTAGCTGGGGAGCATTTTCACGGATGAAGCAGCAGGGGAAAGGACTTGAAATTTTGCACATGATTCTGTGATAGAATTGAACAAGTCAAAGCATTAATTGGAAGGAAAAAGCACAGTTGTTTTCCAAAAGTGCCCCATGCGGTTCTATTACTGGGTCCTCCTCACATGAAGGGAGGTCATTATGAAAACCCGGTAAAGCCAATCAAAATCAAAGAACACCACCAAAACAACACAATCTTTATGCAACTGATGTTGTTATAATTTTTCTTCTAATTACTGACACATGTTGTGTATTTAAAAAAATAAAGTGTGTTTACAAATGAGAAGCCAGAGGTTGGTAAACAGGAATTTGCAGGTTTCTTTGCATGGGCTAAAACGGTCACCGAGAGTACCAAAGTCATGACAGCCTGCTGAAAGCTTGCCAGAAAGCCTGCTTGGGAAGCTGGTCTGGAAAGCCTGGGACTACGCCCATGTGTTCGGGGTATGTCTGATCAGAGTGTGGGGATCTCCACAGTGGTAGGAATGTGCCTGTGATGACATGCTCTTTCTTGGGAGGGCTGTTTAACTTGAACTGTGCTGTTCAGGAACCACAGAAAAAAAATCATAAATATTTAATAGAGCTTTTTCCGGTTGAGATACCCAAACACACATGACAGTTGGCCATTAAAATCTATTTTCAATTCTATCTGGGATTCCACCGAGCCATCGGGTGGTCTTTGGTCTGATGTACACAGTGGCGCTGAGATGGGAAATTTGGAGTGACAACGGGACATGACTTTTTGAGCTGCAAACTTTCAGGCGGTAGCGATGGACTGGCATATCTTCAAAAACACCGATGGAAGGAAAATGAAAATGTGTTCGAAGGTGTGTAATTGCTGAGAAGGGACTACGCAGATTTGAAAAATCGCTGCCTGTGGGTCCAGGTGCCATTATCGTGCGAACTTGAATAGGCCACACTTTGGGCTTTTGTTTTCGTACTTTAATTGCATGGTTTTTGCAGCTGTGAGACAATATTTCGCCTGCATGTCGTTCCTATTTGGCAATGCGCTGAGGATAAGTAACTTAAGAAAGAGAGCTCTAGCTTCTTCTGGAAACCGTTCCTTACCTTGCCTTCTCTATTTTTCTGGGCATGAACAGGAATCAAAGATCCAGACATGTTGCCTAGCAGAGACGCTCGCTTAGGAAGGAGGTCAAATTGAGAAGTGTCTTCCCCCGACTTTCTCCAGTACGAGATTAATAGACAATGTGGCAACGAAATACCAAGTAAGATTTGCCAAGTTCTGTCATTGCTGTAATAATTCATTTTGAATAATTGGATATTTGTAAACATGACCACAGGACTTTAAATGAAGGCTCTCTGGGGAAATATCCCTAGATAGGGAAAAGGTTTTTACCTTGCTATGATCAATCACCTTTCCATTTCTTAATAACAAAACACGATCTCTCTTTCCCATAACTTTGACTCAGGAGAAGATGTCGGCTTCGGAGAGAATGACATGATTTAGGAAAAGTACAATAAATTAGCATCGCACGAATGTCAAGTTGCAGTCAGGCCATTGGTGTCAGATTTAAAGTTTCTGGGAGACTTTGAGGTCATTGCTCGCAAACGCATTGTTTCAGGAGAAAACCAAAGGAGAACAAGACTAACATTTATAAATATGTGTCACTTCAGTGAGTATTTACTGTGGGAAACTGGCAAGAAGAAAAATCTGGACAAACTGTGCCTAAAGCTCCACAATGAAGAACATTAAGCAAACAAGCAAAAAGGTAAAAAAAAAAAAAAGTGTATGTGTGTGTGTGTGTGTATGTATATGTATATATATAATAAAATTTTATATATTTTATAATATATATAATATTATATATATATTCATGGTTTCTTAACTTGGATATATATGTGTGTGTGTATATACATATATATATTCCTTTTGTTTTTGTAGTTGAATCAGGAAATTGTATTCAAGGAAGAGGGAATGTTTTTCTGTTATTTTAATGATGGATGGAAGTTGAAGGGCTTTTGCGTGTAAGTTAAGCAGCTGTCTTGCAAATGTGAGGTTGAAGATGATCAATGACACGAGGTTAGAAGCTGTCTAATAAACATCACTGCCTACTATGTGTCACTACTGTCATTGTCCAGTGAATTAGTTGGCGAATTCTTGCAGATCAAACTTGAATGAGCTTAGGTGGACGTGGAGAGGGATGGACTAATAGGATTAATGCAAGTATGGCAGAGCCTCAGTCCCCAGTGACACCAGGCTCAGGAACACTGGGAAGATTCGCTTCTGTCACTCCTTTGGCTGTTTTCTGCATGCTGGATCCTTTTCTCGGAGTGGGCCTCCCCTGCCCTGAACAGAAGCATAGATACATGTTTCCTAACTCAGACAGAATAGGGCTCCTGATTTTTGTGTCCAAGTTCAAAAATCATAGGGAAGGGCTGACTGGGTGAGACTATGTCCGGTGGGTATCCCTGAAGCAATCAAGTCTTGCCAGGGAGATGGGTTCTGTTATCATCCCTGAGGGGCCAGAGGCCATCCCTAAATAGATTGAAGTGGACGGTAATAGAATGCAGCTCCCAAGCAAAAAACACGGTTAAAGAAGGGGAAAATATATGTCCCAGTAGAAGGGGGTATAGTCGTGAGCAGACAAAACAGTAGGTATTTATTGCTTTCAGTTAACTTTTGACGGGCATGTTCTTTGAAACAGACTTAATTTTGATGCAGGCTTTATCCCTCTTGCATGCAAAGCTCTTTTTTTTTTAATGGAAGAATATTTTCAGTGGTAATATTTTTTAAAATTAGGAATTTAAGCCATGGAAAGAATTAAGAAAAGACCATACTATGGTCTCAAAAGTAAAGTAAAAAATTATTAAGGAATATAAGCCAATTACAAGTAAGACATAAGTAGTCAAATAACAAATTTACACTCCCTCCTCTCACAAAACCTCCATGGTCTGGGCTTCATTTACCCTAAGACGATTTGGGGGTATTAAGTGCCTTGCTAGCAGCATGGGGGAGCTGTTATCTATAGTTGGCTTGGTGCTTTTGGCTCTTGTCTTGCTTCTGGTGTGATAGACTGGAACTATTTGAAGCATGTGGCCAAGGGTGAATAGTTATGGCTGTCTTGGAGTCAGAAAAGAAGGGACAGGTCTTAGGACATCTCCCAGTGAAGTTATTCATAACTTAGCAGTGGTAGGGAAAATTGAAGTTGATTTTTTAATGAGACATAGTTGATGAAGCAGAACATGCTCCTCTGTAGTCAAGAATGATCACGATCATGCCGCTTCTTCATAGAGAATAAGAACGTTCTTCCAATGTTGTCTTCAGTGTGGACTTAAAACAAAAAAACTGAAGGGACAGTCTTTGGCCAAAAGTCTTACGGTTATTATTAATTTTTTTAGCCCCAAATAAGCATCCTTTTGAAGAAACTCTTATTTTTTTCATTAGATATGTAGTTAACTACATCTCAGACTATTGAACGCTCACCAAACCCAAGTATGTCGATGTATCAATGGTGATACAGTTCTTGAGTAAAGGGATTTTATCTAAATCAACTGGTCAGAGAAATTGAAGAATTATCAGGAGAATGTATTTCCATGTTGGATGCACTTTTACTTAATTGGTAAATACTGACTGGACACCTACAGAGTGTGAGGTTTTAGGTTAATGCCACCTACAGGATGAGGAGTCTGGGGGTAAGGAATTCCTACCTCAGTGACACACACACAGTCCGCAAATGATGGCCCCAGAGACTGGGTCTGTGACCAACTTTACAGAATGCACTGTGGGGGTACACAAAAGAGAGTGAAATAACCACTGCTGGGCATTTTTTGTTGTTCAAAAGACAAATATTCACAAAGAGACGTGTACCTCCGACTCAAGGTACTAAAAAGTATGGGAAATTTTAAACGGTGGACCAAACAGCAAGTCCCCATACTTCAGTGATATAATCCAGTAGAAATCTCCCTGAGCACTGGCCAAGGATGGAATGGAGCTTAGAAACTTTTAGATAAAGTTTAAACTTTGACGTTCTTCAAGGTTTTTAAATATTTCCCCTTGTTCTTAGAAAGTGAATTATCACTCCGTGCCAGAAGCTTAATGAAATTTTTAATAATTGCAGGCTCCCTCTTAAGTATTTCTAGTAAGATCCTCCACAGATAATGTCAGTGGAGCCAGAGCTGCTTCTTTTTTTTTTTTTTTTTTTGGTTTTAAGTTTAAATACATGATTTCAACCAACCACTTGTAGTCAAAGAGGCCAAGCTGTAACAGAGACATTCCTCATACTATCTGGCCAGGGTTGAAGGCGTATTAAGTAACTGTTAAGATTTACTTATTTGGAAAAAGATTTCTTTTTAATTAAAGGTAAAGAGGGGAGGCATGCATCTAGAAGTCATTTTTATTTTATTTGTTCAGTCTTTTCTTTATTCATCTTCCATTTAGGAGATCAGATCAGCCTGGGACCAGGTATTTAAAATCATATTTGCACTACAATAACATAGAGAAGGTAAATCAAAGCTGGTGAAAAAAATAAGGCCTCTTCAGGCCTTTAATAAATTCCTTGGAAAAGGAGAAAAAGGACAACCCCCAGGAAAAGGGCTCCTCGAGAACTGATGGTAGACGTAATGGCAGGTTTAGAACTGCACATTCATCTGGGACGTTCCAGTTTCAGATTAAGTGTAGGTAATGAGGGTGTTAAGATCGTCAGCGCTTTATTTTTAAAATCTGTTTTGCCTTTAAAATTTCTTAGCAATTGAATGTGTAGCAATGGGCATCACCATTGACAGGATCCAGAAAAAAGCATACAAGTAAATACAGACAGCAAGAATTTCTGACAACACCCACGGAGCACGCTGGGGGTTGAACTTAGCCTTCGGGGGTTGGGCTACCTTCGGTGCTGTGCTGTGCTACACATTAGGAAGAGGGCATTGTGCATTGTTAGTTAAAGTGGAACGACTAATGGGATATGGTTCCTTCCTCCTTGGGCTGTCCCCACCATGGCAGAGAGGCTTGGAACCACTCGCTCTGGCCCGTGTCTGTTGTGACACTAAGATACATGTTGTCCTCTTTTTATTTTTCACAGTAAAAGATGATAGTCCATTTTTAGGGCTAGTGAACAGAAAACTGTAAACAAGTTTTGGTTGGAGAGAGAGAAATGAAGCAGTAATGATAGCGGGAGGAGGCAGGGGCTCCCCAGTAGGGAACTCAAGACAGTCCAGGGAAAACATAGCAGAGCTCACATGGTGTGAGGATTAGTTTCTTGTGTCCGCTTCACTGGCCCACAGGTGCCCAGATATTTGGTTAGACAGGATTCTAGGTGTGTGTGTGTGTGTGTGTGTGTGTGTGTGTGAGGGCGTTTCTGGATGAGGTTACCAGTTGAATCAGTCACCTAAGTCATCAGGCTGCCCTCCCTGGCGCAGCTGGCCCTCAGCCAACCTGGGGTACTGAACAGCAGAAAACATGGGGAAGGGGGAACTTGCTCTCTGCCTGAGCACTTGAGCTGAGACATCCGTCTTCTCCTGCCCTTGGACTGAGACCTACACCAGCTTCCCTGCTCCTCAAGGCTTCAGACTTGGACTGGAGACACACCATGGGATCTCTTGGGTCTCCAGCTTGCGGACAGCGGACCACGGGACTTCTCAGCCCTCATAATCAGGTGAGCCAATTCCCTGCAATAGGATATCAGTCTCCTGTTGGTTCTGTTTCTCTACAAAACTTTGACCAGTGTGCCTGGCAGATTCTGAGGGGCGGGAGGGAGGAATGAGAGGTGTTTGCTGCAGTGGTGACCTGTTCCGGGGCGTGACCTCTGGCTCCCTGTCCTTCCTTGGCACGTCTACTCTTATACAAGTCTGAACAAGAGAGCTAAATTTCCTCTAAACCCAGGAGATACCTACTTCCTAGAGCCAGGTGTGTGTGTGTGTGTGTGTGTGTGTGTGTGTGTTTTGACGGGGCGGGGGGGGGAGACAGTCAATAGGCAAAGGCTTCAATTTTATTCTTTGACCTTCAAATATAACCCCAAATGTAAATAAACTATCTTAAATATAGGAATAAATTCAATAATGAAAGCAGGCCCCTTTATTTTGTAATAATTTAGTTTTTCCTCTTAGATTTCAATGGCCCGTCACAAAGGCCTGATTGCAGTCTTCACTCAATGGTTGTTATGGTGTCTCCCTCTATCTGGGTCAGATTTAATAAATGACTTTTCATGTCATTTTCTTATTTTATGTTTTAGAACCACCCCCACTCCCCACCCAGCTCTTTTTTTTTGGGGGGGGGGGGATACTCAATGACTCCCTTTAATCCAGAATCTTAGGATCCATTTAGAGATTTATGTGATAGGGTGATGATAATCCATTTGTCTTGCTGGAATAGAGTACACATCTATTGTATGTGAAACATAGAAGGCTGGACAGTTTGAATTAGACTTTCTCCCTTACCTGTGGGGAAAGCTTGCCTTTGGCATGTGTTCTGGCCAATACTTTACCATTGCAATTCTGATCAAAGTGCCACATAATTTTCATTTCAATTCAACCTTTGTGACTAAGGCAAGATTTAGGATGAAGCAGATATGTCCTCAATACCAAGAACACACATGAATTTTCCTTCTGGCTCTGGAGATCAATTTTGCTGGCCAAAAATGGAAGAACTTGTTACCAATTTTCTGCTTTTGGAGATTTTACATTTTTTACAATTAATACATTGAGCTAGGAGGCAATAAATATCTTTAATTTTAAACATGTGTGGAAAACTGGAATACCTACAGCGAAAAATATTTTGAAAACAATTTAATTGACTTCTTTTTTTTTTTCCTACTGAAGCAAAGACAGACCAATTAGACAGTCCATTTTGCTTAGGAAATTATTTCCTGCACAACTTCAGGGAAAAACCCACGACGTCTCATGAAAAGGAAAAGGTGGTTTAAGTGCCCACGTTCGGTTTGTCGTTTAGTCCAACTAGGCAAATCCAAAATGAGAAAGATTAGACAGAGAAGTGAATCCACAATTACCATATATTTAAAAATCACAAAACATTTATACTAGGGGGCTGTCAGAGCTCAGAGAAGTGACCCTCACACAACCACTGTTTCAGATCTTGTACATCCTATCCTATCTTATTTAATAAGTAAACCTTACATTCTTTTTTTTTTTCAAATTTTTTTTTTCTTTTTTACAGAGAGAGAGAGAAAGAGAGAGAGAGATCACAAGTAGGCAGAGCAGCAGCCAGAGAGGGGAGGAAGCAGGCTCCCTGCCAAGCAGAGAGCCCGATACGGGGCTCGATCCCAGGACCCTGAGATCATGACCTGAGCTGAAGGCAGAGGCTTAACCCACTGAGCCACCCAGGCGCCCCTAAACCTTACATTCTTAAGGCACTTCATTTTCTTGAGCAAATAGCATAGACGACCGTCATGACTTAAACAGAAAAGTACTGCACGTTGATGGTGGGAATAAATGTGCTTCTAGAGGTGACCTATATGCGAAAGTTTCAAACGTACTTTTCCTCCGTTCGCGCAAAAGCCTGCTCGCCCACAAGCCTCTGAGATTTATCTTGGTCACCCGTGTCCCATCAGACATTTGAGGGTTTTCATCAATGTCAGCCAGGAACCATTTGTAACACTGAATGAGTACAACTTTGAAGCTATACCTCATGTAATTCAGTTTTTGCTGAGCTGGAAATGTGCACAGGATGGACGGCAGGGCTCTATTATGGGATGAACAGGGTGGCTGTGGTTGGGGTGAGAAAGAAATTCCCTAAGGATATCTGGAAGCCAATTGCCTGCAAGGCCGTCTGGCCCATCGCTGCTGTGAAACTAACCAGGAAGGCAGATCCACCTCAAGCACAGCAGCAGGAGATGGGGTAATCGGGAGGCAGCTGCGGGTTGAAAAAATAAAGTGGGAAGCGTTGTCCGGCTGAGGCTGATTGCCTGTAGCCCTGGGGAAGAGCCAGATTTCTTCTCCACCACAGCTACCTCAACATTGCACTATAGCCACATCTGTTTAACCACGTTTTGAATGTTGCTGACAGTTTCTGCTGAATTTTCTGTTTGTGGGATGCAAAGCGTTTCTTTAAGTTTGCAATTAAAGCACACTGCAAGCCACTGTAGTTTCTTCGAGGCATTCTGGGTCCTGAGCTAATTTTCAAAAGTGCAATTCTTCCAGTATAGGCGTGATAAAAATAGGACCTGGGCAGAAATGGCCAAGGAAAGAAAGCATTTTCTTTTCCTTCTGACATTTTTGGGATTTCTCTGTTTGGTTCGAATGGGTCAGAAAATTAAAGAAATAAATGAGACAAAGGACATGGCACAAGCTATCTATTTGCTGTGGCTCCCTGGCAGCATGAAATGAGTTCTCACAATTCCCTCGAGAGGCCCTTGCGTAAGAATTGGGGACCTGTGTCCTTGCCGGCTTTGTCAGCACCCGGTTATGGGTCCCTGGCCATTCACTACAAACTCCAGGCTTCAGTTCTTCTGTCTATAAAATGGGGATGGCAAGGGGTGCCTGCGTAGCTCAGTCATTAAGCATCTGCTTTCGGCTCACATCATGATCCCAGGATCTTGAGATCAAGCCCTGCATGGGACTCCCTGCTCCATGGGAAGCCTGTTCTCCCACTTCCCCCCAACCTCCTGCTTGTGTTCCCTCTCTCGCTTTGTCTCTCTCTGTCAAAAAAGTAAAAAAATAAAATCTTAAAAAAATGGAAATAAAATGAGGATGGCAAAAGTGCCATCTCATTAGATTGTGGTGAGGTTTAAATGACTTGACCTGTGTGCTTTGCGGGTCATGAACACTAGATGAGTGCTGGCTATTGTTCTTATGAAATGAAAGGGGTAACAGTTTTCAGCGTTCCATCCAGCTTCAAAGTTGAGCGCTTTTCTACAGAACAGGGTTTTCATTTGTGGTAGTCCCAAAGAGCAGAAAATCCTACAACGTTCTGGAATGATTGCACAGGTTTGGATAAGTGAGCCACAGAAGATTAAAATCTGATAAACTAATAAAGAGAGTAGACACGAATAGGTCTACTAGGAAGACTGAGTTTCCCAAGGCTGAAAAGGACCCTTATTGGCTTGCTTGCTTTGATGCAAACTTCTCCTGTGTGTAAATGGTTGAGGAAAATGCATTGCACTTATGATATGCATTTCATTTTTTTTTTTTTTCCATTTTATTTATTTTTTCAGCGTAACAGTATTCATTCTTTTTGCACAACACCCAGTGCTCCATGCAAAACGTGCCCTCCCCATTACCCACCACCTGTTCCCCCAACCTCCCACCCCTGACCCTTCAAAACCCTCAGGTTGTTTTTCAGAGTCCATAGTCTCTTATGGTTCGCCTCCCCTCCCCAATGTCCATAGCCCGCTCCCCCTCTCCCAATCCCACCTCCCCCCAGCAACCCCCAGTTTGTTTTGTGAGATTAAGAGTCATTTATGGTTTGTCTACCTCCCAATCCCATCTTGTTTCATTTATTCTTCTCCTATCCCCCTACCCCCCCATGTTGCTTCTCCATGTCCTCATATCAGGGAGATCATATGATAGTTGTCTTTCTCCGATATGCATTTCAGTGTTAGAGGATGCATTTTAGTTTAAGATAATACATCATAAAGTGATTGGTTTTTAACACAGATGGGTTTTAAGAGCTAATACTCTTCTCAATGTCTAAAAATGTCTTGGGAGAGACGCAAATGTGCCATTTTTACGTTGAGTTTTATAATTTGGTTTAAAAACTAGGCATCCTGGTGATACAATCACGGAACATTTTAATAAAATCAAAGGAAAATAAGGAGCAGATTAAGCAAGTCATTAATATGTGTCTGTGTCCGCTTATTTTTTTCCTCCTAAAAACAAATAATCCATTTTAGAGCCTGCAGCTGCCTGGCCAGAGGGATTTATTATCCCATGATTATTATGAGAATGTGGACAGCTCCATAAATCCCAATACTGAAATGTGTCATAGCATGAAAGTGATTTCAGGAACAAGGGATTTATTTATTTATTTATTTTTTCCGCACACGGTGTCTGGCTTTTATTTCTAGGACGGGCATTTAAAATGGTCATTTAGGAATGCATATCTTCATTGGGAATGTCCATAAGAAAAGAAAAAGAATTCTGTTATCACCCCTCTGATGAACAGAGAAAGTGTTTTCAGTAAGAGAAAATATTAGAATAGTGTTTGATGTTTTTACTTTATTTTTCTGTCTTCTCTTTTATGATTACTCACAGAAAGCACCAAACTTGGACAAGCAGGCAAAACACTGAATTTAGGACTTGCTTCGCTTTTCACTGAAAAAGAGTCTTTGGACCTGAGGGCGAACATTATTAATGGTGAACATCTCCCGTAGCCAACATAGATGTCACGTTGTCTTCACAAACCGCAGTTTCAGCTACTGTGAGAGGCAGGATCTGACTTCTCAGCATTGAGGTAAGAGGATAACTAGGTAGAGGGTAAAGGTTTGTATTGTAAAATGAGATTTCAGAAGCCAAAGGGAATGCTTTTGCTTATTACCATGAAATATTTCATACAATTTTCAACTTTAGATTCTAAATGAAGCTATAATTCTTCCCTGTTACTGTTGACATCTACCCTGGCTGGAGGCTATCATGAACTATAATATTCTCTTCTCCATTCATGTCTAAACAAGCATCCCTACTATCTCCACCTGTAAGACATCTCATAGAATCTGGTACATCTTATTTGTAGCAATTATCACAGTCATAAATTCACTTTTGTTATTATGGCATTAATAGCCTTCTTGCTCATTTTAAAAAAGATTTTAAAGATTTTATTTATTTGAGAGAGAGAAAGAAAGAGAGAACCCAAGCAGAGGAAGCAGGAGAGGGAGACACAGAATCTCTGAGCATGGCACCTGATGTGGGGCTCAATCTCAGGACCCTGAGATCATGACTTGAACCGAAATCAAGAGACAGACATTTAACCGATTGAACTATGCAGGTACCCCACATCTTGCTCATTAAAATGTAAAAATCTCTGAGTACAGAGCTGTGGCCCATTTTGTTAAGCATTATGACACAGCACATATACATATCCACAGACAGAAACAATCCTAGAGGAGAACATAGCAGTAACCTCTTCGATATCAGCCACAGCAACTTCTTTAAAGATATGTCTCCAAAGGCAAAGGAAACAAAAGCGAAAATGAACATTTGGGACTTCATCAAGATCAGAAGCTTCTGCACAGCAAAGGAAACAGTCAACAAAACAAAGAGGCAACCCACAGAATGGGAGAAGATATTTGCAAATGACAGTACAAACAAAAGGTTGATACCAGGATCTATAAAGAACTCCTCAAACTCAACACACACAAAACAGATAATCATATCAAAAAATGGGCAGAAGATATGAACAGACACTTCTCCAATGAAGACATACAAATGGCTATCAGACACATGAAAAAATGTTCATCATCACTAGCCATCAGGGAGATTCAAATTAAAACCACATTGAGATACCACCTGACACCAGTTAGAATGGCCAAAATTAGCAAGACAGGAAACAACATGTGTTGGAGAGGATGTGGAGAAAGGGGAACCCTCTTACACTGTTGTTGGGAATGCAAGTTAGTGCAGCCACTTTGGAGAACAGTGTGGAGATTCCTCAAGAGATTAAAAATAGAACTTCCCGATCACCTTGCAATTGCACTACTGGGCATTTACCCCAAAGACACAGATGTAGTGAAAAGAAGGACCATCTGTACCCCAATGTTTATAGCAGCAATGGCCACGGTCGCCAAACTGTGGAAAGAACCAAGATGCCCTTCAACGGACGAATGGATAAGGAAGATGTGGTCCATATACACGATGGAGTATTATGCCTCCATCAGAAAGGATGAATACCCAACTTTTGTAGCAACATGGACGGGACTGGAAGAGATTATGCTAAGTGAAATAAGTCAAGCAGAGAGAGTCAGTTATCATATGGTTTCACTTATTTGTGGAGCATAACAAATAACATGGAGGACATGGGGAGATGGATAGGAGAAGGGAGTTGAGGGAAATTGGAAGGGGAGATGAACCATGAGAGACTATGGACTCTGAAAAACAACCTGAGGGTTTTGAAGGGGCGGGGGTGAGAGGTTGGGGGAACAGGTGGTGGGTGATGGGGAGGGCACGTTTTGCATGGAGCACTGGGTGTTGTGCAAAAAGAATGAATACTGTTACGCTGAAAAAAAAATAAATAAATAAAAAGGGAAAAAAAATAGAAAAAAAAAAAAAAGAAGACAGAAAACCAAATTTAAATAAAAACTATTCCTCAAAACCTTTAGACTGTAGAACTATCTCCTGGGGTTTTTTATTAAAAAGGTAAAACTAATAAAATACTGTGATGTAATTAGCACCATTCTTGAAAACAAATTCTCATTTGACTTATCACTGTGCTTCTCTGGGCTCTTTGAGTGAACCTCAAAACAGACTGATGGGGTCACAGCAGGAGCAACTCACTTAAAAGTAATTTTGTGGAGAGCTATTACGATGTCAGAGAGGCTCCAAGATCTTGGCTGATCCACAGCCATTTTCCTTCAGAAATACCTGGAAGAATGGGTACATCAGATGTCCTCTGAGAAAACTGTCTTGAAAAAAATATTTTTCCCAACTGAATTCTGAAAGCTCATAGGTCACATTGGTACATTTCCATGGGGACTTGGCCGAGAATGAGGAATGAGCCAGATGTCTTCATGGAAGCTGAGGAACATACTGAGGACACAGGCCTAGTTAGAAAATTATCCTGTATTTATTTGAGATGATCTGATAATGAGCCTCTCAACTAGAAGATTCTGTTTGAATGATTGTTTTAAATTTGCTCTATTGGGTAGATAAATAGGTGGTAGATATCCAAAGATTTTAGTCTGTGTGGCATGGATCAAACAGTGTTAGCCTGAAAATCCTTCAAGGCACATGTGAGCTGCTACTCCTCATGGCCTCACTAAATATCTCAATGCTACTTTGCAAATGGCTGAAAATTTAGCACTAAAGTAGTAAAATGTTATCTTATTAAATAGGATCATTAGTTACAACCTGCCTGAATTGGGGAATAGCTACCAAAAATTTCATTATCAGAACATTTGATGTTTAGTGATTTTTATCTGTAATTAATCAGGTAGCAGGATTAGTTCTATGTTCCAACTCTTCTGATTGTAAATAATAAAAACATAATAAATATATATAAAATGTGATATGACAGGTTTATTTTTGTAGCAGAGGCAATTTGTACACATTCAAAAGCAGTTTCAGATTGAGAATCAAGTTTAAAACAAAGAGTCAGAATATTACTCCGAGTTCTTCAACTGGAAATTCTAACTGCCTTGAAAGCAGGTCTTCTTTCCAATTTGGACTCTCAGCAGGGAGTTAAGGAGAACATGATGTTCACTTGTCAGTAATCAGGGTCTAGGCTAAACACACAGAGTATGATCCATTAATGATTCCTGTCCACAAAGTCAAAGGCTGAGGAAAGGTCAATACAATCTGCAAATAATCTGGTATTTGTTTCTGATATGTTTTATCATATTCGGTCATTCATCGATTCAACAAATATTTATTACATACATACTGCAGACAAGGGCCGTTCTACTCACTGAACATACACTATGAGCAAAGTAGTAAGAGAGGCAGAAAGAATATTTAAAGGCTGCCTTTTACTTAAGTAAACATTGACCTGAACTTTGCAGGCTTGGTGTGTTTGTCCTTTATGCACTGAGCAAACATTTATTAAGGCACTCCGCTAAGTACCAGAGATATTCTAGAGAACAAGAAGGACAGACATCCTGTCCGCTGGTGGAAGGAAAATAACAGATAAACAAAAGTAAATGAATTCCTGATTGCAAAATTATCAAAGTATCAGAATCAGGATTTTGTAATAAAGTGGGAGTGGGTGGGTATGAGATTCACAGATAAGATAAGGTAATTGGAAAAATCCTCTCTGACAGAATGATATTCGAGGATGAGGAGTATACATTCAAGTGATCAGCCAGAGGTGAACATGTCAGGAAGATGGCAAAGCGTGTGTGAAGCCAGCCTGGCTGCAGAGCAGTGAGTGAGAAAAGTGGCTCAAGACATGACGGGAGATGCTGATGGGAACTACCTACATGCTTGACTTTCTTTTTTTCACTTCCAATATATCATTCTACCTGAAATACAGAAAATGGATTGGAGAAGAGTCATATAGAAAATACAGGGCAAGAGGAAGAGAAGGAGGAGATGGGAGGTTCAGTGATGTTGACGGTATTAGTTCAGGTAAGAGAAGGCAGTGATGTGGACTACGTAGGTGCTGTGGATACATCATGGAATGTGTTCCAGATATTTGTTAAAGGAGGAATGCATGGGATTGCCAGACAGTTGCGTGTGGGGCGTGAGGAGAGGAAGCAATCAAGTGTGCCGAGAAACTTGGCAACCAAGAGAATGGTATGGATGATACCTCAGTCATATGCGGAGGAATAGGTTTTGGGTTTATGGTTGTGATTGGGGATGATCACAAATGTTTGATTTTTTCTCTTCTTCCAAGCATATTCTAAAGTCACACATGGCCAGATGACCTGCCCTGATGCATGGGAGTGGGAACGTGAGTGTCCCTTTCGGGCAGAAGCTTGGGAGCAGTGACATCTTTTAACACTTTCCTATCTCAGTGAATAATCAGTTGGAAACTGGAAATAGAACTGTGGAAGTCATCAGCCTTCAGATGATAGTTAAAGCCAACAAAGAGCTTGAGATTGCCATGGCAGAGATATAAAGAGAGAAGATAAATGTTTCAGTGTAAGAATTGCCGTATTAACTCTAGGGTAGATGAACTATAATCTCGAAAGTGCAGTAAAAGAGTTGGAAGAAAATCTGGAGAAGATGATGTCTGAGTCTGCAAGGAATGCTGTAACAAAGGACCATACACTGGTGGCTTAAACAAAAGAAATTTATTTTCTTCCAGTGCCTGAAGCTGGAAGTGCAAGATCAAGGTGCCACCGTGGTCGCTTATTGGTGGGGGTTCTCTTCCTGCTCCCAGATGCCTGCTTTGTCCTTACATAGCCTTTCCTCTGAGCACGTGTGGGAAGAGAAAGACTGAGCAGGCAGGAAGGAGCTCTTGTATATCTTCTTAGGAAGAACACTAATCCTGTTGAATCAGGGCCTCACCTTTATGACCTTGTTTAACTTCAGTTAATTCCTTTTTTTTTAAATATTTTATTTATTTGACAGAGAGAAACCACAAGTAGGCAGAGAGGCAGGCAGAGAGAGAGGAGGAAGCAGGCTCCCTGTGGAGCAGAGAGCCCGATGCGGGGCTCTATCCCAGGACCCTGAGATCATGACCTGAGCCGAAGGCAGCGGCTTTAACCCACTGAGCCACCCAGGTGCCCCAACTTCAGTTAATTCCTTAGAGACACCATCTCCAAACACAGCCACACTGGGGGTTGGGATTCAACATAGGAATTGAGGGGTGGGCAGGGGACAGGGTGCACACATTCAGACATAAGAGATGGTACAGAGAAAGCCTTAAGAGAAAAACCTTTCAGGAAGCAGGGAGTAGTTAAATGTTTTGGTTGCCACTTTGATGTAGCAGAATGAAGAATGCCTACTGGCTTGGGCAACACATAGGTAGTTGATGACTTTGGTGCAATCAGTTTCCGTGGAGTGGTAAGAGAAAAAGCCAGATTGAAATGAATGAGTAGCAAGTGGAAATTGTACATCAGAGATAAGAAATGTGGTCCTTAAGAGGAGCAGCGAAATCTGAGTATCTGGAAAAGGACAGGCAATGAGAAGGGTTTCTTATTATCTTAATTTTATTTAATAATAAATACTGGTGATTGCCTGTGAAGAAAAAGACCCTGTAATAAGAAATATTGAGAATCCAGGAGAAAGAAGGGGCTGCTCCAGGAAAGTCCGTGGAAAGTTTCTTCCTTGTCTAGGAAAAAGGACACTTCCTCTATTTTCACATAGGAAGAGATATAAAGTTTGGGTAAAAAAAAGCAGGAAATAGGAAGATCAGATACTGTCTGAGGATTATCTCTGTGAAATACTGTTTCCAAGCAGAAACAGGAGGGTAGAGTTTGAGGAATGAGGAAAAAGACAAGAGACACTGTTTCCAAGAAATGAAATAAGTTTCCTCATGGATCAATCATTACCGAAGCAGGGTTATACATGTAACCATTATGAGCACAAACCCCAGAGAAAGAGAGAAGAATGATTTTACTGATTCTGTTGAGAAATGAATTGGGACTCTTGGCTGATGATGGATCACCTTTCATATGATTTTATCAGCAAGTGTCAGCTGTATGAGTGTGGACGTGGAAGAGGTAGGTGGTTAGTACATTCACGGCTGTTGGAGGAACTAAGAAAAAATGGGTTTATAAGATATTAACTGTAGCATTGGGCCATCCATTACAACCTGAAGAAGAAAAGAAATATCATAAAGAAGAATGGAAGAAAGGGAAAGATAATGAAAGTGGAGAGGTCAATGGATGGAAGTCTTCATGATGATGAGTTATTTTTGTGGGAATACTAGTACAAGAGATTTTAAAGATTGAAACTAGGGAGATAATTACAGCTTTGACTTTGAGAGTGGAGCAGCTTTAGTGTAGGTCAAATATCAAGTAACTCTTTAGTGTAAAATCTGGCTGACTTAATGGATGGACAAACAGGTAATAATCTTGGGATAGAAGATGACTGAACCTTTTGGAGATAAAATGAAGTAAACATTGGCTCTACCTGCCTGTAAAGTTAATCAATTTTCCTGAAGAAGAAAATCATATATCAAAGTATTTTTTTCTGCTTAAAATATTTAAATCAATACTATATCATAACAAACTCTAACTAGGCTCTACCCATAAAGTAGTTGTTATAAATAAAAGTGGTAGTTGTTGATTTTTATACGAAGAACTGGTTTGTATCTAGATCTCTACCACAAAATTCAACAGATTGAGTTGTCAAGTAACTTTTCCTCCCAAATGTACTCATTATAGAATCTATGCCTGGCATAAAAGGTTCTCCTTCAGGGTTGGAAAATTCATAATAAACTTAAATTTCAATAGGTCTTGGATGGACACTTTCAAGTTTTGTTTGAAATGGCACCTTACTAACTTCGTGAAAGATTTGTTGGCTGAGTACTCAACACGTCAAACTAGGTGTTGGGGAGTTTCCATCTGTGTCTGCAATTTAAAAGTTAGTCTCATTCTGCCATTGGGAAAGAAGGAAGGGAAGTTCATATCTGAGACATCGGAGAAAGTTCAAAAAATTCTCAGCTTAAATGGGTTCCCCAGCGAAGATAAAAAACTCCTCATTCTCTGTCTTCTTTGTTGTCCAACTCCAACTCATCTTAGGTCACCTGAACCAGAGAGCTTGTAGACACACCTGCTGGCATAAGCTGTTTTAGGAATGTTCTACTTCAGCCTAGAAGAAGTTGCCTGATACATGATGGATGTGTCACACCAGGGCAAATGCCATCCTCCTAGAAGAAATACTAACAGCAAAGTGAATGGATGTCTACTTTTAGAACTGGTAGGTTTCTTAGAATATACTCCACAAAGCCTTCTTTTCTGGCTGGATGGACACTGAAGTTAAGTATAGGATTATAATGCTGGATGATGCTGTGAAAAGTTTAAAAGGGTTTTTCCTTTGAGAAACCAAGATTTTAGAAAAAAAAATTTGTCTAGATTCAGAACTATTTGCTTTTCTTTCTCTTACTCTTTTACTTTAGTAGGAGGAAAAATGGATTGCTGCCCCTTATCTTTGCTAGCCTTTGGGAGACTCTTGAGCTGCCTGGTGCAAGTGGGAGGCATCCCTTCTTGACGGATTTGATTCCATCTCCTGACAAGTGGGATGTGGTTAGTCTTAATGCTTATACTCCTCTTGCTAAAGTGCATGGTACCTGTCAGTGCATGGGCTCAGTTCTATGACCTTTTAAACTCATATGGCCTATCTACCCCACAGCGGAGCCAATTTTTGTGGAGAACTAGACTACAGAATCACAGTAGTCCAGTGAGACTCTTCTTACAGGAACTGCTGAAGAATGAAGGGAATGCTCTTCGCTCAAAATATAATATTTGAAATAGATGCATGAATTAACGTCTATCAATGAACACACTGATGCACATATTATGAAAGCATTGTATTGTATTGGGTATACTAAGACTGGGCATAATTTCAGCCCATTTCTACAGATGAGATTCTAGGTATAACCCAATGTGTCTTACCATTCTTAGGATTCAAGATCTGAGAAAAATGACCATTCACCTCCTACTTTCACCCCAGAAATAAATGGCTCATTGCTGACCAACACATGTTACTAGGTTATAGAGCTAAGAACTGTGTCAGTCAGTGGAAGAAAGAGGAGGTGTGGAGGGGACACAGCACACTGACCAACTTTTTCAACACGGTTAAAGGGAATCACATTTCCAGAAACTGGATAAGCCAGAGTACGATACAACATTGGCGGTGAAGCAACTTCATTTAGGTTTAGAGAAAGTCCCAGGGTTGCGCTCAGGACCACAATAAGAAAAGCAATAAGAATAAAAAAGAGGTGGATAAAAGGAATTGACTTAAAGGTTCACGAAAGTTGCCCTAAACATGGACCACACTTTGACCAATTCACCATTTGGAGACTCTAGTTTTGCCAGGGCAGCCTCTGATTTTCTTCTGAGAGGCAGGAAGGTATTAATTTATCCAGTTTCTGTCCTCTTTCTATTTCTCAATGGTTTTACTAAAGATTAGGAACTATGACTTTTCATGGCAACTGACATGGACCTTTGTTTTTTACCCTAAAATCTTCCCTTCTAGGTCTTGATGAGTTCCCAAGTAAAAGATCTGGAAGGGTAAAGGAAATTTATAGAACATAAAGAATTGTCCCTTTGACAAATATTATATTTTAAACTTCTGTTTCTGATGTTATGGAAAGACTAAATGTCCTGAACATACTTGCCATGCTGAGTATCTAGAAGTGTTGGGTGAAATAGAGAAACAGAACATTAAGTGCACAATCAAGTTCACTAAGTGTAAGTAAGCGAGTATATAAATATACAAATATAATAAAGCATATTCCCACAGGTCAAAAATTAAGACAGAGCCAAAAACAATGTTAAGTAAGTCTTGATGTTTTAGCTTCTTGGGTTAGCTACACAGGATATAAGACAGGGCCTTGACCCTGTGGAAGAATAAAATAAGAATTTGAATCCCCCCACATGGTAATGAGCTACATATTTAGGGAAAGGTGGGTTATAAAAAATATAGAAGTGACCTTTGGAAAATGGAGACAACAGGGAACCTTATCTGCTTAGTTTTGGTACTAAGTAGAAAACTCATATATTAATAAAAAATATTTCTTCTTTAGATTGTTATCATAATTGTAAAGCTTAAAAAACCCCAAACTAGTAATTTAAATGACTTCTAGGTTGGCAATGCCTTAGGGCATTCAATATAAGCAAGCAGGACTCTCTGGAAGAAAACGTCTTCACCCTATGAGCACGAGATTACTATTGGTTAACGTCAGTCGAGTATGTGTTTATAACCCTAAATTATGCAACGACATGCTCAGAGGAGCAGCCACAACTGAAACCAGTAGAAACTATAAACAATAGAATAACATCAGCAAGAAATTAAAATATTACAATACACAGGCATACATAGGATGTGTGAAAAGAAGCAAAATACGGAATAGACAGTGATCCAAGCATGAGAGACTGATAAACATTCTCGGTAGATTTGCAAAAGAACCAAACAGAACTTTGATAAATAATAAAAAAAAATATGACTACTGAATTCAGTGCCCAATGGCTGATTAAGTTGATTAGAAAGAGCTGAAGAGAGAATAGAATAACCACTCTGAAGGGTTTGCTGAGAATATAGAAGAAAGACATGCAACATGTGGGAAGGAGGTCAAGAGATCGGAGATTTGAAAGTCTGACAGCATTTCCAGGAAAAGAGAGTAGAGAAGATTATAGGCATTGTTCGTAAAGTTAAGGGAGAAAATTCACCCACAATGGAAGTCATTAATCCTCAGATTTACTGAATTGCACATAGGACTCAGAGAGATGTCCATACCTTGATACATCACAGTAAAACTCTGAAACATCCAAGACAAAGAGAGATTTGAAAGAAGTTATTATGGAAAGACAAATTACCTGAAAAAGAATGACAGTTCGAGGGAGAGCTGCCTTCCCAGGAGAAACAGGAGAAACAATAACGTAGTATTTTCTTCAAAGCATTGAGAGAAAAGAACAAGTGGGGTTATCAACCCAGGTAAGTAAAAATTCAAGAGATAACACATCAGACAAATACCAGACATTCAACAAAAGGATTTCTAAAGAACATGCTTTAGGAAGAAAAACAATATTAAGCAAATGAATTGTTAAATATGAACAAATCCAAATAAACAAGACTATAAAACAGTAACATAATGGTGTGTCTGTTTGGATAAAGAAGAAGAGAAAAAGAATGTTTTGTAAAAAAGGAAGGAATGGTAGAATCAGAGCTCCAAGGTCACCACATGACTCAGAATGAATCTAAAAATAGTTATATGTTATCTAAGTATGCATGTTAACACAGATTAGATAATTTCATAAATGATGAAGAAAACATAGAATTTAGATAACACTCCAAAAGAAGACAGAGGGGAAAAATTAAAGAAACTCAGAAAAAGCAGGACGAACAGAAAAAAAAATCCCAAATGAGATCAGCAACATAATTTCAAGTATATTCATAATCACGATATATGGCTTCACTTACAAGTTATGAGATAGAGTTGTCTAGATTACATGAAAATATCTAGCTATCTACTCTTTGCAAGATGCGCGTTAAACCTAAGGACACAGAACAGTGTGTGGGAAATCCTATGCTAGAAGGTATAAGTCAAAAAAGATATGATGTAGTTATGTAAGTAGGCTTAAAGGCAGAACCGGTATTAGAGATTAAGAAAGTCAGTGTAAGCATTCAGTTTGATAGGAAAAGATAAAACGATTCTGAATTTATAAACACCTAATGTCTTAGCTACAAAATACTTCAGGCTAAAAACAGTATTATAAGGAAAAAGTCGATGTGAAAAAGTTGAGCACCTCAGTAAAATATTTTCACACAACCCTCTTATTAATCAGGTGTCATTGATTTCAACGTAATTAAAAATGTAGTAATGTACATATCCAGAACGATTTTTCCAAAAATTAGGGAATGGCCATGTTTCTCAACTGCTTGTCAGTAATGAAGTACACATAATGATCACATAGCAAGACTCCAAAGTGATGAAAACATATATCTAAACGTATGTATATTTATAGTATTGAATTCTTAAACATTTTTTGTTTATAGTATTAAATTCTTAAATTGTAGAAGGCAGAACATCAGGGAAACTTTTTAATTTCGACTTTAGAAAAAGAACAACATGCTCAACCCAAAGGAAAAAGAAGAAAGGAAGCAAGACAGTTTTCACAAAGCCAGTTTGGTACCCAGGGGAAAGCTGAATGTCTCCAGGACCGCGTGGGGCAGTTTCAATTTAAGCCTGTTTTCTTCACGTAATCATTAATGAAGGACCCTTACATTTTAAAAAATGTTCTGGTTTGGAAGGTAAATAGAAGGACAAGGGAGAGTCGAGGGAGGGTCTGGGAGGATGTGGAACAAGTCAGGGTTGAAGTGTCCACAGCGACTTTATTCCCAAAGTGTGTCATACCTTTGGAAGCCAGGGGTCAGAATCCTGATGGAGGACCCCTGTTTCTGACAGAGAGCCCCAACAGTGGAACCACATTCCTACTTCATTCTCAGAGGGTGTGAAGAAGGTGGTCAACTCAACAGAGCTGGAGCTGTAATGCAGATGCCATTCTGGGACAAGCCAGGAGCATCAGCACACAGAGTGAAGGCAGGAGGGTGGCAAGAGGAGCTGGGGTTCAGAGTCATAGCTATGAGCCACTTGAACCTGAGCAAAAGTGTCCTCAATAACTCGTTTACTAATAAGGTCATCATGGTAGAGGCCATTTGGGTTACAAATTCTACATCAGGATGGACATGAGGACAAAATGAGAGAAAAATGACATTTTATCACATAGTCCTTGAAACATAGCAGATCTTTAATTGGCCATTTTTTCCTTTCCTCTCTATGTCCCTCCCTTCTCTCCAAATCAGAACTTAACTGAGAACTACTAAGTAGTTCAAATCAGAACTACTTAACTGAACAGTAGAGAAGGAATTAGTTTTAGGCTTGAAGTGAAAAATCTGGAATCAGAGGAAAATATTTTTTCTTAATTAACAATGCATCTTTCAGAGGAGATAATCTTAGAGTCTGTTATGTTCTCTGTTAGGGAGTGAAAGTCAATGCTAATAAATGTAGTTAGAAATATTTTCTTGAGCATTCACCAAGTTAGAGGGGAAGAAAGTTTAAATGATGATCTTTTACATTATTGAGATACATAGACTTTACAAAGGGATAGAAGTGGATAGGGAAAAAAAAAAACCCTGAACCCATAAAAAGTAGAACGATAAAATAAACCATATTTTAAAAAATCGAGCACAAAACTTTTCCAAATGTATGAGCTAGTAGTCATGCCAAATGAGACAGAGACAAACAAGAGATACCTAATTCTGTTACTCTTCCTGTTCTGTCTGTGGAGAAGTGGGGTGGGAGACAACATTTTTGGGGTAGTGCTCGGAGTCAGGGAGCAGCTCTGGGCAACATGCTGAATGATGATCTCACCACATCACTTAGACTAAAAACCATGGAAAGAATTTCACACTTTGTCTGGCTAAGAAAACAATTTTATCAAGTGCATGATCTCGAATGCACCAAGATTTCCTTTTTTTTTTTTCTTGTTTCTCTTTTCACGGTCTTGCTTCAGTGGGTATGCTACCTGGAAAAATGAAAGGCATTGTTGATGACAGGTCTTAAATGGATGAAGAACGATGCAGGGCATTGACACGCTGACTGCTGAGTCTGGGAGATACTGAAAAGTTGAGCTTTTAAGTGGGTTGGTATAGTTAAAAAATGCATATTTCTACTCACTTTCCCACGATAGGTTTTTTTTTTCCATTTTATTTATATTTTCAGCATAAAAGTATTCATTCTTTTTGCACAACACCCAGTGCTCCATGCAAAACGTGCCCTCCCCATTACCCACCACCTGTTACCCCAACCTCCCACCCCTGACCCTTCAAAACCCTCAGGTTGTTTTTCAGAGTCCATAGTCTCTTATGGTTCGCCTCCCCTTCCAAATTTTTTTTTTTTAATAAACATATAATGTATTTTTATCCCCAGGGGTACAGGTCTGTGAATCGCCAGGTTTACACACTTCACAGCACTCATGATAGCACTTACCCTCCCCAATGTCCATAGCCTCCTCCCCCTCTCCCAATCCCACCTCCCCCCAGCAAACCCCAGTTTGTTTTGTGAGATTAAGAGTCATTTATGGTTTGTCTCCCTCCCAATCCCATCTTGTTTTTTAATTTCATAATTTTATTCTTTTTTTCTTCTGAGTGTTAAAGCTGGAGGTCCTGAGATCCATGTTCATAAGTGGACACTGGACATTCTAGAAATGACTTGAAACGGTGTGCAAAATTTGTATTTGCGTGTATGCAATTTTTCCCCATGGCCCGGAAAACAATATTTTTCATGTGTTCAAAGTTTTTTTTATGACTAAAAAACATTTTAAACACAATATTCAGGTGTGTTTTCTTTTGTTGCACTTTGTACTTTTGCCTTTCTGTCTGCTGCCCTTTTGATCCTCTGGGTCAAACCCATGTCCTCCCCTTTCACCCACAAGTAGAACCACCAGAGGAAACACATATTCACAAAAAGCTAAGAGGGAAATTTAAGAGAAGGGAAAAACTCATCCTGGTCAGCCAGTCAGGTATTCGCTACAAGCCCCTGGGAGCTGGTTGTACCCTGTCTGACCTTGACATTCGAAGGAGCTCCCTCTTCATCCCATGTGGAGACACTCTTCTGTGCTGCTGAGATAAGGGTGGGAGCTTACACAACGACCAGGAAGAAACCATCTAAAGGGAATAAAGTTAAGACTTTTTCCTCTGAGGTACTATGAGAACCATGAGAATGCAAAATAGATCACCTTTATTGTGTCTTCCTTCCTGGGAATGTGGGATTGGAATCCTCATGTCCAGTCAATCACTTTCCCAAGCAGGACTCTAGCTGTGTTGTCAGACCTACGGTGTCCATAAACTTGCGTCTTCATAAAGAGTGCTCACTTCCAAAAGACAAGCAAGAAACTCACAGAAAAAACCAACCAACCAAACACAGAGGCTGCTTCCCAAGGATCATAATGACAAAAATGAGAATAATCACTGAGAAAGCATGAAATAGCAAAAATCCTCTCCAGGTTAAAAAACACAACAAATCAAACACATTTTCTAAGTTGTAATCTCTTCTCTGGCCCCTCTGCCTCCCTCAATCACAGGAGGACTAAAAAGACCACATAGAGTTGAGGGTGAAAATTTGCTATTATTTTTGCTGTGTATTTTAACTCTAAAAATTTAAACTCCAAACTATCATTACTATTTTATGTAATCAGTATTTATGCGCTCCAGTATTTATAGAAGCAATTTCCACAACAGCCAAAATATGGAAAAAGCCCAGATGTGCATCAGCAGATGAATGGATAAAGAAGATATAATATTCCATTATATATGTATAATGAAATTATATATAATAAAAAAGAATCAAATTGTGCCATTTGCAACTACATAGATGGAACTAGAGGGTGTTATGCTAAGTGAAATAAGTCAGTCAAAGAAAGGCAAATACCATATGATTTTACTCATATGTGGAATTTAAGAAACAAAATAGATGACTATAGGGGGAAGGGAAGGAAAAATAAAATAGGATAAAAACAGAGAGGGAGGCAAACCGTTAGAGACTCTTAACTCTAGGAAACAAACAAGGTTGCTGGAAGGGAGATGTGTGGGAGGATGCGGTGACTGGGTGATGGGCATAAAGAAGGCCACTTGATGGAATGAGCACTGGGTGTTATACGCAACTGATGAATCACTAAATCTTCCCCTCAAACTAATAATACAGTATATGTTAATTGAATTTAAATTAAAAAAATTTGAAAGTATTTATATTAATTTTTTTGTTGTCAGGGTTTATTTCTGGACTCTAGGTTTTATTACATTCATCCTTATGTCAGCATGACACAGTCTTTTTTGCCATAATTTGCCATAATTTTGAAATCAGAGGGTGTGAGTCTTCCCAACCTGTTGCTCAAGATTGCTTTGGCTATTCGAGAATTGAATTTTCATATGAATTATGAAATCAGCTTGCCAATTTATGCAAAAGAAAAAAGGCAGCTCTAATTTTGACAGGTAACGCATTAAATCTGCAGATCAATTTGGGGGGTATTATCATCTTAACACCACTAAGTCTTCCAGTACACGAATAGGCATGTCTTTCCATTTACTTAGTTTTATTTAGTTTTTAGTGTATAAGTCAAGTACCACTTTTGTAAAATATACTCCTCCATATTTTTACTACTATTGTAAATGTAATTTTTTTCTTAATTTTATTTTCAGATTGTTTATTGTTATTGTGTATAAATGCAGTTGATTTTTGCATGGTGATTTTGTCTCCATAATGTTGCTGTACTTTTTTATTTGCTCTAAAAGTATTTTTGTATATTCATTAGGATTTTCTTTTTTTTTAAATTAATTAATTCATTTGAGAGCGAGAGAGAGCATGCAGAAAGAGCAGAGGGAGAGGAAGAAGGGGAGAAGCAGACTCCCTGCTGAGTGGGAAGCCCAGTGCAGGGTTGATCCCAGGATCCTGAGATCATGACCTGAGCCAAAACCAGGAGTCAGCTTTTTTTTTTTTTTGTTAAAGATTTTATTTATTTATTTGACAGACAGAGATCACAAGTAGGCAGAACAGCAGGTGGAGAGAGAGGAGGAAGCAGGCTCCCCGCTGAGCAGAGAGCCCCGATGAGGGGTTTGATCCCAGGACCCTGAGATCATGAACTGAGCTGAAGGCAGAGGCTTTAACCCACTGGGCCACCCAGGAGCCCCAGGAGTCAGCTTTTTAACTGACTGAGCCACCCAACTGCCCCTCATTAGGATTTTCTATATGCAAAGTCATATCATTTGCAAATATAGTTTTTTTTTTCCAAATTGGATGCTTCATTTCTTTTTCTTATATAAGTACCCTGGCTCTGTGGGAAGTTTTAAAGGTATTTTCTTTGTCCTTGTAGCGTTGGTAACTTACCAGCATGTATTTGAATGTGGAGTGTGTGTGTGTGTTTATGTTTTGAAGTTCATCCTCTTTTGCTCATTGTGTTGCTGGACATTGCAAGGTCTGAACATTTCATTAGCTTTCAGACGTTTTTCTCTTTTCCTATCTCAGGATGTGCTTTCTCTTTCTGTTCCCTTCTCTGGGAAGAGAACATGTTAGACATAAAAAAAAAATCTTTCTCTTATTGTTCTTTATTTTTCTCTCATCTCTATAACTCTTTGTCCTATGATCTGCTTCTACTTCAGTGTTTGGTCTTCAGCTCTGTCTGAGTTGCTATCTGTCCATCTATGAAGTCTGTATTTTGTCATTTGTATTTTACATTACCAAGCACTCTGATGTTTTTCTCTTTTTCAACCCTTTTTCAGTGTTTTTATGTCCTTTGGACTCTCTCCTAGGATATTAATTATAATCGTGTTGAAGTTTTCTTCTATTCCTTACATAATAATTGTTAGATCTCTTACATTTTGAGTTTTTCAATGTTTTATTTTCCTGTTTTGATCACATTTATAATGAGAGTCTGGTTTAAACAAAATTAATAACTGCAAGTGTATTTCCTCAGTCTGAATGATAAATACATTTGCCTGGCAGTCAAAGCAGCTTTGGATTCCAGAAGTTTCTTTCTTGTGATTACTCAGGGGATTTGTAGGGCTTATGACCAAGTGGAGTTTCTTTGTAATTTGTGCTCTGGAGAGGGTGTTTTCTACCCCTGCAGCCTGCAGCACAGCCCTTCCCATGCTGGACCTGCTGTTCCATTTAGAGAAGACTTAGGACTATCGGTGCAGTACGGTGCTATTGGCGCAGTGGTCATAGCCTTTTGTTATCTGCCTTTACATTGTAGATGACCTACTCCTTGTAGCTTCATCCTGCCAGTTTAGGGATTGTTCCACAGTTTTGCTTGACAAATACGTATATACATATATATATTTGATATATTTGAGAAATTATCTCTGTTGTCTGCATGGAGTTCTTCTTAGACTCTTCAGTTGACCTGAACTTCATTATCATTTTGCTTCCGTTTGCTTTACGCCTTTTGAAAACTATTACATTTATGGTCCGCTGGTAGACCATTCCTTGTTTTTTTCAACATTCTCATGAATTTACTTTCATGTTCATCTCTTACAAATTCTTTTCTGTTATTGAATGAAGATTTTATTTAGGGAAGGAAAGAAAAACATTTTTTTTTTCCAGTCATCCATCTTGAATGAGGTGGTAGGGTCATTCCTTTTTAAATAAACATTTCTCTGTCTGCCACAAAGGCACAGCTGTGTGAAAACACTAACTTGGCAGGTTTGTAATTAATTTCTAATCTAAAACTCATTTCCTACATAATAAAATGAAAGTTTATTTGCAGATGGCATTGAAATATTCTCATCAGAAATCCTTAAGTAGTCATGCTACCACTGTCTGTCCAGCTTCACAGACCTGAAGAAACAAGTGTCCCATCAAATTCTTCAAATACACACACATACACACATACACAATGTGGGAGCCCAATGCTGAAGCCCTTTCTCAGTGCAGATCTTCATTTACTGTTTTTATATTCAGAAAAAAGTTAATTAAAAATCCATGCTATAATTCCAGTTGCTTTCTTCCTGCTGTAATTAGTGACAATTTAAATACTGTTTGTATTTAACAGTGTGTGTGGAACAAGCTTCTGTTCCCAGAGCTGCCCTGTAATATCTTGAGGAAGGAGTCCAGTTGAAAAGAGGAAGGTAGTTGCTATAAGGTCCCAACCAATGTTCAATCTTGATGAAACTTCTATTAGCACTTGCATGAGGTCTGCCCCTTACAGTCTTTGTCTCTGCCATCTTTTCCTTTGGCCTCCAAATGCAGTGGTTTGAGGGGCCATGCCTATGCCCACAATCTAGGGGAAGCTCTGCTTCCTTCTTCTTATTTCAGGGTCTCTGTCCTTTCTTCCTTATAAGCAAAATAAATGATTGCAAATTTGTCAGCCATTATTTTGCAGCAATGGGTAACTGGAACATTTTATTAGGCAAAGATATATCATTGGTTTTGCTCAAATCTCCCCCTTCTAGTCTATATGCCTAGTGAGACCCTCCATCATTTCTCTGTCAGAAAGGCTCACAACAGGTTGCCTTCCACAAGCAGGTCTTTGGCTTCTGAATGTACCTTCTCTCCTAGAAGCATGGTTCCCTCCTTCTGTTTTGTCCCTTCCTCCCTCCCTCTCGCCATTCCTCTGTCTCCCTCTCTCTTTCTTCCTTTCAACAGTGATGTTTCCTCCCTGTTACAGATGTCTCTGAATTCAAACAAAAGAAGGAAGTTATATTTTACTGTTTTAAAATATATAAAACTGAGGAATAAAAATTGATATCACCTCAAGAAAGCATGATTTCTGGATTCCAACTATTGCAATGACAATGAAATCCTCAATAATTCTTCAGGAAACACTTAGCTATCAAGGATTGCCTGTAATTCACAAGAGTGCCCTTTCTGTCATCATGTCCCAAAAGCTGTGGTGAAAGAATTCCTCTCTAGACTCTCATGACTTGGTTGTTGATTCAGAGACACTTGTGTGTGCTTTGACTTTAGTTTTTATTATTCTCACATGTGTAGAGTCACATTTGAGGGTAACTCTGGTTTCATTTTAAACTCAAGTAAATAGCACTTTTATGTCTTAATTTACATTGATCAGAAAACTATAGGATCTAGGGGTGTCCAGGTGGCTCAGTTGAGTGTCCAACTCTTAATTTTGGCTCAGGTCATGATCTCAAGGTCCTGAGATCAAACATTGGGCTTCATGCTCAGCATAGAATCTGCATGAAATTTTCTCCCTCTACTTCTCCCTAAGCTGGAGTTTTCTCTCTCTTTAAAATAAATAGATAAATAAAATATTTTAAAAAAAGAAAAAAAAAGAAAAGAAAACTAGAAGAACTTAGGTGAAACCAGTAAAATAATGCCTGGTGTTTGAATACTTGGAATTTCATTTTGCAGGAACTCATTGGACTGCTCATATTTTTGGATGAATGTTGGGCGGGTCTTGCTTTGGTGGATTGGACCCAGTAATCACTGACCTCATCTGAAACTATGGGAGCCTGTTTACATTGTGAGATCATTACATCATCTCTGTCCTTGAACACTCCTTGTTATTGCAAGAGAAGAGACACCATGCTCTCAATATTAAAAAAAATAGGAGTGCAATTAACTGAAGAAGAAAATCTATGTCTCTTTGCTCCAGGGATCTAGATTAGTGATTCTTCTCATAATTTCCTAATTCTTAATCCCGTTCCTTTCCCTTTACAAAAACAAAATCATAACAATAAAAATGGAAACTCTCAGCTGAGCTCCCCTTAATCTCTCCCCTTAATCATTTGTCCATTCCAATTCTCTCCTTGCTTTGCTTAATAGGAAGCTATGTCTTGGTTCTTTTGCTAAAAGCTTTTTTTCTTTTCTTTTCAGTTTTGCTTCATTACTGTTGGCATGTACATGTCTTTGAGAAACAAAACTTGCACAGGATTTCCTAATAAAAATAAACTCCTTTATTCCTAAAGGTGTCATAGATTCCTAACGACTACAAATCCCACCCTACAGCACTGCCGTGAAGCAATATCAGGGAATTCACAAGTAGGAGTCTTATCCTGGCCCAAGGCCCTTTTTGCTGATGAAAATAATAATTGAATTCTGTGACGAGTGACCCCATGAAATCATTATATTAGACATTTCCCTTTGCACATTAAGTATTTACACAATCTTAAACCTTACATACAGTAATACAGGAGGAATCCAGGGAATCACTCTTTTGGTCTCACCTTTACATAACTCTTTGTGCACTTAAGCCATATGATGTGCATAAATATTCCAGATGCATCACATACTCCATTATTTTCTTCCTTGTCCTCCCTGCCTTGAAGTCACCACCAGCAATGTATAGGTGGGTGGTCACACATGTTATCTTATGCAGTAAAGAAGGAGTGTGTCACAGACATACTTGTCTTGGCTTTGTGGTGTCTGGTTTCAACCTGTTCCATAAAATAATTAGCCTGGACAGTGTCAATATCAGTTCAGCTGGGGCATTAAAAATTCAAAATCTAAATATCCGGGTGGAATTTCCACATTTTAAATTTTATTATCACGTTGTTTTATCAGGAATGAGTAAGAGGCAGCTTCTGATGTTGGTTGCATAGTTAATATTCTAAATAGATAGAGATAGATATATGATAGAAAGATAGAGTTTTAAGGAACTGGCTCACATGATTGTGGGGACTGGAAAGTGTTGTATTTGAAGGGAAAGCTGGCAGGCTGGAAATTAAGGGACGAATTGATAATTCAGTCTTAACCCAGAATTCCTCAGTCCAGCAGCCTGGGAAACTCAGGCAAGGCTTTTCTGTTGCAGTCTTGGGGACATAAGTTTTTTAAGGCCTTCAACTGATTGGATGAGGCCCACCCACATTATGAAGCATAATCTGCTTTATTCAAAGTGTATTGTTTTAAATGTTAATCACATATAATAAATACCTTCACACCAGAATCTAGATTAGTTTGACTGAACCACTGAGCGCCATAGCCTATGGCAGTTTGACCCATAAAATTAAGCATCACACAGGCTTTATATATGGCTTTATTCAAACCCCTTTAGAGATGTGGACATTTGTTCAAGCTTTAAAATATTTGCTGAGAAAGTGTATTACAGGTTTTCTTGAATTCCAGCTGAATACTTAAAGACCCCTGTTAAATCACCATCCTTGTTCTTTCACCCTTTCTAGTAGGAGTAGATAATAATTTATCCAATTCCTATTAAATTAATATGCTTTATAAGCAATTTTAAAAATAATCCTCTAACAGGTGATTTTTTTAAGGATTTATTTATTTATTTGAGAGCCAGAGACAGAGCAACAGAGAGAGCACAAGCTAAACTGTTATTGACATTGGCCAGAGAGCACCAGAGAGAGTGGGAGAAGCAGACTCCCTGATGAGCAGGGAACCTGACATGGGACTTGATCCCAGGACTCTGAGATCATGACCTTAGTCAAAGGCAGATGCATCACTGACTGAGCCATTCAAACTCCCAACAAATGATTTCTATATGCTGTGAAAATGAATGACACTGTGACTTTCAGTTGGTTTTAAAATCTTAGTTTAGTTTTTTTTTGTAAGCAGTTTTATTGATATGTAATTCATAACACTACAAATTATCTATTTAAAAGAGAATAGTTCAGTGACTTTTAGTAAACTGGTGGAGATGTACAACTGTCACCACAACCAATTTTAGAACACTTTCATCACCTCGGAAAAGAATCCCTGTACCCATTAGCAGTGACTCCCCATTCTCTCCCCACCTCCCCTGTCCTAAGTACCACAAATCTACTTCCTTTCTCTATGGATTTGCCTAATATGGACATTTCATACAAATAGAATCATGTAATATGTGGCCATTTGTAACTTGTGAAGTCTAGTTTTAAAATTTCAATTCTGTTAAGCCCCTCAAAATATAGATGATTCTAGTGAAATGAGTAAGAAGAGGTGAAGAAAATGTTATTTGTGAAAGACCATTGGCTGATTTTCTTATTAGCTCCTCTCACTGAAAATGAGTTGTCCTTACGGTGTATCTAGAAGCCTGATGTGCTGTTTCTTTGTTTCATTTCTTATGTATTAACATGATCATGAGTGAGTGCCTTGGTTGGTGAATTCCAGATCAAGGTCCAATTTTCTAGAACAGATGTACAACTTTTCTTCACTTTTCCCCATAATCCAAGCTCCCTTTCTCCTGGAGCCCTGGAAATGGCCTAACACCCTTTTGATGAAGAGGCTGGTCGGTTCCTAAGTGCAACACCAAAGCTTCAGCCTTGTCTTCAGTTCCTGACTCTCAGTTCCTGACCCTGTTCCCATGGTAGCTATGTTTTCATCTCCACTTTATGCTACTTAAATTATAATTACATACTTACATAATATAACTAATTTTAATCTATTTTAAAAATAAAAATTGTAGCTCAGTTATTCATTCTCTATGAA
Source organism: Meles meles (assembly GCF_922984935.1). Classification (NCBI taxonomy): domain Eukaryota; kingdom Metazoa; phylum Chordata; class Mammalia; order Carnivora; family Mustelidae; genus Meles; species Meles meles. The sequence continues at coordinate 77,989,481 of NC_060079.1, forward strand.
ATGTTACATTTTCTCCATTTGTCTTACTTTGTATTAAGTATTTATACCTATATAGTATACAAAAATGAAGGTCAACATTTATTGGTAAAATCTGGGTTGTCTGTGTTGGATACAAAAGAAATTTTCTTAATGGATATTCAGGAATAGAATTTTTTTTCATATGTGTAAACCTGGTGATTCACAGACCTGTACCCCTGGGGATAAAAATACATTATATGTTTATAAAAAAAAGAATTTTTTTTCATAATCATGCAGTAATCTCTTTCCCGAATGTATAGATATTTAGAAACAAAATATGGCAAACAGCCAAGTATATAACTAATACTTTAATACCTTGAAAAGTACATGAAAGTTACTTATTACTGTTAGATTATGTACATATATGTATATATTATATACTTATTATACGTATACACACTCATGTATGTATTTTTGGATTAATTTCCTTAATTTTTTTAAGTAGGCGGGACTCAAACTCACCCCTGAGATCAAGACTTAAGCTGAGATCAAGAATCAGACAGTTAACCAACTGAGCCACCCAGATGTTCCTTACAATCAGTTTTTTTTTTAAGAGAATAGGCATATAAATTACAAGCATATTTGAATAATTTTGCCCTACATTACTATCTAGAAACTTGTTTCCAGCTATATTATATCAGCCAAAAGGTACCATGAAAATAAATATTCACAATATAATTGTGAAGTCATATCTTTTTGGTAATACCCCAATATCTGGAGTTTTGGCAGGAGAGTCGACTAGAGAATGTGTTATTTAGTTGATGTATGATTTGATGACTGAATGAAGTTCATTGGTAGTTGTACTTATTAACGTGTTTCTTGTCTTATCTTTACAAAATAACAGCAGTGGACATATAAGATACAGATTTCCTATCCTAATGCCTCTGCTCATTTACATATTCACTCAGTCACTCATTCCTGAACACCTAAATTGTCCTATGATCTACATGTGGTGTTGGGAACCTGTGCTGAGCTGGGAGACCGTTCCCTCAAAACACTTGGCCTCCCAGGGCAGGTACACATTAGCCACACATTCAGACAAATGCAAAATTCCCACTGCTCTAAGTGCTGAAAGGGAAAACGCACACTTTGTTTCAACTTCCTAGACACAGGAAAGAATATAGCACATGTAATTTAAAAGAATGAGGGCTGTTTGTTTTCCTTTATTTTTAAAATGTTACCAGCTGGTACAGTAAAATAACAATTTTTCCTTTTCGGCGTCGTACTGACAAAGATCCAGTCAACTATGTTGGCATTCCTTCCTTAACTGACTGAGGTAAAGATTTTGTTTTCCCACTGGGAGATGAGAGCAGGGCACAGGAGGGAAAGCTGGAGAGGCTCATACCACTTGTCCAGGTGGGATTGAGCTGCAATTAGTGCTGACACAGTCAGTGTTGCTTCATGGTGTGCTATTCCTTTGTGTTTAGCTGTCAGCAATCAGCTACAGAGCACGCCTTGGACCAACCAAGGGATAGTCTGTGCATTGGATTGGTTCAGAGAGAAGAGGGGGAGGCAAGGTCTTCCTTAGGACCTTAGTTGTGTGGAGAATACCTAGCCAGTCTGCTGCTGTGGGTTTGGACCAGTTCCCTTTTTTATTTTTAATGTAATGTATGAAACAACAAAGTAGTATAGGAACATAATATATCATTTACAAAGCTAATAATAGATTATATGTCTTTCAGCTGTCACATACTTAAACCCTAAAACAGGACAAAATGACTGGTTCTACCTGGTTTTCATCACTGATCACACCTTTCTGCTTTTCCTTGGAGGTGACGACCTTTTTGGATTTTGTCTCTATCCTTTTGCTTAAAAAGTTTATCACCACATATGGTTCCCTCAAAAATCTTGCTTAGCACTCATCACTTTTGTGCGAGTCTCCTGCGGCTCTATTCCCTGGGTACTTGTCACTCTCCCACTGCCAGAGAACAGACTCTGAGTCTTAAAAGAAGGGCAGCACGGTTTCGAAAAGGGAAATTGTGAGAGCCTGCTCAGCATTCTCTTCTACATTCTACATAGAACATAGAATGGGGCAAAAGTTGAAAGAGTACAGCAAAGGGCAAGAGATGGTGAACTTCAGCATTTCAGAGGTTTGGCCAGGAAGACAACACGGGAGAGAAGCAGATAGTGTGGAAGAAATGGTGAGGATGTTAGAATGGGGTGCTTGGGTTAGAATCTCAGCTTCTCCAGTTAGGAGCTGGGTGGCCCTAGAAAAGTAATTCATCTTCTGAACCTCAGGATTCCCCAATGGGAAAGAGAGTTGAGATTGCTTCCCTCACAGGTTGTGAAGACCTGACACCTAGTCAGCCTTCAATAAGTATCAGTTTATTTTCCTGTGGATGAGCCCCACCTATACCCAAAAGTCCAGTCATTGGCTCTGTCTCTCTTTCCTATCTGTGTTTTTAATATATTCTGTTCCTTGTCTTGAATTTGTCATGTTTGACTATTGGCATGGCCAAACCATGGTGTTGTAATTTATCCAATTCCTTCTTCTTTGGCAGAATTTCCCCGCAAACCTTAGGTCTGTAGGTTGCCCTGTCATCTTGCCTTAGTTTGGTTAGTTTTCTTGGCATTTCTGATGTTTCTTAAAAATAAAATTTTAATGTTCTTTTATGTCAGAGTAACCCACAATAATAAAGTTTAGAGTCTATATATTTCAGTGAAAGATGGACAAACACTGCAGCATCAGGAAGGACAAAAGTATCAACATCATTTTGATTCTGCTATGCCCAAGGGCCTATGAGACACCTGGTCATGCCTCTCTTGGCTGCTCACTCTGGTGCTGTGAACTTGACCTATGGAATGATTCAGCTCTCTCACGGTGCTATGCTTCCTGGAGAACTTGGATTTGGTCTTATGGCTAATGCCCCTCTCATACAAAGACTTGCAGGCAATGAGGTAATATACTGACCCGGTAGGTGACTGAACGATGTGGATATTTGAGATTCAGAGGGAGATGCAGATCAGACATAAAGAATCATTCTAATTTCCTGCAACAAGAGCTGCATTAGCAAGAGAAAAGTGGTAACATGGTGATGTATCAGAAAAAATATTGTCAAGAGTCTTGGGGAATAAAGTTTTCCTTCATATGTTTTCTTGTATAAAGTTGCACTTTTATCAGCAAATTTTTTAAAAAAATCAGTAGATGACAAATTTTGCAGGTCAAATGTCAGTATTGATCAAAATGTTGGAAAGCATAATCGTCTTCAAGGACATATGCTATTGATTTATTTTATTGAGTTTCTACAGGTCTATTAGGGCTATTCCTTGGTGGGTGTTTTACATCTAAAAGCACAATTAAAATCCATTCATAATATCTGTTCAAATAAAGCATCTGTAGATAACAGCCACAGAGGTCCCCCTCCCAAGCCACCTTTTGAAAAAGAATGCATAATTTTCTGTGTGCACATGTGTAACTTGGCTTAGGCACCTGGGAGATGATTGAAAACCAGTTGCCAAGTGTAGGGGGAAGGAGGGATGATGGTGGGCTTTCAAAAAAAAAGGTTAAATGGAACTGTTTTGGAAGGTTTAGGGATTTTTTAAAGTAGCTCTGTAAGATAGGAGGTTTCTTACTGTAGGTGGCCCAGGGCTTATGGAGAATTATAGGACACTAAAAGAAGGCACATGTACATAACTTTATTTATTCAAGAAGTGTGTTAGTTAGAGAATAAATTTACCATTATTAGATTGCCAAAACCTGAATACACAGGAACCTAGAAAATCAGATATTCAAATCAGCAATCAATTTACGACCACAGTCAGGATGTTTGAATATGATGTAAGATGTTTATAGATCACACTTACCTCATGGATGTGCTTCACATGGTTTGATGTATTCATTCTTCATCAGGGACCCTAGCAGTGCGTTTCTTTATGGTGACTCTGGTCTCCATTTAGTGGATGTCCTTGAATATGCAATTGCTCAACAAAGTTCATGGGAGTTAAGAAGTTTGGAAAAATGTAAACTGAATCAATAAAGAAAAAAGATGAAATGCGTATCTACAAAACGGCTTGGCAAGGATGGAACATTTACTTCCTTTAAAAGCATTGACAAATGGCAAAGTGGGTGATCGATGCCCAAGCATTGATGCAATTTTTCTTCTTTATCCTCTGTCAATATTGGTGTAAGAGACACAGGCTAAGGACAGGAGTTAGATGAACTAAGTTCTAGTACCAGGCCTCCCACACATGTCTTGGTTTCCTTATTTTTCTCTTCTGTCATATGGAAGTTGGAACACATGGTTAAATATTTTTTATTATAAAAAATACTATCTTTAACATCACTGAAAAGCTCCATATTCCCAGGCTAGTAAATAGCAACTAACATGAAATAAATTATTCTATGCCAGTTGGCTTGCTGATTGATTCGATGGTAAGCCATGTCCAAACCGTGAGAAGCCATGGTCCCATAGGCCCAGGGAGGGAATGATCTAACAGTAGCTCAGGTCATATCTGGTAGCTTACTAATCATAAACTTGTTCAGTGTGTTCACAATTTGATTTCTGACTTTAATGTTCAAATACTAGGCAACATGGTTGAAAGAAATCCAAAGTAGTCAGAAGAAGGAAGAGAAGCCCAACTTAATAAGTGTCAGCTTCCAATTTATTTCCATATGCAGATTCTTGTCTAAAGGTGAGATTGATGGGAAGTATAATAGGAAATTAAAAATATGAATAGAGGCACCTGGGTGGCTCAGTTGGTTGAGTGACTCTTATTTTAGGCTCAGGTCATGATCTCAAGATCTTGAGATGGAGCCCCAAGTTGGGCTCTGGGTTGGGCATAGAGTCTGCTTAAGGTTCTTTCTCTCCCTCTCCCTCTGCCCTTCCTTGCCCCTGGGTCATGCACTCTCTATCTCTCAAAAGAATGTATTACTAATGATACTAAGATAATTAGCATTTGATTCAGATTCAAATTATCCTTTTTATAAGGTTTTGAAATTTTTTTTTGTGTGTTGTAATACTTAGAAGACAAAACTTAGAACACTGGCATTGCCTTGACTCTCGTCCAATGCCTTTGGCTTTGTCTGTCACGTCATGTTTCCAATCTCATCAGATTTTACTTATCAGGAATCTTCACTTCTGCCCCTTTCTTTTCAGATGATTGTCTCCTGCTGAAAGACTTTCTCATCTTGGGCCCAAACAATGAGTTCTAATATCTTATTGGGACCATTATGATCTTAGGTGACATGTGATTTTAATATCAAGACTGAGGAATTTTCTCCTGAAAACTGTATTTTTTTAAAAAATGAGTTTTAAGGAACTTTACTATTTTGCTTCACTTAATCATTGACTAAATAGGATTTTGATTTTATTCTCCTTTGATCATTATACTTATGAATTGACACAATTAAATTGGAATTTCCCTTTCTTGAATGGACTCAGTGTTGTATGGTGAGCCAGTAATTATGATACACTGAACTTGATGCCGATGCAGCATTTTGTTTTTAAAGCATGAAATAGAGCATTCATTCGATATTTTGCTATATACACTTGACTTTCTAAAGACGTATTTGCTCAAAGACTTGATACAAGTGAAATAAAATCTTGTTTCAAGTCAACCGAATATCAAGATCATATCTAATCAAGTTTCATTTACATCTGTGTACTATAGTGATATTCATTTAACTGATATTTTATAGGAGAAAGATTATGGTAATGATTATATCAAAAGTGAACAATCACTGAGAATTTCTGATTGATCAGGTTCTTCATAGCCCTTGTGTTTTCTAAAGCTCACATCCCTGTGAAGTGGGCATTTATTACCATCCCAATTTTTACTTGAGGATTTGAGGTTTAGAAAGTTGCCCAAAACTTGCACAAAATCATGCACATAACAAAGGAGAGAAGACTTTCAATCAGCCACACAGACCATGTGTTCTAGAAGCTCTACTTGACTCCTGGTCATATCTGAAACAGCTCCCAGGGCTTGAAGGAGGTGAAGAATCAGGTAGGGTGAATAATTCATAGTGGTTTGCTCAGGACTTTCCCACTTCCAGCACTGAAAGCCCCTTATTCCAGGAGACACATTAGTTGTGGGGAAACCCAGGTGGTTTGTCATCCTAATCTCAGCTCCTGCCCTGAACCAACCAATCAGGTTCTGCCTTACAAACACCCCAACCGACTAAGATGTACACAATGTGTGGAAAGGATTGCTTTTTAACATGTCATTCATTGGAAGACTATTTTCTATAAGGTTTCTAGAGAAACTAAATCTCGGGACTAGCTTTCCTGTGTTGCACTGACAAGAGCTCAATGGATCTAGTCATACACATTGCTCATGTGGATTAAAATTCTGAGTTATTTGCCACTAGAAATCCATGTCTTCTGCAGAAAGCAGTTGCCCCACTCTCCAGAAGAGACTGAACTCCTCAGAGTTACCATGATTTGAGCTCACAGTGCTGCAAAAACTGTATAGGAAAAAGAGAAGCCAGTGTGATTACTGTCTCTGATCGTAGCAAGAAGGAGGTAGGTTGTCAGAAAATTGTAATTTTAACTGAAAAGTGACATATAAATGCATTGATAGAGTACAGAACACCCTTGACATCGGTATTGGCAGTCACCGTTTGTATTCTCCCTGGATTAGGAAGCTAGATCACTTTATTAGGGAAAGCCATACTTGTCATACCCCAGTTTAAATGGTATGGCTTGTTTAATAAGCCTTTCATATTTCACTTATACACTTTTATGCCTTGGATTTTGCAGATAAAATTCTCCCAGCATGTGAGATCTCAGGGGACATAGCTAGAATACTGAGAAAGTTGGCAATGACTATTTCTATCTTACAGCACAGATTAAAAACAGTTAGACCTGGAAAAGACCTTAGGGAAAATAGAGCCCATTTATTTTATGAATGAGGAAATTGAGACTTATTTGAGTTAAGTGACTTCCTATGGCCATCCAGTGAGTTTCTAGTACAAACAGGCCCAGAATAGAGTGTCGTTGAGAACAGATCTGCCAATATGGGGTGTACCTTGAGCGTTCCTTATGTTACTTGAAATATAAATTAATAGCTGTTACAGTGAAAGAAAAATTTAGACTCTTACTGAAAAATTACATGATCACAGATGCCCATTTAAGTGGAATATGACATTGCAGAGAGCTGTAGTGAAGGTTTGCCCCTTCTTGTACCTGGAATCAGAGAGCAGAAAAGCAGCAACAGCTCATTTAAGCCTCTAGAATTACACTCTGCATTTGATTTATTTTTTAATCTTCAGAAAATTAATTAACTCTTCAGTATCTTACTTCTATAACCTGCAAAGTAGTTTCAAAAGCAGTTCCCTCCCTGATCATAAATGATTATTGGAAGGAGGACATGCTGTTGCGTGCCTGCCATATGCCTTACAGAGCAGATCCAAGGGAATCTTCTTGTCATTATGTAAATTTCCCTGTCAAGGAAGAGAAGGAGGGAGGGTGGGCATGGGCACCTCTGAGGCACAAGAGAAGATCCGCCGCAGCAAGATCAAGAGAAGGAAAAGAAACTATAATCAAAATTTAAAAGTCTTCATTTAAAACTCAGAAAGAAAGCAGAATAAGAGAATAAAGGGTTGAAAAAAATAGGGGAAGGAGCAAAGGTTTTACATTATTAAGAGAGGAAATCACACACTCGATGAGGGGAAGTGAAAATGTTTGATTCGCTGTAGAAAGGACGGCGTACTCAGATTCTCAAAGAAGGGCTTGTCTTTTTGGAAGAAATGCCAACGTGTAAGAAAGATCTAGATGAGAGGTCTAGAAAGTAATTTTTGTCAGGAAAGCGTCTATGAGAAAGCCGATGGAGATGACAGAGACATTTGAGCCCTTAGCAATCAGGGACACCTCGTGGTGTCCCTTTCAGGAGTGGGCAAAATATGATTTATTTGTGAGGGGAATTTCTGGAGAAAAAAAAAACCACAGCCCGAAAATCATCCGAAAGCTGTGAAACAGCAACAGGATAAGACTGTTTATGTATTATTTACAAATGAAATGCTTGCTAAAGACAACATTTGTCTCTAGTTATAAAACTCTGGAGGGTCGAGGCGCCTGGGTGGCTCAGTGGGTTAAAGCCTCTGCCTTCGGCTCAGGTCATGATCCCAGGGTCCTGGGATCGAGCTCCGCATCGGGCTCTCTGCTCCGCGGGAAGCCTGCTTCCTCCTCTCTCTCTCTCTGCCTGCCTCTCTGCCTACTTGTGATCTCTGCCTGTCAAATAAATAAATAAAATCTTAAAATAAAAAAAAAGTATTAAACAAAAAGACTCTGGAGGGTCATGTCTTCTGAGTAAGAAACAGATTGTCCTTCAGGGTAGATGGGGGTACACTCACGGGGGAAACTGCATCTTCTTCCTGGGGATGCCTGAGACACATGGGGCGGCCTCACAGGGGTCACAGACTCAGGCCCCTATATGACTTGCATGAGGGGGCTCTCTCTTATGTCACTGCTCCTGGTGGGAGGCAATGGGCACAGAGGCACCTTACAATTTGTGAACTTTGTGCCCGCAAGAGGTTTACTCAGGCAGCTTACAGTGAGAATAGAAGTTAGTGACATTCAGGAGTTCACCTGGAAGAGAAGGCAGTCCAGAGGGAACGGGGTCAAGCTAGATTTGTCCAGAACTTTGACACTTATTATTAATATAGAAAGAAAGTTCACCAGACACTGTAAAGTACTTGAGATGGATTACTTCATCTTTTTTTTTTTTTTAATTTTATTTATTTATTTGACAGAGAGGGAGAGAGCCCAAGTGGCGGGAATGGCAGGCAGAGGGAGAAGCAGGCTCCTCGCTGAGCAAGGAGTCTTTGTGGGACATCTCAGGACCCTGAGATCAGGACCTGAACCAGAGGCAAATGGTTAACTAACTGAACCCCCCAGGTGCCCCTGGATTGTTTCATCTTTATGACAACTCTTGAAGGTGGGATCTATCATCTTGTTTTATAGATAGGGGTTGAAGCTTGAACTAACTTCCGCACTCTGTTGGCATGACATTAGGGAGGAGCTGGGCGTTAGATAACCTGGTGTGTTTGAACCCGAGTCTGTGGGATTTACAGGCTATGGGAAGCCACACAGAGGAGGATTCAGAGCACAGACCCTGAAGCTTAACTGCCTGAAGAACATGCAGGAGAGTTCAAGCAAGTTTGTTGACCTCTTCGGGTCTCAGTTTTCTTTCTTCAAATTGTTTGTTAGGAGGAATAAATCAGTTAACTTGTACAAAGTCCTTAACATAGTTTCTGGTTTGTGTAATCTTTTCATAAACTCTACCTGCGGCTACACCACTTTCCAAGGTTGAAGAGAGGCAAGCAAAGAGAGACTGTGCCGCCCATTGTCCCTGGTGCTCTACGAACTGATCATCCAACCGGTGGGTTTCAACCATTTAACGGAAATTACATTGGTTTCCTCACATGGCCATTCCTTCAAATCCGTCCCTGATAACTTCATACCTGAATTCTATGGCAGATGCCTGCCTTCTCCTATAGACAGCACTCACACGGATTGTTGATTTACATCCCCACGCTGCTTTGGTTCTACCATTTTCCCTCTAAAAATTCTCCAAGTCTCTCTGATGCTACCAATAAAGTCCCAGAGACACAAACTGGCTCATCACATCAAGATTTAGTTTAGATCATATTTACCTTAGGGGTCCTCCCCATGAACTCCCTGGTTCTGCTGAACTGGCCCCATCCATATCCAGTATCATAACTGATCTCTGAACATGACCTTGCTGACCCCATTTATGTTTTAAACACACCTTCCCCTGCACACCTTTCCATACCCCATGGCATTCTGACTGCGTCTACAGTGTCCTGTGGCGAAGCTTCCTTGTCACTTGCAGAACGTATCACCTTGACCATTTACAAAAGAGGGCTTGCCATGTTTGATTCTGCATGTTAATATCTCCTCTCCTTGCATCTGATAATAAACTCTTGGAACCTAGAGACGATGCTTGCTTCTTGCCTGTAGGAGTGGAGCATGGAGAAGTAAATGACACAAGAAAGACTCGGGGGAGGGTCAATAAAGAAGAAACTTTATAACTAATGAAAATAAAAATGAAACACATGAGAGGGGGAAGCAGAGGAAAAATCCAAAATTCACCAATATTTACATGATTTGTTGAAGACCTGCTGTTGGCTAAAGAAAGCCCAGATGAAGGGATTGGAGCTGATTAGTAATGAGAGAGAGATTCCTGTTCACTCATGAGAGGAGTTTGGAAAGACCGAAGAGAGACTGAGCAATAATGCAAACAACTCTGAGTTTTAGGAAGTAGGAGTTGAAACAATCTGTGTAAACTGTACAGATACCACAGAGAAGGATAAACTAGATAAAGTGCACAATGGAAGATAGATTCACTATTCGTGGCATGGATTAGTTCTATGAATAGTGGAGGTTTACCAGCTGTATGACTGTTTCAGCATGGAAATGATGTCAACAGGAGTCATCGAGGCAGGGAAGGCTTTGAGTTGGCTTCATTTTCTAGGGCTGTGAGAGAAAGAAAATCACACTGATGTGTATTTTTATCCCCACTCTTCTTTGCTGTTCTACTGTAATGAAGAGGCCACAGGTTTCTCTGGACACAGCCAGGACTAGAACCTATGATGTTTCCTCCAAACCACTAGGCTGGTGGGTGACTTCAGGTTCCCCCCTAGAGATTGTCATGAAAAGAAGTAGGAGGACAGACAGGGAGGTTTGTGAATCTGTGCAGCACCACACATACACGGACACACAGGAAAAGACGTGTGAGCGTTATCTCCATTTCTGGGCACTGCAAGATTAATGTTCTGAGGGGACTTTGCTGCATTATAGGAAAAGCTGGCCCCAGCGGGGATTGCCAAAATAAAAATTACATATGACACAAGGTATTTGGAGTCTTTCTGTAGAAAGGGGGAGATAATATCCATACGATATGCCATGAGAATTCACTTATCGGAGAAAATATACGGCAAATTGAATTGGGGAAGAATTATTCCCCACTAAGAAAAAAAATTGTCGATACTGTGGCATGGGAATTTAAGAGTTTCTCAGAGGTGGCAGCTTCCTTTGGAAAGGGGAAAATGTAGAGAAGGCTCAAGACACCCAAGAGTGGGGCGGATGATTAAATGGCGAGGAGAACAGTTTGGAGGGAGAAATATTTGGAAAAGATAGAGCAGAGGCAGTAAGGGAGAAAAACAAAGCAAGGTAATTTAGGAAAGAAATCAGTCCTTGGAACTGCGGAAATGTCTTTAGAGATACACAAGGGGAAGAGAAATTACCTGAATAACAGATTACAAAACAAATGAGAAAAGTCTGCTTTCGAGTGCTACGGTAATGGAACAAAAAGCTGAAGATAAACCTGAGGCATGGCCGGTGCCCAGGCAGATGGCCCAGGTCATTGCTGCCACTGCTCCCACGGTGACTTATTTATCTCCCAAAAGATATTGTTTAAAATAACTCACTAGGAAGGTTTCCCCTGTAATTCGCTGGGGGCTCTCTGGCCAAGTGACTAGATAGGATACTCGATGGAAGAAAACAGGTAAACCTTTGATGAAAGGGATTTGCTAAATCAGTCTTTGCTAGTTGTTCTTTTTTTTGTTTTAATTTTGAATACATGCACTTTTTTTTTTTTTTTTTTTTTTTTTTTTTAATTTTTTTTTTTCCCATTTTATTTATTTTTTCAGCGTAACAGTATTCATTCTTTTTGCACAACACCCAGTGCTCCATGCAAAACGTGCCCTCTCCATTACCCACCACCTGTTCCCCCAACCTCCCACCCCTGACCCTTCAAAACCCTCAGGTTGCCCCAACCTCCCACCCCTGACCCTTCAAAACCCTCAGGTTGTTTTTCAGAGTCCATAGTCTCTTATGGTTCGCTTCCCCTCCCCAATGTCCATAGCCCGCTCCCCCTCCCCCAATCCCACCTCCCCGCAGCAACCCCCAGTTTGTTTTGTGAGATTAAGAGTCATTTATGGTTTGTCTCCCTCCCAATCCCATCTTGTTTCATTTATTCTTCTCCTATCTCCTACCCCCCCATGTTGCTTCTCCATGTCCTCATATCAGGGAGATCATATGATAGTTGTCTTTCTCCGATTGACTTATTTCACTAAGCATGATACGCTCTAGTTCCATCCACGTCGTCGCAAATGGCAAGATTTCATTTCTTTTGATGGCTGCATAGTATTCCATTGTGTATATATACCACATCTTCTTTATCCATTCATCTGTTGATGGACATCTAGGTTCTTTCCATAGTCTGGCTATTGTAGACATTGCTGCTATAAACATTCGGGTACACGTGCCCCTTCGGATCACTATGTTTGTATCTTTAGGGTAAATACCCAGTAGTGCAATTGCTGGGTCATAGGGTAGTTCTATTTTCAACATTTTGAGGAACCTCCATGCTGTTTTCCAGAGTGGTTGCACCAGCTTGCATTCCCACCAACAGTGGAGGAGGGTTCCCCTTTCTCCACATCCTCTCCAGCATCTGTCATTTCCTGACTTGTTAATTTTAGCCATTCTGACTGGTGTGAGGTGATATCTCATTGTGGTTTTGATTTGTATTTCCCTGATGGCGAGTGACGTGGAGCACTTTTTCATGTGTCTGTTGGCCATCTGGATGTCTTCTTTGCAGAAATGTCTGTTCATGTCCTCTTCCCATTTCTTGATTGGATTGTTTGTTCTTTGGGTGTTGAGTTTGCTAAGTTCCTTATAGATTTTGGATACTAGCCCTTTATCTGATATGCCGTTTGCAAATATCTTCTCCCATTCTGTCAGTTGTCTTTTGGTTTTGTTAACTGTTTCCTTTGCTGTGCAAAAGCTTTTGATCTTGATGAAATCCCAACAGTTCATTAAATGGTGCTGGGAAAATTGGACAGCCACATGCAGAAAAATGAAATTGGACCACTTCCTTGAATACATGCACTTTAAACAAGTGTTTCCTGTTACAAATAAAACGTCATACCCAGTATCCAAGGAAGCACAGCTTTAGTGCACCCCATGCCTAGAAAGGGGCAGGGCTTGAGGTCGATGGCATAGGATGATGGCATATACCCTTCGCTCTAGAAAGCCTGGCACAGTCATCTGACCAAACCTGGGGTCCTGTCTCGCGCAGGGTTGCTGCTCCGAAAGTTCTCCTCCTCCTAATAGGCTGGTCGGAGCTTTGTAGTTATGCCTTCCATATCATCATAAAAAAATAAAGAAGAGAGAGAAAGGGAAGGTGTGTGAGTTATCTGATGCTCGCCCACAATACAGGAAGTCTTGCCTTCAGTTTTTCTTTTCTGTCTTCCGGGACGAGACTATGGGAAGCGACAGAACCACTTAGGTTCCTATTGGTCTAGAACTCAGATTCTGTATCCTCTCATCTATTTGTTCCGCCACCGTGATTTGTGCTCTCACTCAATTCAAGGCAGAGTTTGAGGCACTTTTTTTTTTTTAAGATTTTATTTATTTATTTGACAGAAATCACAAGTAGGCAGAGAGGCCGGCAGAGAGAGAGGCAGGGAAGCAGGCTCCCTGCTGAGCAGAGAGCCCGATGCAGGGCTTGATCCCAGGACCCTGGGATCATGACCTGAACCAAAGGCAGAGGCTTTAACCCACTGAGCCACCCAGGCGCCCCTCCAGGCACCTTTGACTGAGTCTGTCCTCGTTGTTGCAAGGTACAGCAGAAAAATTAGCTGAGGCTTTATGGGTCCTCGCCTATGGGCAGGCTGTAAAACTAGAGATTGTCATTTGGTGCAGACAGAAGTCAAGCAGGCCAAAGACCAGAGGGCCTGGCTGAAGCAAAAATCCCCAAGAGGAGAATCTGTGCTAAGTGCCCATACCTCCCTTTCTTGTGGCCTTTCTTTCCTTAGAAGTTCTGTGGATTCTCTCTTGCTGCCCCTTGCTGCTCATACCCATTCCTGGGCGACCTTTCAGGGGCATATTCCTCTACCCATGGTGTCATGTGAGCACCTTCTCCCTCTTTCTTTGCTTCCTAGCTGGCCTTTCCAGAGCTGTATCCCATTGTGTGTTCTCTCTTCTCTAAGAGAATAAACTCTTCAGTGCAGAATGCTATGTATTGATGTTGATGGTATATTTTATGATTTTCAGCTTATGATCACTTTAGTTTGTGTGTGTTCCTTGGCATACACAAGAATCTGGACAATTTTGAGCAGTTACTGACATCTTCATCTTGCAGAAGTATAGAGCACGGAAGTGAGATGTTGAACATCAATCACGTGCATAGAAAGATGCAGAGCTTGGAGTTGAACCCAAGTATCTGACGGTAAGTCCAAATATAGTAACCCTCTCAGTGATGTTTTTGGCTGAACATTCTTGAGACACAATACTTAACCACTTAGATACTCCTACTAAATGGAGAGTTCCAAGCTAACTAGCTGGGTGATCATTCTGCAGTAAAGGGAGGGTTACCAATAATTAAAATTGAGTTTATAAGACCCTACTTTATAGAAGGGAAATGAGGAGGGAAAACAGACAGATGGATAGATTTCTAAATATTTCTGAGTCAGAAAATCTTTGAGCAGGGCAGAATATTTGGTTTCTGAATAAATCATAATTTGATTTGATAAAAAGTTAGGCTGGGGGCGCCTGGGTGGCTCAGTGGGTTAAAGCCTCTGCCTTCAGCTCAGGTCATGATCCCAGGGTCCTGTGATCGAGCCCCACATCGGGTTCTCTACCTGCTTCCTCCTCTCTCTCTGCCTGCCTCTCTGCCTAGTTGTGATTTCTCTCTGTCAAATAAATTAAAAAAAAAAAAAGAAAGAAAAAAAAAGTTAGGCTGGCTGGAAAATCTATGAAGTGTGACAAAATGATTATTTTTTAGTTGAAAATAGTTAAATACGGGACGCCTGGGTAGCTCAGTGGGTTAAAGCCTCTGCCTTCGGCTCAGGTCATGATCCCAGGGTCCTGGGATGGAGCCCCACATCGGGCTCTCTGCTTAGCAGGGAGCCTGCTTCCTCCTCTCTCTCTGCCTGCCTCTCTGCCTATTTGTGATCTCTGTCTGTCAAATAAATAAATAAAATCTAAAAAAAAAGAAAATAGTTAAATAAAAAGGTAATGTAGTTCAGAGTGAGGCAGCAAATTATCAACAAATATAAAAGCTACAAATTTAAAAGTAGGTTCTGGGGACTCTCATGACTAGAGATAAATATACTGGTGAAGTCATTTATTGTTATTCATATACCTAATAATTAGCTATTGATAACAAAGAGGTGAATTTCTGTTTTCAAGGTCATGATGAATGCATAGAGCATTCAGAGTCCGATATCAATAAATACGTAGGAAGAATAATTTGTCCAGGGAAGAAACAATTAGAATGGAAAAAGAGCCCATTAGAATCCTAGCCATATTTAGAGCCAATCACAAAGCAAAAAGAAAATAATCCATGAGTCAGGACAGAAAACATTTTTAAAGAAAATAAATCTATAAGGAAATAGGAAGGAGAAATAATTGCCCTCTCTTTGAAGCAAATATAATATGCTTCATAATAAAATATGAAGCAAAAATAATAAGATTCAATTAGGAACTCCATTACTGTATGGCAATGGCTTTGGGGGTAAGCTGAAGGCATGGGCAGGAAATGAGTCTCCTTCATCCTGTTTATGCTAGAGACACAGGAGGAAGACGTACCATGGGATGACAGTAAGTGGCCTCCTCATGCTTTGAAGGCAGGTGGCTGTAAGCCTGAACTCACAGGCATGCAGAGGTCTGCTCCACAATTCATTTCATGAGCGACAACTGCAGTCATTACTACACACAGAAAACCCACCTCCCTGGGAACAAGCCACCTCCCGCTGTCCCAGTGCCATGAAGACTTCTGGATTTCTACACACCCTGTATTTTTATGAGCTCCTCTCTTCTCCCGCTGTCAATGGGAGAGAGCATTGGGCTCACTTGGAAACTTGAAAACTCAACTCATTTCTAATAAGTTCAAGTTTTATGATTTGAAAAAATTTTATCAGTAAATAAAGGTCAACCATCTGGCAGCAATGTGTCTATTTGGCTCTGCTTTGGTTTTCTACACTATGTTATAAAAATATTACAGTCTAGTATGACATTAGCAAAGTGTGACATCTGGGCTTATACAAAATATAAGAGTTGGCAGGGGGACTAATTTCCCTTCTGAAAAATTGCTGTGGCACAAAGGGACTGAGGACAACCCAATGGCTGAGAACACAGCCCCAGACACTGCTGTCCTTGAGCCAACAGCATCCAGAACGTCTGCTTGGGAGGGGAAAGGGGCCTAATTACCCCAGAGAATCACACTGATGGATTGCCATGGGCCCTTGAGAATACAGACTATTTTAGCAAAAGAGGAAAATTTTTTTCTACCTGCAGTGTTATCTGGTCATACATTTAAGAATTAAATGAGAATACATAAGAAAAACAAAACAAAACAAACAAACAAAAAAAACCAAAAAACCAAAACCAAAAAGCAAAACAAAAAATCTGGAGGTATGGCAGTAATAAAGCTGGGCAACTTTTCAGTGGGTTTAGATGTTAAAGCATTTACTTTGGGGGTTTAAAATGTATAATTAAATTTTGGCACTGCTTTTAGGTGGTAATAATTTTTATTAAATTCCTTTTTTGTATGACCCTTTTTATGAGTTCAAGACAAATGCCATATTTATTTTTTTTCCCCTTAGGCTCGCTGGGTACATTTTAATGCACTGTAATCTGAAAGATATCGAGTCCCTGACAGAAAGAATTCATGCGTCTGGGCAGGACCATTGTGCGATCTCAGCTAGGAGCTGATTTTTTTAAGAAAAGAGAAAGAATCAAATTCAAAGAAAATTTCTCTCCTCATCTCTGGGCACTCAATTTTTGTGATGATTCAGGGACTATTAATGGCCAATGGTACTACTCATAAATGGAAAATTACAGTAGCAATTTTTCATAGGAGTTAAAAAAAATCCCTAAGCTTTAAGAAGCTTGGTTATCTAAAGCTCTGGTGCCTATTTAAGGAGAACTAGGGGATAAGAAATGTTTTATCAGGAATCGAAATTATCGAAACCATGAAAATCCAAAGTTTTTACAAAATGCCGCATCATGGTAACAGGGAATACATTGGTGATTTGTGATGGTGACATTTCCTTTTTTTTCTTTTTTTTTTTTTTTTCGGGCTCAGTGGTGGTGGCCAAGTTTGAATATGATCAGCTTCCTTCTGAGCTACCTCTGCCCATCACCGCCAGATTTCCTTTCTTAAGTGAGAAGCAGCAAATTATCACCTGTCCCCATCTGACTTCTGACTTCCTGGGAACGTGGTTCTCAAGGGAATACACAGGACCAGATGGCTATTGAGGAAGTTCATAGTCAATGAGAGAATGGAGAACCATCCCTGGAGAGCGGTCCTGGGCTCCTCCTCTTTAGCTCTTCTCACTACTAACCGATGCCCAGGCCAGGGCAGACCTTACCTTTCGCTACTTTCCTCAGATTGAGTAATACCCATTCTAGGAGTCAGTGAGAATGCCCGGGGGCTTCTGGAATTGGTAGGTATGATCATAAAAGGGGTTGGGAAGGGTTTAGGGTGCTAGGACTATTTTCAACTCTCCTTGGGTGGTCCTGTCTCTGGGGAATTTACTTCTCAATGAGGCTTATTTACCCCAGAGTCGATGGTTATTATAAGGATTGCAGCACTTTCTGTGACCTGCGGAAGCTGTGAGCTCTCGGGGGCCTTTTGCAGTCGGATTTTCCTGCCCTCCATTACACAAAGCTGTGGTCCATCTTGCCCTCCTGCATTTAGTATTTTCCTTCTTTCCTCAGAGGAGTCTCAAGACAGAAGAAGATCTTGATGTTACTCCAGGGGCCTGAAGGCTGATGGGCATTCCCTGCACACCTGGGGACTCCAAGGGCAATGAGCTGCATAGCCCTCCCAGGGGTTCAGGCAGCGGCTCACCTGGATGGACTGCCCCTCCTGTGCAGCTCTGGGCACTTCTGCTCTGCTGGTAAGCACCTTATTGCCTAAATCTTTCCCCTCCCAGGCAGACCTGGGACTGGGCCTTCTGTCTCTTCTCAGCCTCTTCTGAAATCCTATAATCTGTGGCCTTGGTGTTTGACTTCTATCACTTAACATGGTGTTTTAAAAGTTCACTCCTGTGGGACCATATGTCAGAATTCCCTTCCTTTTTAAGACTGAATAATAGTCCATTGTATGTAGGTACTCCAATCTGTGTATCTATTCATCCATTGGTGGAGGTCTGTTTCTGCTTTCTGACTATTAAGAATAATGCTACCAGGAATAGTTTTTGTACAAATTTTTGTGTGCTCATATGTTTTCAATTTTCCCCTCCTCATTTCATTTCTTTTATGGGGTAAGTTCACAAAACTAAATCTCTTCCTTCTTTTCTTTTCTTTTCTTTTAATTATTTTTTAGAGAAGCAATATGTGTAGTGGAAAGAGTATGGACTTTGGGGGACATATAAAATTGGGTGCAATTTCTAAATATGTTCTCTAATGTCTCCATCTTAGTTTCTTCATTTACAAAGTAGGTATGTGTATACCTACCTCAAAAGGATAATGTGGTTAGGAGTGTTAGACTCCTTTCCTCAAACAGCCTGGAGAATAGAAATCCTCCCATTGTCTCCATCATAAGAATGGCGCTGCACCCTATGACATACCCTTACTTGGCTTCCGTTATGAGCATGGTCTGAGTTATTTTCTCAGCTGAATTCCTTGAGGCTTCATTGCATGAATGGAGGCTCATACTGACAGTGTCCTGGTTGCCATTTATCAGGCACCAGCTGTCCCCTTGGAGTTAGCCCAGGAGAAGGGACATTCCCCAGACACAGACTCTATAGATTTTTTGTTTAGTCCCTCCCCTATTTTAATGACATAGTGATTTTGAGCAACACCATAGTACCTCGTATTTTAAATCTAAATTATAAGGTAGAAAGAAAAAGGAAGAAAGAAAGAAAGAAAGAAAGAAAGAAAGAAAGAAAGAGGAAAGAAGGAAGGAAGGGAGAAAGGAGAAATGAACATATATTTTGGAAAATTTTTGGTGAGAGGGAGGCTGGAACTATACCAAATACTTTGCAAATATTGCCACATTTAAGTCTCACAGTGGTTTTGTAAGATAGATACCCTTTTCTCAAGAAGGCAAGATGGAGGTCTAGAGATGTCAATTAATTTGTTAGAGTTCACAAAATTAGTAAGTGGTAAATTTGGGGGTCTCCTGTGAGATAAGTTTGTTGTGAAGGCTTCCATTCTTTCCATCATACAGTGGGTTCCAGAGCCATGAACAACATATCCTTACATAAAATGTGAAGGTTTCCTCAGTTTTTTCCTAGGTTATGCTATGGTAATGCGCATTTCCCAATTCTCAGTGACTCACAGAAACAAAGGTTTCTTCTTCTTAACGTTAAAGGTTGAGTATAGATTTACTCTTCATGTCTTCTTCAGTTGGGGTTTGTGCTGAGCAAGGGCTATCTGGGATGCATCTTTCTTGATGACAAAGGACTAGAATAATGGTAGAATGAAGCAACAGCCCTGGAACTTCTGTTTTGGTGTCAATGCATCATTTCTGCTCAAAATCCATTGGGCATAGCCAGTCACATGGCCAGGTCCTGTATCATTGTTGCATGGCATATGTGCCTCCCACATGGGGAGCCAGCCTGGAGCAGGGACTGGTAGAAAAGACAGTGACTATTTTGAGTAAACAAAGTAATCTTGCATGTGAGACTTCCACATTACCATGTACATAGCCCGAACAGCAGGAACTAGGAATCCATGGCTTCCCAGACTCCCTCCTACCTTGATGGCAACTTTACCCCAGTTTCTCTTGCTGGCTCTTCCTCTTCCTCTAACTAGTCTCTAAGTGTGAGGGCCTCCTGAGATGGATCCCAGGCTCTCCTCTCTCTGCATTCAAACTCTAGATGACCTCATCCAGTGCGGTTCTAATCACCTTCAGCTTGCTGATAACTGTCTAACTTATCTTTCAAGTCTTGACCTCTCTTCAGGCTCCAACAGCCTTATGTTATCTCTACTTGGAATTCTAATGTGTAGCTCAAATGCAATATGTCCAAAATGGAACTGATTCCTATCCATCCCTACCCTGGTTGGCATTCTTCCCTGTTGCCATAAATGGTACCATCTTCCACCCAGTTACTCAAAGCAGAAATATATGGTCCCTCCCTTACCCTCCCTCCCACATCAAATCCATCAGCAACACATGCTATTTCATTTTTCAGATATTTCTCAAAATTGTACAAGTCCTTTGGTGGTAAATGCCTGCACACTAGCTCAAGCCACTCTAACTCTCAGGTTGATCACTGCTGTAGTCAACTAACTGGCTTTTGTACACCTTTTATTTTCTAACTAAACCTCCTTCTTCACATCCTCATCAGAATGATCTTACAAATATATAAATTATGCCTTTTCCTCTGGAATTTAAGGAAAAGAAAATTTTTTCATGCCATGGGTTACCAGGCCCTGTGTGACCTCGCAATTGCCCCCTCTACCGGGGTAGTAGACAGTGTTCTCTCAAAATGTATGCCCTCCTGGAACCTTAGAATGGGAACTTATTGGGAAATAGGGTTTATGCAGATGTAATTAGTTATGTTAAGATGAGGTCATACTAGATAAGAGTGGGCTCAAATCTGATATGATTGATATCTTCACGAGACTAGAAGAGACCCAGAAACATTGAGGAGACACAGAGGGGTGAAGGCCATGTGAGGATGGAGCCAGAGTCTGGAGCGAGGCAGCTATCAGCCAATGAATAGTGAAGATGGCCAGAGGCCACCAGCAGCTGGGAGAGAGGCACAGAACTGATTATCCCTCAGAGCCAACAAAAAGGAAATAACCCTGTGGACATCTTGATTTTAATTTCTGTCCTCATGAACTAGGAGAGGATAAATTTCTCTTCTTTTAAGGTGTCTTAAAACAAGAGAAAGTAATTTGTTATGGCAGTAATTAGTTATGGCAGCCCTAGGAAACAACAAGAACCGCCTCTTTTTGCCTCATTTCACCCTAGTCCTCATGGGACACTGCCACACTGACCTTCATTTTGTCTCAAAGTTTAGTCTCAGCTTGGATCTTTTGAATGTGCTCTCCTTACTATCTTCCAGAGCTTTTGCTAGGACTGGCTCTTTTACCTCATCTATGGCTCTGTTCCTACTACCATAACCTCTGATTTTGGATCAACATGTTTACAATAATATCTTGGCATGGATATATTCAGAAAGTATTCAGTGTATTTACTTCTTTGGTGTCATCTATTTCAACCCAAGAAATCCAAAGCAAGGATTTAACATGTATATTGGAAGCATCTTCAATCAATAATATAAAGTTTGATTTAACTGTGGGTCAAATAAGATGGAGGGAAGGTGTGGGAATAGGAGGGTATCCCTTGGTCAATGAAATTCATGAAGTTTCAGAATGAACTGATCCCCTGGGATTGTTTTCTGGGCTTTAAAAACTCCCATTGTGGTGGAGTCATGGAAATAGTGTGTATGCCTCCTATAGCCACAAGGGAATTTCCTGGGTGAAGGCAGTCAGCACTTCTCGAATGTACATCTTGGAAGAAAGCAAATTTTGGAACTAAAGGTTATATTTCACATGATTTCTTAACTGAAATATTTCTGTTAGAGAAGCTGATAACTTTCTAATTTATATTAAAAGTCCAGATATAAGGATATTTGTATTCCAGGACACACATGAGAGGGCTTCAAGATGAGCTTGTAGACCCTGGTTGCTAATTACATGGGACTCTTATGAAGAAGGAAGAATACCCACATGATTTCGAGTATTGGCTCTCCCTTCACTGGCTTGGTCACAGCAGGGCTATAGCATTTATCTGTGCTCAGAGAGAAAAAGGTAGAAAAGAACATATAAACCAAACTGTATGCTACTTGTAGCTTGCAATGTGTATTTGTGTGATTAGAGTCAAATAATTTAGCAAACTTCTCACAGTTTTTGTTTCATAAGTTCATGTGGTTCTTCTCCCAGAATACTTTATACATTCTAAATCAGAGCTCCTTCTTGGAGTATAGAGATAAATACCCAAACTGAATTACTCTTGATTGTTAGACCTGGTGCCCCAACGAAACTAATAAATCCATGACATCGGTGGGCAAGAAGGAATCCTAATATAAATTTAACTATTGATTTTAGGAAACAAAACATAACTTCAGTTCAGTGGGACCATAAATGTTTTCATGAGCCACTCTCACTCTCTTCCAACACTGGCTCCCCACAGTAGTGATATTCTTACACTGGGACATTCTCTGTGGCTACGTGGAGACCCTTTAGCTCTGTGGCTTTACCAAGAGGCAATTCTTACCTCAGGGCTCTTGGTATGTAATGGGTATGCATTTCAGAATGAGAAGGTCCTTGTGAGCACCTTGATGAAATTCTCTGGGAGATTTCATCAGTAAAATTTGTTTTTCCTGACTGGGCACATGAATTCAAATTCTTGACTCTAATGCATGTCACCAATGTGGTCATGTTTATGGGTATATGAGAATTCCATTTTTTAAACTTTTATAAACATGCCTTCATCTTGGTTATTTAAGTAATTCCTCTCAACCATTGGGCAGGAATTAGCTGATACGGAACTAGAGCTGCCTTATGGCTGACCAGCTACCAGAGTCTATGTGCCTTGGACTCAGGTTGCTTTCAAATTTTCCTGAATCTGGAGAATAGGTAGAGTATCAGACAACTGGCACTGTAACGGACTGTGAAGTACACATCAGCAGCTGATTTGTTTAGACCTACGGCACAATGGGAAAAAGATGGTTAATACAACCTTAAAGACTCAGGTAAAATCGGATGTCTATTTTGAGATGGGACATCTGAAGCACAGAAATATTTAAAAACCTGCCTAAGAGTGCACAGATCTAGTAAGTGGTAGAATGAGGCCAAACAGAAGAACTGTTATCAGATGGAACTACAGGTAGACAGACATCTAGGCTCCCTTTCTGCCTGCTCAAGACTACAGGTCCTGAGTCTGCAGGACCTCGTCTGTTCATTGTTATGTCCAAATCTACAACCTCTAAAATTTCTGTGAGGAGTCAGAAACGAAGGGAGGTTTTTTCACTGATGTCTTGGAGAGCAGGTTTGCTAATGGCCTAGAGACCATAGAAAAGAGCAATAAAAAAGAAAGAAAACAAAGCTAGAAGTTCAAGGAGGAAAAGTGGATTGAAACAATCACATGCAATAGCAAATCCTTTGTGAAAAAAACAATCTGCTCCACCATATTTTAAGACTGGAACATGTGAAAATGCAGAATTATTTTTATTATAAATCAGCTACCTCTGGGAACCCCCTCGGTGGAAACGGTGTAGCATGCATCCCCTTGGGGGTGTGATAGATTCGCTACGCCATGAAAGCATATTACCCATTTTGAAATGGAAGGCAGCCCTTCAGGCTCCAAGCCTCAAAGGGCAAATTGTCTTTGCCTTCCATCTCTACATTCTCTTTCTGTCACCAACTCACTTGCTAATTTTTGTCTGAGCTCCACTTAAAAATGAGCTAAAGCAAACTTAAATCATGCAGCTCAATTTAAA
Source organism: Meles meles (assembly GCF_922984935.1). Classification (NCBI taxonomy): domain Eukaryota; kingdom Metazoa; phylum Chordata; class Mammalia; order Carnivora; family Mustelidae; genus Meles; species Meles meles. The sequence continues at coordinate 78,012,930 of NC_060079.1, forward strand.
ATAAGCAATGTTACAGTCTCAAAAGCTTTAATTAAAATTTTTTTTCTATTTTTGAGAAATACTAAACTAAATCAAAAGCTCCTTTTTTATTATTATAATTTCAGTTCTTTGGTTTATTGTGTTCTTTTTCTAGCTGCTAGAAGATATTTTAAATATGTCTTTGTTGAACCAATACTTTAACTTTTGTGGCTAAGCACAGAATGTCACATTTGATTGAACTGTGAATTGAATAGTCCTCAAGCCACACACATACCTTAAGATTCTTTTATGCCCAAACAATTCTAAATGCTCAGAGTAGATCGCAGCAAAGACTGATATAAAAATACAAGTGAATTTCATACATGTTTGTATGAATTCATTTTAGTGCTCTATATATTTGTTCTCTCCTAGGATAATTTGAGTATCATTTTCTGTTATTGTTTTTAGAAAATTAACACCCAGATTCAGAATATGAAATACCTTTACCTTACATTATACACAAAAAAGCAACTCAAAATGGATTAAAGACAAACCTAAGACCTGAAAATTTTAAAACTCCTAAAAGAAAAAGAAAACCAGGAAAAGCTTCAGAACATTGATCTTGGTAATGACTTCTTGGGTGTGACACCAAAAGCAAAGGCAACAAAAAGACAAGTGAGACTACATTAACCTGAAAATCTTATGAAAAGAACAACCCACAAAATGAAAAGATAACTTATGGAATGGGAGAAAATATTTGCAAACTATATGTATCTGATAAGGGGTTAATGTCCAAAATATATAAAGAACTCCTACAACTCAATAGTGAAAAAACGAATAGCCTGACTATAGAATGGACAAAGAATTTAAATAGACATTACTCCAAGAAAGCATACAGATGGCCAAAAGATATATGAAAAGGTGCTCAACATCACTAATCATCAGAGGAATGAAAAGCAAAACCACAATGAAATATAACTTCATACCTATTAGAATGGGTACTATTAAAAAAAAAGGTGTGGAGACATTGGAACTCTTATAAACTGTTGATAGAGCATAAAATAATTCAGCCATCATGGAAAACAGTAAGGGTCCCGAAAAATTTAAAAGTAGAGCTACCCTATGACCTAGTAATCCCATGTCTGGGTATATATCCAAAATAATTGAAATGAGGATATGGGAGAGATAGCTGCATTCCCTTGTTCGTTGTAACATTATTCACCATAGCCAAAATACAGAAACAACTTAAATGTCCGTTGATAGATGAATGGATAAAAGAAAGGTGACATATACATATAATGAAATATAATTCAGCTTTTCAAAGGGAAGAAATCCTACCATATGTAACAATGTAGATGGACCTGGAGGGCATTATGCTAAATGAAATAAGCCAGTTACAGGACAAGTACTATATGATTCCTCTTCTACGAAGTATCTAAAATAGTCAAACTCATAGAAGCAGAGAGGAAAATGGTGTTGCCATGGACTGGGGAAAGGAGGAAGTGGTGAGTTTTTTGATGGATATTACGTTTGTTATGCAAGTAAATTATAGAGACCTACAGTACAACATAGTGCTTTTAGTTAATTTTATTGCATTATGTACTTAACCATTTTGTTAAGAGGGTGGATCACATGTTAAATGTTCTTACCATAAAAAAAAAATACAAAAAAGCAAAGGAATACAAGGACATTTTTGGAGTAATAATATATATATTATTATCTTGTTTGTAGTGATGTTTTGGGGGGGTGTCCAAACTCATTAAATTGTAAACTTTATACACTAAATATTTTATTCATTTATTTATTTATTTATTATTTATTATTATTTATTTTAATTATTTTATTTATTTGTATAAATTTTATACACTAAATATTTTTTTAGTATGTCAATTATATCTCAATAAAGCTGTTTATTTAAATTAAAAAAAAGAGAATTTATTGCTAATGAAGATTTTCACTATGAGAAGGAAGGAAGATGGCCAGAAGATGACCACAAAAGCTTTCTGAATACATTGATGTTATGGACTTCCTTTTATACCTAAGTATAGTTTTGAAATTATAAGATTTCTTTAAACCTAACTTCAAACTAAGAATTACCTTTAGTCAGCAGGATAGGAAGTGCCTGGTAGAGAGGCCTTTTGGATATTCAGCAGTGAAGGAAGAGAGATACTTGTCATCTTAACTTTGCAAATATTAATAGGGGCCCATAGCATACATTTGAAAGGAATCACAGTATTTGTCCAAACAATAAGTAAGGAATTGTCATTTTGTTGAGGCTTTAGCTTTCTACCTCTGAAACATCAACATGTAATGTCTTATTATGTATGGGCTGATTTCCTCATTATTAGATATAACTATTTCTGTGACAGGGAGAGGAAAAACATAAATTTGTTTTAACATTATCTGGCTTAAGAATGGTTATATCTTCATTTGTCATTATGACTAATGTCCTTAATTTAATATTAAAGTATTATTCCTATATTACACTAGTAGATGGTAATACTGAAGAAGAGAAGGATAATGATGGCAATGCTGTTGATGGTGGTGACTATGAAGGTATTTTAATTTCATTATGGCCCCCAAATAATTGGTTTGGGTCTCTTGGGCCTGCACTCAAGAAAATGCACTCAAGCTCTCTGAGTACTTTCACACACCATATCTCTGATGGGACAGAGGGAATCATCCTTTCTGGGGTCAATGTGATGACCATCCCCAAACCATGTGATCCTTACTAACATACAAGGTCATGCAAATATAACTTTCTAGTACCTCATTTTGTCCTCATAATCTTGTTTCTCTGTCCTCAATCTTTTTTATCTCACTCAATCTGTACAGCGACTTTCAAGTAACTGTAGCATACTTAATCCCACACGGTATCAATTAACCTGAGTATTTTGACCAAGTTCACAAAATTCCTACTCAAGCTTTGACTCCAACCTGCAATGCAGAATTCCCACTTCACTGTAGCAGACTCCTCAATTCTGGACTGGGCAAGCTGCATATTTGGGTCTGGATTAGGCAGGTACCTGAAAATCTCTAATATCTCAATTGCTGTTTTTTCTCCTGTACAACAACTTTAGTCTAGAGTTTTGCATATGCACATGCAAACCCTTACTGTATCTCAATACAGTATTTTTGGTTGTAACTGAATCTCTTCACTTCAATATACATTTCAAAGGGGCATCTGTTGTAAATTAAATGAAACATTTATAAGAATGAAGAACAATCAGGATCATTTCCCCTGAAGAAATTAAAACATTACCAAGTGAAGTTTTTGACTTCCTCATAAACCACCTTAGCCCCATTAATTCTCTTCTCATTTTATGAACACCCTAGAGACTGTCTCTTTCTCAAGCCAGTCTTAAATGGGGAAGTCCCAAGGGTCCTTTCGGACACCCCGCTCATGCTTTGGAAGCATGATTCATGTTGCTAAATTTCAAATTGTTATTTCATCATGAGTCTCAAAAATATTACATGATCCTGATGACTCACTGTTGACAGTTAGAGGTTACCTCAGATTTAAATTATTTCATGCTGGCAATATGTGCATGAGGCTTTTGCTTTCGTAATTTTTCTCAATTTACTCACACAGTTTAGAAAGGTCCAGATGGAGATGAACATATTGAACTCTTAAAAAGAAATGTTTGTGTAGTTTATGCAGGAAGTAAGATGCATTTCTTAATACACAGAGAAGGTTGTTTCCCTTTCTATTAGAAGTTCCAAATGAAATAAAATCTTGGACCTCTGCATTTCCCTGCAGTAGTTAAGCTGATACAGCAGATACTTCGGTTTTAATTATTTATGGATGAGCCATGTGAAATGCCTGCCAAAGGTAGCAAAGGGAAAATAATGGCTGGTATTACACAACTGACCTTGAATCCAGCTCTGATTGAAATTAATTACCCCAAGTTTTAAAATCTCAGCTTTTATATTGGTGGAAATGTCCTTCTCTGGTGATAATGAATAACTCCATTGTCCCACTGCAAGCTTTGCTTATCACAAGTATTTATTTCATAAAATATGGTACATCTGATCCTTGCAGGGAAAACATTTATTAATTGACTTGATCTTTTTTTCTAATTCCTGCATATTGTGTTACCCTAACATTTAGCCCTTGACATTCCATTCAGGCCAGCTGTTATTTTGTAGAATGACTGTTTATAAAAATTAGCTCAATTTTGGGTTGACCTCTAGAATGTTTTGCCACTCAGAAGGTACAAATGGATGGTCTCATATCCTTTTCTTGGGTTCTCTATTGTCAATCTAGTATGTGTTACATGGAAGCAACTGCACAGGGGAGATTATTATTCCTATTAATTTTAATTAGCTGTCAGTCTTCTTAGGAGAGGATAGGTGGTCAGAATGGGGATGATGCTAGCTCATGACTACATAACCCAGTCTTTAGAAAGGATGTTTAGCTTAGAAGGCTCAGTGGCTTTCTCTAATAATTTTAAGGGTCTATTTAGTTTCTGTATACTTGAGTATCCACAACGATGTTGCCCCCACATTACAGGTGCTATTCCCCACAGTCTCTGGATCAGGGCATGCTTGGGATCATATCAGTGGTAGCTGGGGGCAAAGGTTCTGCTCGAGGAAACCTCAGTGACAGGAAAATGGGAAGTGCCACACTGGAATGTGGAGAGAATTCATTTATAGTAAACAGTAATTAAACAGGGATTATTAGGGTGGCACATTTACGATGTGAAAGTAGAAGTTGTGTCAACACCTTATAAAGTCCCCAAAGTAATTCTGCTGGAACATTTGCTTTGGGCTGAAGAACAAGGTTCTGTTCTAGGGAAGATGGGGTTTGCTGTTTGCTGTATTGAAAAACTCTTCATAATAGTCTTTTTGGTTTTAAGACTTTAATAGAGCTTTCTCAAGGCTTAATATATAGCTCTGTGGAGTCAGAGACCATTCCTTATCACTGGGGTTTTCTCATAACCAATGTTATTCCTTGTCAAAAGATATCATTAAAGATATGCATGGCAACTTATTTTTTGGTGTTTTTATTTTTGTTGCTGTTGGTTTTGTTTTTGTTTTTCTGAGTACACATTTCAGGCTAGAAGGCTACATTTAAAATCCCTTGTCAGGGAAGCCTGGGTCTCCCTTGGTCTTTACTATTTATCTCTGGCTTCATCATTCCAACCTACAGGTCTCACCTATCACCTGAGCCTCAGACAAAGGCAACTGGGTTTCCCCCGATGCTTGGTGTTGACTCAACCTCTCATTCTCATCCTTCAGAATCTTGTTAAAACTGAAGTCTTCCATATTTTAACTTCCCAGAGTTAGCTTGATGAGTGAATGCCCTCTGATGTATTAGTGGGAGGAGGTAGGATGACAGCCTCCTTTTCAATAGTTCAACATTTATTTGGTCTTCTAGAAACATTTCTGTTTAGTAAAAAGAATCTCTAATAGTAAGAATCTCAATAAGGTAAGAATAGGAGACCAGTGCAATGATTGTTGAGTAGGGTTCTCTGCGTAAGCACCCTACATAGCTTATACACTGGATTAACCCCACGAGAATGGTGTAAGATTTCAGGTCAAATGACTTTTTTAAAAAAGGGTACATGGAAGAGAGAAGGGCGTAAGAAAAAGGACATCTGTCCATCCAAACTGTCATCACCAATTTTCTATATTCTCATTTGGAACATGAAAAACTCCTTTCCTCCCTTATTGTTAAAACACCATCCCATTATACTAGCCAGGTATGAGTCAAACTTTCATTCAATTCATATTTATTTTGTACCTCCAATATTCTAGGAACTTTCTAATGACTAGGAATACAAAGGTGAATAAGATAACAAATCCATCTCCAAAAGGATGTTTAGCTAGGAAAGCCAACTACTACCAGATTTATTATTTCGAAAACCCGTATTTTGCCCTATTAAGTAAATGAAGCTTTAGTAGTCTCAAGTATACATAAACAGAACATCCATCTTAAAGAAAAACCCTATGCACAAGGAATCATGATGGTTGTTGGAACACTCAGTTTCTCTGTGGTCTTTCCTTGGTTTGAAATATGACCATTTTTTTTTAAGAGAAAAAATTCCGGAAGAGACAAAAGGCTGACTTGTGCAGAAAGCTGTGGTATGTCTCCCTACCTCCATTTTCCAAACAGGGCATTTATGTTTACAAGGTCTGCTGAATATCAGTTTAATATGCCTGAAAACAAGAAAGAAACTCAACAGATTAATCGAGGAAGGATGCATATATAATTTTTCCTCCAATTTTATGGAAAGAGAAGATAGTTTTTAATGGGAAGAACACTGCTAAGGAGAAATAGGCTCTCAAGATCAGACGTTCCTTCAGGGAAAAGATGTAGAGAAGCTGAGAACAGAATAGCTGGAAATTGAAAAATGAGAGACACCTCAGGAAACAAGTGTATGAAGATCCTAAGTCAGAAAAAATTTGAGAATGGAGAGCTTGGCAAAGATAGATTCAGAGGCAAAATCGGTTTAGAAATTGGAGAATTCTTTGCGTTTTTTTTTTAATAATTAGAGAAATATTTGTGGAACACACACCAATGTTATGAGGTTCTGCTTTCACATTCGTATTAAATATAAAATCTTTTCTGATTAATCTACCTATCTTTAAACCTTTTCTTAAAATATTATTTCTAATTGGATAGCTATGGGATAGCCCAGGAAGATGAATTTGCTCAAGGATTCTAGGTTGGCATCTAGGCAGAGAGGAACAGGATTCTGATATCAATCCTCATCAGCTTTCCTGCAGATGAAATTACCCAGGATTCTTCATGACAAGAGCATTTTTAACACAGGAGTTACATGTCTGTGTTTCTTGATGAGTGTGTAATTCACAGGATGGCAGAGTTGAAATTGTGTGAATATGGGAGTCACGCAGATTTCAGTTCAAATCCAAGTTCAGTAAGTTACTAATTGTGTGACCTTAATAAATTTCCATAAAAGACATATTTGTGCTCTTTTTATTCCATTTTTCCTAAGAATAACAGCATGATTTCTTTCCCTATGACACTAGATTGGCCTCTCCTTCAATTTACTAGAGATAATGTTTACGTAGACTTCTTGCCCTGAAAAATTGCAGTCAGAGAATTAATTCAGTTACTGTTCAGAATAAATGTACAGGTAAATTCTACTATGTCAGTTTCACAATTTATCAGAAAACCCCAAGGGATTCACCAGGATTGCTCCTGAATACATTATATTGCTCCCAAAACTCAGTCATTGAGTTTATTTCTTCAGAAGGCAATGCCTACCGGCAGGTAATAGAAAAAAAAATAAACATTTAAATTTACATATAATTTTCCCCTTTATTAACAATCTCTTTTGCTAACAATACCTGTTAGTATAATTTATATTTCTCATTACATCATTCTTTGTGCTTAGAGAAATTTTACTGGGTTCTACTGCAATAGTCTTTGTTCTTTCCTACCTTCAAAGGTTTCTGTACTTAAATTTTTTTTTCTGAATAACATGTCAAAGGAGGAATATATATTAAATAGGGGGAAAATAATAAACCAATATAAAATACATTTTTTGATGACACTAATTTATATATCATATATCGTGTATAAAAATATCTCTGGAGTTATGGCTAAAGGCAAAAGGAGTAGGATATTACAAAGTTCCAACTGGAAATAGAAATTTTTTTTTTTAAAGATTTTATTTATTTATTTGACAGACAGAGATTTCAAGCAGTCAGAGAGGCAGGCAGAGAGAGAGGAGGAAGCAGGGTCCCCACGGAGCAGAGAGCCCGATGCGGGGCTCGATCCCAGGACCCTGAGATCATGACCTAAGCCGAAGGCAGCGACTCAATCCACTGAGCCACCCAGGCACCCCTAGAAATAGAAATTTTTAATTGTGAACCTGTTGCCTGAAAGTCAAAATTTCTTTAATGACAAACATAAATAAGAAGTCAAAATCATATAAAATTTATAAAACTCTGAGCAATTTCAAAGAACAAATTAAACAAAGAACAATTAGTATTCATTTGGCCTCCATTCATAATTAACAGCTCATCTATGTGTTTATGAGCCTGAGAAGGAAAATCAGTTAACCACAGAATTCCTTATTCAAATTGAACTGCAGTCTTCCTTTGGACTGTCATTTTAACCTATCAGCTTTTATGAATTCTATTTGAAATGGGACATCAAATATATAGCTAATCTTCCCTTTATAATTTTTTTAATTTTAAATTTCAGTATAGTCAAAATACAGTGTAATACAAGTTTAAGGTGTACAATATGGAGATTTCAACAATTCCATTGGTTACCTGGTGCTCATCACACCAATTGCAGTCCTTAGTCTCCACCACCTATTTCACCCATCTCCCCATCCACTTCCCCTCTGGTAACTACCCATTTGTTTTCTATAGTTAAGAGTCTGTTTCTTGGTTTGTCTCTGTCTCTCTTTTTTCCCTTTACTCATTTGTTTTGTTTTTTAAATCCCACATGAGTGAAATCATATAGTATTTTTCTTTCTCTAGATCCATCCATGTTATTGCAAATGGGCCTTATAATTTTTATCAGAAGAAAATGCAATGATAGCATTCTGACCTGAAGACAATATAAAACTTTAAATGACACACTTTTTAAGGTTTGAATTGACCACCACGTTTTTCTTTTCTTTTTTAAATTAAATTTAATTTTTTTGTGTGTGTGTTCCAAAATACATTGTTTATGCACCTCACCCAGTGCTCCATGCAATAATACATGCCCTCCTTAACACCCACCACCAGGTTCACCCAACCCCCCACCCCCGCCCTCCAAACCCTCAGTTTGTTTCTCAGAGTCCACAGTCTCTCATGGTTTGTCTCCCTCTCCCATTTCTCCCAGCTCACTTCTTGTCTCCATTTCCCAATGTCCTCCGTGTTATTCTTTATGCTCCATAAGTAAGTGAAACCATATGATAATGGTTGACTTATTTCACTCAGCATACTCTTCCAGTCTCATCCATGTTGATACAAAAGTTGGGTATTCATCCTTTCTGATGGAGGCATAATACTCCATTGTATATATGGACCCTATCTTTATCCATTGTCTGTTGAAGGGCATCTTGGTTCTTTCCACAGTTTGGCAACTGTGACATTGCTGCTATGGACATTGGGATAGAGATGGCCCTTCTTTTCGCTACATCTGTATTTTTGGGGTAAATACCCAGTAGTGCAATTGTAGGGTCATAGGGAAGCTCTATTTTTAATTTCTTCAGGAATCTCCACACTGTTTTCCAAACTGGCTGTACCAATTTGTATTCCCACCAAGAGTGTAAGAGGGTTCCCGTTTCTCCACATCCTCTCCAACACTTGTTTACTGTCTTGTTAATTTTGGCCATTCTAACTAGTGAAGGCGGTATCTCAATGTGGTTTGATTTGAATCTCCCTAATGGCTAATGATGATGAACATTTTTTCATGTGTCTGGTATCCATTTGTATGTCTTCTTTGGAGAAGTGTCTGTTCATGTCTTCTGCCCATTTTTTGACTTGATTATCCATTTTGTGTGCGTTGAGTTTGAGGAGTTCTTTATAGATCTTGGATATCAGCCCATTGTCTGTAGTGCCATTTGTGAATACTGGAGAATCAACAAAAAATTAAGCCAACCCCACACAGAAGAAGGGGAATAATCAAGATTAGAGTAGAGATCAATGAAACAGAAAACTAGAGCTACAGTAGAACACATCAACAAAACTAGAAGCTGGGTTTTTGAAAGAATCAATAAGATTGATAAACCACTGGCCAAACTAATCCAAAAGAAAAGAGAGATAATGCAAATTAATAAAATTATGAATGAAAAGGGAGACATCATGACTAACACCAAGGAAATAGAAACAATCATCAGAAATTATTATCAACAGTTATATGCCAATAAATTTAAGCAACCTAGACAAAATGGATGCATTCCTGGAAGTCTGTAAACTTCCAAAACTAAATCAGGAAGAAATTGACAACCTGAATAGACCAATATCTAGCAACGAGATTGAAGCAGTGATCAAAAACCTCCCCAAAAAACAAGAGCCCAGGACCCGAGGGATTCCCTGGAGAATTCTACCAAACATTCGAAGAAGAAATAATACCTATTCTCCTGAAGCTGTTTCAAAAAATAGAAACAGAAGGAAAACTTCCAGACTCTTCATAAAATTGAAGCCAGCATTACCCTGATCCCCAAACCAGGTAAAGATCCCACCAAAAAGGAGAATTTCAGACTAATATCCCTGATGAATATGGATGCCAAGATTCTCAACAAGATCCTAGCTAATAGGATCCAACAGTACATTAAAAAGATTATCCACCATGACCAGGTGGGATTTATCCATGGGATGCCAGGGTGGTTCAACATTTGTAAATCAATCAATGTGATAGAACAAATCAATAAAAGAAGAGAGAAGAAACACATGGTCCTTTAAATTGATGCAGAAAAAGCATTTGACAAGATACAGGATCCATTCCTGATTAAAACCCTTCAAAGTAGAGGGATAGAGGGAACATTCCTCAACTTCATAAATCTATCTATGAAAAACACGCAGTGAATATAATCCTTAATGGGGAAAAGCTGACAGTCCTCTCTTTGAGATCAGGAACATAACAAGGATGTCCAATCTTGCCACTGTTGTGCAACATAGTACTAGAAGTCCTAGCAACAGTAATAAGACAACAAAAAGAAATAAAGGTATTCAAACTGGCAAAGAAGTCAAACACTCTCTCCACAGATGACACGATACTTTATGTGGAAAACCCCAAAGACCCCACCCCAAACTACTAGAACTCACACAGCAATTCAGTAATGTGGCAGGATACAAAATCAATGTACAGAAATCAGTTGCTTTCTTATACATTTTTCTTTTCTATATCTTAAACGACAGAGAACTATTCAGTTTTATCAATATATATGTTAAGTGACTTCAAGGTAGATTATAAACCATACTTTACACGTGGAGCCATCATGGTAACAAGAATACTGTTACAACATGGTTTGAAATCTGAAGAAACTATCAGTGCTATTGATTTCTTAGTTGTCTTTAATCTAAAATATATTGTACTTTGAAGTTACAATATCCTTCCATATATCAGTTTAGTCTTCTATGCATCCATCATCCATCCATCCAGGATCCATCTTCTATTCATTCATTCACTCTAATTTCCGTATATTCTTCTGTGACAATTATCCATTGAATGACCACTGTATGTTGGGAAATATAACAGGGACTGGTAATACAGAGATCAACACAACAAAATCCCTAATTTCAAGTTGCTGAGGACCTTGTGAAAAAGGTAGACATGTAAATCAATAATTACAACAATACCTTGTTATAAGTGCCATAATAGATGTAGGTGTCCTTGAGAAAGACTTTGGATTGAGCACTTATGTTTACCTGGCTGTTTGGGGCTGAAAATGGAAGAAATGAGAAGGAATCAGAATACAGTAGATATATTGGATGTAATTTGAGTTAAACTGGTGACTACAGAGGATGAGGGACTATAGGAGCAGAGGAATCTAAAATGCAAAACATGAAGCATGAGAAAGGAAGGCTGTTTGAAATAGCTGAACCACAGAATACATTTAGCAATGTGAGAGGAGGGTGGCAGGATCATGGAGGAACTTGTTAGCATACTGAGGTATTTACACTTGAGCTTGTGTAGCAGTATATCTTAGACTTGAGTAACATATGGGTGCCTTTTCAAGGAGAATAGCTCTTGCTACTTCAATTGTTCACCTCAATTATTTTTATCATATCCTTACATATGTACACAAACAAAACAAAGCACAAACCCCTTAGATATAAATCTTTTATGTAACCCAAACAAGCTTACAAGTAAAAAATGAACAATTATGAAACTATTACAATTGAAAGTTAGAGAGATGTTTTGACTTCAGCATGCCTATGTGTCATGGTAGGGTGCAACTGACTTGCATCTCTCTCTCTTTAAACCACAGAGAGATCCTTGTTTGTGTATGATTCTGGGATGCCGTTTGGGTTAAAGATGTTAAATTTTCCTATGTCCTTTTTTTCTTAGTCACAACACTGTGTGTGGCTTCACTGGTTGCTAATGAGACACAGTGACAACAGGACAGGTGCTGAAATCTCACAACCTGCCTGTGTCATCGTCATCATCCTCAACAAGCTTATATTTATGTATTGGGTTATATCTGAAAAAAATGCAAAATTTGTAAATGTGTAAAGAAGTCCAGGACCATGAAAATATCTTTGAGAAATACTGCCAGAGACAAAGAAGGGGCCACTGAAGAGTTACAAGCAAGGAAGAAACGTGGATGGATTTCCTTTTGGAAAGCTCACTCTTGAGTTAGAAAACTAGGCAAAAGATGAAGATGAATTGTAGCAGCGATGGGAATAGGAAGGAAAAGGCAGATTTGAGAGTGATAGAAGTATAATTGACAGGATTTAGTCTAAGATTGGATGTGGGAGGTAAGGGAAATTGAAAATTCAAAGATGGTTCTCAGATTTCTAGCATGGTTGCCTGGGTAGCAGAGATACCATTGACTAATAGAGAGAATGCTGGAGACAGAACAGTCTGTGGGTAGAAAACAATAAGACTGGCTTTGGATACATTCCATCTGAAATGCAACAGCTGTAGTGGAGTAGAATCTGAAATATGAGACTGGAACTTAGGGCAGGAACTGGGCTATAGGGGAGATTTGGTCATCATAGGCATAGCTGTGGTCACTGTGGCTTTGGACTTGTACGAGAGTCTTACAATTAGAATTGAAAGCTAAAGATGGCAGCCCAGGTGATAATGATACTTCAGAGTGGCCAGATGGAAGAAGGAGGACTCCAGAAGGAGGCATATGAGGGCCAGGGAGATGAGGAGATCCAGGAGAGTAGGTGTCATTGGTGACCATTGAAGATGTGCTTTGCCTGATTTACTGTAGCAGGTTCTTAAATTATTGATCTGTTTTGAGTGTTGGAGTTCTCATATTCATTTCCGTCTTTGTTGCCATCATGAGCAGTTTAAACCTAAACTGGTCATTCTCCTTCATAATCCAATATGTTTAGTAGACATTCATCCCTTCCTAATTGTTAATGTTTAACCTCTGGTCTTCTACAAATGTCATGTTTTCTACCATGTTTGAAAACATGGATTAAGTCTGGATACATTGGCATATTTGTAATGGTGGATTCTCCCAACAGAAGCATGGCTCCTTTCCTTTTACTTGATTCCTATTTTTGAGTGTCCTAACAATCAGGTCTAGGATATCTTCTCTATTAATATTCTCTCTCATGGTGATCTAAATGTTGTTGGTTTCCAGAGAGCCCACCCCCCCGACCACTGTACCTATCTCTATCCCTATTTATCTTTTCTATTAATCTCTCTAGCTAGCTAGCTAGCTAGCTATCATCTTTATTTATCCATCATCTGTCATCCTGAGCTCTAAAATCAATATCCAACTGCTTGTTTGTACTCTTAACTTGGCTCCCCAAAAGACATATCAACTTTGGATTCTTCCAATTACCAAACTTATTTACTCCCAAGTAGCACAATTTGAGTAAGTAAAAAAGTTTGCTAACAACCTTTTATCTCTTCCCTACACTAATCTTCAACATCCAAACATCATCTAGTCAGCCCAGCTAAGACCTCCATAGATATGCCCTCCCTGTAACCATATCAAAGCACCATTCTGGTCTCATCCTAGTTCCTTGTCACAGTACCCTGTGATTCTGGCACCTCAGAGGGGTCAGAGGAAGGAATGTTTCCAGTATCTGGGAAGTATCAAGAGCAGTGGAATGGTGTGGATGGTGGAATATGACAAGCCTAGGTTTGAAGCCTAACTCTGCCTCTTTCCCATGTGGTGAGTCTCCAAATCTTTCTGGATCTTAGTTTTCTCACCTGAAACAGGGAAATGACTATCTCACAGTTAAAATGAGAACTACATAAAAGCAAATATGAACAACATCCAACATGACTCAGATCCCAACACATAATTGCTGAAAAAGTGGATTTCCTTTTACATCACCCTCACCCCTGCTAACTTTCTTTTTCCTATAGCATTGGTGAGAGCATAATATATTAGATCTCACAGATTGTGGTAAATATCATGGTCTGCCCCTCTCTGCAATTTCTTATTATGCAAAAATTAACTAGAAGGTAAGCCAACCAGGTCACTGAGAAAAAGCTTTGGAAAAAGATTAATCCCTGTCTGGGGTATCCTACTGGTAACAACCTCTGTCAGGAGACTCCTGACAGGAGACTCCAGCAACCTTGAATCTAGAATGATTAAAGAAAATATCAGAGAAAACTTTTCTGGGAGTTCCTTATCAGGTCCCAAAGAGCTCTATTGTGCTATCCCTTGGATTTCAGTCTTGACCCTAACCTTGAAATTGTCTATTCCAAACTCCATATGAATTAGTCTTTTGCTTTTAGACTGGCAGGGTCTATCTGACTACCATTTATATATGTCAAATCAGAGGTCATCAAATTATAGCCCTCAGGCCAAATTTGACCTTCTTGCTGTTTATATAGATAAAGTTTTATTGGAACATGGCCATATCCACTTATTTACTTATTATCTAAGGCTGCGTTCAGACTACAAGAGCAGAGTTGAGTATTTGTCAAAGAGACTATGACACATAAAGTCTAAAACACTTACCATGTTCCCACATTTTCATATTACACTCTCTCACCCTTAGTCTTGCCATCTTTTAAGCAACAAAACATGTTTTGGGTACTTACTGGATGTCCATCCCTGAATTAGATATTGAGAGTAGACAGGGCACCAACAGTGCTTCTGTCCTCCAGAATACACAATCCAGATCAGTAACTCCCAACCAACTGCTGGAGATGGAATAGTATTACCCATCTTCTCTCTTTGGTTTCTACTCCTAGGACAATGTTAAGGAAAGTAACAATAGACAAAAAGATTCTTTGTACACAAGCCTTTTCCTACCCACCTAAAATTTCTCCTGACTTGTCTTTCCTTCTCATGGACGTTTTAGTCATGGGAATAATTCCTTATTATTACTACTACTACTACTACTACTATTATTATTATTATTATTTTCAGGAATTGTGGGAATAATTCTTAAGGGAAACAAAACAAAACAAAACACTCTTACTTTTCCTCTTCCCCAGATTCTTGATTCTTGGCTCAGCAGGACTCTTTGCTCTCTGGACTAGGTTAGACTTTGAGATCTCAAAGCCATTTCTCGTTAAAGACAGTTCATAAAATTAAAAAATACTGTTTCTTCCTTCCATGAAACCTTTCATGTTTCATTATAAAGTCTCTAGGTTACATTGTGCATCAAACACTGCTTACAAACTCTTTGAGGTGTGTAAAGTGTTCTCTTTTGTTCAGCTATCATAGTAGCATATTGGAGATGACGAGTTAAAAATAGTAATTGGAGTGTGGGCGCATAGGTGGCTGAGTTCAAACAAATCTTTTTCCCTAGAAAAAAAGATGTGTGTGAATGTTAAATATCTTGCAAATAGGGCTCAAGTTTGTGGGCATGTGTGTTCTTTTATTCACACTGACAGAGTAGAAAAAGATGTTGATGGATCAGAACAACCCTCAAGAGACATTTGTGACCAAGTATATATGTGTATATGTGTGTATGTGTGTGTTTGTATGTATGTGTGTGCACATATGTGTGTATCTATATGTGTATATATGCATGTCTGAGTGTATCTATGTGTGTGTGTGTGTGTGCATAATGACACAATAATCTGTTATTTTCAGATTATTCATCATGGTTGTCTAAACCTTGAGTTTATAGCAACAAATAAAAATTTAGGTGTTTTTCCTAACTCAGCTTAAGTTATCATTGCTTAATTTTTATTTTTGAATAAAAATTTTAGTGTACATTGGAAAAAATAGGAGAAAACATCAGTCCAATGAAATTATTTTTAAAAAAATAGTGCACTTTATATGTTTGCAGTTATAAAATTTCATTCAGAAATGAAATATATGAGGATATTATTTAATTCTATTTGATTTTTTTCTCAGATTTATTCATTATCTTCCATTTTTTACTTTCTTTACCAAAAATGAGAGATTTATTACTTATCTTTAATTTCACCTTGACATATTTTATTATCATCATCATTTTTTTTAAGATTTTATTTATTTATTTGACAGACAGAGATCACAAGGCAGAGAGGCAGGCAGAGAGAGAGGGAGGAGGAAGCAGGCTCCCTGCTGAGCAGAGAGCCTGATGCGGGGCTCCATCCCAGAACCCTGGGATCATGACCTGAGCCAAAGGCAGAGGCTTTAACCCACTGAGCCACCCAGGTGCCTCTCATCGTCATTTTTATTTTTACTTTCCCAATTCGAGTTTCTGATCTGTAAAACAGTGAGTTAATGTTAGGATTCCTCTCTGCTCTAATATTCTACAGTCCAGGAGAAGAACCGAGCTTGGCACACATATAAAGATGGAGAAGGGGCAATGAAGCCAGAGTGAAAGACATAGTTCCCACCTTCTCTGAATCCTGAATCTCAAATAGAGATATTTTCTTGATTTTCACCCCCTGTCTAAATTGTCTGCTTCCTTGTACTATATATAGTCTTCCTTTAACCTCCCTACATTTTACTTTTCTGACTCTATTCCCTCCATTCTGATTATTCAGTTTAGCTGTTTGTTTCTTCTCTGTGCTTCTGTTTGGTTCTCCCAAACTTTGTCTTGAGTCATTTTCTCTTGCTTTTCGTGACTTTTCTTTGTTACGTTGCTGCCCTTAAGTAGTTTGCCCCCCCCCCATTCCTAATCTTTAAAAACAATACTCCACTTTGTGGACCAGGAGAAACTTTTACAGAATAATTAAGGAACTTCCTTGGGTTCCCACAGATAGTGTTAACACTGGTGGTGTTGAGACTCCATCCAACTTGTGATGTTCCTACATTACTACCTTGGTTTTTAAAATAAGTATTGTTTTCTATTCTAATGATTTTCTCTGGCTTCTTGGCACCTTGGCAAATTAGGTTGGAAGCAATTTGGTTTGGATTAGTTTGATGATTTCATTTGAAGAGATGAAGGAAGAAACTGGGACCCGAAAGCCAATAACGAGGTGATTGCCAAACTGTAGGAGTGCTATTCCAGAACAAACAAACAGCTATCTTAGTTTTCACAACATCTAGGGATCTATTGTTATGACCTCCAGCAGAGTCTTCCAACTGTCATTAACAATTAATTTCCTAACTTGACTTGAAATTAGCAGATAGTGGATCTTTTTATTTAAACTCTTCCTAGCGCAGACCTGATGATTAAAAAAAAAATTCTAAATAAAGGAAGAATGATGAGGCACATGTGCAATCTCTATCTTATTTTTGTTTTTTCACATAGGGATAAGATCACGGTCTAGATAATTTCTTCAATTTTTTCACTCCATTGTCTGGGTCATCTGGCAGTTAGCAAACTCATGGGTAGGATGGGGAGGTTAAAAGCAGGAGGAAAAATATTTTGTCCCCTCTTTCTATAAATTTAAGCCCATTTCCTCTTGTCCTTTCTCAGGGGTAAGCTTATATTTCCATTTTAAATATGAGCTCCCAAAGGGCATTAACCATGCCATTTTTACTTAACGACATTTTATTTTCTCCTGTATGATGCTGTGCTCACATAACTGATCTACAGTCCTGGAGGGATAATGATGAACACTGCATTCCAGTGACTATAAGCTAATATTTTATGGACCACTGTAATGAAAGTTTTGACCACTATGGTAAATCATACCGAGAACATACATAGCTCACAGTCTGTATTGACAATACTGTGAATATATTGTACAACACTAGGCGATTGACTTGAACTCTCTTAATTGGGGTTTGGTGATAATTAGGCAGAGTAGGATACTATTTAACTCTGCACTGTGTATGACATTAAGACATTTAGAGCCAAGAAATTGATAATATAAACAAAAGCATGGAGTCATGTTTCAGTTCTTTGTGAAAAGAGTTTTGCAGAAGTGGATTATACTGTTGCAAACCCATGTTAATGACTACATATCTATTTTTTAAAACATGGAAAATTGCAGTTTGTATTTGAATCCTAAAGTCACAGGATTTATAACAAATGAAAGTAATTAAAATCTATTGTTTTATTAATTGCCTGTTATAAAAACACTAACTTAAAGTCACTTTGCTATGACATAGTGTAAATTAGTAAGAACACACATATTATTTCTCTTTTCTCCCCTTTCCTTCCTTCTTTTATTCCTTTTGGTTCTATCTCTTTTTTTCCCCCTCTTCTCTGGGATTATAAAACGCATTACAAACTAGGTATACCCTAATATATGAGATGGTTTCCTTTCGCAAAGCTTTGAAACTAGATGGTAGAGCAGTTTGGACAAATGTCTCCATGAACAGACTGTCTATGACGCAAGGAAAGGATCTTCACTTACTTCTTTCACTTCGAACTTGCAAATGGAAAGGCAATTCATTTTGGTTTCCTGGCATAGCTCGGTGGAAGACATCTTTTGTCCTGATTTAGGGCTTCTGTTTCTCAAACCCTGGGAGGTTAAAAAGTTACCGTCACTGATTAACAGAGAAATGAGTAAATGGGTGCCTGGAGAGAGAGGGTGGTGGAGGTATGTACATTTTAAATGAATTCTGATTTTATTAAATTCATTTGCTTAATTGAAGGATGCATGAGGGTTGCATGAAAGTGCTGAATACTTTTTTAAGTTTTTCATCTTCATAAATTCTGCAATTTTGTGTCTATGAATGTTTAATAGATTTTCCCTGTTCCCCCACTCCCTCCTCATTTTAATTGATGGTTCTAATTCATTTGTACTAAGGTAGGGCTCAGGAGATAAAAGTAGCAATGAAGGCCCAGATGCCCTTATCTGAGCAGAGTCTCAAAAGAGAATCATCTGCTTTTGAGGAAAATGCTTCTTTTTCTCCTTGAATGCCACCAGTAATGTCTGTATGGTGCATATTTGGAGGAAGGTCAGCCCAGCTGGCAAGCTTATTTCGTTGACTAATGGGAATTGGACTCTCTGGATCCCTACCATAGCATGGCATTTTTATTTTTTTTTTATTTTTTATTTTTTTTTTAAGATTTTATTTATTTTTTGACAGAGAGAAATCACAACAAGGCAGAGAGGCAGGCAGAGAGAGAGAGAGAGGGAAGCAGGCTCCCCGCTGAGCAGAGAGCCCGACGCGGGACTCGATCCCAGGACCCTGAGATCATGACCTGAGCCGAAGGCAGCGGCTTAACCCACTGAGCTACCCAGGCGCCCCATAGCATGGCATTTTTATGAGGTTGGTGTGTGTTGGAAACAGGGTAGATAACTGACCCTTTTATCATTTGCTTTTTTCTGACCAAAGCCCGAGTTCTTATGTGATGTTATCATATCTTTGTGAACCCAGAAACTTGGGCTGCTGCATAGAAGATTTCTCTACACAATCAGGTACTCCAAGAGGAAAAAAGGCCAAATTTAGACATCAGAGGTAAATAAGAAACCACAAAATTAGTGGTGTGGGTTGGCATGCGCCAATAGATTCATGCTTGATCTTTATGTCCAACCACAAAGGCACCCAACAGTGTTCCCACACCCACTGTCCCCTGCAAAATACCCCACATGGCCAAATGATCTCAATTGTTACTCATTGTTTACTTTCTGCAGTGGATTGAATGTTTGTATTCCGCCTTCCTCCCATATTCATAAGTTGAAACCTTAGTCTCAATGTAATGGTGTGTGGAGGTGAAGCCTTTGGGAAGTAGTTAAGTCACAAGAGTGGAACCCTCGTGAAAGAGATTAGTGCCCTTCAAGAAGAAACCAGAGTTAGCAGGCTATCACAAGGCAAGGGAAGGATGCAGCGAGACAACCACCATTTGCAAACCAGGAAGTGGACCCTCATCAGACACTGAATTTGCCTTGTGTGCTTTGACCTTGGACTTCCCAGCCTCCAGAACTGTGAGAAATAGATATTGTTTAAATCTATGGCATTTTGGTAAAACAACCAAAGCTAAGACACTGTCCTTATACTCCATTTAAAAGTCACAGGAGTAATGTTAGGCTCTGTGGCAACTAATGCCCATAATTATTTTGAAGATATTTTGGCAAAGATGGTCTAGGTGAGGTAGTAGCCAGAGCATAGGTGTTAAAGTTGGGAAGGTTTAGCATGACTTAGTGCTCTCTCAGGGTGATGGGTCAAGGTTAATCATTTGGTGCCCTACTTTCATCATTCATACTGTGCATCATTAATCATCATCATCATCATCATCATCATCACAACAAAAGCAACAACCATTTATCAAATCTGTTGATTGTTGTGCTAAATATTTCATTTGCATCATCACCAAATCTGAGAACCACCTGCAGAATAGTATTTTGAACTAAGTTTCCACAGTGTGCTCAGACCGCACAACCATAGTATCACCTCACCACCAACACTGTAATTTGAAAGATAACATTCTTGAGAGCATCGTCAGTGGTTTGGCTTACGGTATTGAAGTGGCTACAAGGAATGAGGAGTATATAATTCTCTGGAGGAGAGAGGGAAAGATCATGGCTGGGTTTCTGGATTCTTCCTTGGTGATCTGCCTTCCTCTAGCTTCTAAATCTCTCCAGGACTGCTGAAGAAGTAACCCAATGTTACAAATATGTCTGTCCTGGCACTTTTTTTTCCCCACGAGAAAAGAATGTGTGGGTGGCTCTTGAAGTCAAAATTTTGATTTCCTTGCAAATCAAAACCGCAATGAGATACCACCTCACACCATTCAAAATGGCTAAAATTAACAAGTCAGGAAACAATAGATGTTGGAGAAGATGGGGAGAAGGGGGACCCCTTCTACACTGTTGGTGGGAATGAAAGCTGGTGCAGCCAATGTGGAAAACAGTTTGGAGGTTCCTCAAAGAGTTGAAAATAGAGCTACCTTACAACCCAGCAAGCACACTACTGGGTATTTACCTTTAAAATATAAATGTAGTGATCCGAAGGGGCACATGTACCCGAATGTTTATAGCAGCAATGTCCACAATAACCAAACTATAGAAAGAACCTAGCTGTCCATCAACAGATGAATGGATAAAGAATATGTGGTATATACATACAATGGAATACTATGTAGCCATCAAAAACTGAAATCTTGCCATTTGCAATGATATGGATGGGACTAGAGTGTATTAAGCTAAGCGAAATAAGTCAACCAGAGAAAGGCAATTATCACATGATCTCTCTGATATGAGGAATTTGAGAGGCAGGGCAAGGGGTCATAGGGCGTAGGGAGGGAAAAAATGAAACAAGATGGGACCAGGAAGGGAGACAAACCATCAGAGACTCTTAATGTCAGGAAACAAACTGAGAGTTGCTGGGGGGTGGGGGAGGAGGGATAGGGAGGCTGGGTTATGGACATTGGGGAGGGTATGTACTATGGTGAGTGCTGTGAATTGTGTAATACTGATGACTCACAGACCTGTAGCCCTGAAGCAAATAATACAAGTTATATGTTAATTAAAAAATAATAATAATAAAAAAAAACTTTGATTTCTTTCATCTCCCCTAGTCCTCTGGGACAGGGAGAGAATAAGTGGTACTCCAAGATTTATTTCCATGAGGATTGTGTAGTCTTGGCAATTATGTGCTTTATTTGCGGCATACCAAGGGAAATACAGCAGGAAAGGGGTCCATTGGACCATTGCTTGGTTAAGGCAATTTCAGGTTTTCTGAGTCTCTCTGTGATTTTAGTAGTGCTTTCCAAAGAAATCTAGGGACTCTTGGAAAAATTTCTTAAAACAAAAAAA
Source organism: Meles meles (assembly GCF_922984935.1). Taxonomy (NCBI): domain Eukaryota; kingdom Metazoa; phylum Chordata; class Mammalia; order Carnivora; family Mustelidae; genus Meles; species Meles meles. Next base: position 78,034,549 of record NC_060079.1, read on the forward strand.
AAAAAGAAAAAGTAAAAGGATTTATTTATTTATTTTGGAAAGAGAGAAGTGGGAGAGAGGCAGGAGGAGAGAGAGAGTCTGTAGAGGACTCCACATTGAGCATAGAACCTGAGAGACTTGATCTCACAACCTTGAGATCACGACCTGAATTGAAACCAAGAGTCAGTGGCTTCACCACCTGAGCCACACAGGTGTCCCCAGATAAATTTCAAAACGCAGATTCTAAGGATCTTCCCTAGACCCAATGGAACAGAATCTCCAGAAGCTATAGGGCGGCCCCTTCATAAAGTCCTACCTAGAGGGTTCATCTGTCTCCCATTTGAGACCCACCACTTCTAGTTCCAAAATGCTAGTGGGGAGACTCACCTATTCATGGGACAGACCAGACTGAAGGACTTTCCAGGAAATTCCACCTTTTTTTTTTTTTTTTTTTTTTTTTTTTGAAGTCTGACCTTGGCTTTCTTTATGTATGGACTCTAGCAGTCCCACCATCAGATTCCATTTCTGGGGGAGATCAAGGATGGCATTTTCTCTAGGCCAGTGTCCACTATCCCATTCCCTTCCAGCTGTGACACATGCCCATGGTAGTTGCACCTTCTGTCATTCCTTTCTGCCATTGTGCATGACTGCCCAGTTGTAGCTTATTCCTATGTTGCTGGAAGGCAGAAATGATTGTAAGAGTTAAAAAAAAAAAATAGTCTGAATTTTGATGCAGGTATTTTCTGCTCATTTGAATACTCACAACAATTATTGCTAAAAGGATAGGGCATGCCAAAGAGTGTTACTTATAAAATCCCTTTGTAATGAAATCACTAAGAAAATCTTGTGAAGTTGATCTGATTATCAAACAAATGCACCAAGCTTTTCTCCGTGTTGTTTCTGCTTTTGATATTTGTGGTTGTTCCTTGCTCACTCTGCTAAGGGCACATCTGATAAGATTAAGGTCGGACTTTCTATTTGCCTCTGTCACTGATAAATGAGAAATTCTGTCCTTTGTATTTAGGCTTTTATTGTATATTGTGAAACTATACTGATTTCCTTTAGCACCTATTTGAATACATTTGACTTATCACCTCCGAAAATCATTCCTTAGGAACAGATCTTTTTACTTTGGTGGTTCCTTTGGGTTCTATTTAAGATCTTATTCTACTTTGTAATGGCACATTCTCTTTATCTCTACTTCTGTATCTATTTTTTCATGGCATACAGGCAGTGGACCCTTTTTATGTTTATATACACCATCAGAGGCATTTTCAATACTAGAAAGAAATTTTTTTCAAGGAAGTAATTTTATTTATTTGTTTATTTTTTAATGATCAGATCACTGATACATTCTTCTGCATCCTCTAATCTATTCTTAATTACCTCCAGTGTGTTTTTTAGTTTCAATTGTCGTATTCTTCAGCTCTGATTTTTTTTTTTAAGATTTTATTTATTTGACAGAGAGAGAGAGAGAATACAAGTAGGCAGAGAGTCAGGCAGAGAGAGAGGGGGAAGCAGGCTCCCTGCCGAGCAGAGAGCCTGATGCAGGGCTTGATCCCAGGACCCTGAGATCATGACCTGAGCCGAAGGCAGAGGCTTAACCCACTGAGCCACCCAGGCGCCCCTTCAGTTCTGATTTTTTTTTCCATTTTATTTATTTTTTCAGCGTAACAGTATTCATTCTTTTTGCACAACACCCAGTGCTCCATGCAAAACGTGCCCTCCCCATTACCCACCACCTGTTCCCCAACCTCCCACCCCTGACCCTTCAAAACCCTCAGGTTGCCCCAACCTCCCACCCCTGACCCTTCAAAACCCTCAGGTTGTTTTTCAGAGTCCATAGTCTCTTATGGTTCGCCTCCCCTCCCCAATGTCCATAGCCCGCTCCCCTTCTCCCAATCCCACCACCCCCCAGCAACCCCCAGTTTGTTTTGTGAGATTAAGAGTCATTTATGGTTTGTCTCCCTCCCAATCCCATCTTGTTTCATTTATTCTTCTCCTATCCCCCTACCCCCCCCATGTTGCTTCTCCATGTCCTCATATCAGGGAGATCATATGATAGTTGTCTTTCTCCGATTGACTTATTTCACTAAACATGATACACTCTAGTTCCATCCACGTCGTCGCAAATGGCAAGATTTCATTTCTTTTGATGGCTGCATAGTATTCCATTGTGTATATATACCACATCTTCTTTATCCATTCATCTGTTGATGGACATCTAGGTTCTTTCCATAGTCTGGCTATTGTAGACATTGCTGCTATAAACATTCGGGTACACGTGCCCCTTCGGATCACTATGTTTGTATCTTTAGGGTAAATACCCAGTAGTGCAATTGCTGGGTCATAGGGTAGTTCTATTTTCAACATTTTGAGGAACCTCCATGCTGTTTTCCAGAGTGGTTGGACCAGCTTGCATTCCCACCAACAGTGGAGGAGGGTTCCCCTTTCTCCGCATCCTCTCCAGCATCTGTCATTTCCTGACTTGTTAATTTTAGCCATCCTGACTGGTGTGAGGTGATATCTCATTGTGGTTTTGATTTGTATTTCCCTGATGCCGAGTGACGTGGAGCACTTTTTCATGTGTCTGTTGGCCATCTGGATGTCTTCTTTGCAGAAATGTCTGTTCATGTCCTCTGCCCATTTCTTGATTGGATTGTTTGTTCTTTGGGTGTTGAGTTTGCTAAGTTCCTTATAGATTTTGGATACTAGCCCTTTATCTGATATGTCGTTTGCAAATATCTTCTCCCATTCTGTCAGTTGTCTTTTGGTTTTGTTAACTGTTTCCTTCCAAAATACTAGCCAATAGGATTCAACAGTACATTAAAAGGATTATTCACCACGATCAAGTGGGATTTATTCCAGGGCTGCAGGGTTGGTTCAACATCCGCAAATCAATCAATGTGATAGAACACATTAATAAAAGAAAGAACAAGAACCATATGATACTCTCAATAGATGCTGAAAAAGCATTTGACAAAGTACAGCATCCCTTCCTGATCAAAACTCTTCAAAGTGTAGGGATAGAGGGCACATACCTCAATATTATCAAAGCCATCTATGAAAAACCCACCGCAAATATCATTCTCAATGGAGAAAAACTGAAAGCTTTTCCGTTAAGGTCAGGAACACGGCAGGGATGTCCATTATCACCACTGCTATTCAACATAGTACTAGAAGTCCTAGCCTCAGCAATCAGACAACAAAAAGAAATTAAAGGCATCCAAATTGGTAAAGAAGAAGTCAAACTATCACTCTTCGCAGATGATATGATACTATATGTGGAAAACCCAAAAGACTCCACTCCAAAACTGCTAGAACTTGTACAGGAATTCAGTAAAGTGTCAGGATATAAAATCAATGCACAGAAATCAGTTGCATTTCTGTACACCAACAACACGACTGAAGAAAGAGAAATTAAGGAGTCAATCCCATTTACAATTGTACCCAAAACTATAAGATACCTAGGAATAAACCTAACCAAAGAGACTAAGAATCTATACACAGAAAATTATAAAGTACTCATGAAAGAAATTGAGGAAGACACAAAAAAATGGAAAAATGTTCCATGCTCCTGGATTGGAAGAATAAATATTGTGACAATGTCTATGCTACCTAAAGCAATCTACACATTTAATGCAATCCCTATCAAAATACCATCCATTTTTTTCAAAGAAATGGAACAAATAATCCTAAAATTTATATGGAACCAGAAAAGACCTCGAATAGCCAAAGGAATATTGAAGAACAAAGCCAAAGTTGGTGGCATCACAATTCCGGACTTCAAGCTCTATTACAAAGCTGTCATCATCAAGACAGCATGGTACTGGCACAAAAACAGACACATAGACCAGTGGAACAGAATAGAGAGCCCAGAAATCGACCCTCAACTCTATGGTCAACTCATCTTCGACAAAGCAGGAAAGAATGTCCAATGGAAAAAAGACAGCCTCTTCAATAAATGGTGCTGGGAAAATTGGACAGCCACATGCAGAAAAATGAAATTGGACCACTTCCTTACACAACACACGAAAATAGACTCCAAATGGATGAAGGACCTCAATGTGAGAAAGGAATCCGTCAAAATCCTTGAGGAGAATGCAGGCAGCAACCTCTTCGACCTCAGCCGTAGCAACATCTTCCTAGGAACAACGGCAAAGGCAAGGGAAGCAAGGGCAAAAATGAACTATTGGGATTTCATCAAGATCAGTTCTGATTTTTAAAAACACTTTTCTATCTCTTTATTGAAGGTCTTACTGAGTTCTTCCATTCTTTTCTCCAGTATCTTTATGATCATTACTTTAAATTCTTTATGAGACCTACTGCTTATTTCTGTTTTGTTTATTTCTTTTTCTGTTTTTCCTTCTTGTTCTTTCTTGTGGGGCATATTCTTTCATCTCTTCACTTTGTTGAGTTCTGTGTTTGCTTCCATGGATTCAGTGAAATGGCTACTTCTCCTAAGTAGTCTCGTGTATGTATCCCCTATGCAGACGTGTGTGCTTGGTAACTTTTGCTGACTCCCTGGAACTGTAGCTATATATGCTAGTTAGGCTTTTATACTGTGACTTTTTACAGAAAGAATAAAGAAAAAAATAACAACAGAAAGAAAACAAGAACAAAACCAAAAAGAAAAAGAGAAACAAAATGACAAATTTAAAAAAATAAAAAATTTAAAAATTTAAAAAGTTGAAATTTAAAAATTATGAAAATTAAAAAAAAAATAAACCTTCCACAAAACTGTAGCTTCTTTTCTATACTTCAGAACCCTGGGGCAGCTGGCATGGGCTTGTGGACCCTGGGCTCACTGAAGTGGAGAGCTCACTGAGATGATCAGTCCCACCTCTAATGGTACGCAGACCCTGTTCCAAACAAAGCTTTTAAGATGGTGTGGGAACATAAACCATAGTTCGTTAGTCCCTCTGACATAGAGACCATTCCTGAAGCTCCTCCACCGCTTGGCAGAGTTTAATATTGTCTCTTTTATGTGCTCTTAGTTGGTCTTTTATTTTTTTTTCCTTTTTTAATAAAATTATTTTATTTTTTAGTGTTCCAAGATTCATTGTTTATGCACCACACCCAGTGCTCCATGCAATCGTGCTCTCCTTAATACCTAACATCAGGCTCACCCAACCCCCCAGCCCCCTCCCCTTCAAAACCCTCAGTTTGTTTCTCAGAGTCCACAGTCTCTCACCGTTCATCTCCCCCTCTGATTTCCCCCAACTCACTTCTTCTTTCCATCGCCCAATGTACTCTGTGTTATTCCTTATGCTCCACAAGTAAATGAAACCATATGATAATTGACTCTGTCTGCTTGACTTATTTTGTCAGCATAATCTCCTCCAGTCCTGTCCATGTTGATACAAAAGTTGGGTCTTCATCTTTCTGATGGAGGCATAATACTCCATAGTGTATATGGACCACATCTTCCTTATCCAATTGTCCGTTGAAGGGCATCTTTGTTCTGTCCACAGTTTGGTGACTGTGGCCATTGCTGCTATGAACATTAGGGTAGAGATGGCTCTTCTTTTCACTACATCTGTAACTTTGGGGTAAATACCTAGTAGTGCAATTGCAGGGTCACAGGGTAGCTCTATTTTTCATTTTTTCCAGAATCTCCACACTGTTTTCCAAAGTGGCTGCACCAACTTGCATTCCCACCAACAGTGTAAGAGGGCTCCCCTTTCTCCACATCCTTTCCAACACTTGCTGTTTACTGTCTTATTAATTTTGGCCATTCTCACTAGTGAAGGTGGCATCTCAATGTGGTTTTTATTTGAATCTTCCTGGTATGGAACCAGAAGAGACCCCCAAATTGCTAAGGAAACGTTGAAAAAGAAAAACAAAACTGGAGCATCACATTGCCTGATTTCAAGCTTACCACAAAGCTGTGATCACCAAGACAGCATGGTACTGGCACAAAAACAGACACATAGACCAGTGGAACAGAGTGGAGAGCCCAGATATGGACCCTCACCTCTATGGTCAACTAATCTTTGACAAAGCAGGAAAAAAAAATATACACTGGATAAAAGAGAGTCTTTTCAATAAATGGTGCTGGGAAACTTGGACAGCTCTGTATAGAAGAATGAAACTTGACCACCATACACAAAGATAAACTCGAAATGGATAAAAGACCTCAAAGTGAGGCAGGAATCTATCAAAATCCTAGAGGATAACATAGGCAGTAACCTTTTCGACATTGGCCACAGCAACTTCTTTCAAGATATGTCTCCAAAGGCAAAGGAAATAAAAGTGAAAATGAACTTTTGGGACTTCATCAAGATCAAAAGCTTCTGCACAGCAAAGGAAACAATCAACAAAAGGAAGAGGCAACCCACGGAATGGGAGAAGATATTCCCAAATGACACTACAGACAAAGGGCTGATATCCAAGATCTATAAAGCACTCCTCAAATTCAACACTCAAACAAATAATCACATCAAAAAAAATGGACAGAAGACATGAAAAGACACTTCTCCAAAGAAGACATATAAATGGATAGCAGACACATGAAAAAATGTTCATCATCATTAATTGGTCTTTTAAATTGTAGCTTTTTCTCTGTGCCCAAGGACAGAGGGATCTCTTCCTGCTACCTGAGCACTATTCCTCTCCACTGGTATTTGCAGCCTTGGGGGTGGCGGCTGCCTTTGTTACTATGTCCCCATCTGTCTTGCTGTTGTCTTGCCATTCTTTCTATCTTTGGTTGTTCAGTAGCTGTGCAGTCAACCCTCAGTTCTTCTTCAAGAGGAATTGTTCTATTAATAGGCGTAATCTGGTGAGTCCTGTGGAGGAGGTGAGTTCAGAGTCTTCTTAGTTCTTCATCTTGAGCTTGAACCCAAGAGAGATCTTATTTCTGCTATTAAAAATCTTAACTGTTTTCATACTGGCTTAAAAATCACTATTGATTTCTGTGGAATTCTGAAATAATTTGCATCACTTACAAATGAATTCTCATTCTGCTTTGTGCTTAATCTTAACTATACTGCCATTTAAGTTGAAGAAATTTTCATAAAAGGAATATTTTCTTCCCCAGGTCTTTCTCAAATTTTCCCAAACTCTTTAATATTTTCAAGAAGAAGTTTTCTAAAGTAAATTCTGAGGTCACTCTGGGACCATGTAGATTGAATATAAAGTTCCTTAAGCACTACTATTAACGGTAGAATGACTTGCTTTTCTTGGGACAAATGGCTGCTGTGGCCAGGGACCGATGGTTTGGTGAAATCTTAGGGTATAGAGGAAGGATCTGCTGTCAGCTTGGCAGGGGTATGTGCTCATCCAAAAAAAGGTCAGCTTTGTCCTCATGTGAATTTTCTGAGTTTTATGATCTCACTTATGGACCATAAGGATGCATATAATTTGAAAAGGATTTACCTAAATGGAAGCACGTATAAACAAATTTATTTAAAACAAACAAACAAAAAATCCCTCATAATTAGGTTCTTCATGGTAAAATTTCTCAAACTCTCAGATAAAAACAAATATTACAAACTTCTGAAACAGTGGTCCTCAAAGTGTGGCAATTTCATTCCCCAGGGGATATTTGGCAGTTTCTGGAGACATTTTTGGTTGTCACAACTCTGGGGGAATGGATGTGGTATTCAAATGTAATGGGTGGGTGGCAGGGCTGCTGCTAAACATCCCACAACTCACAGGACAGCATCTACAAGAAAGAATTCTCCAACCCAATAGGCCAATCATGCTAAGGTTGAGAAACCCTGTGTTACACGGGAACAAGTTCCCACAAAGGAGAAAAATAGTGTATTAGACTGCCATTAGATTCTTCGTCTGCAAGCATAGCACCTACGAGAAGTGGTATAGAATCTATACTTTGTAAACAAAGGACTGCAAAGGAAAACTCTATTTCTAACCAAGAATTATCACCCTTGTTTTAATTTGGGGAAAAAAGAAAGAACACTAATATATAACAAAATGATGAGGCAGAGACTTCAAGGTGGTTATTTATTCAGCTATCAATTGATGACATAGTTGAAATATAAAAACTAAGGGGATACTGGGTGCCTGGGTGGCTCAGTTGATTAAGCACCTACCTTCAAGGTAGGTCATGATCCCAGGGTCCTGGGATGGAGTCCTACATTGGGCTGCCTGTTCAGCCAGGAGTCTGCTTCTCCCTCTATCCCTCCCCACTGCTTGTGCTCTCTATCATGCTTGTTTTCTCTCTCAAATAAATAAAATCTTAAAAAAAAAAGCTAAGGAGAGACTGATATTTTATAACATAATAATTCTTGAAACAGAAGGTTCATTCTTTCATAGAACTGCTGATGATTTCTGGAATTTTTAATCAAAATCTAGGAGTAGGAGGAAGTAGTGACAAGGAGGAGATAGTAGAATTTCAGAGCTTCCTGAAAAGGGAAAGAAAAGAGATTATGAGAAAGAGGAAGCCAAAAGGCTTTAAAAGCTCTTATCATATGAGATCATATAACAGGGAGAGGTGGAGGAAGTTAATAATTCAGGAAGACATTGTGGAGAAATACAGATTATCTTGTTTATGGTCCATCTTACTGAGTCCTATATATAGTACGGTAACCATCACTGGAGTAGAAAAGGATATTATCCTTTCAGTTTGATGAGAGGAAAATGGAATAGTCAATAGTCTCAACCAATCAGCAGAAGTGAGGGGTAAAAAGATGCAACAAGGTTGCATGAAACGAAAACAGAATGCCTGTCATTCTGTCACATGAATATCTCTGATTATTATAAGTCACAGAGAATGGACTGCATTCTCCTTTCAGAAGGTAGAAACTTTTCACCTATAGTAAATAAAAATAAATATTCATATTTTTGGCTGAGATGGCTAGATATTGGCCAGATCTGTTGCCTTAAAAAAATAAAAACATAGAAATAGAAAATAGGAAAAGAAACATTTCTTATTTCCTCTTCGTTAACAAATGTATTTTTATCCAAATTTTTAAAATTTAGAAATACCTATATATAACATTATTGTTGGTCTTATTTAATTGTATTAGGCAAGCAATAAGCCAAAATTTTACATGATCAATACCTCTAATCATTCTATGCCTTAATGAATATATAATAAACTTTATCATCCTATAAAATTGGTTTTTGGATTTTGATGGGTTTCTGTCTCACATTTAGGCCTTCCATCTATTTTGAGTCTATTTTTGTGTATGGTATAAGGAAATGGTCCAGTTTCATTATTCTGCATGTGGCTGTTCTAGTTTTCCAACACCATTTGTTGAAGAGACTGTCTTTTTTCCATTGGATATTCTGTCCTGCTTTGTTGAAGATTAGTTGACCATAGAGTTTAGGGGCCACTTCTGGGTTCTCTATTCTGTTCCATTGATCTATGTGTCTGTTTTTGCCAGTACCATACTGACTTGATAATTACAGCTTTGTCATAGAGCTGGAAGTCTGGAATTGTGATGCCACTAGTTTTGGTTTTCTTTTTCAACTTTCCTTTGGCTATTCAGGGTCTTTTATGGTTCCATACAAATTTTAGGATTATTTGTTTTGGTTCGATGAAAAACGTTGATGATATGGTACATAAACAATGAATCTTGGAACACTGAAAAAATAAAATTAAATTTAAAAAAAGTTGATGATATTTTGAGAGGGATTGCATTGAATGTGTAGATTTCTCTAGGTACTGTAGAAATTTAAACAATATTTCTTTTTCCAATCCATGAGTGTTCTATTGTTTTCTGAGTACAAATTCTTTGCCTCTTTGGTTAGGTTTATTCCTGGGTATCTTATAGCTTTGGGTGTAATTGTAGATGGGGTCGACCCCTTAATTTCTCTTTCTTCTGCCTCATTGTTTGTGTATAGAAATGCAACAAATTTCTGTACATTGATTTTATGTCCTACCTCTTTTCTGAATTCCTGTATGAATTCTAGCAACTTTGGTGGGGGTGGGGGGAGTCTTTTGGGTTTTCCATGTAAAGTATCATGTCATCTGCAAAGATTTAGAGTTCAACTTCTTCTTTTTCAGTTTGGATGACTTTTATTTCTTTTTGTTGTCTGACTCCTGAGGCTAGGACTTCTAGTACTACGTTGAACAGCACTGGTTATAGTAAACATCCCTGCCTTGTTTCTGACCTTAGTGGAAAAGCTCTCAATTTTTCCCATTATTTTAACATTTTAAATAAAAGAGTGGAGTTACGCTGAAAAAATAAATAAAATGGGGAAAAAAAAAGAGTGGAAATATTAACACTTAAAAAGTACAATAAAGAATTGTTAAATAAGATAGTTGTCTTTCTCCGATTGACTTATTTCACTAAGCATGATACGCTCTAGTTCCATCCACGTCGTCGCAAATGGCAAGATTTCATTTCTTTTGATGGCTGCATAGTATTCCATTGTGTATATATACCACATCTTCTTTATCCATTCATCTGTTGATGGACATCTAGGTTCTTTCCATAGTCTGGCTATTGTAGACATTGCTGCTATAAACATTCGGGTACACGTGCCCCTTCGGATCACTATGTTTGTATCTTTAGGGTAAATACCCAGTAGTGCAATTGCTGGGTCATAGGGTAGTTCTATTTTCAACATTTTGAGGAACCTCCATGCTGTTTTCCAGAGTGGTTGGACCAGCTTGCATTCCCACCAACAGTGGAGGAGGGTTCCCCTTTCTCCACATCAATCGGAGAAAGACAACTATCATATGATCTCCCTGATATGAGGACATGGAGAAGCAACATGGGGGGGTAGGAGGATAGGAGAAGAATAAATGAAACAAGATGGGATTGGGAGGGAGACAAACCATAAATGACTCTTAATCTCACAAAACAAACTGGGGGTTGCTGGGGGGAGGTGGGATTGGGAGAGGGGGAGCGGGCTATGGACATTGGGGAGGGGAGGCGAACCATAAGAGACTATGGACTCTGAAAAACAACCTGAGGGTTTTGAAGGGTCAGGGGTGGGAGGTTGGGGGAACAGGTGGTGGGTAATGGGGAGGGCACGTTTTGCATGGAGCACTGGGTGTTGTGCAAAAAGAATGAATACTGTTACGCTGAAGAATTGTTAAATAAATTGCTGTGTCCTGAGATGTACTATTTATGAGCCATTAAAATCACATTGAATGAGAATATTCCTAAGAAAAAAATTTCAACTTGTATTGTCTGAAAAATATCAAGCTATAAAGTAATATGTGTAGTATATTATCATAATGGAAATAGGTGTACAAAAATGCTAACAGTATTGATTCTGTGTGTCTGCATAAGGTTGTTGAGATTTCTGACTTTTCAAAGATGAGCAGGCATTGCTTTTATGATTTAAAAAAATTAAGAAAATTATAAAACCTTTGTAGTCAGTCTACTTAGATCATTCAGAAAATATATTGATGTTTTCAGGAGCCATATGTTCAGCCTTCCTTCTTGTCATCTTAGGAATTCATTTTCAGCCCAGATCATAATAAAGCAGCTGTATTACAGTGCTGGAGCTTTATATGGTGGATCCCATCTTTCAGGAGGACTGGGTTTTAGAGACAACACTTCAAGGAAAAATTGCATATAGATAAAATTACCATTAAAGATCCCTAGGGAAGAGGCCATATAGGAAAAGGTCTTATCAGTTTTTCTTCCAAAATTGCATCAAATCCCCGTTGTTCAGTTGAGTGATTGACTTGTGTTTAGGGACCTCTGGGTGGCAAACTGATCATAATTTAGGAGGCAGGGGATGGATCAGCTGGGACATCAAGAGATTCCATCTCTTGTCTCACCTTTACTGAAAACAGGCGCTTCCTGAGCAGAGTGCTGGGAAGAATCATGGGCATGCTTTCCATTCACTCTCTCTGACCAACCACAGAGAGCACAATCCTCAAGTGTTATGTGTACATTTGCTTTAATGCCACTGTGCTTTTTTCAAAGTCAGCTCCATTAAGGGGGAAAAAACAAAAACATTAAGAAAAATGTCAAGCATTAATTTGACAGTGTACTTGGCCCTGGTCTATTTTGATAAAAATGTGTTGAGCTGGCCTCTGCTAGTGGAGATCATGCATTTTTAAAGGGACATTAAGACCCCCCCCTTTTTTTTTAACAGAACAAGAAGTCATTTTTGGAATTCAAGACTGCAAACAAGCTGCATCATTCTTGCTAAGACATTTGGTATTAGGGATATTTATTATACTCTAAAACCTTTCATCCTGACCTCACAATTCATTTTTCTCTTGTGTAATGCAGCCCCTGACTGAAGTGACTCAAATTAGGAGGAATTGCAGATGAATACCCATCAGAGTATTTTAGGATCATGTGCACACACAGCCAAGTTCATGCATGTGGTCTGCTTTTTTAAAATGGAGAATACATTGCAAAGTGTTTAATGAGGTGCCAGAACTGGAGACTTAATACAACCTTCTGTAATTTCACACCCATATCGCGTGCATTTTGTATAGAGAAAATTAAAGTTTCCAGCTGCTGTTGCAAGAGATGCAGAAGTCCCCAGTACACTTATAAATGATATTTCCCTCCACATGGAAGAGATTAGGACCACATCTGCTGCAGTTTAGTTGACAGACTTGGGGTAGATGGTGTCAGGAATCACGCTGCACTGAAGTCTAGTAAGAGAACAGGAGGCCACCACCCATGGAGGGACAAGGTTCACAGGTTCTAATGGACACCGTTTAGGTAGGTTAGCTTAGTTCATTCAATAAGATGAAACACTACACACTACTCCCTGCAAGCTCTTTCACGATGTTTGCCTACATATGACACTCTATTTGAGAAGTATGCTAATCATAAATTTGATTGAAGTCATCAGTTGTGGTGTGTCTCCATGATAATGAAACAGTATCAAATATACAGAAGGTTTGTCGTTGGTCACCGTTAGGCATGGAGACAGACCAGCTCAAGGGAAAGGGACAGCTGGAATGTGTGTAGGTGAATTAGTAAGAGACCTCAACAGAGGGGAAGGGGTTGTTGTTCTGTAGTCCAAATTTAACACTAGCCTGAGACCCATCGTACCAGTTCCAGAGGACACTGTTTTAAAAATGGCACACATACTATTGCATGGAGCACTGGGTGTGGTGCAGAAACAATGAATTTTGGAACACTGAAAAAAAATAAAATAAAATTTTAAAACAAATGGCACACATATGACAGCAACGTGGCTATCTCCTTTAAGGACTGTTCATGGAAACACAACAGCAGAGGCATGAGCGTGCTTATCATAAGCCATTTTGATCTAAATGACATTTTGCACTTGCTTTTAGAGAACCACCCTCTGCAACTTTTCTCAAACAGCAGTGGTTCCAAGTGTTGTTAGCTTCACTGTTGTTTGTTCTTGATGTGGTGATTCCTTCTACGAGCTGGGTTTTTCTTTTTTCAAATCCTTGGATTCCCCGGGGTGTGTTTGGTGTGTAGAATTTTTTTATGCAGCCGAGAACTGAATTGATTGAGGTTTCTTTTTTTTTTAAATGTAACAGTGGATAAGATGCAGGAGGAAAGTGGAAAGTTGGCCTTCATTAAACCTATGGTTTTTTTTTTTTTTTTCCCTTTTTATTTATTTATTTTTTTTTTTTTTTCAGCGTAACAGTATTCATTCTTTTTGCACAACACCCAGTGCTCCATGCAAAACGTGCCCTCCCCATCACCCACCACCTGTTCCCCCAACCTCCCACCCCTGATTGAGGTTTCTAATATTGAAAAGTCTGGTGCCATTTCAGGTTGCATCTTTTTGTCAAGGTCTTGTCTTTCCTTTCATTGCCGTTCGGACAATGTATCGGATACTTCGGACGCTGTATCTCTTACAGCCTGCGGGTCTGCCATTTGATGGCTCAAAGCTTCTGTGTTTTGTCTTTCTGGGCTATCAAGTGAGAGCCCTGGAGTTGCCTGGACCCCCAAACTCTCTTTCCTCTGAGTAATGATGATGGCTATCAGCAGTGATAAGTTTACTTCAGGGATATTAACTGGATCTCTATTTCTACTCTGAAATTGCTTTTGATTATAAGTTTATAAGCAAAGATTGTGATGAGTTTTTCTGACTTTTTCCTTTAGAAACCTCTAGGGTAACATTTGGCTCAAAACTCTTCTACCTTAATTAGTTTGCTGAAACATTAATCCGTGTGTTCAGTGCTAGAGGACTCTGCTTCCCTAATGGTTTCGAGGCCTCCGAGTCATCTGTAGGACCGAGAGTTAATGTAGAGTCTAGCCACTAGATTAACGCAAGGAATATAATGTGTAATGAGAAAGCACTCAGTAAAATAGGAATTGGATTTTACGATTCAGAAAAGCAGCATTTTGAGTTACCTGAGTGTGAGGTATATCGTGCTCACCCACTTAAGCAGTTGCTTGGACCGCTCCTTTTATTCTTATTGTCTTGAAAATCGACCCACTCCATCTCCTCCCTGTTAGCACTGTTCTATCCTGGCCTCTGGTATTTCACTTCTGTACTGTTGTGCCCTACTTGAGGATTTTTCAAATGTCCAGAGGGCAGGGGAGATATGGCAGGGAATGGTAGAGAATAATATAGGAGTCAATATAAGGGACAGCAGGAATGAGGTCTTCTGTGTCTTGAAAGCCTTGACATCAGCCCAAACAGGTAAAGTCTAACCTCGGAGCGAGCTTCAGTAATAGGGCTACGTGGCCCTCGCCCTCAGCCCCACTGATGTGAGCAGCTGTGGTAAGGACAGCAGTAGCCGTGGTCCCAGAAAGCACTGGAGAGCACAGGCACAGAAGGTCACCGATTTATGTGTTTTCTTCTGCTCACCCTGCATCAGTTAATTCACTCGTGCTCTTGACAGCCATGATCTTGACAGCTTTGTGGAGGTGGGAAGAGAGGGGAGTGCTGGGTATTTGGCTAATGAACAAAGTATACCCATGTTTTTCTTACTAGTAAAATTTGCTTTTGCATTTTATATTGGTTTTAATTTTTTTGAAAGGATAAAAATACCATAATTCATAGACACACCGAGTAATTCCTCAGCAGCATGTTTCTGAATGGGCAGTTTGCAGATTGCTCCAGGCAGCTGAGTTACGGAGTCCTTCTCTGAGACCTAGAACTTCGCATGGGGGAGATGTTGATAGGCGTCTTGAAGAGGGTTCTCAACTGATTCGTTCACTTTCTTTTCTTTACTAAGCTACAGTCCATCATTCACTTGACTGGCCTCACCTCCAGAAAGCTCACCCCGGCTTTTCAGTCTCCGGTACATTTTTATGATCTTTGATTCACCCTTCTGTTGAACACAGTTTACCAAGGACTTGGCATGTGCAGGGGAAGGATCTCAAAACACATTCTTGTTGAGCAAATGTTTATTTTGACTTTGTGATCTCTTTGGCTGTGAGTTCCTAGAATGTGGACTAAATTATGACATCATCATAAAACAACAACTGTGACAAATGAGTTAAGTATTTTAAATTGTGGTGCTATGGAAACGCAGAGACCCTGAGGGGCCGGGCCCGTGCTCCATGCATGTTTTCAGCTGCTTTTCCTATACTGTGATGATGCCTTGACCTGTAGGTTCCTATCATATGTTCCTTATGACCAGGGTTTCTCTGATGATGAAAGTCAAAAACCAGAGACCATTGTGTTCTGTGTCATGGATACAGGTCTTTGAGGGAAGCAAATTCTACTCTACACACAAAGCTTTTGTTTGGACTGAAACCCAGTTTTAAAGTATCTCTTGTGTAAATGATGAACACAAGATTTTGGCACTGTCCCCTTGTGTGTTTGATATCCAGATTTACTGTCTGATCTTGGATATAGTTCAATGAGATGAGACTGTTAATAGTAGAGGAAAAGATATTTGTGAAACAGTATAACCGATAGCAATTATTATGAAAACAGAAAGCACTACATAAGTGCCTTATACAGTCATAATTGTAAGAGTTAATTTGGAGTAACATTTCCTTATTTGCTCAATAAATCCTATTTAATTATGTGCTACGGCATTAAACTTCCAAGGAAAGCTATGCATGGTCTCCACCTGTTTTAAATACTGTGCGTCTCAATTACAAACCTGCCCTCGTGAAACATTAGAGTCTCACAATCCATGTTAAAGCTAATGTTTAACTGGAAAACACATCAGTTAAATTTATCTTCTAGATTTTATGTAAAACCCGTGCATGCTGGCACTTTGGATGCCATTAATGGAGACTGGAATCCTATTCTTTTTTAAAATTTCATTTTCTTTTTCAGGACCATGAAATACCAAACTGAACTTGACCCTGAACAGGCTTTCGGTTTTCAACTGGATATGAAAACCACTTAAGAATCATATGTGAGTCAATTTGATGGAAAGAGAAGAAACATTTAAAATTTCTAAGTCCTCTCTGAATTGCTAGACGCTCATTCAGCAATTCAGGGATTCAGCCCTGGATATACAATGACTTGAGTAACTGGTATTGCTATAGAGGGAACCTAACTTCTTTGTGTCAATACTGTGCAACCCTCCCTCAAGTGCTGGCCTGCATCGCCACATTTACAACTCTATCTACTGCCAAATGTGATGCAAAGTGGATAAATGGGTCACTGGTTCTCCACAGGTGCGTACATATTCCTAAACCAGTCACAGTTCACAAAAAAAAAAAAAAAAAAATTAAAAGTTTGGCTGGGATTCTGGAACTAGCACACCAAATTATAGGGGTATGCTATGTTTGCAATTTAAACTATGTCTTAGTTACAATAAATGGGGGGGGGGAGGATATTTGAAAGTAAGCAGTTGACCATGAAAAGAGGGGAGATGTTCTAGCTGAGACTGTTGTTTGAAGCGTGACAAGGAAGGCTGTTGGCATCAGCACCTAATCTGCAACAAGAATGGGTGCAAAAAGAAAGTCTTCAGTGACTCTGCACTAAAAATAGAGCTTTGCTTTGAGAAGGTCCTGTCTGCCAGTGCAGCGGTCACGTTATAAAATTTTTATGAGTGCAAATTTATCTCTTGTTATTACACTCTGAAGTTGAAACGTTAAGAATAAGATCACAAAAATTACTTTTCCAGTTTTCATAAATATAGAAGGATATTGCTTTGTTTTAGGGACCTGCTTTTTGATTCTAAGTAAAAAAATATGTAGAAATTCTGATAATAAACTGAAGTTTATTATTATAGTTATTTTATTAATTACATGACCATATATTCAATATTACTAGTTGTGAGACTCACCAAAAATATGAGCTTGGATAAAATAATCTTTTCCCTTGGGAGGGTTGGCTCAGTTTGAGGGAGGGACACTCAAAAGAATATTCCAGAAATTAACTACAGGATAAACATCATGATAAACACCATGATAAACATTAGTTTTCTCTCTCTCTTTCTCTTTCCTTTCTCTCTCTCTTCCCCAACCCCTCCTTGTCTTCTTCCTCTTTCTTTCCATCTCTCCCCAAATTCAAATTTCTAGTTATTTTAGAGGGCACCATGGAAAGATGATTGTATAGCGTAAAGACTGTTGAGTGCAACCAACCTGGGCTTGCATGGTCTTAGTTTCTTAATTTTGGGTGAATTATTTTATTTCTCTCAGTGTAGTTTCTACATCTGTCATGAGGCTGTTGTGAGGATTTGATGAGATCATTTGGGTAAATGACCAAGGGCCTCAGCTGACTCCATAAACACCCTGTCTTTCATGTTCAGACCTGAGGCTTCCCTTTAGTGAGGGGTGAGAAAGGCAGACATGAGAAAAGGGGTTGCTTCTAACACCAGTGAGGATTCTTCAAAATAATCAATTAAGGTACAAGTATATATTTTATTAAATTTCTCTTTTCTTTATCTTTGTGAGACTTTGGTTAAATTAGTCTTTCTGTGTCGTTTTGTCCTCTTTAAAATAAGGTGGTTTAAATGGATGGCTTTGAACGTGCTTTCATGCTGTATTTCCTTCCTTTCTGTTCACTCTGAAACAAACAAGGAGGATACAAAACCAAAAAGGGAAAAAGATGATATTCCAATAGATTTAAAATTTCAGTGAAACAAAAATGTGACTCTAGAAGAGATTAGTGTCGACTACTACCATATACATCTTTCTGTGGAAAGAACAAGATACTTGACTTGACAAGTATAGGTGTACAAATGTGTCAGTGGAGACCATATTAGAAATAGGGACTCTTCCGGAAAATCCAGGAGAAGTATTGCTTCTTATTTCAGTGGATCTGTTAGGATGATAGTAAAAGGATATATTATAATCAGCAGTTGGAGTATTGCCAGTTGACATCTAAAAATAAAACAAGGCCAAAGTAAGCTTGTCAGAAGCTTTTCTACTTCTCAATCAAATGAGCTACCAAGAATAGCCAAGTTTAGTTCTCAAGGAGACAAAACCCTATGTGTAATGTATCTTTTGGAAAGATACAATCACAACCAATGACAACAGAAATGAGTGAACCATGAAAGGTCTATAAGAGAGATCATTAAGAAGGACACTTGATGTGCTCTTTTGGGGTAATACAGCTTGATATAGAAATTGTTTTTATTGCCATGGAATAATATGGAATACACCAAAGAATATTTCAGTGTCAAGAGGCACATTGGCACCTAAGTAAAATGAGGTGAATCAATTTTGTGGAGGACTACTATATAAATACTTATAAATTTAAATGTCAAAGATAAATTCAAAGATGATGGTTTTCTTCTTCATTGTATTTCTGTCTTGTTCCCTCCATTACTATTTATTTCCTATTCTATCACAATACAGTTGTATCGCCTATGAGTACAAATAAACTCAGGGAAATTTTATATTAAGTATTCTTAATAGTTATTTTATATACATTAAGCTTAAGAATAAGAAAAATGTGTATTTTTTTGGAATCCCTTTTAGAATTGCTTTCAAAGCCAATTTATGTGATGCATTTATTTATTTATTTATTTTAAAAGATTTTATTTACTTATTTGACACAGTGAGAGAGATCACAAGTAGGAAGAGAGGTAGATGGAGAGAGAGAGGGAAGCAGGCTCCCCACTGAGCAGACAGCCTGATGTGGGGCTTGATGCCAGGACCCTGAGACCATGACCTGAGCCGAAGGCAGAGGCTTAACACACTGAGCTACCAGGCTCCTCCAAAAATGTGTATTATCTTTAAAATTAATTCATTTTGTAGAGCAAAAGAGTCTCGGGTTTCTCAACTTCTCATTAAAATATTTCTCAATTCATGATTAAAATATTAAGAGCTATAGGAGTAGGAAAATTCCAGTGAAATACAGACACAACTATGTCAAGATAGACAGAGAAGTGGATTAGTTATTACTCAATTCATTGATTCTTATTATGAACTAGACATTGGGAGAGCAAGCAGACTATGGCAGAGGTCTTGATATCAAATAGCCACAGTCTGTTGGGGAAGCAGGTTAATACTGATATCATAGTGATAATCACAAGGCAGTGTGGTGCATTCAGAAGAGACTCGTTCCTACAGAATGACAGGTAAGGTTTCTGAGAGGGCATAGCAGCTGGACTTTATTTTCTAGGATGATGAGTTTATAGATGTGAAGAGAAAGGCACAGTTAGCAGAGGAAGCAGAGTATGAAAAGACACAGAGAAGGGACACGGAACATTCGGAGATCCATATGTGGTCTGTTGGTCTGAAGAAAGAGTTGCAAGCTGGAGATTGGTGAGAGATAAGGCTTCTGCAAATAGACAGGATGACATCAATATTTGACATTGATGAAGTAACAGGGTCTGGATTTATCTTCCCACATGGAACGGATAAACAATGGGGAAAAATACATGAAAGAGCAATTTTTAGACAATGCACAAGGTGGCACATGCAGTGAACCCAGAGAGAGGAAACAAGCAGGTGAGGCTTACAATTGTTTTTCTTCCTTCTGGGAGGGTTTCCAGACCACAGCACAGCAGGGGGTAATTCAGATGAAATTCTAAGTTTTTGCCAAGTTGAGAAGATGAGTCTGGGAGTTCAGAGGGGCCAATGCGGTCATACATACCAAAAAAAAAAAAAAAAAAGAAAAGAAAATATTTGAAACAATCCAACATTCATTCCAAATAAAAGCTCTCCGGACATCAGAAAGAGAGTGATAAGAGACATCTCTGAAAAACGTACAGCTGCCATCATATTTGATGGTGAAAAACTTGAATTCTCTTCCTCAGTTTAGGAATAAGGCAAGGGTATACACACTCATTATCTCTACTGATAGTATACTAGTGGTTATAACCAGTAGAGTAAGGCAAGGAAAAGGAATAAAATACATTGAGAGTATAAGGAAAAAATTCAAACTGCCATTATTCACAGATGATGTGATTATCTAGATAGGACATCCTACAGAATTTTGTTCATGGATCACAAGACACATTATAAGAAGTCTACACTCCTGGAAAATGATCTATAGATTCAATGCAATCCCAGTCAAAATTGTAGTAGACTATTGTAGACATTAACAAACTGATTCTGAAATTCAGATGGAAATACAAAGGATCTAGAATAGCCACAACATATTTGAATAAGAAAATTAAAGTTAGAGGTCATGTGCCCTCTGATGTTAAGGTTTATACAAAGCTACAGTAATTAAGATACTATTGTGTTGGAGTACATTTTAACAAATACATCAGTACAGGTGTAAAGTCCAGAATAGAGTCTGGATAGACCCACAAATACATGGTCAATGGATTTTTGACAAGGGTGCCAAGATAATTCAATAAAAATCATACTCTTTTCAGTAATGATGGTGGAATGCTTTGATAGCCATCTGCAAAAAATAAACAATGAATCTGACCTCACAATAAATTCAAAACTTCAATTGACATGGATCATAGCTAAATTTAAGAGCTAAAACTATAAAACTGTAAAACACAGGAGAAAAGTCTTCATGACTTTCGGTTTGGGAAAATTTTCTTAGAACACAGGAACACAAAATGTAAAAAGAAAATTTAATAATTGAATATTGACAAGAGTAAAATCTTTTACTGTTCAAATGACACTGTTACAAAAATTAAATAAAATACAGATGGGGAGAAAATATTTGTAAATCATATATTTGACAAAGAATCGATACCAAAAACTCTACAACTGAACTGTAGAGACAAATAACTAAATTTTTTTAAGTGGGCAAAAGTTTTGGGCCAACACCTTGGTTATGAAGATATATAGATGGCCAATAAGTCCATGAAATAATGTCCAATATTAGTAAATCAGTTAAATCTACAATAAAATATTAACTTACATAACTGCCTAGAATGGTTAAGAATAAAAAAAAAAATAAGAAAGGACTGATCATACCAAGTATTTTTGAGGATGTGGAGCAACTGGAATGCTGATACTTAGCTCATATGGGTATTTTGGAAAACAGTTTGAGTCTGTCTTAAAAATGAGATATATATCTACTATATGTGCTAGTCATTCATTCTACTCCTAGGTGTTTACTCAAGAGAAATAGTGCATATATTCAGTCAAAGACTTCTACATAATTGCTCACGCACTTTGTTCACAAGAGCCCTAAAGTGAAAACAAAATACATGTCTACTGATGAATGGATACACAAATCATCTATTCATTCATTGGGTTTTTACTCAAGAACCAAAGGAACAACTACTGATAGACCCAACCATATGGAGAAATCTCAAAATTATCATGCTTCATGAAAGAAGCCAGAAAAAATACATCCTTTATGATTTTTTGTTTATACAAAATTGTAGAAACTGCAAGCTAATTTTTTGTTGTTGTTTATTTGCTTGTTTTTTGTAGTGTTACATTTTTAAAAAAATATTTTATTTATTTATTTGACAGAGAGAGAGATCGCAAGTAGGCAGAGAGGCAGGCCGAGAGAGAGGGGGAAGCAGGCTCCCCGCTGAGCAGAGAGCCTCATGTGGAGCTTGATCCCAGGACCCTGAGATCATGACCTGAACTGAAGGCAGTGACTTAACCAACTGAGCCATCCAGGCACCCCTGTAGTGTTACATTATTAATGGCTGCCTGGAGATGAGGATAGAAACTCGGGATGATGGGCATGTATAGTATCTCGGTTATGTTGATAATTCTACAGGTGTACACACAATGTCTACTCTCACCAGTTTG
Organism: Meles meles; assembly: GCF_922984935.1. NCBI lineage: Eukaryota > Metazoa > Chordata > Mammalia > Carnivora > Mustelidae > Meles > Meles meles. Next base: position 78,056,451 of record NC_060079.1, read on the forward strand.
TATACCTCTTTTATGTGCTGGTCAGTTATCTCATTAAAGCTTAAAAGAAACAGGACGCCTTTTTGCTTTTGCCATTAAATGTTATAGGAGCTCATTGTAGGACTGTAGGCAAAAATCACTTTGTCAGATTTGCATCTGGCGTGGGTCTCTTTGGACATGAAAAGGAGAAGAATTGAAGTACCCTAGCAACTAGGGGATTAGCATGTTCATTCAATAATCCAGGCAAGAGTCAATAGGGTTTAAGCTATGAGAAAAGCAGAGGGATGGAAAGATAGGGTCTAGGACATTATCCAGAGCAGGGAGAAAATCTGGATTCTCAGTTGCCAAAGTTGTGGCTCATGAAATATGGTTTCCTTCTTTGGTAATGTTTCTTCATCAGGAAAAAGCAAGGCACAATATCTGAGTATTAATTAAATAATATTATTAAATATTAATACCAGTTAATTCTGAGTATTACATAAAATAATATACATGGGTATAGGCATCCAGTGGTAATGTGAATTGTTATATATTTGCTTTAAGTGTTTTAGTACTCTATCATCTTATTTAAGGCTTTGTTTTATGTCATTTTGTATTTAGGTAGAATTAAATGAATGCCAATATTGTTGTTTAATGAGTATACAGTTTCAGTGTTGCAGCCTGAAGAATTCCAGAGATTGGTTATACAACAATTTTAACATGCTTAACACTCCTGAACTGTATACTTAAAAATGGTTAAGATGGTAAATTTCATGTGCTATGTATTTTACTACAGTTAGACATTTTAAAAAGGGTGTCAATATAGTACACAAAAATTCTTAAAAATTGATATTTTTAATAGTATTAGGGGCACCTGGGTGGTCAGTTAACTATCTGACTTCAGCTCAGGTCAGGATCTCAGAGTCCTGGGATCGAGCTCAGCAGGGAGTCTGCTTGTCCCTCTTTCTCTGCTCCTTCCCACTCATATGCTCTCTTTCTCTCTCAAATAAATAAATAATATCTTTTTAAAAAGTCGGCATAGTATTAGAAGTTCACACAGACTATGGAGTACCTGGTCTTAGCTGAATCTATTGTGTTATTGAGTTTCCTTTCCAGTGAGGTTCATGACCTGCCAATCATACGCAAGATAGCTCTTGCTAAATTGACTTTTTGGGCCAAACATCCACATAGAAACCTCTACACTATATTTTTCTTTTTTGTTAAGTTAACTAGGCAAATAAAGAAAGCAAAAAATAAATTAACTAGGCGAATAAACTAAAGCAAGCTGTGGATACTCTCCTATTTACTCTCCCAGCTAAAACTTAAGTTTGGGATTTTAAGGGAAAATTGAACCATGTATGTCTTCCAGAACCAGAGAAAATAAATCCAGAAAGAGCAAGAGGGGAGCACAGGTGAACATCTGTGGGAAATTCATGTAAAAAGAGATTGCCTACATTGCCCACACCTCCACCTTCCAGGCTAGGTCAAGACCACATCCAGAGAGTAATGAGATTTGCTAGGTGCTTAGAGTTTTACATGCTCGACCCTCTCTCAGGAGGTAGATTTCATTGCTAATGTTTTACAACTAAAGAAACTAGATTAAAAATTTGCTCAAGATTAGAGAAGTAGGAAATTTCAGAATACATATTCAAATCACAATCTTTTTATTATAAAAAAGACATATTATAAAATGTATAATATACATCATAAAAAGATGTATATATATTTTGACAAATGTATATAGGAAAAATGTACAATATGCAAGATATGCACACAGTAACCAAATAATATAATTCTGTTGTTTATTTCATTTACCTATAAAATTAAAATAAAATTCTGGGATAATACTTAACTGGTCCCCAAATCTGTCATCCAATGTTGTAAAAATATTGGCATGTGCTTTATTATAGCTTTATTTGGGTCTGATAAAAATTACTGGAATGTTTCATTCAATCATTTATTGTAGCTTCCATTTCCTAAGAACTGTGCCACTTGGTGAAAATAATAAATACATTGAATAGATTTTCCCTATTTAAAATGTTCGTAATTCCCCATACAGTCCATATATATTTCTTTTTATTTTCATGTAAAAGTGTTGTAAATTATGCTTATAAAAATATACTGTGGCATGGGATTTTAAAGAAGTGTTTTTACCGAAGCACTAAGACTGTAACTTCTATATATTATATTCTGGACTTCTTGTGCACAAAAATTATTCATAAGCAAACCCAAACTAGATTACTATATACGTTTTAGTCTCAAAGACATGTTTGGTGTAGGTGTCTTTACAGACTAAAGCAGTAGGATCTTAAGATCTGATTTAATGTGTTTAACTCTATTTAAAATTTAATGATTATCATAATAAAGACATCATTACAGAATGATAATCCAAATGGTAATTAACATTTCTCTTTTGTTGCTTCAAGGTCAACATGGTGGCAGAGCAGCCTGTTCCTTCCTTGCCTTTGTGACATTCCATTTCGCTATGCTAAACATTGCTCGCACAGATTGATATGGCTTTTGGCCTCTCTCTCTGAGCCGGATCTGAATCTCGGTGGTTAAAGGCAGGGAAATTAATGAGTCCACCACTCTGCCTCATTCTCTGCTTCCCTCTTTAAATGGTAATTATAGTGACACCATTCATGCTATTAGGGTTAAGCATTTCCTTTAGAAAACCAGTCTTTCTTTTGAGATTAATACTTTACCTATCAAAACAGTCTACAAATTAAAATCACACAGAAAAACATATAAACCAATAATACTGAAAGCTTAAGAACAAAATTGAGAAAAAGAGTAAAAACAGGGCTGCTATGTAATGTAGTAGAAGTTGTACACTGAACAATTCCAGGAAATGCCTTTCACATGAAGCTGTGCATCAGCACTTCTATGCTACAAATTAGGTTAAGAAACTTAAGCAGTGGAGGAAAGAAACTATAGCTGTAATACGCTAAAAGTTAATCTATGAATAAGTACTCTAGAAATATTACATTAAAATTATGGAAGACAGGCAATCTTAGAGAAAATTTATCTAAGGTGTTATATACTGAGTGTGACAGATCTAGCTAGGACAGAAGCTACTCAAGGTGAGATTGCAAGAGCTGGTGAGTACAGGAAAGTTCCCATTACATCACATGGGAATGAGAGTTCACAAAAGGGCTCTTTTCCCCCCTATGCTTTGGTTCCTCTATTTGTAACAAAGGAGTAATGATCTCCTTTTCAGCTGGACCTGGGCAGCTGGCAAGGTGCAGCAATTGTTCTGAACTGCTGGAATTAACTAGATGCGTTTATTTAGAGATTAATTATTCTACCATGACAGATGGTCAACCAAATATGGTGTAGTCTGTTTTTTAGAGCATGTTTTCTGGACTTCTAGTTTTTATTTAGGCCATGATACAAGGTACTCTGAAACTCCACCCTATAGTAGTAGTAGTAACAAATTCATTTTAACCTTTTTTTTTTTTTTTGTAATTGGAGGTAATTTCGTTGAACCATGGTATAGAGGTCAGTGCAAGGGGGATCTTTCAAATGAAAGGAAGAACATTTTGCCAACCCCACTTCTCTTTACTACATTGTTTTAAATTCTTATTAAGCCATTCTTGTGGGTTTATTTATTGAATTCCCGACTGAAAATGTAAGTAAGTTTCCATTTGTTTTGCAGCTGAAAGTAGTTCAACCCATACATGAGAAAGAGAAGGTCTGGGGCTTGGGGAGCCAAGTTGGGGTCCTAGGAAAACCAAGAGACTGGTTTCCTGGACAAGATACCGGGACATTCTAGCTCAACAGCAGTCCCAAGAGAGAACACCTGAGCTCCCACAGAAGCTTATTATTCTCCAAAATGCCTGGGGCCAAAGTACTGATACAGGAACAACCAAGGGCAGATGATGAAATTCATGACTTTTTATATTTAATACCCAGAGGGCCTGAAGGGGAGGGCTGTCTCCCCGCTTTCTTTCTACTGGATGGCTGGGAATTTTCCTAGAATCCCGGAGGTTGGGGGGGCTGGTGGTGCTGCAGGAATATTTCTTGAATGCATGAACAAATGGTCGTCTTTTCACAGAGAAGATATCATTTGATTCTGATAACAGACTCCTGTGACGTGTCAAGAAGACTAACAGATATGGTCAAGATAAGGTTCCCAATGTCAAGAGATCACAGTCTAGTGAGCATCTAAGAGCTGTCACTATACCAAAGCACATTAATAAGGCAGCACATAGGATCAGAAATGTCAATGCATCTAACTCAGGGTGGGCACGAGGTGATCAGGGAAGGACTGATTAACGTTTGTGTGCCCCTGTAGTCTTGAAAGGTAAGCAGAGACCATTTAGACACTCAAATGAAGGGAAATTACTCAAGGAAAAAGCTCTAAGTTGGTGTATATCTGGAGATCTCATCAAAACTCAGATTCTGTTTCAGCAGGTAAGGGGTGGGGGTCTGAGGTTCTTGGTTTTTGTGTGTTTTTTGTTTGTTTGCATATATATATATTTTTTAAAGTAGGCTCCACACCCAACATGAGACTCAAACTCACGACCCTGAGATCAAGACCAGAACTGAGATCAAGAGTAAGACATTTAACCAACTGAGCCATCCAGGTTCCCCTAAGATTTTGCATTTCTGGTATGTCTTAGGTGGTGCGAATGCTGTTGGTCCAGGAACAGCCCTTTGAGTATCAAGACTCTGGAAAAGAAAAAAGAAGCCACTTTTTGACAAATATAAATAATTATATCCAGGGCACTGTCTTCAAAGTGGTGGGCTTGTGTCCCAGGGGAATACTCAGGATGGGAGTGGGAAGGAAATATTCTTTTATTTTAGTGTCAGCTTCTGAAATTTCTATTTTTGTTCATGTTTAACATAAATGATATATTAAAGCATTAATGAATGTGCAAGACATGCAAATATATAAATTCATATTTGTTTAAGGACAGGCTCAATTTTTTACTAATAGAGGTTAGTGCTCAAAGAACAAAAAGATGGGTTTAGGCAGGAGAAGATGAGGCATAGACTTATCTCATTTTTCAGATGAAGGCATAGAGGCTTTCAGATATCAAGTGATTTGCCCACGTTCACAAAGCTGAGGCCCCAACGTAATCCTTCTGACTCCTAATCTAGTGCTCCTCCCTCCCCTCTGAGCCGCTGGATCTTAGCTTGGAGAGCAGAGCCATAAAACAAGTCAGAGCACCAGGGAGAAACCTCACCTACAAATGCACTTTCCTTCTGACCTCTAATAAAATACAAGCAGAAAAGGAAAGTTAGAAGAGCCAGATTGTCTTACATAAGCATCTCATTTGAGATAAAGCCTGCCTTGCCGGTGCCGTTAATCACCTTACCTCTTCCCTTTCCCCTGGAATCCCCAGTGACAGAGCAACTACGAGCTGTTTTGTGTCTGTACTGCAGCCATCTCAAGATCAATTAGTATTTCTCACACAGCTGTCGTGTAGAAATACAACAGGGAATGTGGACAAAGTCAACCGTTGTGAGACCGTGGTGCACAGTTGAGTTGCCTACAAGCCTGGGGGGACACCGAAATGGCTAGCACATTTAACGGTGTCAACCTGAGCTTTGAATATGGCCATTTATGATTTTAATGTAGCAGAAGAATGAAAACCATAACCTGGGGGGAGATGGGGCAGGAGGGTGACTATTATGGGTGGACGTATTTGCTTTGCTAGCTACCTTGCAAATGAAATGAATGCCGTTTGGACATTGCAAGACCTTTAGCAAGTCCCCTCCTCCAGGGCTGTGGGGACGATCCAGGAATCGGAACCGGTAAATGTCCTGGACTTTCCTGCTCTGTATATGAAAAGTAGAAAGTATAGGTAACACTGAGAAACAATTAAAAATCTATTTAGAATGTGCTTGTCTCTGTTCTTCAGGCACCCACCCCCTTACCTCAGCACTTGCTCCTTTGTTACTTTTGTGAGTAACCTGTGGGCCTGCCCTGCAGTGGTTCGGACTCTTGCCAAGCCCTGATGTGGTATTCCTGACTCTGGGGGGCTCAGAGGCAACAACTCCCCTAGGCTCCTTACCATTTTGCCTGCTGTATTATTCTTGAGTACTTTGTCACCATGATTACAAACTAAGTCTCAGCAACGTCTTCCTGTGGATTGACTGACTCCTTCATTCGTTCATTCACTCAGCTGTTCCGTTATTACCTTTAGCAAGGAGGCCTTACCTAGCGCCTACTCAGCGCTCATCACTTTGGGAGATGTGGGAGAGAGAAAATCAATACCATCCTCTCCTATCCGGAACCAGCAGTAGGCCGGGGCAGCTTAACAAGCAATCACGGTCTGATGGGGGTGCATGCTGGGCCGGGGCGGAAGCAACAACGCAGAACTGGTTTCTTGTCCAGACCCTGCATCTGTTGGTGGTGGGAGCTAGTACCCCGAAGGGCTTGGCCATCTCTGGACACAACAGCAAACATCATAATGGCAGGGAGGAAAGTGGCACTTCCTGAGTACTGGGCTAGCTCTCTTCATGATCTCTCCTCTATCATCTGTCTATCATCTCTCTCTCTGTAACTTTTGCATGCATATACATTTGTACACATAGACATATATATGAATAGAGACATAAATATAGGGATGTATACACCTGCACATGAAGGGTATATACATATATACGAAACATATATGTATGTATATACCTACATCTTAAAATTTTTCCTCCAAACTATCCTGAGATATTTCCAATTTATAGCAAATTAAATGAAAATTTAAAGACTGTGAAGGAAGAACCTGCCAGAGTTACTCTGCACCCACATGGTTTTGGCTTCAAACCCAACCCTATTTCTGAGGACCTGTCCTCACTCGGCAGACTCGTCACCCGGATCTTCCCACCTTATCGTCAACGTTTTAACTGTGTCCACAGAAAACAAGCATGGCCATTGTTATTTCAAACTTCTTTTGGTTACAGGAGCTACTCATCTTTTCTTTTAATGCCGGATTCTTTCATATCCTTTGGGTCACTATAAGGACACACCACAGCCCATTAACCCTTGGGAAAGGAATCCATGAAAGGAATGGCCACCAGGTAACAGATATTTCCATGTTAATAACTCCCTTTTGGAGCGTTTGGGTCTTAGACAATCCTCTTTCAGCAGTTCAGAAATCGTATTTTAGAACTTTAGCAGAACATGTCTTGTGTTACGCCCTGAAATGCTCAGTAGCAGTGAATCTAATCTCTTGAAAAAATATTTTCATAGATAATAATAGAAACAGACATTTCTGCTTAATCCTGCTAGACGTTTTCTAAGTTTCACATATTAAATATATGCACTCTGAGGTCCGAGATTTAAGAAGCCTACTTACTTGAGAGAGAAGGGAAGGGCACACAGTGAGGCATCAAAGCTCTTTCCATTTTCCCAGCCTGTGGAGAGTACAGGTCATAGACCATCAGCTCACCTCAGGGCGTCTTAAATTGGTTCAATCCAGCCTCTAAGCTTCCCTCACTTTGGTCAAAGTATAGATGTGGTAAGTAATCGCCCTATAAGATACCCCACTTACTTATTCTTTTTGCCTGCTTGGTCTGCCATAACAGATTATCATAGACGGGGTGGCTTAAACAACAGAAATGATTTTCTCACGCTTCCATAGGCTGGGAAGTACAAGAGTGCTGGCTGATTTGGGTTGAGCTCTCTTCCTGGCTTGCAGATGGCCATTCTCTTGCTGTGTCCTCACAACAAGAGGGAGTAATCTCTCTCCCTATCTCTTCTTATTAAATCACAAATCCCATCATGAAGGCTCACTCTCATGACCTCACGTAACCCTAATTACTTCCCAAAGGCCCCACCTCCAACTGCAACCACATTGTGGGCTATTGCTTCAACATATAAATCTGGAGAGGACAAAATTCAGTCCATACCACTCAAGTTTAGTGTCCTGGGCATTTGTGATGTCTGGTGCTCAGGTCAGGCTGGGGAATGGGATCACTCATACCAATGAGTCATACTGTCTTCAGGCAAAATCTTGAGTTGTGGACCATTGTCACTTCTGGTGAGTTTTCACAAGGGAGATACCAGAAGCTGATCAAGGAGATCCTTCACCATTTCCTGAAAGAGTAGGCAATGAGAGTTCCCTTGCCCTCAGAGCAGCAGTGGGAAGGATCACAGGATGAAGGAGGTGACTTCATTCCCTCAGGGTTTCCTTGGTCTCAGAGTGGCCCCTCTTCCTTTTAAAGCAAAGCCCAAAACCCAGTGTTCCATGCGATGCCTGCCCTACATACGCAAACAATGAATCATGGAACACTACGTCAAAAACTAATGATGTGCTGTATGGTGACTAATATAACATAATAAAAACAATTACACATAAAAAAAAGCAAAGTCCAGAGATTTCTCTCCCAGCTCCTGCTCCACATTCCCTCCAATTCCTACCATCCTTTTTCATCCCTCCTCTCCCCAGAGGCACTTCCTATTACATCCTTCTCCATGCTCCTTTATAACTGATGCTGATGATCCAGATTTTCTACACCTATGACAGGAATTAGTTTCTTCTGGATGGCCAGAAGGCCTTTTTGTAAACACTACCAGGATTTAGGAGTGGGAAGGGGAGGAAGCATTTGCATTGGCATTTATTTTACTTTTATTTTATTATATGATGAAGAAAGAAAAAATAAACAATAAAAATGTCACATTGCCCTTTTAAAATATCATTCACAGTATTACTCAATGAGAGCCTAACTCTCAAAGAACCTACATAATATACCTTGACACCAGTTGGTAAATTAGTAAAGCAAAACCAAACCACATTTCAAATATATGACATTACTGTTTTTGCCTGGGAAGACATCACTGGCCCTTATAAATAAAATTGAGCATCCCTTCCCATCTGTGGCCACTATACCCATCATCTACTTTCATTTGAACATCTATCACATTATTTTGTGGTACAGAACTTCATGTAAGTTTCCCACCCGGATCTGCACATTCTTTGGAAGTAGGGCTCTGTGGCATTCACCATGGTATACTTAGTGTTGAGCAACATACCGGAGCCATGGCAGTGCTTAATTGAAGTTTATTTGGTGAAAAAAGTCCTTTGAAGATCATGCAAACTTCAGTTCCTTTGAAGGCTATTGGGAATGTAATCCATTATCTCTCATTAGCTAGGTGAGCTTCAGCAATTCGTGTAACCAATGGGACCTAAACCCTCTTTGGAAAACAAGTAGATCATACAGGGTGATGTCTTAGTTCACTTATATCCTTTCTTTGATGTGCAACCGTAGTATGAAGATGCTGTAAGAGGTGGGGATATTTTAACACGAGGCTACACCAGACAGCTTTGAGAAACTTGGAGAAGTTGTGGACAATTATTAAATTTGCTATAATTCCCCAAGAGGAATCCTTTTCTCTTTTTCTCTTATTTTTTTTTAGAAGAATTTGCCATAGAGGACACATTCCCACTGTGACAATGCAGAGTATTATTGACAGCAATACCTACACTGAAAAGACTGTAAGACTCAATGTGTTTTGTGAGATCCAGTGAAGTTTCCTGGCTGTTTATTTGGGGAGAAGGTACTGGAAAGGCTCTGTGAGCTGACAAAGGAGAAATAGAAGAGTGGGTCTTTAGTCACCAAAGTACTACCAAATGGTATATTCATGGGATAAGGCTCAGGATGACTAGTTCTGAAAAGTTGCCTTGTTTTTTGAAAAAAGAATCTGCAGAGACGATAACGTATGGGCTCATGGTTTGCATCTCAATTATACATTTGCAGGCGCTTTCCTCATGTTAATGAGGCTTTTGCCACCGCATGGCCCCAGTGACAGTTGGATCCACAAACAGCAGTTCATCAATTGATTGCAGGTGTTTCCCCTTGGAAAATAAAAACTGCATGTACGGACCACAAGGTGAGGGAAAATCGATTTTCAACAGCCACACAATCTGGTGAGTTCTGAAATGCAGCTTTGGGAAACAAATTCTCTTGCCACTGTTTTCATATATATACATATATTCCATTTATAAAATATAGGACTGAAGTTCTCAATAGTAATAAGAATTCATAAATTACAAATTGACGACAGTGTCCATAAGAAGGGACAGAACATTTGTTTCCTAATTAATAAAAGATAAAATCTCAAAATATTAAATGCCATTATCCACTTTTATTCTTATGGAAATTATTTGCATTTGTATTATATTTGCAAGTTCCTGTCAAAAGCATTTCTTAACATACATAAAAGAATAATTTGATTAGAAATATGTCCAATTTCAGTTTAGGCAGCTACCAGTAATGTATATAGCCTTGCTTCCCCCTATTTTGGGATTTCCTTTATGTTTATATTTTATTCAAATTCTCACACAAATGCTAGACAAAATCAAGTGTCATTGGACCCCTTTTCCAAATGAGATTTTCTTCTTTATGCACATCTAGACTTTAAGCAAAGAACCATATTTTTCTGCTAATTGACCTTTTTCCTTCCTTACACACTTGGCTATGGACAATTTCACCAGCCCCAACTTCTGGCAACATTTTTCACACCTTGACCCAGCTGTCTTAGAATCTAAATAAGAATGCTATTATACCTCCAAATATTGCAAAAGTTGAGATATATTCTTTGAAAAAGAACTACATGTGTTGGGCTGTTTGTAGATAAGAGCTTGTATGTTCTATGATGCAAAAATAAGCCCAGAAAAATAAATACTGATAAACGTCCAAATATATTCATGTTCAAATAAGTTTTTTTTTGTTTGTTTTGTTTTTAAAGATTTTATTTATTTATTTGACAGAGAGAGATCACAAGTAGGCAGAGAGGCAGGTAGAGAAAGGGGAGGGGGGATAGGCTCCCTGCTGAGCAGAGAGCCCAATGTGGGACTCAATCCCAGGACTGAGATCATGACCTGAGCCCAAGGCAGAGGCTTAACCCACTGAGCCACCCAGGTGCCCCAAATAAGTTTTAGTAACCCTAAACCTTAGGGATGAGTTTCTACCCATGTTTCCTGGCTTCAGTATGTTTTATATAAGGCGACATACATACAAATTATTCATTATGATATACTCATGTTCCCAAGTTTACCCATGACTTTTAGCTCTACTTCTAGAGCAGCGTTTCTTATCTCAGCACGACTGGCATTTGGGGCCAGATAAGTCTTTGTAGGAGGCTTGTTCTGTACATGGTGGGGTGCTGATTCCTCACCTCTGCAAACGAGATGCCAATAACATCTGCCCTTGGAGTCTTGCCTGCAAACGCCCCCGGAGAGGCAAAATCATCCTAGTTGAGAAACACTGACCCAGAGCCTTTTCAGAGAAAATGTTTGATTTTCTTCTCCCTGTACATAAATTGAAACAATTGACAGTGGGCAATGAAGAAACAGGAATTCTGGTGTCCAGTTCCTCTTCTGTCCAATTTTTAGGACTGTGACAATTTGGGAGAGAGCACTCTGAGTTAGGACAAGAGGCATCAATTTTACTTGTTGGTTTTTTTTTCCTACATCTCTGTGATTTGGGACAAGTTTCTTAAATTCTGGAGGACTGATTTCTTTATTTATCAGCGGAGGTAGTGAGTCAATAGATAGTCCTATGTTCTTTAAAATGCAGTAATTCTATGCTACTCCTTTACACATTTATTTTAAGGATGAATGGTGGGACATGCAAATAATAATCAAAATTTTAAAGTTAAAATCTCTGCAGAAATGTAAGTACTACCTGTTCAGGTCATTCCTCATGGCTGGTAATCCATTACCTTTCCGCCTGCCTCTCTAAGCCTGATTTGAAACTCACTCTTTCCAGAAGCCCTTTCCTGATGAAGTTGACCCTAAGTCTTCCTTTGGAATTTTCTTCAGAGCCAGTTTATGAGTCATTCAAGGAAATAAGTCTCATTACTTTATAATCACACCTCGTTTGTGACCCCAAATAGAATTACACAGCCTGATCACTCACTTAATTCACTCAGTTTGGCTCCGAAAGACTTTCACGGTTTCCAAAACAAAATCAGTTTTCAAAAGTTAAAGATTTGTCAACTTTGCATGTACTGCAAAGGTCATGTTGCGGACTCTGAAAACAACGGCAAAAGAAGTTTCGCAAGATCTGAGCCACAGTAATGCGTGGGACTGAACAAGTGAAAAGAGTCACTTTGGATGTGGGCAATGATCATCTGAGTCTATTTTGTGTTAGCTTAAAAAACCCTATCCTACAACTATTCCCATGTCACATATGTTCGTATGAGGTTATTCATGCTTGTGTGTCTGTTCTGCTGTAATTATTTTGTTGCTCCTGTCCTCTGCTTTCTTGCCTCTCTCTGGCTGTGCGTGCTCTCTTCGCTTACCCACAACCTTAGTGAAATCTGACTGTTCGTGCTGCTTCTGTCGTTTTAATAGGGCCAAAGTAAAAGACATGTCATCTTGACTAGCCAATATCCTTGATTCTTTTTCCTCATACTCTTCCTTCAAACCCCAGTGAATCTTGTTAAACTGATCTACAATGTATGTCCAGAATCTGAACCCCTTCTCACCACTCCAGCTTCCACCCTGGCCTCAACAACAGCACACTTCTTCTGGATTATTCCAACAACCTCATAACTGGGTGCCATAATTTTACTCTCCTTCTCTTACCATCTGTCATTAAGACAACATTCACAGTGATTAGGCATCTCTTTATATAATGTCCTTGCTCTGCTCAAACCGAGTTTTTGTTTTGTATTATTGTGTTGTGTTTCTCAGTAAGTGTGTCGATCTTTGCAAGAGCTTTTGAGGTCCTGTGTGATCTGACCTCATCTGTTTCACACCCACTTTACTTTCTATAACCACCATTTACTCTTTGTAACTCAGAACCCTGGCCTTTTCGCTGGTCATCAACCAGGCACGTAACTGCTCGTGGACATAGTCTCATCTGTTTCTGAATGCCACCTGCTCACCGAGGGCTTCCTTCACCCCTGGATCTAAAATTGTCCCTCAGGCCCCTCCATTCCACAACCCCCACTCCTGCTTGTACTCTCAAGGCGCACATCTTCTTTCTGCCCATTTTATTAAGCATTTATAGCATCTCTATATCATAAAACCTAAATGGTATTATAATTCCATTATTTAATTCTTATTGTCTGTTTCTCCCACAACAAAATGAAGGAAGAAAATTTTTAATTTTTTTCTGTTTTATACCTTGATCTAGTTCAAGGGTCTAGACTTGTTCCCAACCAATAATAATGAGAGTTCAGTGAATTTTTTTTAATAAACAACAATTAAATGTCAATAAAAATTTGCCTCAGACGTCAGTAATATTATATCTCTTAGTGAATTCAAATTTGCTTGAGGTCAGGAATTGTACTCCCTCGTTCATAACCCTTACGGAATGCTAAGAACATATTTATACATATAGAAAGAGTTCAATAAATGCTTCCGAGATGATAAACATTTACAAATATAATCTTTCCAAAGCTCATCTCAGTGTGGAGTTAGTCTATAAATATACCATTTTTGGAACATTGAATACAAATGAAATAGACATACACATGGTGCAGTGATCTCTGATAATGTAATGTTTCTCTGTTTCTTTTATTGACTAGCAATTGTAACAATGGAAGTGTCACTGTGGCAATATGTATGATGGGTAGACTGAAACAATGGTGCAAAAACACTTGAAATTATAAACATCTTTCAGAAAATTATTTGACAACTTTCTCTGTGTAGACAGTGGTAACAGAATTACATTCACAAGCTAGAAGTGAAAATTAGGGAACTGATGACACAAAACTTGAGTTTTCTTAGAAAACTGTGTCAAATTTGCATAATCTTAACAGTAAAATAGGCAGGTAAGCCATGGAGTCTGCGTAGGAACCTTGATCATTGATTACCCCCAAGTTGGGTGGCTTGGGGAGGCATTGGGAGCTGTCGTAACTAAGCAGGTCGGATACACAATTTCTTAACCCCAGTGAGGATGAGTAGAAACAGGTAGTGGCACAGTCCACTTGTGGCCGTTTTTGTTTCTCACTGAAAAAAATTATTTTACAAATCACTCAGGTAGTACATGAATGAATGCTTTTCCTTTGTCCTCTGTCCAACTCTCCCACGTCCAGAGGGAGCTGCTTTTTATCATTGAGAGGACCCCTTCCAAATCCATTTTCCATACCGTTACATGTATGTGTGTGTTCATAAGTGTACATGCACACAGGCAGACATGCATAAACTGGTCTTATGTTTAGTTAAGTTCTGCATATGGTATATATTAATTTGCGATTTATGATTTTCTCTGATGTTATGTCTTGGAGATGTGTATCTGTCATTACCTGTAAATCTATCTCTTCTCTTACTGAGGTGTAATTGACATATGACATTTTATTAGTTTCAGCTGTACAGCATAATGATTCAAAATTTGTGTGTATTGCAAAATGATTACTGCAGTAACTTTACTTAGGGTCGTCACCATACACGGAGAATTTTTTTCTTTGTGTTGAGAAAGTTTAGGCTCTACTCTCTAAGCAACTTACAAATATGCAATAGGTGTCATCAATTGTAGTTGCCATGACGCACGTGACATCCCATGGCTAATTTTGTAACTGGGAGATTGTACTTTTTGACCCCCTTTACCCATTTTGCCCACCTTCCCACCTCCTTCCTCTGGCAACCACCAATCTCTCCTCTGTATCTACGAACTTTTGTGTGTTTAGATTACACACGTAGGTCAGAACATACGGTATTTGTTTTCTCTATCTTACCCTAATGTCTTTAAGATCTATTCGTGTTGTTGCAAAAATCTCATTCTTTTTTTTTCTTTTAAGATTTTATTTATGTGTGAGAGAGAGAGCACAGCGTGTGTGAGAGAGCACAAGGGTGGGGCGAGGGGCAGAGGGAGAGGGAGAAGCAGGCTCCGGGCTGAGCCGGGAGCCCAACTCAGAGCTCTAACCCCAGGACCCCAGGATCATGACGTGAGCCCAGGCAGATGCTTAACACACTGAGCCACCAAGGTAACCTGCAAATATCTCATTCTTAATAGTGGTTTTATAATACTCTCTAGAAGTAATACAAAACAGTGTAATGATTATTCCTATATTGATATACACTCATATTGCTTCTAGCTTTTTACATTTGGATACAATGGGCAAGTAAACACTTGTACATGTCTGCCAGTGTTTCTGAAGGGCAGACTCTGCAGAAGCAGGACTGTTGGGTCAAAGAGTGTGGCCTCTACATCTGATGGATGGTCCTAAAGTATCTCCACAAAGTTTCACCAACTTATGTTCCCTTCAATATTATTTGAGTTTCTGTTTTCCTATTTCCTCAACAAAGTTAGATATGATCTATTTTTCAAATTTAAAAAAAAAAAGTTCCCAACCTGATAGGTAGGAAGGGAAAACTTCTGATTACTTTATATTTCAATTCTTTAACCTTAGATGAGCTTACTGGTTTCTATTTTATATACATATAATAGATTCACACTGGACTTCAAGATGGGGTTGGGGAAGAAGAGAGAGAACTTAAGAGTAGAGACACTACATCAGCATTGATTAGCTTTGTCTCCTATTAGAATTGCGTACCTTTTGGGTTTGTTTAGCTGTGTGTTAGTACTGATGTCTGGCCATACCCTAAACGTGTTCATTTAAATATTCTGGGGTGAAACCACAGAAATTTTTTTTTTCTTATATCTCATGTAAGATGGTGTTGAGAACTACATTTTGGAAAGTCCATTTATCCTTCTGGTTTCTGCTCAGTCCCTCTGGCAATGGTCAGCTTTTCAGGACATAGGATTTTGTGGATCTATCCATAGGTTGGTGGCCTGAAGCCATTTTTGAGGCGTGGCTCTGGTTCCCTTTCCTGGCCAGATTACCTCGTCTATGTCACAAATAGCTTACGTTGACTTTTTAAACAGAAGAGGGCGTGGAGTAATTTTATTTTGGAACTTACTCTCTCTCTTGACTCTTACAGCTAAGCATATACACTAATATATTTGTATGAAATGTAAATCAAGTCCTGCAGCTCAGGTGCAAGGGTCCCAGGTTTCGCTGCAGGATCACGGGTACTTAAGGTGGAAGATGTGACCACAGTCGGCCATTGCCTTGGCATTGGCCACTGGGCGGTATTGCCCTTCTCTTGAGAATAACTGTTCAGTATGCTTGCTGGTCTTTGTGGGTGTCCTGATTATGTGCTACTGGGCAACGAATGATCCCCAAACTCATATTTAACACAATAGCATTGATCCAGTTTGCTTGCTAATGTGCATCTTTGTCTGGGCGAGGGGGGAGAGCTCACCTGCATTCTACATGGTGTCAGCTAGGGCAGGCAGCTCTGTGGGAAGTGGAAGGGCACCCAGGACGGCTCCTTCATGGGGCCCACAGAGGAGTGCTGCGGTCAGGTCCTCTACATGTGGCTCTTGCCCCAGGGTTCTCCTTGCACGGAGAGGTTGTTCTGTTCAAGAGCAGCCCATGTCTGAAGGCCTGGGCAGAGAAGTTAGCACAAGATCGATTCTTCTCCTCCTCCTCCCCCTCCTCCTCCTCCTCCTTCTTTTTCTTCTTGTTCTTTTTAAGAGTTTTGTTTATTTATTTTATGCAGAGAGAGAGAAAACCAGAGAGGGAACACAGGGGAGTGGGAGAGGGGAAGCAGGCTTCCTGCTGAGCAGGGAGCCTGATGCGAAACTTGATCCCAGGAACTCTAGGATCATGACCTGAGCCAAAGTCAGATGCTTAACTGACTGAGCCACCGAAGCGCCCTGTTCACCCACTTCTAGATCCAAAGGCATTCAGTTTGGGACCCTATTTTTCCCATTTTCAAAATGCCTCATGAAACAAAATCCTTGTTTATAAAATCTGTCATACATTCACATGAAATAAACTTTGGTGTGTTTTACAAAAATTTTCATCCCAAACATGATTTTTGGTCTGTGAGAATAAGGCCAGATTGAGAATAAGGTACTGCCATGAACACAGCAGGCATAGAGATAGTGGTATGGAAATTTATCTACACCTCAGAAAACCATCTTTACTCCAATTGAGTGCTCATAGCACATCTGAGGGGTGAAAATAAAACTCACCCTATGCATTTTTTTTAAAAACATACCTTCACTACATGCACTTAGTTATGACATACTTCACAAGTCTGTTAAAGATTTCAGGGCCGATGAAGTGAAGTACTCCTGGTCAGTTGGTGACATCCTCTTAAAATAATGAGCGGAAGATTTTATTAGTTTACTTGCTCCTCGAATCTCTCCTATTTATTCAATGTGCATTAAGGATACTTTGCCAAGGGACTTTGTTGGCAAATTTATCAAACAAATGTGGGCATTAAAGAGTATTGGTCTGAAAAAGGTTCATTCTACAAACCCATGTATGATGACACACTTTTGGTCAAATTACAAAGTCTCCATTGGTTCTATTCTTTTTTAACTTTTTTATTAGTTGAGCCTATGTAATAAATATCATAAAATGCAAATATATTTGTGAGCTAATATTAAAACTCACTCCATTTTTCCCCAAGAAATTCATCTCAGGAGCTCCTATATGATTCTTGGATTGTTTTAATATAACAAAGCACATGTCATCTTTTTTTTTTTTTTTTTTTGTAGCATGGCTCACTTCAAAAAGTATGCTGAGCGCCTATGAAATGCAATGCTCAGAGGACGGGACTAGAGGTTACAAATGGCATTCTCAACTACCTTCTGACTCCATTAGCCCATTTTGCCTTGCTTGTGAATTCAGGTAACTTGTTTATAATACCATAGATGCAGAATGGGGAGATCTTTTGAATAAGACAATGATGCCGTAAATTCTTCTATAATATAACAAAATCATTAACATGAAGAGGTGAACCCCCCCACACAAGAAATGTATCATTTTGTTAATTGAACACCTTGACATTCAGTGGAGCTAGCTCTTCCTTTGATTTTTAGAAATGTCTTCGATTAAATTTTTTTTAAAATTTTTGACCATACTGCTTATTTTCTTCTGAATCTTTTTTATAGAAGAATGCATGTAATCTTCATGAATAGACAATTATCAAAAGTCAGTGGATGGAACAGTATAGCAGCACTTTATTGTCTTAGATGGTATTTGGGACTAGAACCCCAGTGTATTGCCTTTTCTTACAATGATTCTATTTGCTAAATCTCAGTATCCTTTTGGTATAAAGTCAGCAATGGCTGGACATACAAAACAGCTCTGTAGCTCTCAGTGGTAGAGTATAGCTAAGTAGGCGGTGGTGGTGGAAAGACAAAGATTCTGGAGTCAGGCTGGTTTCTATTCTAATCCATATTCCATTATTTACAAACTTACTGCGCTATCAAACAAGCGATGACATCTTCTTTTTTAATAAGGTGGTATCTCAATGTGGTTTTTTTCTTTTTAAAGATTTTATTTATTTATTTGACAGACAGAGATCACAAGTAGGCAGAGAGGCAGGCAGAGAGAGGAAGGGAAGCAGGCTCCCTGCTGAGCAGAGAGCCCGATGCGGGGCTCGATCCCAGGACCCTGGGATCATGACCTGAGCCGAAGGCAGAGGCTTTAACCCACTGAACCACCCAGGCACCCCAAGCGATGACATCTTACTGACGCTCTTCTGTCAAACGAAAGTGACAACATGTTACAGGAGGGTTAAGTGAGAGAGTCTTAGCAGAAGTAGCCGCCAAAACACCTGGTGCGGGATGAACACATGTTTGTCCTCCTTCTTATTTTCCTAAAATAGCACATTTTTTGTCTGGTCAGGGTTTTCCACACAAATAACACTGAAAGCATGCCTGAGTGTGTGTGCACAAATAAGATGTATTCATTATAAGGAATTGGCTTACGTAATTATGGAGACTGAGATGTCCCACAATCGTCTGTCTCAGAGCTGGAGATGTAGCCAGGCCTGTGGTATAATTCAGTCCAAATTCAGACTGAGGACAATACATCCCAGTCCCAGGGCAGGAAGAGTTGAGATGAGATGTTAAACTCAAACAGGCAGTCCAAGAAAGGGGTGAAATTCCTCCTTCCTCTGCCTTTTGTTCTATGCAGGCTCTCAAAACATTGGATGGAGCAGGCAATCTACTCAGTCTACAGATGCAAAAGTTTATCTTATCCAGAAACAGCCTTAGGAACATACGGAGAAATTGTGCTTAATCTGGGCCCCATGGCCAGTCAAGTTGGCATAAAATTAACTAACACAGTTCTCTTTTTGTATTGTCTCTGAAGTTCCAAGCAGCTTAATTTATTAAATGTTTTTTAAGCATCAGCTTCTTTATGTGGAACTGTCTCCAAATCTGTATCAGTAGACATTCAAAAATAAGGTTACAGCTTTATAATTGCTTAGTTTAATTGTAACTTGAGCATAGAAAAAAAAATCACACAAGAGGAAGGGTTATTTACCTAGATAAAACAACAAAATATAGTCTCCCATGTGACCATGCTGCCTTTTTATTTTGTTGATGTCTTCCTTCCTTCCCTCCCTCACTCTCTCTGTTTGCTTGCTTGCTTGCTTTCTTTCTTTCTTTCATTCTTTCTCTGTGCAGAAGCTTTTTAGTTTGATGTAATTCTCATGTTCGTGCATTTTTTTATGTTTGTGCATTTTTAGAAACATGTCTGATTCAGTAAGAATATAAATACAATTTGAGGTGTGTAGGCTTTTTGTTTTACAGATAAGAAAACCAATAGTTTCCAAAGTCCAAGTAGTATGACTTCTGAATCTTGTATTTCTGGTTGTTAATTCATTTTCCTTCCAAAGAACTTAGAAATGAGGAGGACCACTCTAAGAACAATTTAGTCTGTTCCTGTAATAATTTTAATTACAATAAATTAATTTTTAAAATAACTTTATTTTTATGGGTACAAAATATCCATACATTTTGTCACTTTTCTAACCTCTCCTCCCTTTTCATCAGTCAATTAGAAGGAAGCACTGCAGAGACACTTGACATTTCAAAGCTGAGTTTTGGCTGCTGGGAGAACTGTGGAGGTCTGCTCCTCGTTGTCCCCAGAGTCAGTGAGTTATCCCAGCATGTTTCCTAGTATGGTAACAACCTACACTAGGTTAGCATTTCATAAGGGAAATGTTTACGAGAAGAGGCAGGTAGTAGTCTGTCAGAAGCACAGGGGAAAAAAACTGAGAAAATACCAGGTCAGCTGAACTACACCTTACCAGAGACAAAGCAAACACCTCAGAATCAAATAAAGTTTCTGACAGAAAATGTGGTTGTCCACACCAAATGTTTACTCCAAAGGTGAAAGAGGAACATGCTATCAATCAAGGTAAATGATTTCCTCAAGATCTCAGTGAAGCAGCAGGAGCACACTCCGTGAGACTGACTCCTACCACACCTTCCACAACTGTCTTCCCTCATTCTCCCTGAACATTGACTTCGATGACCACTTTGTCCCGTTATGTACTTAGGATTCAGTGATAAACATAAATAAAAAGACAGACTGTCTAATGTTAAGGAGTTGCTAGGATCGAGGAAGTTGGGAAATGAAAGTACTGAAATCAGCATTTTTTAAGAGGAAATGCGACTGGAGAAGTTTGCCAGGGGCAGAGGGTAGAGGGCTTGTTCACCATCCCACGCCATTCAGACTTCTTCAGATGATGTGGGAGTGCTGACAGTGCTGACGCCATCTTTGGTCTTCCATCTTACTCATGTTGGCTTGATGACGTCCTTCCATCTTACTCATGTTGGCTTGATGACGTCTCTTGGGGTTCCATGTTCCAGGACTCTTGGAGATTAATATACTTACCTGAGAAATGCCTGCCTAGGCCAAGATTGGAGGAAGGTTTTTCTGGCCACCCATGAATCTGTTAGAGATAAGACTCTCCCTTCCTGACCCACAGGTGGAACCATAAGTCCTCCTTAAAGGTGGTGGTCAAGCAGGTGCATGCAAGCCCTTTGAAACACATGTGAACTCTTTGATCTCACTACAATGCTCTTCAGCATGTCTCCTCTCTAAAACCTGGGGGCAAAGATCTGGGCTTTTCAGAGAACAATGGTACATCTGCCATGGATCACCCTACACCAGACCCCACTCCCCCAGGGTCAATAAGTTACCCTACATAAAACTATGTGAATTATACAGAGTGGCTTGCTTCATCTTCTGGGCTCTAAGTGCCTGCTCAGTTTGGGGACTCCTTTACTGTCCCTCCCTCCCCTTCCAACAGGCAATGTGGCATCAGCACAGGGCTTTTACTCAAGAAGGGAAATGAAGACATTTTCACTTTGGAAATATAACTCCCTGTGCTGTGGTGCTAATATGTGTGAGTGGTCAAGAGAAGCAGGTGTTGCATCTGTGGTCAGCTCGGTGGGATATTGATTGTGGTCTGAATTGAGAGGTGGTGGCAGATGGGAAAAAGGACAGTTTCAAAAGATGTCATGGAGAGAGAACTTGGAAAAGTTGGTGATTGGTTAAGTGTTGCAGCTGAGAAAGAGGAGGAATAAAAGATGTACACCAGGCATATGAACTAAACAACTGGGTGAATAATGATAATTTTTTTTTTTAAAGAAAGGAGAGCATATTGTGAGGAAAGACCATTATCCTTCTATTTATTGCTGTGGATATGTACCTATGTTTTAACCAGTTGGACACTGGTAGAAATGGAACATAACACTCTAATCTACAGGAAAAATTGGATTCGAGAGACAGACTTGAGCTCCAAACACAATTAATGAAGTGGTGAGACCAGATGACTTAACTCCAACTGTCCGATGTTAATATTTTCCCTTCCCTCCCTTCTTTCCTTCTTTCCTTCCTCCTTCCCTCTCTCCCTCCCTCCCTTCCTCTCTCCCTCCTTCCCTTCCTTGAGAGAACACGAGAGTGAATGGGGGAGGGGCAGAAGGAGAGAGAGAGAGAAATTCTAAAGCAGGCTCTGCACCCAGTGTGGAGCCCTACGTGGGGCTCGATCTCATGATCCTGAGATCATGATCTGAAATCAGGGGTCAGATGCTTAACCAACTGAGCCACCCAGGTACCCCTCTCTGGTGCATAAAAAGGGAGTGGGGGGAGGAGAAAGAGATTTTGAAGTTGGGGGAACCTTTCTAACTAATTCCTTTTGTTTTAATGTTTCTCCAAAAGAGATGGGATTTCTGAAAGTATTTAAGTAAAATGAGGTGGGAATGTAAACCTGAATTCTGCCTGAAGTTAATTTAACTGACAATTGTATGTGCAGTTGTGCTAATGATCAAAATCAAACAAAGTTAAAGCAAGACATCTAAGCTTAAAGAAAGGCAAAATTGTTGTCTACTGAATAGTGTGCCACAGAAAAAGGATTCTCAAATTGCCAAGTGCTGTTTTCATCTGCTGCCTGCTGTCATTCTAACTTACCCCTTATGCATTGGAGATTTCCAATTTCCAGGAGGCATCCTCACTGAATTCTACATTGCTAATTGCAGAAAGCCCTGCATTTCCTTCTTTTTAAGACATTATATCCTTTGCCTTCTTCAAAGTAAAGATAAAATCTTGGTTCAAGTCAACATTTCTGGGAGAATTTTAAATGTTCGAGGGGCATTAAAATGCAGTTTGAGAAAAAGAAAAGGAAAAGAGGTACATGTAAAATGCCTTGTCTATATTAGAATTAGAAGTGCATGCAGGGTGCCTGGGTGACTCAGTGGGTTAAGCCGCTGCCTTCGGCTCAGGTCATGATCTCGGGGTCCTGGGATTGAGTCCCGCATCGGGCTCTCTGCTTAGCAGGGAGCCTGCTTCCCTCTCTCTCTCTCTCTCTGCCTGCCTCTCTATCTACTTGTGATCTCTCTCTGTCAAATAAATAAATAAAATCTTTAAAAAAAAAAAAGAAGTGCATGCAATATGTGGTTGTTGACTTTTGGAAAGCATGTTGATGCACTTGAATGATATTCTTCCCCCTGAATATTTGCTGATTGATGTACATTCCAGCCAACTTAAGAGGTAAGGCTGGGAAATTAGGGTCATCTACTGATTTGTGAGAAGAAGTAGCCAGCAGCTAGCCTCCAATGACAATGATGATTTTCAGAGGTTTAACCAGGCACTTGGGAGGCAGTTCTCCCCCACAGAGACCCTAGGATTCTATTTCTGTTCTCTCTTGAGCCTAGGATGACAATCATGATAAATTGTATCATACTGTGAGGTGGTTTGTGATGAAAATAAATTTCCACTAGGGACTGTAACACAACCTCCAAACTCATGCTCTGATAAAACACTTAGAAATGTTCAGTTGTCTCCTCTGTCCTCTTCCGTTCTTTCTCTTTTGTCTTTGTTGAAAACAAAAATGAAATTACAAGCAGAGAACTAAAACGTGTGTTGGTAATAATCACCTTTTTTTAAGATGGAGATTAGTGTTTTGATCGTTTTTATCTGTATCTATCTCTATTTTGATTTAGCTATCAACTATCTATCCCATCAAATTTTTTAAAATTCAATTTTAAAGTGGAAAAAAGTAGAAAATGAATGGACAGGGATTGGAAAATGATGGATAGGGCGAGTTGAGTTAGGGAAGCTGAAGATTTCTTTTAAAAATAGATGATGGCTTTCTCTTTGGAAGGGACAATTGTACCTGTATCCAGTGTTCTCCATAGATGCAGCACCATGGTAGACATGTTGGTGGATTCCTTTTATTAGAAGGGCTAATTCATATCATCCCTTGAAGGCAGGGATTAAATGGGTCACCTCCCTGTTTGTGGATTAAGCCTGTTATTTGGTCAAAGTGAACGAAATTGGTCTTACTAAAGGAGAAATGCAATGACTGGCAATTTTCAAGATTTAATTTCTCGCTTTCAGTGATTTCAGCTGTGTGGTATTTTTGCCTTTCTTCTCTCTGGGGTCTACTCAAGACCTTGGCAGATTACTTCTGTGACATATCTTCATACCTCTGGAAGAACACTCACAGAGCTTGGGAAACACTGGAAAAGCTAGAGATGCAGTTCAGGCTACTCTGCAGATGAGTGTGGGTTCCCAGGCCATTTCTCAGATGGAAGATTTCCTGGTTAGGAGCTCTAAAGAGTCTTCAACAAGGCAACTCAATTATTTTGTGTGTCTTTAGAAGATGCAAGATTATATTAGTTGTTGCTTTCTGACTCCTGATCATTCATTCCTTAATTCACTTATTCCTCCAGCAGGCATCTAATCTGATTTACTGTGCTGCATGAGCACTGTGAGTTTACAAAGAAATCCAATACTTAGACTTCACTTCCCAGGCATTCCCAATCTTATTCTTTCTATCATGTATTCCTATACAAGACCCAGGTCTGTTCTAAGAGGTTGGGTGAGCCCAAGTCACATACTTGGACCAGGGTCTTTCTGCATCCGATTAAGTTTCAAATGAGTCTGAATAATCAAATGCAGATAAAAATTATAAATAATGGAAAAATATAATGGGTGAGGTGAGACTGTTACATAAAACAGATGTTTATGAAGGCAAAGCGCATGTTATGGACCGAATTAAGTCCCTTGCAAAATTCATGTGTTGAAGTTTGAATACGCAGTACCTCCGTATGTGCTCATATTTGGAGACAAGCTCTTTTATAAAAGTAATTAAGTTAAAATGAAGTCATTAGGGTGGACCCCCATCTAAGTAACTGGTGTCCTTATCAAAAGAGGGAGGAGACAGCCATCAACAAGCCAGGGAGAGAGGCCTCAGGAGAAACCAAACTTGCCAACTCCTTGATCTTGGACTTCCAGGCTCCAGAACTATGAGAAATTAAATTCTGTTGTTTAAATCACCCAGTCAGTGGTACCTTGTTGCCGCAGTGCTGGCAAACTCATACAGCGTGGGACTTGGAAAGTCAGTCAAAAGTAAGTATTGAGCAAATATTGTGTGTATGTCATTATAGCAAGTGTTGTGTGGTAAACATTTATTTATCCAGGCCTGAAGCTGCATGAATTCATTTCTCGGACAAGTGCAATTATTCATTAGGTACCTGGAAAAACACACATACATACACACACACACACACACACACACACACACACAAGGGCATGCTCGCATGATCCTACAGTCAAATGGGAAATGGCTGTTAAGATTGGTAGTTGGAAATAAAGATTAAAATGTAGGAAAAAGTCATACTAATCATAAAGGTAATAATGATGATAACAGGTGCTTCTGTTTCGTGACTTCTCTGTGCCAGACAAAGTACTATGCATGATAACACCCCTCCTTATTAGAGACTTTTATGTCTGTGTTGGTTGGGGATCTGAGGCTCGGAGAAGTTAAATCTTTTATTCACCCAAGATCTCACAGCTAGTATATTGACATAAACTTATGTCAATAAGTTACCTGAGTCTTACCCTGAAGTTCTCATGGCTAAAGGGAGTGAATTAGCACTTGCTTTCCTTCAAGGGGCAGCAGGGGCTTTCAAAGATCCACCAGTGGAAGAAAGGTTAGGTCTGCTTCCTAGGGCTCATTAATGCTGCTGGGTTCACCCTGGGTTTTAATAACAACCCAGAGCTCTGAAATCCATGTGGGCATATTGAGGCTGGAGCTGTCCTGGGAGAGTTTTTTTTTTTACGCTGGCCTCTTCTAAGTATTTCAAATCTCTAGGAAGTTACCCTACCCTTCCACCTCCCCAAACCATCCAGTGGAGTTTGGAGATTGCTTACAATAGACCTCTCCTTTACCTAGTGCTCTAAAACATTAGGTAGGAATTGTTGCTAAGGTCTTTACAAGGTCACAGCCAGATATGTGAAATAGGCAGGAGGACCACATATAAATTTGCATAAAAATATGCCTTGAATTTGCATTTAAATGTATTTTAATTTGCATAAAAGGCTATTATTATGCCTTTAGAATATAAATTTTATAATTGTTCTTTTTTAAAGCTGTCATTTATTGTCTTTTTTTTTCCCCTTCCCCCACCTTCCCAGTCCTTAACCAAGATTTTTGCATTCCAGGAGTGCCTGCTTTCATGACCCAATCAGAATGTCGTAGAGGACTGGTGTTTTTACATAAAGAGCTCACAAGGAGGAATGCTGGCTCCAGAAAATCTGCTTATGCAGTTTTCTTCCCTTTTCCTGTCTAATGTCCTCCATGAATGTTAAAACCACCACTGTCAAAGAAAAAATTGCATCGGATGTAGTTAAACAGGAAAGAAAAACTTTGGTCAAGACCACTGCAGCAGGAGAAAGACTGAACTCAGTTCTACTGACACAGAAGATGGGGGAGTTGAGCGCTGGGGGAGCTAGTTTAAAAGCACAGGAGGACATTAGCGGGGAAGTTGGATGGATGTGATTTTGCTACTTGGTGCTCCTACTCTCCTAAAGAGACTGGGAGATAGAGGCACAATCTCTCCTGATTCCATTTCAAAGGGATGGCTCCCAGGTCCTTGAGAAAGACAGTCCTGGGTTCTAAAAACTGGAAAGAGGCTGAGAGAAGATTTGCAACTCAAAGGGCAGAGAAAGAATTTACAATTATGAGTTTTCTACAGTAAATGCTCCATAAAAGGGAGATGAGGGGCCCATAGTCAGAAAGACGCCTGTCTAAAGGTTAGTCGATCTGAGAGAGAAATGTGAAGTCCTTCTGGGTCCACGGAGACAGGGATAAAGTCAGTCAATAATTATATATGCAGCCAGGAAGTCCCTTCCTCATCTCTGGACTTACTGCCTCCTCTCATTAGCACCTCTGAAATGTGTTACTTCTCAGTTTATTTTTATTAATGTGAAGGGAGAAAAAAGTCACAGCATGAGGCTTACATCTGGAGGCTCAAAGCAAGTATATCTCAAGACTGTGGTGAACAGGTTACTTAACAAGAGTCCCTCACCTACCAATTAAGAACAGTAAGGAACTTTCTCATTTTAGACATTTGGGAAGGATATTGGTCCTTTCCTTTTTCCGAGGTCCCCCCTCCCCAGAAAATCTCTGGTGACCTGTCATGATGTCATAATGATGTCAACCAGCATTGAGCTACTATTCTGCAGAAATTAATGGTTCTGATGCTAACCCATAATGCCCTTTATGAGATTTTGAGCAAAACTGAGGTGACCAAGTGAGATGACTTTCCTGGAGTCACCCAGCTGGTGATACTTAGGGCACATGAAATATTTTCCAGTATAGCTTTGCCACATCCTGTCTCTATGACCTTGGCCAAGTAACTCAGCTTCTCATAAATCAGCTTCTCATCTATAAAATGGTAATAACGACACAAAATCATAGGGTGTTTGGAGGAATTTGGTGAGAAATGAATTCAGGTACAGCCTGCCGAAGATCCCTGGGCACATAGGAAGTACTTGACAAACTTTACCCATCCTGACTTGCTGGCTAATTCTGTGTCCTGCCTGATTCTAGAAGTCATGCTTTTTCTAGTATATTGTGATGTCATCTCTGTTACTATCAGCTACCTCATCAATTATCTGGAACTAAATTTGAACTAAATTCTTCCATTGAACATTAAATTCTATGGGTGTAAAGGAATGCATGATGGCCACGGATGCCATCAATATTTTTCCTCATTGTATTTTTCAGATAGATAGACTTTATTTCTCTTAATATCAAATTCTTGCAGAATCTAGAGTCTTTTACTCCAGTTGTCCAGGTATTAAGCCAATGTTCATGGCTACCTAATGTCTGGCTTGGTAACTCTTTGTTCTATTATATTCATAAAAACAAGAAAAAATAAACTTTTTTTCATTTTATGTCTGCAGCCAAAATCATGACAACAATATGATATGCTCCAGCTTTTACCCTAATCGAATTTATGACTCTCTTCTCCTTTACTCTCTTTGAAATACATCCTTTCCTTCACCCAACTTATTATTCTCTTTTTAAAAATTTCCCTTGAAATTTTCCTTAAATTTAACTCATTGTCTGAATTTATAATCCTAATTCATTCCCACAGAGCATAAGGTCGACATGATGTTTCTCCCTCCTCAGTCATCTGGACTTTGAGGGTATCTATTTCTAGCTGTGGACGTTTCTAATTATCACAACTTGATTGTATTTCCTGGGTAACTTGAACAATATATCAGTTCTATGACTTCTCTCCCCCAATGTGTATGTGCTTTAGATTGTAATCTTTCAGGGGAATAGAGAGACTAATATTTATTCTGATCTTGACTACCAGCAGCTTGAAATATCTAAAAGAAAACAGATTTATACCTCATTTGTTAGGATACTTCTGAGATGTTTTGTTTGTTTGTGAATATGTGATATTACTAATTTCTTTTGGTGAAAATGAAACACAAACTTTAAAGGGGTTATCAGAGGCTAACTGCTGTCACTCAGTGTCGGTCTTGATATTTTGGGCATTGTTCCAACAGATCATAATCTGAGAGATAATGACTCTGGTTCTGTTTTTCCCAGCTGTTCTTACTAGTGGGAACAGCTGCCATTGTTACACTTGTAAACTCTATGCTTGGCAGAACTTGTGATGAGGTCTGAAAATGCATTTTTGTTTGTGGGTTTCTTTTCCTGCATGGCCAAGTTGTGTTCAGTTTTAAAACAAGAGCAATACAGCATGGTCTGGTTGACAATAACAACGCCTAGAAGACATCAGAGGGATTCATTTGCACTTACAGCCATCACCTTGGATTTTCCCTTTCTGCTGGTTGAGTGAATCATTTGCAAAATACTTTTTTGAATAAACTTGTTTTACTTGTTAAAAAAAAACAACAACACAACAACCAAAAAACCCTCAAGGACAAATGTAGGTGACTGGAGCCCACAGCCTATTGTGAGATAGAAGTTAACTAGGTTAGAAACTTCTGCAATTTTTGTAGATGTCGGTTCCTCATCAGAAATTCACGTTCTCCCACCAGGGTCCCTCTGTGCCCGGTACCAAACTTGGAGACAGCTGGAGTTGATTAGAGGACTGTACCAAAGAGCTGTCCCCGTGTGGGGCCTGTTGGCAGTACAGGGAGCGAACCAGCCACTTTGGCCTCATTAGCACAGTGTTCTACCAGCTGGCTCTAGGAAGAATTAATACTCGACATGAAATGATTTCTCGGAATGATCAAAAATAAAAGCAAATGGATTTGAACCAGAGTGTCTTTTTTTACCTGAGTAATACTGTATTCAGAGAACCTGAAATCTCCTGTGTCATAAATCATCACGGGCACCAGCCGTCCCCAGATGTCAGATGCACAACTTTAGGGTTATCATGTTTTAGACTGTATTTATCCGAACTATGGAGTTTGCTTTGTAATTATTATTATTATAAAAGGCTAGAGGTTTGGCAGAGACTGTTACAGTGTTTTAAGCCCTTTTTAGCTGTATTTGAAAAACACTTCAATCTTTCCTTTACCAAAATTACTTTGAAAATTCAGGATCTTGAATGGAACTTTGATAAAAAGAAAAATGCCTAAAACCCAATAAATGTGGACATGGTCCAGGATTCCTTCTCTTCTCTTTTCTTTTTGCTTTGTCTCTTAGACTTTCTCCCTCAAATGAATACTCAAAATCCAGTTTTGGAATCTTTCCTAAATGCAATCTTTTGACTACTCCCGGGTATAATTTTTAATATGCATAAATCCTTCCTTTCATCAAATTGCAGCACGTCTCCTATCAACTATATTATGTTTTAAACTGGCTTTCCCCTTTGACATTTGTTTCTGTTGGTGCAGCTTCCTTTCCTCAACCACTCAAGTTGTAAATCTAGGTCATGATTGCTTGTCAGCTTCTTTCAGTCGCGTGTATATGCCTTAAGTACCAGAATCGTCATCCTTTATTCCCCACCGCCTCACACAGTTCTTGCCACACTGTAGTTGTCAAATAAGCAGTTTGGGAATAAATGAATATATATATATATATATATATATGTCTATTTGATGAATATAGATAATATATATGTATATGTATGACTATATATATATAATATATGTATATTTTAGCCTTTGCTTGCTCTGGTACTCTTCTTGTAATTAAATAAATTGAATTGATAATCAAAAAATTTGAATGCAAAATCAAAAGTTATAAAATATAAACAAGGGAAAGTCTCTTGTTCTCATCCTCCATCTGTACAGCTATCCCCCTCCACCCGCATACACCGGAAACCACGGCCACTCGTTTCTTATGCTTCCTTTCAAAGCTCTGTTTGGTGTATGTAAGCATACACATGTGTACATCCTTTTTCTTTTTGTGTACGTGCATAGGGGTGAGCCACATGCCACAGCACTAGCGCCACTGCCTGTCTTGTCCTCTTGGAAATATTCCACATTTGAATACACTCTTACCATTCTTTTACTTGAAGCTGCTTCACGTCTCATTATAAGGAGTTAACTGTTCGTGTTATTCCCTATTGCTGGATATCTGAGTTCTTTCCAATCTTGTAATCCTATCAAGGATGCTGTAGTGAATAATCTGGTCTCATGTCACACGAGTGCAGGTAAATTCCTGGGATGTAGTGGTTGGGTTGCTGGGTCCAAGTTCCTAGTGATAACATGAGGTTGCCCTCTGGAAGCCTGGTGCTAACCTTTCCCAGCAATGTACTAAAGGGCCTGTTTCCCTGCAGCCCATGATAAAGTGAATGATCATAATACAATGTTTTTCCTTAAATGTCTGAAAAAAATATATATATATTTCCATATAACTTCAGCAAACATTTCATGTACTATATGTGAGGCTGACCATCTTTTCATGTGTTTAAAAATCCTTTAAACTTTCTTTTTGGTGAGCTGTCCCTTCACATTTTCCTCCTGGGTTTCATGTTGGTTTATTATCATTGAAACTTCCAGGCTTGATTCTTGTGGTAAGTTTGCGCACTTGCTCCTTCCCACATCCCTGCCACCCTCCTAACTTTGTTTTGGATGAACTTTCTACAACAGGAGGTTTTGATTTTTAGGCAGTTAAATTGATCAAACTCCTCATTTATGGCATTTGGGTTTTGAGTCTTAGTTAAAAGACTTTTCTCATTTTAATATTATAATGAGATTCAACCATGTTTTCTTCTAGTAGTTTCTTGGCTTACTTATTTCACATATAAATCTTTGATCATTAAAAGTTTATCCCGGTGTGTACTGTGGTGCGTGGATCCAACTTTATATTTTTTCCAAATGTCCACCTACTTTTTCTGCCATGTCGAATAACCTTTTTCTCCTTGCTGATTTTCTAAGTTAGGAGCAATCTTTACGTTATACTAAATTCCTTTCTTTATTAAGTTTTTAAAAATTTTATAGATCCTGAATTCCGTTTGATGGAATTCATTTATATACCAATACCGCATTATCATCATTATTGATGTCTTATAAGATATTTTAAAATCTAACAGGACCAATGATTTTTATTGGTCTATCCACTCCAATATTTCTTCTCTGTGTTTATTACTCCGTATTAACTTTATAACCATCTGGTCTAGTTCTAAATAGCACAATGTCAAACGTGCAAATGAACTTACAGAGAATTAACTTACAGAGAATTAATTTGCACAACGTTGAGTCTTCCTCTTAGAGAGCATGATGTGACTTTCCTTGGGTACAGTTTTTAGTTTTTGCTTTTCAGTGGTGTTTTAGAGTTCTTTTTTTTTAAGTTTGGGATAGATCTTATTAAATTTATAGATGTTTCATCATCTTCATTTTCTTATATAAGTCCTTTCCTTCAATTGTATCTTCTAACTATTGTTTATATGTACAACAGCAACAGATTTCCTTATATTAATTTTATGAGATCTTTCTGAATTTTGTTGTTTGAAGCCATTTTTAATTATATTTTTCACTTTCTCAGACCATTGTCTTCATCAGCTAAGACTGTTTTACTTCTTTCTTTTGGATTTTTACAAGTATAATTCTTTCTTTTCTGTTTTATTTTTTGCCTAGTTCCTCATTTATACCACAATATGATAGCAGTTCCATAGTGATCCTTGTTTTACTCCAGATTTTAGTTGAGTTTGTTTCAGTGTTTTCTGATTCAAGCATTCTGCTGACTTTTGGGTCTATCTATCTATCTGTCAATGTCCTTAAGATATCTATTTATATCTTTATCTATCTGTATTGATATCTATATTTATATATGTCTAGTTACGTAACTATTTATGTAACTATTACATAACTACATATGTGCATATGAAGCATATGCGTGTATGTGTATATATATATATGATTTTTTAACATCTACGTTGTTCACTTTAATATTTGTGTCAATTTGAGTTCTCTTAGAAGCCGACACTCAACAAGATTAGACAATCAAGAGAGTTAATGGGGAAAACATCTGAGAAGAATGAAAGGCAGAGAGCAGGAGGAGGTAGGAGAGACTTTACCGTGGAACACAAGTCTGGCAGCTGTAAGATGGGAGAGGGAAGGAAGGGAGATTTGGTGGAAAGGGTCTCAGGAGCTGGTGGGGTCCTGAGAATTTGATCATGATTATTGGGGGGAAGGGTCTAGAGCCCAAGTTTCCCATTTGAGGAGTCCCCATTTGAGGAGGGAACATGCAGATTGGAACTTCACTAGTACCCTTTCCATGCTGACTCTTCTGGGAGGAGTCTGAGGGGAGTGTGGCATTGGTGTTCCCTGTGATGGGCCATGCAGCAGGTGTCTGCTCCCTTTGATGGACCATCCAGCAGTTGTCTCCTCCCTGTGATGGACCATCCAGCAGTTGTCTCCTCCCTGTGATGGACCATCCAGCAGGTGTCTCCTCCCTGTGATGGACCATCCAGCAGGTGTCTGCTAGGGCTGCCAATCTCATGGCAATCTCTCTTTTATTTATTTATTTATTTATTTATTTATTTATTTATTTATTTGACAGAGAGAGATCACAAGTAGATAGAGAGGCAAGCAGAGAGAGAGAGGGAAGCAGGCTCCCTGCTGAGCAAAGAGCCTGATGTGGGACTCAATCCCAGGACCCTGAGATCATGACCTGAGCCGAAGGCAGCGGCTTAACCCACTGAGCCACCCAGGCGCCCCTCATGGCAATCTCTCTTGAAGCAGAGCTGAGAAGCCCATGTGAATGGCTTCTACAATGTTATACTTCCAGTTAACAGCTGGAGTCTGTTTATTTTGTGTGTGTGTGTGTAGAGCATTTGTATGTCTACTGCGTGAGCATATTGGGATTCTCCTGAGTGAAGAAGGGAGCTCCATCGTCTTTCCATTCTTAGGCAACACTCATGATCATGTTTGACATAGAACTTGGTGGATGTGTTCCTGCCCCACTAAGGCATACTTAGATGCTTATAGTAGCAAATTTTATACCTAAAGATGTTGAGTGCAGGAGAATTACTTATTCTGGCTTCTTCAGTAACTCAGGATAGAAAAAAAGAAGAAAAAAGTATAATTTTTTTTTTTTTGAGCTTAGGAGTAGAAGAAACACAAATTCTTTAAAGCCTGAGAAACAGAAACTATACAAACTTTGGAATCAAATATACCTGGGTCTAACACCTGGTCCCTATCACAAATTATTTGACACTCAGAACCTAAAGAATGTCTTTTTTGAACACACAGGTGGAAAACATTCTCCAGGGCTCTTTGTTTTGGTTATGGGTTTGAGTTCTTTCCCCAAGAACATGAGGGGAAGTGATATGTGCCATTTTCAGGCCTGGCCAGAGAAAATTCAGTATGAGATTTTTCCTTCTCCTCATGAGATTCAAGTGACAATGAGCTAGTCAGGGACGGTAAAGTCACAAGATAGGAGGAGCTCTCCTTAAATATAAGTTAGAGGACAAGGGCCATTCTGCCATAAACATCCATCCAGGATTCTTCCATAAGCAGGAAATAAACATGCCATATGTCTTAGCTGTTCAATTATTAAGTCTATCTATCATTTAGAACACTGATACATGATGAAATGAGAATCCAATACCAATGCATAAATTATGTTGAATTCATGGTAGATGTGCAATAAGTTTTAATTCCTGTCCTTATCTGTGGCATTACCATAATGTATAGTTTTAAAACAATAGAAATAAAATGTAAATAATCTCAATCTAGGCTACTTTTAAGGCATACGTATGTTGTAATCAAATTCTCATTAATCTATTATTTTATAGCCTATTCCTGCCTGTCGAATAGTAGCAGTAAAGCAACACCAGATCTTTTCCATAGTTTTCCTTCACTTAAACGCATGTAAAAGGATGAGTGTGGAACTCTTACTCATCTATGTATGATTTAAAAGAAACCCTTACCCAATGCATAGAGTTCTTTGGAGGAGAGCACTAGGACAGGAATAATATTTTGTAGCTGACACTTAGTGAGCGAGTTTTGGGGAAAAGTCATGACACTATATTTTTGGCACCAAATAACATCTGTCTGATTGCAAATTTAGCAATATTCAAAACAATATTTTTTGAACAACTTCGATATGTCGGTCATCCTTTGAAGCATGTAAATTTTACTTTCCATATCACTTACAAAAGGCATAGAGTAATTACACATCCTACTTAGTAAAGGGAGAAAATACAGATTTCCTTATCCTCCATGAGAACACTTAAACCTGACTCTGCTTCTCCTAGGAACTCTCAGTCAAACCCTAGCCCTGTCGGTAGGAGACAGAAGATGTGTACATAACTACACAAATCTGCAGGGTGGCATTTGTGGAAGGACTGGTAGAAAGCACACACCTAATCTCCTTTGAGCCCCATACTAGCCCCTTGAAATGGGCATTTTCCACTTTTCATAGAAGGCATAAGTGAAGTTGGGTGAAGGTAGACAAGCAGAGGCCATGGCACCCAAGGGTAAACCATCAAGCCTGGATTTGATCACAAGCTTGACTGTGCCCGGACCCGCATTCCCTCCGTCAGAGCTAATTTCCCCAGGATTATCTGTGTATGGTTGAGTGTGTTCCCTACACAACTGAAACTCACTGCCTGAAGACGTAAACTTCCCACGATTAATTTGTACGGAAATCTTCCTAAAGACCAACATTTCTTAAGATAAGTTGTTGTTACACGTTATCTCTTGTGGTATGACGCCAGCCACACCATCATCAAAGATATTTACTAACTGTGGGATTTTTGTTAAATTATGTTTTCTCTGATGTTTATTTTCCACCTACGGCAAATGCGGATATTTATACCTATCTCATAGGATTATTGTGTCAGTTTAATGAGATACATAGAAAAGCGTTTTGAAATCTAGAAACGGCTCTACCAATATTAACTGTTTTGATTTTTTTTTTTTTGGCACTAAAATATAAAGACATCAGCACTAAAAAGTTCTTCAGATAGTCTGAACAGCAGCTCACATCATTGGGCATTTACTCCTCTGTTCGCAAATGTCTCAAATTCCAGCAGAATGTACTTCCACTGTTTGCCTTGATTGGACAGAAGGGGTATATATTGCTGTTACGCATGATTACGTGCCTTGTGTACGTGTGTGTTTGTGTGTGCACTGTGTGTGTGATATGTGGCAAAAGCATCCTTATATTCTGTTTTTATTTACATATTTGTAACTGCGAGGTAGTCTTCGCCCTTCTATTTCAACACAACAAATAATTGGGAGACAAACCATAAATGACTCTTAATCTCACAAAACAAACTGGGGGTTGCTGGGGGGAGGTGGGATTGGGAGAGGGGGAGCGGGCTATGGACATTGGGGAGGGGAGGCGAACCATAAGAGACTATGGACTCTGAAAAACAACCTGAGGGTTTTGAAGGGTCAGGGGTGGGAGGTTGGGGGAACAGGTGGTGGGTGATGGGGAGGGCACGTTTTGCATGGAGCACTGGGTGTTGTGCAAAAAGAATGAATACTGTTACGCTGAAAAAATTAATAAAAAGGGAAAAAAAAAATAGAATCGTGGTCTATGTCTCCTCTGTGTACTTAGGGTGCATTGAACCCACATGTGACTCTCAGCTCTAAAAGTCTGATCCCATCACTGTGGAACTGTCTCCTTCTTTCCCCTGTGCTTTTGAAGTTTATGGTCACACTTCATGGAATCAAGCCACAGAAGTGATGGAGGCTGACCCAGGTTTATGTGCTATTTTCAAAGGGTTGATCATGGCTGTTTTATAACAACAGTTAAAACTAAATTATATATTGAAGTTAAATAATACTCTTTATTTAAAATTTAACATTGTTTCAAAAAATCTATACTCACCTGGCAACTTTAATACTGGGTCTCTGGGGCATATAGAAAATAATCATAGAATCTCTCTTTTTTTAATGCTACATGAAATATGAAGAAAAGAAGATTTTGGGGGGTAGTTTCTGAACACAAATGCAATATGACTATGTTATGGCCAAACGTTCATGTTTCTGGGCTTCTCCTGATGACCAGGTGGGTAAACTATTTGCCATAAATAAATCACAAAATATGGGACAATAAAACAACAGCTGTTTAGGGTTTGTCTGAGATGTGTGTGTGTGTGCGTGCGTGTGTGTGTGTGCTCACAAATACAAGTACCAACACACACATACACACTCGTATACACACACACATGCACACATAGACATACACATATTAGAGAAAAATGTTATTCATTACATTCACTGTCTGAGTGACAAGAAAAGTACCAATAAAGATATTTATTTGGGCAGTGTTTTCTGTACCAAGTGATGTTTTGGTTCTATCCTAACTTTTGAAGACCTCCTTTGGGAACAGCCTCTTCTAGAAGTTCTGTTTCAGATGGAAGAGGCCTGGCGAGCTGGCTTCAGACTGTAGACGGCAGCCCTGCAGGCTTTTCATGTGAGCGCTCCTGCTGCTCTAACTTCTGTCACCCGAAAAACACAGCTCCAAGGGTCACTTGTGTTGGTGCCGAAGCATACTCCTGGGTTGTGGGTCAGAGGGCACATTGTGCTTATTTCTGTGCCAACACAAGAAAATTGCAGTATTAATGTCTTGGAGATTGAACCAAATTCAGAGTTGGCCTCCTGGCAGTCCGAGAGCAAGATAGAGAGAGACGAAAATGATGTGTAGGGAAGATTTTTAAGAATAAGCTGTTTCTAATTATTACCCCTGATGAGGGGACAAGGAACTACCATAGACTGACGAGGAAACGCTCCACATTCTCTGAGTTACACAGGTGCGGTTTGCCCGTAACTCCAGAAATCACTTTGTTCAAGCAGCAAACTTAATGACTATTCTCGCATCTCTAAGGATTGCGAGTCAAACCCAGTTTCAACTCTTTCCCGTACTTTTTGCGTTGTAGTCAATAAAACAGTGGTTTTGCATTAAAACTGTTTATTAAATGTAGATTTTTAAAATCAAGTCATAGTTCTATTGACTTTTACAATAAAGATAATTCTATTAGCATTAAAATATTAAAAATTGTATTTTGTCCTGTGAAGTAAAAAAACAAAAAAATAACAACAAAAACCAAACCAAAACAAAAGGTATTTCTTAAGGAATAAATAGATTGTATGCCCATGTTCAGTATGCATGAAGAAGATATTTAACAGTACTGAAACCTGGACTTTTGATGTGAATGTGGTACTTTTCTCATTAAAAGAGTTGAAATCCACAGGAGTGAGTGCTGTAAATGACTCCCAATTGGGTTCCAAGTCATGCATGTTAAGATATCAGACCCTTATGAAAAGGCAGTTGCCTAAAGCGGACCTCTTATGTCTACTCATTGTTTCTAGTCATTCGTCTGAAGGATCTTTAGTTTTCCCATAGGGTTGAGAAGTTCTTTGCTCTGTATTTTTAGTTGTTCCACACATGCATTTATTTACTTAAAGATTCTTTCTGTCTGGAAGGAAAACTTGGGAGAGTGCAAGAGCTCTTTTCCTAACCTCTCCTGATGGTGATGTCCTCCAAACGCAAACCTAACAGATTTGAAGGGTTTCTGTTTTCATCACTGCTTTTGCCAGCATCTAATTATAACAGGTGGGCCATTTTAGAAGATCGCTATGTTTGATGCTATCCCTTCAATGGTTTTGAGATCCTTTGAACCTGCATGTTTGTGAATTCTTACTTGTCAACCATTAATATATGCTGAGTATTCACAATGCTAATTATCCACAAGAAGTGTGAATTATGAATAACACATATCACAGAACCTGTGGTGGTATATATTATAAACCCACCTGATTGCCTTTTTCATTTTGATTACTGGAAAATCAGTCATTTCCTGGCAGTTAATCAAATGCCACAGAGATCCTCATCTTGGTTCCAGTTATCCTGCTTATTCCATTTATTTTTTGATTTATAAAAAATTATTACCATAACAGTCTTTCAGATTTGATTACTGGTGAAGTTAACAAACTCATTTGCAGTCACAGACCTTTCCATTCTAAGCAGGCTGTTACCTACTGGTTGGTTAAAATGTTATTTCATTAATTAAGCATATTATAGGTTCATATAGCCTTCAATTTATTGCCATTCAAGAAATTTTGCATATACATCTCATTAAACGACTGTATATGTTAATTATGATATCAGAAAATACAGAGGTCTACTTATCATCCACAGAAACATCAACATTCAACTCAGAAGAGTGACATTGAATTTTTGATTTTTCATATGACTCAGATCAACAGGCATGTTTATTAAAACTATTTCTTTCCTTGGTTTTAAGGCTTCTTTTTTTTTTTTTTCTATTGTTACTTCTATGACCAGGGTTTTTCTCAGACTTTTTGACTTTATATATGCCCACTTCTTATTTTATTTTTTAAAAAAAGATCTGTTTATTTATTTGGTGGGTGCAGAGGAAGAAAGAATCTTAAGCGGACTCCAAGCTGAGTTTGGAGCCCAATGCGGGGTTCGAGCTCATGACATTGAGATCATGACCTGAGCTGAAATCAAGAGTCAGACATTGTGACAGTGCAACACAGGTACCCCTACAGGACTACTTTTTAAATGTGTCTTTTTTTTTTTTAAGATTTTATTTATTTATTTGACAGACAGAAATCGCAAGTAGGCAGAGAGAGAGAGGGAGAGGCAGGCTCCCTCCCGAGAAGAGAGCCCAATGCGGGACTCGATCCCAGGGTCCTGGGATCATGACCTGAGCCAAAGGCAGAGGCTTTAACCCACTGAGCCACCCAGGCACTCCTTAAATGTGTCTTTTCGTGTGTGGTTTTGCCTTCTTGTTCCTTGATTCTGCACATTCTTCTTGGCCACTTACTCTCATGGTGTCAGTTGCATCTCTGCAGACTAGTCATGGACACAAATATAAAACTGTCTTAAAATACACATCTATAAATATAAGATCTGTCCATCTATCTACATATTCACATGCTAAACAACTTAAATATGTGCCTTTCACGCTTCTTACCGTCTCAAAATATACTTCTAAAATGGATTTGTTTGTTGCCAGAGCAATTATCCTCTATCTGATCTTGAGTCCAACATGCCATTATCTCTTAGCTGCCCAACAGTGGACACTTTTGCTACTAGCAGTTCCCCAGCAACTCCAGCCAGGCCAGATCTGACGGCAAAGTATTTTGGTGCTTCTCTTGTATCATAGTCGTACTATCAGAAGGTAGAAGATCGGGGCAACTTTTATAGCTCTTTCATTTGATGACACCTATGGCACGTGACTGAATTATCTATCAGTGGCTTAGGACAGGTCACTTTCATATGGCTACTAAAAAAGTCAAATATGGATGGATACTGGAGTTCTTGAAATAGCAAATGCTTATATTTAAAAAAGTGTGAGACAAAGTTATACAGAAAATTGTGTCACTAGATGGGATCTGTGCATGCTTCTCTCTTTCTCTTTATTCACCCTTTTATAATATTATGGATGCTTATGAGAAGAAACATGAGAAGGTATATTAATACTCACAAAACATTTGCCAAACATGTACTATGTCTTAGTTGGATCAAGAATTAAGTTTATCTTCCACAGTTTACTTACTAACATAAGAACAGTACCTTCTTATAAAGAGCTATTATTTCCAAAATGTCTCCAAAATCTATTAAGAACCTCTTCTCCTCTTACCATCTACTATTTGAATTCGTTTTCCTTCATCTAAATTCCTGCAGTTATTTGTGTAACTTACTTTTAGTTTCTTCTACTCCTGCTAAGCCATCTTGCTTTCACCAAACGAAATTCTGGCGATTTCTCCTCTTGACATAGCATCTGTCAAGTTTCACTGTATTTCCCACATAGACCAGTGCAAAATCTTTCGCACAACGTCCGACGTAAAACTCTGTGGCTCTTCCTGCCAAAATGTTTGACTGACTACTCCCCTTCCTGCCCCCAGATAATCCCTACCTCTTTCTGTTCGTATAATGAAACAGAGTCTGCATGTTTCTGCCTGTTTACCCTGGCTTCTTCTCTATTTGGACGTCCCTTATCATCTTCATTCCCTATCAAATTCCAACTCACTCTTGCAAATCCAAAGCAAAGGATACTTTTTCTTTGAAGGCTTGTGGAGGTCCACTATGAAGAGATAGACACACCATTTGTTACATGCCCATAGGATGTCTATCAATAATGTCAGTTTCTGTCCACTACATTGCACACATATTCATTTCTGAATTCCTCAGTGGATTGACTGAACCCCTCAAAGTCAGTCCCTTATAGACATCTTTATTTATACCAGAATGTGGCATAGTATAAAGCACAAAACAGGTGGTCAAGAAACATCAACAGTGAATTGCAGAGTTGATAAATCAAATATACTTACAAATAAAGAATTATAGGTTTCCCCACTATCTGAAGCTAGAACATGCTTATGAAATCCATCACAAACCAAAATGTCATAAAGTGAAGAGTATCCCCTAATTCGGGGAGTTTTTGTTATACCACTTTGTTTTTCTGAAAGAACTACAGTAATACCTGCTGCTGTTAACCAAAAGAGACCTAAGAGGATTTTTGCTTTTATGAAAAATCGTTACCTACAAATATAGGTCTCTTGTAAAAGTCAAGCGGCGAACTCAAACTTACGGGAAGCGTGGAAACCTGTACGTACACGTCTGTAGACTTAATCCAGTAAAAGGTGATTCTGCGCATCATTTAAGTCTTGATGGAATCAGTATCTTTGATAATTAAAAATCTCCTTATTTGAATTGTCTGAAACTGACATGAGGGTTGAAAGAAATTAAGACACTGTGAAACATAAAATAAAACTCTTCCTTTGGAAACGAAGCATTTGTAAAATTTAAAACACTTTGAGACAGTTAATGATTAAGAATTCTATGAGAGAAAAATGATTTTTTAAAAGATTTTTTTTATTTATTTGACAGACAGAGATCACAAGTAGGTAGAGGCAGGCAGAGAGAGAGGCGGGAGGCAGGCTCCTCGATGAGCAGAGAGCCCGATGCGGGGTTCGATCCCAGGACCTTGGAATCATGACCTGAGCTGAAGACAGAGGTTTTAACCCACGGAGCCACCCAGGCATCCCGAGAAAAATGATTTTAGATGTAGTGTTAAAAAAAGAAATTTGGGGGGGCACCTGGGTGGCTCCATGGGTTAAAACCTCTATCTTCAGCTCAGGTCATGATCTCAGGGTCCTGGGATCGAGCCCCCCATCAGGCTCTCTGCTCAGCAGGGAGCCTGCTTCCCCCGCCCCCGCCCCCTCTCTGCCTGCCTCTCTGCCTACTTGTGATCTCTGTCAAATAAATAAATAAAATCTTTAAAAATGAAAAAAAAAGAAATTTTGGGAAAGGAACTCATAAGCGTAAACATAGAAATAGCAATAGAACTTACAATATGTTATTTTCAGGTTCATAGAAAAGCTCCCTGTTTTTATAAAATTCAGTTCTTTGAAACAGCTCATCAAAATCGGCTCAAAGAAAATTTTGTTTCATTAGCAAAATGATCTCACTTAGATCATAAATTTCCTACAATGAACCTTTAAATATAGAGGAATACTGTTAAGAAATTTTTAATGTTTGTGATTTTGAAATGTATAAATTGAACCTTGATTTACAAAGCCAGATCATCTATATATTGAGGAAACGCTCCAAATAAGGAATATCAGCATGAATTTTTACACAATGTGATGAAAAATGGTATCATTTGTTCACTGCCCTTATTCATATTAGTAGGTATATTTCATGGAAATTGGTTCTCCTAAGAAAAGCCACTTCCATTACATAGACCCTTCACCAGAAGGTATGTTGACAATCTCTTTTTTCAAAAAAGTGAATTAAAGAAGAGATGCAAGTCAAAGGAAGTTTTTTCGTGAACTCATGCATAGTAATTGAAATACAACAAAACCGATTTTTTCTATATTATAATTTTTGCAAAATAGAAAAAACAAATGTGTAGATTAAAAATATATTTTAAAATATAAAATACATACATAGCCAGCCAGTATAGATTTAACCCAATGTTGTAACAAATAGAACGATATAGTTAAAATTAATGTTCATGATGATGATGTTTAATTCTGAAGTGACTTCTGAAATATATGAATTTTGGCGTTGATTATATTATAATTCTGCAATTTGTTAATTTTTAAAATATTTTAGTATTCTGTGCTTAGCTTATGTATTAATTTTTAGAAAATCAGTATATTCAGTACAACAAAATAAAGAAAACTGATGAATTCTTGCACTGGACTTATGTCCTGTGATTTAAGGTTTCTTTCAGAAGAATAATGAGAGAGAAATAATAAAAACATTTCATTGTTCCTATAAAAAGGTG
Organism: Meles meles; assembly: GCF_922984935.1. NCBI lineage: Eukaryota > Metazoa > Chordata > Mammalia > Carnivora > Mustelidae > Meles > Meles meles. The sequence goes on from NC_060079.1 coordinate 78,098,631, forward strand.
AAGCCAGACCCTTCAGAAAGATATTAAGAATAATAAATCATAATCTAACATCTGGGAATCTATATTTTGAAAGCAAATTTTAAAAAGCAACTAAATTATTCATATGAAATACAGTCTAGTGGAAGTTCATTCTATAGATTCATAATTATGCTACTTTTTATATTTTAGCAATTATGTTAAACAAGGATTTTATTTCCTTAATTATATTTTTGTTCTGTGAAAATTGTATTTACATTTATTTTTGATGAATTTCTTTGATTTATTTTTCTGAGCGTATACACTTATGCTGATGTGTGAATGGAGGTTGCGATTTTAATGACAGGACACCAAAGTTCTTCACAAACTAAAAACAAGAAAAGGTGACTTGTACCAGTTAAAAGGATGATAAGATTTATTATGTATTCTTTAAGGCACAGAATAATTAGAGGCATTGATCATATAAAAATTTGGCTTTCTTAATGCTTGCCTAATACAATTAAATATGACCAACAATAATGCTATATTTAGGTGTTTCTAAATTTCATTAATTTTGATAAAAATATATTTGTTAATGAAGAGAAAATAAGAAATGTTTGCTTTTCTAGTATTTATTTATTTATTTATTTATTTTAAAATATGTTACCTATTTAGTTATTTGGGAGAGAGAGGGAATGAGCCCTGTGTGTGCACTGGCTGGAGGGGGGGTCCTGTGGGGAAGGCAGATGGCAAGGGATAGTGAGAGGGAGAGAGAGAATCCGGGGCTGAGTGTGGACCACAGTACAGGGCTCCATCCCATGGACCCTGAGATCACCACCTGAACGGAAACCAACAGTCCTTGGTGCTTTAACTGACGGAGCCACCCACGTGCCCATTTTAGTATGTATGTATATATATTATTTCTTAAAAAATATTTTATTTATTTATTTGATAAAGAGAGAATGAGAGAGAAAGAGAGAATAAGTAAGGAGAATGGGGGAGGGAGAAGCAGGCTCCCAGCTGAGCAGGAGCCCTACATGGGGCTCTGTTCCAGGACCCTGGGATCATGACCTGAGTGGAAGGCAGATAGATGCTTAACCTACTGAACCACCCCGGCACCCCTCCAGTATTTATTTTTAATGAAAAAAAAAAGTCTTTACCAACATAAGCTTGTTTCCCAAGAAGACGTTAACTTCCGGATTTACTGGTTTATTCATTATCTTTTCCATTGAAATGAAAAAAATCATCAGAGTTATAGAATCTTAAGAAGCCAAAAAAAGTTGTATGTTTTAAGCTATAGAATTTTATAAAGGAACAAGGGAAGATTAGTTGAAGCAATATATTTTCATGAGTTTTCTCTAAACAGAATTAATTCATTTATAGAGTCTGGCAGATAAACATTCATTCTGCCTGAAATAGAGCCATATTGATGATGGCAATTTCAAACATTCTAGTATACAAATAATTATTTATTAAGCGGTGATCGATATTTCAGAAAGAGCTACAGAAATAATGATCTCATACAATAAACGTTAAGCCAAAATATGTTATTTTTTCCCCTTATATAAAAGCTGATTAAAAAGCAAGTGTGTTGCTGTCATCAACACATTGGTGAAGAAACTGCAAAATGTCTGAATTCCAGAATTCTTTCAGGACAGTGGGATAATGAAAAACTTACCGAGGCATTGGGTGAAATTTCAGTAGAAGCTATATAAAAGATTTGAAGGCATATATACATTTCTGAATGTTTTCAGAAATTCTCTGTTGGAAATATGTGTCCTTCTGAGGTTGAAAACCCATTAAGAAGCTTTCAAAGTGGTTAAGAAAGTTTTGTTAGGATATATAACTTCCGCAACTGGTTAGGGATGAAGGAGATAGAAATTCCTTCATTTACAGTTAAAGTAAATTTATATCTCTAAATGCCAATTAGCAGGCCCCCATTGGCTCTTGGTGATTCATTCTTTAATGAAATCATAAATGTTTCTGTGGAGCGATCCTGCACATCTCCCCAGAGAGCAGCAAATGTATCATGAGACGGATCTTGGACGCCTGCCATGTCCCACCTGCAGCAGCAGGGGTTCTGATTTCCTCAAACAGCAGTGTCCAGGTGGAGGCACGAACGCACAGGGCATCTGGCTTACACATCATGTATTATGTACATCTGGAGCAATGTCAAAGCCATAATTAACACAAAAACATATTCTTCCACTATATTGTGGAGCACCAAAAACCCCAGGGTCGGACACATCACCATTTTCTTCTGAAACTTAGCTCTTGGATGCCCCAAATAGTGCTGAGTTAAAAGAGAACCATTAAAATTGTTCTTCCCTCCAGATCTATAGAAATATAATAAAAAGTATTTAAATGTAGATAGGATTTTTATATTATTCCACCTAAAATTAAAAATTCTGAGGACATTGTGAAGTTTTAAGAAAGTGTGGCTGAAAGTAAGCTCAAGAAAACTAATTTCAGATTTTTAAAATAAATTCAGTGAGATAGAAAAAACTAAATAAAACAAATTTCAGAGCAAAAGAATCTAAGATAATATCCATTGTAACATAAACTATGAAATTAAAGAGAATTTATCAAATTTGATTTTTCTTAACAATAGTATTTTCACTGTACAAAATACATGACAGTTATATTGTCTTTATGATAAATATCTCTATTCTTAATGATGCTCTGAAATTGTAGCTAAGGGCCCCAATAATACAAAGAGCTTATTTTTCCTGGCATTTTATTATGATGATAAATACAAAATGCTTCCTTCAAAAAATTATTCCAATTTCATGAATAACACACTGATCTGTTTGATTTTCACTGTTGAATTTAAAAAGCAAGTATCAGACATTATCTTTATGTATTAAGGATCTTTGTATGTCAGTTATCAGCTCTGTTTTGGTTTAGAGAAGTTATAATAAAATAAAATATTTCTCAAAAGAAAAAAATCAGAAAAATTTTAGTAGGTGTTACAGGGAATAAATTAAAAATTAGAAGGAAATGACTCAAATCATTTTCAGAAGGTCTATAATGGAAATGTATTCCTTTCATATGTTGAGTTTTTCAAACTTCTTGGAAAATAAATGAAAATTTTATTTAATGTTCTCGCAGAGTTATTTGACAATTTAAAAATTACTTTTCACATAAAAATGATTCCAGTTGAATAAAATATTAAATATAGTATAAGAAAAAATACACCCAGGTAATATCCAGCCAAAGAAAATAAAACACTAAAAGATTTCAATTTCAAAATAGGAAAGTGAGGCACATTTAGCTCCTGGTCCCTCATGACACTACTAATATCAACAACAAAAAAAAAGGCAAAAACCCAATATTGGTCCTCTGTCTAAACAATGGTGGAAATGTAACAAAAGAGAAACATTAGCAAATGTTTTCTGAATGACCTATGAAAGAAAATAAATTTTCAGAGAAACACAGGATTTCCCAAAATTGTTCTCCATTCTCTTAGAGAAGTTTCTAAGAATTCATCTTTAAAAAATGAGAGAGGAGAGAAAAAAGCAAATTTTAATACATACAAGGGATTAAATATGGAATTATTCAATAAGAAAATGAAATGGCAGGTAAGTTGACAGATCTCAGAAAAGAATCAAAAGAAATTATAGACATGAAAAAACATATTAAAAACAGCAACAGAAAACCCCAGAATATACAGGAGCTAAAATAATTATAGATGTGTTAGACAGGCTGCAGGAGAGGAGATTGGAAAATGACAAGTGTATGACATAGGATGGTAGATACAGAAGAAAACACAAGAAAGGCAACAAATCAATTCCCAACAGATCCATTGTATATGTGACAGAGTAAATGAAAAACAAACATTCAAAGATGAAATAGAAAAAAAAAAGTCTAAAGTGTAAGAAGAACTGAATCCAATTGGAAACCACCCATTATATATATATAATATTTATATTTTATAATATAATATAAATATAGTATATGTATATATGAATAAATATAATATAATGTAATATGTATATATTTATATATAAAACAAGAACTTCTTTTTTTTTTCCATTTTATTTATTTTTTCAGCGTAACAGTATTCATTCTTTTTGCACAACACCCAGTGCTCCATGCAAAACGTGCCCTCCCCATTACCCACCACCTGTTCCCCCAACCTCCCACCCCTGACCCTTCAAAACCCTCAGGTTGTTTTTCAGAGTCCATAGTCTCTTATGGTTCGCCTCCCCTCCCCAATGTCCATAGCCCGCTAAAACAAGAACTTCTTAAGCTTATAAATGTATGTTGAGTTCTTATTGGATTTAACTTAGGAGTTATCGTATCTCCTTGTGAATAGGGCTTATTTGATCATCCTCTGTTCTAATTTAATTTCCATTTCTCCTGTTAATAAAATTGACATTTTAATTCAATCACTTGAATTACTAAAATGTTATTCACAATATAATTGTTATTTCTGTGACATTTTTGTTAATATTTAACTCTTTATATGTGTTCTATATATCTATCCTCTCTATCATAAAGAGATATCTGAAATCATGTTAATCAAGTACTAATAATGGTGGACCATAAGTGGCAGAATACTAGGCAATTGTTTTAATTTTAATAATTTCTGTATTATTTGATAGTTTTTAGATGCTATTGTTACAAAACAGGCAATTATTTTTTTAAAATATGTTGATGATTCCTTTTTAACTAAAAATATTTAAAATTAATACACACACATTTCTTTTTCTAACATATGTATGTTTGTATTTCTGTACATATGTTTGTTATGGAAAGTCAAGTCTGTATGTGATTGTGGAAGTTCTTTATATTACTTGTGAATCATTCTGTGTATCTAGAATATGGATTCCTTAAGATATTTTTTGTTTATGTACTTACTTATTTTGATCTTATTTCATTTAATTTTATGGATACATAATACATCCATTTACACAGGTATTAAAATAAAAAATATAATATATTTAAACATTTATTATACATTATATTAAATATAAAATCATATATGAAGGTATTCAATTTAAATATAAATGTATTTTATGTTAAATTTGAAATAGATATAAAATTAAAATAAAAACAGAAAAAAACTAAGTGAAATAAATAAAATAATGATGGATCAATAACTAAAGCAATAAAGCAACAAAATGTTACCAGGAATCACCTGATAAGGAAAGGGGTAATAGCCTTATTGTATAGACTTCTAGATGTAGAGAAGGCACAAATAATGATTCTGGAAGGGTCCAATAAGCATCTAATTCCAAATTAACTCTTCCTCAACCTTCCCCTCTCCACCCTGGAGTTGTTCTAAGAAAGAGTTCATAGAATCCGGAAAATCCCCACTAATGCTCTCTGGCTGGACAGAAGCAGACGGGGGTGGTGGGGGGGGGGGCAGTGGACCCAGGGCGGAGGTCAAGAGAGTCTTGAAATGTAAAAGCTTCTATATACCACTCTGAGATTCGATCATAGGGAGCTACTCCTTCCTCCAGGGCACTGGCTAAGTTGGGTGAACAAGTGTTTTCCAGATGAATGGGAGATAGAGGTCCCCCACATATTTGAGGTCATCTTAGAAGAGAGGCGACTTCAAGTGCCCAGAGTGTAGGTTGGGATTCAACCCACTGAGCCTGCTGTCCTGTCACACCAGCTCTTTGGGGACAGAAAAAATCATACAACTAACTGACCTCAAATTGTAGTATGGAAGGGAGAAGACCACTTATCAACTAGAAATATCTGGATAGAGCTGTTGTCCTTAAATATAAATAAGATAAGAAAAGGGACAAAGATGCTGCACAATCTATTGCAGAAACAAAAAAGAATTGGCCAGGAAGGAAAATTACATCTAAAACATACCCTAAAAGAAAACACAGCCCAAGAAACAGAAGACTGCACTTTTATCTGTGCATTATATAACATGAATTAAATAAAAATAGAAATGCAGGGATGTACAGATGAAAAGATACAATGAGAAGGAAAGATAAAGCAACAGATACAGGCAACAGATAGACAAACTAAATTGTGCTGTTCCACAATGAATGCACGAATTTGAATCAGAATTTGAATCTGAAATAGAAAAGAAACACCCGAAATGTGGAAGACTGACAGAACAAGTGGAAAGTCAGGAGAAATGATGGAATATAATGTGAAGACAGAACTGAGCCTGACCATTGAAAGGACATACCAAGCATCACGAAAACACACATGCAGGAGATCAACATACAGACACATCCCATCGCGGCAAGGCAGCAGAATGCCGGATCAAGCAAGATTTCTCAGCACAGAGAGAATAAAAGACATTAGGCTGTCCCAGGCATCTCCAAAACTAGGAGACGAGACAACAGAGAAAAGCCTACGTACATTATTCCGAGGGAAAGGACGTGTGACTCCAACATCTCATACCCAGGCAAGCTGTTGTTCGAGCATCAAGTAAAAAGACATTTTCAAAAATAGTATTATTTACATGTCAATTAAATAAGAAACCCCATAATGAAATACAGCCACTCCATAAAGGACTCAAAATAAAGAAGTATGAAAAGAGCAGATGTGGTAAAATGAATGGGTTTGAGAATTAAACTCATCTAAATAAAGAAACAAAATTATACATCTGAGCAGGATGTAAATGCAATTAAAATATGACAAGGAAAAAATAATCCCAGCCATAAAAATAGGTCAGTGGGGATGGAGGAGTTAGAAGGAAATAGATGGCTACTAAAATTCTCGTTTTTATAGCATGGAGTCAATCTCATAGCGCTGAAAGTAGAAATGTGTAGGTTAGAGAAAACCACGATGACTCCAAACTCAATACCAACATTTCTTCTTTCAATCTTGATGACGTTCTTAAAGAGATAATATGTCCTTGGCGTGAAGAAACATTTATATGAAATTTCAGTATCCCTTCAGTATCAATTGAGTTTGTTTTTCTTTTCTTAGATAAAATTAAAATTGAATTTAATGTGCTTTTAGTCCTGTTTGATGTAACCGAATCATTATAAAATTATTTCTTTCTGGAGCACCAGTCTCATTCATTCTCAGTCGGTGGCCTGACCAACCGGACGGTGCCTATTTTTAGGAGACCTGATGCCAGGTTGTCACTCAGGCTCTTGCTTGGTGAGGTTTCAGTTTTCTTCTTTGTTTCCCATTTTCTCAACCTGATGCTTTTAAGGAGGATGTATTATTTTAATAAATCAACGCATTCTTTGTGATAATCTATTAAAAAACACAATCCAGGGGCGCCTGGGTGGCTCAGTGGATTAAGCCGCTGCCTTCGGCTCAGGTCATGATCTCAGGGTCCTGGGATCGAGCCCCACATCGGGCTCTCTGCTCCGCAGGGAGCCTGCTTCCTCCTCTCTCTCTGCCTGCCTGTCTGTCTCCTTGTGATCTCTCTCTGTGTCAAATAAATAAATAAAATCTTTAAAAAAAAAAAAAAAAAGAGTCCGTGGCTTAATTGACTTAGCCACCCAGGCTCAGTTTAAAAAAAAAAAAAAAAAAAAAAAAAAAAAAAACACAATCCAGTAGGTGAATGAGGAAAAAAAAATACATAGATAAATGTGGAACTGCAAATAGTTAATGAAAAAGAGGGTTGGTGTGTGGAAGGTTTACCTCACAGATAACAAAACAAATAAAATGTAAAATGTTGAGGGAGTGTAGGGAACAAACTGAGTATTGCTGAAGGGGAGGCAGGTGGGGGATGGGCTAGATGGGGGATGGGTATTCAGGAGGGCACTTGCGATGAGCGATGGGTATTATATGTAAGTGATGAGTGAATGAATTCTACTCTTGAAACTTATATTACACTGTTGTTAATTAACTGGAATTTATTTATTTATTTAAAAAAGATTTTATTTATTTATTTGACAGACAGAGATTACAAGTAGGCAGAGAAGCAGGCAGAGAGAGGAGGAACCAGGCTCCCTGATGACCAGAGAGCATGATGTGGCTAGATCCCAGTACCCTGGGATCACGACCTGAGCTGAAGGCAGAGGCTTTAACCCACTGAGACATCCAGGTGCCCCCAACTAACTGGAATTTAAATAAAAACTTGAAACAAGATGGGACCGGGGAGGGAGACTATCATAAGAGACTCTTAATCTCAGGAAACAAACTGAGGGTTGCTGGAGGGAGGTTGATGAGAGGGATAAGGTGGTTTGGTGATGGACATTGGGGAGGGTATGTCCTATGGTGAGTGCTGTGAAGTGTGTAAGACCAATGATTCACAGACCTGTACCCCTGAAACAAATAACACAGTATATGTTAATTTTTTTAAAAACAAAAAACAACAAACTTGAAACAAAAAAGAAAAGAAAGACACTGTAGTAATAAATGCCCATGAAGATAAAGTCACGTGGGTACTGGGAATGTAAAGTATATGAATTTCCAAGAACGGTCTGGAGATTTGCATCCCAAAAGGTAGGGTCGGTTTATGTCCTTTATCTATGTGACTCACTTTAGGAAGCAGTCTATGGAAATAACATGAAATGTAGACAAATAACTGATGCTTGTAAAGACTCATCTTGCATTGTTTATAATTCAAAAAAATAGGTATAACCTATTATCTGCCAAAGGAAAGATTTTATATAAATATTATGCATTTATGATAGTCTACCCTACAGAATTAATGTTTTGAAGAATTTTTGAGCAGTTGAAAAATACTTGCAGTGTTAGGTTAAATGTGTTTTCAAAATTGCTTGTTCAGTATAATTGTAGAATATATGTTTTATAATGTGTGTGCTAAAATACATGTGTGGGTGTGCACCTATAATGTAGTATGCCAAAACTTTACAATGTTTTATTCTGGATTGTTGGATTAAGAAGAGTGATTTTTATTTTTCTTAAATAATTTATGTTGCTTTATGTATTTTTTGTTTCAAAATTTTTTGTCATGAAATTTATTATTTTAATAATCAGTAATAAAAGAAGTACAGATAGAAAATATCTGATATACTTTAATATTTTTTGCACCATGTGGATGCCTATGCCATTTGAGTTGGAAAATTATGTGTAGCGAGACGATTTATTGGAATATTCTTTTACTTACATTTATTTTTGGTGGAATGTTGTGTACTTGGTGTAAGGTTGTACCCTTTTGGGTCTTGTTCATTTTCCATGGCTGTGCCTAGTGATAACTCTTATAATGAAAATTCAAATGTTCTTGCTCAATATAGCAACAATTGAAGACTAAAACTTAGTGAAATGTAGATGGAATTTTTAAAATGAAGACATTGCTTATGAGTTAAATGATTTCAAAACAAATTTCAGTTAATAAAGTAGCAGTCCAGCATGCATAATGACTACACTCAAAGTCAAAAGGTACCACTTTATTTTTTCATTGGTGAAACTGCTAAATTTCCCACTATTTTCATTTATAAAGTGGTTATTACAGTTCTTTTCACCTACCTACCTTACAAGGATGCTGTGAGGATTAATGAGATCATTCCTACAAAGAACTTGAGTTCCTTGGGGATGGGAGACATAGAATGTTATTATTATCCTGTCATTCATACATTAGCTTGCTCACTCTTCCAGGACCTCAAGGTAGAATCAAACAGAAACAAATTCTGATCCGCAGTGAGAAATATTTAATGAGATTTTTGAAAAGTTTTTCCCGTGTTTAATACCTGAGGTTCCCAGTACTAGATATATTAAATTCATTTCAAAGCCTTTTTGCATACCAATTTGATATCTTTTACATACAAACTGGATTGCTTTAGGTTACTTTTAAAGTGAAATCAGATGTGTATTATTTTCATTTGTTTGAAGTGAAGTCCACTGCTTTGGCTGAATTAAACTATCTTCAAATTTAGAAAATTAAGATACAACTTTGTGCTGTTAAACAAGAAAGGTCCGTATGGATGCCTAAAGCTCAATTAAATTATGAGTTCACTTCTTTGTGTTCTGGCTCAGCCATTACTACTTTGCAAAATTTCTTTTTAATTTTATGTGTTCAAATATTCTTACCAGCTGTTGAATTACCTGTCAGCTCTAAGAACTGAAATATGTCTTTCTTATAAAGCCAAAAAAGTATTAAAACTTCTATTAGACATCGTTTAGTAAAGCTGAACTATAATTTTTTCCAAGTGTTTATTACCATCCCACAGTTTCTAAGACTGCATGTGTCTAAACTGTGGTACCCTCTAGGCTGCCCATCAAAGCGAAAATACTCCTGCAAATTGGATTATGTCAGTTACCACCTTGTCAGAAATGTTATTTAATTTTCTATGATTGGTTATTTAATGTATAATAGAAAACATAAAGTTTACTGACAAATTTTAGAAGAGATTTTGATTTTTTTTTTTTACCTGCTGTAATCTTTTTAGAAGAGGGTTTTATATTGGGCTAAAGTATTGCCAAAGTGAAGAGATTTTTTTGGTCTTAAATTTCAGACTTTCTGAATAACAAAACACTGACTGCAGTCTTTGCAAAAATCCAGCAAATTTTAATATTGGTATTTCTTAAGAGAATGTTTTTTAGTATATGTGCTGCTGAAGCAAGTACTCTCAAGATAATTTTTATAAAACAAATAACATTTCACATATTATTTCAGATATTTTCTCCAGCTACTCTAGAGTAATAACAACAAAATATCATTTTTTTTAAGATTTTATTTATGTATTTGACAGACAGATTACAAGTAGGCAGAGAGGCAGGCAGAAAGAGAGGAGGAAGCAGGCTCCCTGCTGAGCAGAGAGCCCGATGTGGGGCTCGATCCCAGGACCAATCCCAGGACCGATCCAAGGACCCTGAGATCATGACCTGAGCTGAAGGCAGAAGCTTTAACCCACTGAACCACCCAGGCGCCCCAACAACAAAATGTCTTAAACTGTTCTCAAACTCTTACATTTTGTGTTTAAAATTTTTAGGTAAATGAGTTAAGTCTTTATAAATAATGAATGAAACCTTACTTCACTTTTCTAAAATCTTGATTTTAGTTTTCAAGAGATACCTTGCAACCAACACAACCATACATTAATGGGTTATATAAACCAGTACAACCATAAATTGTTATAGCCATACTCGAACTGTGCTAATACTATTTTTAAGTCACTTCAAATATTTCATGTCTTGATTTATACTGTTAAATACAGTGTTAACATTATAATAACATTTTACTGTCTTTATCTACATGGTTTGTCTATGATTTTTGAAAAATTCAAGCCTATAGAGGTATAGAAAAAATAATAAGTTTAACATATAATTCTTAAACAAGTCACATTTTGTTGATCTTTTGTTACTGTTTTTCTCCCTCTCTGTGTCTTTTACAGACACACACACACAGACATTTTTCAAGTGGTGCGTCTCCTGAGACTGACATACTCTTACATGGCTAGAATAACATTATACATAAGAATACCAACATTAATTTGAAAAATCATGTAGTATGTAGTCTATATTCAAATGCCCCAACTTATCCCAAAAATATCTTTGGAAGCTTTTTCTTTTCTGCACATCTAATCAAATCAAGATTTACACATTACATTTAACTGTTTCGTCTCTTTATTCACTTTAGATTAAGAATAGTCTGCTCACATTTTTTCTTTTTCGTTTTACTGTGTTTTTTGAAAGTCTTAGTCAAGTTCCTATAACCAGGCCAGGCAAAATATCCTGCATTCTGGGTTTATTTATTCCCTCATCATAGAAATATGTTACACATTAGCAGTAAAATAAAATATAGGCGATATAGTTATGGCATCATCTTAATGATGGCATGTGTCAATGACACAAGTTTGATCATTTGGTTAAGCGAGTGTCCATGGATCTGTCTACCCCAAGACTGCAACTCCCCCTTTCCCTTTGTAATTGGTGGGTTATCTATGGGGTGATAATTTGATAATTTGAGACCAGGAGAACATTCTTGATTGCATAACTGTCTTTCACCCAAAGGCTTTAGCATCAGTAGATGATCATCATTTGGGTTTGCGAAGCAGTATAGTGATATTCTAATTTTATTTTTTTCTATATATTTATTTGTTGGCATTTTGTTCTCTCTCTTATTTTTTAAATGAATATTGCTATATATTCATGGATTGGTTTTTAGTTTAATTTGATATAATTCAGTATAATCAACACTATTTCAGATTCCCCTTTCCCCAATTTTAAGAGTGTGAGGGCCTACAAATTAGCTTCTGCTTTGTTTTTGTCATGATTTGGGGAGGGTTAATTTTAAGATTCCAAATGCTTTATTTTCATACAATTGATTTATAACATTTGCTATTTTTTTCACATTGACTATTACTGTTGGTTAAACTATGGGATTAACCAGGCTGGATTGTCATTTTTAGAGAAGTGTGTTTTCACACATTTCACTTTTAATGTTGCAAACTTTGAACATAATTTTCATTCAACATTTACATCATTAGCAATAAGTAACTCACCTTTTTGAATTATCAAGGTGTCTAGTCCAGAAAAAGAATTGCTTTATGTTTTCAGCAATTTAAAAATATTTTTTGAAGTTTTGGGTTTTTTGGTTCAATATTAGATATTTGGCTTGCGTTGTGTTTTTTTATTCAATTCCTTTTTATTATTTGTTATTCATTAAATTTTCTTTTTTGTAAAATATTTTATTTACTTGACAGAGAGAAATCACAACTAGGCAGAGAGGCAGGCAGAGAGAGAGGAGGAAGCAGGCTCCCCGTGGAGCAGAGAGCCCGATGTGGGGCTCGATCCCAGGACCCTGGGACCATGACCTGAGCCGAAGGCAGAGGCTTTAACCCACTGAGCCACCCAGGCGCCCCAAAGTGAGTTTGCCCGTTTGTTTATTTGTTTGTTTGTTTTTAAGATTTTATTTATTTATTTGACTCATTAAATTTTCTTTTATTTAAATTCCATTGATTAACATACAGCGTGTTATTAGTTTCAGAGTTAGAGGTCAGTGATTCCTCAGTCACACACAGCACCCAGTGCTCGTCACATCACATGCTCTCCTTAAAGCCCATCACCCAATTACCCCATCCCCCGCCACGTCCCCTCCAGCAACAATTTCCTATAGTTAAGAGTCTCTTATGGTTTGCTTTCCTTCCTGAATTTGTCTAATTTTATTTTTCTCTCCCTTCCCCTATGATCTTCTATTTTGCTAAATTCCACACATGAATGAAATCATATGATAATTGTCTTTCTCTGACTGACTTATTTCCTAATAAAAGCATAATACCGTCCAGTTCCATCCACATAGTTGCAAATGGCAAGATTTCATTTTTTTTTTGATGGTTGAGTAATACTCCATTTTCTGTATATACCACATCTTCTTTATCCATTCATTTGTTGATGGACATCTGGGCTTTTTCCATAGTTTGGCTATTGTGGACATTGCTGCTATAAACATTGGATACAGGTGCCCCTTCGGATCACTACATTTGTATCTTTGGGGTAAATACCTAGCAGTGTGATTGTTGGATTATAGGGAAGCTCCTCCACTTTTTGAGGAACCTCCATGCTGTTTTCCAGGGTGGCTGCCCCAGCTGGCATTTCCACTAACAGTGCAAGAGATTCAAAATATTCATGTTTTGTTCTTATAAGGAATGCTAAGAAAATTTTATGAAGTTTTATTTTCCTTGCATTTTGTGGATTTATTTCCTTAAACGTAATTTTACTGAGGTATAATTTAAATAGAACAAAATGCTTTAAAAGAACTGTTTAAAGAATTTTGAGAGGTACGTTTCCTCATACCATTTGGCAATAAATCTGGCGCCCTTCACTGGCAACGTGTATTCTGCTTTTTGTCACTAAAGAGTAGTTTGCCTTTTTTAGAATTCATATGAAGGTAACCATACAATGTACTTGTTTCAGCACAAAGTTTTATGTTTCTATTAATGAGAGTACCACTAGTTTATTTTTCCTTTATTGCTAAGTAGTATTCCAATGTGGGTGGAGACCTCAAGTTGTTTATCGATGGATTAAATTAATGGACACTTAAACTATGTCCAGTATTCAGCTACTTTGAATAGAAATGCTCTTGATACTTATCTACTAGTCTTTGTGGAGATATACATTTTCATTTCTTTTGGGAAAAATGACTGGGTCTGAACGACTGGGTTATATGATAAGCGGAAGCTTAACATTATAAGAAATGGTTTTCCAGAGTACTTGTACAGTTTTACACTCTTATAGGCAAAGTATGAGAGTCACAGCATTATTACCAGTATTTAAATTTTAGGCATTCCAATGGATATCTCGCTGTGGTTTTAATGTGCATTTGTACAATGACTAATAATCAGCATTTGTATGTGCTTATTAGCCATTTACATCATCTTTTATAGAATGTCCATTCAAATCTTTGGGTTAAATTAATTGAGTTGTTTGCATTCTTATTACTGAGATATAAGGGTTTATTTTAATATATTCTGTATACCAATGCTTTGTTAATACGTGAATTGCAAATTTTTTCTGCACCTGGTAGCTAGCCTTTTCAAAGTCTTAACACTGTCTTTTGAAGGGCAGAAATTTTTCAGTTTGATGAAGTCTAAGGGATCAATTTTTCTTTATGTTTTCTGCTGTTGGTGTTCTACATTAAAAATCTTTGCCACGGGGTGCCTCGGTGGCTCAGTGGGTTAAAGCCTCTGCTTTTGGCTCGGGTTATGATCCCAGGGTCCTGGGATCGAGCCCCCATCGGGCTCTCTGCTCAGCAGAGAGCCTGTTTCCTTCTCTCTCTGTCTCTGCCTGCCTCTCTGCCTACTTGTGATCTCTGTCAGATAAATAAATAAAATCTTAAAAAAACAAAAAATTTTGCCGGGGCGCCTAGGTGGCTCAGTGGGTTAAAGCCTCTGCCTTCGGCTCAGGTCATGATCCCAGGGTCCTGGGATTGAGCTCGGTATCTGGCTCTCTGCTCAGCAGGGAGCCTGCTTCCTCCTCTCTCTCTGCCTGCTTCTCTGCCTGCTTGTGATCTCTGTCTGTCAGATAAATAAAATCTTCAAAAAAAAATTTTCCTTCTTCAAGTTCACAGTGATTTTCTCCTAACTTTTTTGGAAGTTATAGCATTTACGTTTAGATCTATGATCTATTTCAAGTTAATTTTTCTTTATGACATGAAACTAGGGCTGTGGTCTATTTTATTTCATGGATGGGATCAATAGCCACTGGTATTCTTGGCTTTGCTCTTCTGACGTGGAAGCCCAGCCTTAGGAGGGTGATGGGATGAAGGTGATGGGGCTGCACTGTTCATGACCCTCAGCCCCTGGGATAAGAGTTCATGACCCCCAGCACCCTGGGAGGAGGTGCTGAGCTGTTGGCTGTTGGCCACACTATTTTGGAATATAATCTCTGCAGGGTAGAGTTCAGAGGAATGAAAATTGCTGGTAGTCTACCTCTTCTGGGGAAACACCATGACTTCTGGCTGACAGCTTCAGTGAGAGCAAGGCATATGTTTTTGGTCCAAACTGCTCATAATGGAGTTTCCATCATGCTCAGCTTAGGGTTCGCGAAGTAGATCCTGCTTCAAGTTCCAGAGAAGCTACCTGTTCTTATCAAGATTTGATACATTTCCTTGAATAATTAAAAAAATTTGTTTAAAATTTGGCCTTAGGACAATTTCCAGAAACTGTAGTAGATTTTTAAAGTAACTGTAACAAGCTATGGTTGTCCCCCTGGGGAGGGGTTTCGGCAGAACTCTTTGTTCTGTAATTCCAGTGTTGTCCCCACAGTATTTAATTGTTTAATTATTATTACTGATTTGGAGGGGTTTTGTTGTTGTTGCTTGGGTGGCAAATATTTTCCAATAAATGGTTTGTCTTTCACATCTTTTTTATGGTCCCTATTTTATTAAAAAAAATAAAACTTGGTTTTAATGTATTTGGCAAATAGCATTTAAAAGATCATTCCTTACCTCAACATCATAACCATGCCTTTCATATTTATATATGTAATCCACATGGATTTCATAGTTTTATTGTGTCAGAGATGAATTGAATTGTATCTTTTTCTATAAACATAAACAATTGCCCCATCAATATTTATTATATAATCTATCATTTTCTCATAAATTTGCAACTGACACCCTGTCATAAATCCAGTTTCTGCATATATTTGACCAATTTCTGGGCTCTTTTATTCCATTCCCTCCCATTATTTGTCTACGTCCAGTACCATTGCCAAATCATCCAAATGACTTTCATTTTCTCGTAGGTCTCAATGTTCAGAAGGGTAAACCCCATCAAATTATTTTTGGTTTTCTCTTTCTCTTATGTTTTGTTAGCTGCCAGGCTTGTATTTTAAAGGTGCAGTGTTTGGTTTCATCCAACCTTATACTATTTCTATTTCATTCACTACTTCACTTTTCAATTTTCATTTATTTCTGTCATATTTTCTACTTTCTATCTTTCCTCCTTCAGATTTATTTTCTAAATATTTTTTGACTTTATAAATTAGATGCATATTTTCACTAAGTTTGAGGCTTTCTTCTTCTTCTTTTTTTTTTTAAAGATTTATTTATTTATTTATTTATTTATTTATTTATTTGGCAGACAGAGATCACAAGCAGGCAGAGAGGCAGGCAGAGAGAGAGGAAGGGAAGCAGGTTCCCTGCTGAACAGAGAGCTCAACGTGGGGCTCGATCCCAGGATCCTGGGATCATGACCTGAGCAAAAGACAGAGGCTTTAACCCACTGAGCCACCCAAGCACCTCAGAGGCTTTCTTCTTTTTAAAACTAAGCTCTGAATCTCTTCTTAAGAACTATTTCCACTGCATTGTTAATTTTCTGTGTCATATTTCCATTATCTGTCCGTTTTGAATATTTGTAAGTGTCCTATTTTAACTTCCTCTTTGACTCATGAGTGTCATAGGTGTCTTTATTTATTTATTTATTTATTTTAGTTTCCAGATCTATACCACAGTTGTAGCTATATTTGCAGAGATGTTCCATCTGAGAGTCAACACTAGTGTGTCTTCCTTGTGTGGTTTTCTTCATGTCATCACTAGATCAGTTTGTTGATCCCTGTGCCACTTATTAACTGTCACCTTTTCATTCCAAATCCACCCTCTGGAACTCTGCTTGTGGTCTATGACATTCTGCTCTTACCAGATTGCATGGTGTCACGCTGCAACGTGAGAGACACAGAGGGACCCTGAAGGAGGGAGAGCTCCTGAGACATACGGTGGCTGTGCATATTCTACAACTCTTCCTGGGACAGCTTCAGCACATATCTCTTCAGACCTTCCCAACAAGGTCTATGGATGGTATCTCCCTGAAATGGATGTTTCCAAGCAACCTAGATGAAAACTTCCTAGCGAGTTCTGCCAGCATGGCACCCTTGGCCACTCTGTGACCTGTGGCCGAGCCCGTCTAGTAAGCTCTAGATCTCGGGCCTGGAGGTGGGGATCATGGAAGATTTTCAGAATTTTCCTTCTTTTAGGTACTATCTCATCCCTGGAGGTAGTATCTGCCATTCTTCTCTTCTTTAGAGTTATCTTTACCCACAGTAACCTCTTAAGTATAGTTAATGATTATTCAAAGTGCCGTGTGATTTCTGTGTCTTGAGTGGACCCTGACTAATACAATTGCGCTCATCTAATTCATATTACTGTTTTAGTGGTCTACTTCTTCTTTTTCAAAGATTTTGTTTATTTATTTGCTAGAGAGAGAGAGATAAAGCAAAAGGAGAGTGAAAGACAGACAGATGGAGAAGCGGGCTCCCTGCTGAGCAAGGACCCTGATACAGGGCTTGATTCCTGGACCCTGGAATCATGACCCGAGCCAAAGGCAGATACTTAACCAACTGAGACATCCAGCTTTTGCTATTGGTCTACTTCTAATATCTTAGAGAGTTAAACTCTAATTTTCTGTCCTGATGGCAGATTTATACTTTATGTGTAATTCTTTCAATTCTTGCTAAATATATTTTGAAGCAATAATGCTAGAAATGTGTACATTTAGATAATTTATATTTTTCTGATTAATGGATTTTTAACCATCATGTAGAACCACCTTATCTTTACTATAATTTTACTCCAAAGTCCAATTCATCTGATATTAATACTGCTGTATCAGCTGACGAGTGCTTAACATATATCTGATAGAATTTTTTATTCTTTCTCTTCAAACATTTTCATGCTTTGAAACTCTTAGAGGATTTTGTTTGTTCAGTCAAGTCTAATTATCTTTATCCATTTTTTCCTCCATTAGTTTGAAATGTTTATTAATAGTCTCTAACTTTAGTTGCTCCCCTACATATTTTGGTGTGAATACATAATTTAATTTAATATAAAGTGAATTAATCACTCTACTCTGTTGTTGTTGTTTTAGATTTTATTTATTTATTTGAGAGAGAGCGGCAGAGATAGTGAGACAGATAGCTTGAGAGAGCACTAGTTGGAAGAAAGCAGGGAGCCCAACATGCGGCTCGATCCCAGGACTCCGGGATCATGACCTGAGTCAAAGGCAGATGCTTAACTGACTGAGGCTCCCAGGCACCTCAAGTCTACTCCATTTTTAAAATAATAAAGGGATCTCCGATCATATACTGTTGTTGAATATTTTTGTTTTGTACTATTTGTGTGTTATCCATGTGAAATATCACTTTTTATTTATATTATTTGCATGTTTATAAATATCATCCACATAAATTCTTATTTGTCCTTAAATTTGCCTTTAATCTTACAGTCACTGGAGACCCACTACTGGGAGTCTAAAATTAATTGACATAATCCAATATTGTTCTTGAAGTTGTATAGCACTGAGGACACTCTGGGCATAAAAAAAAAGAGACTAAACTTCCAGGGATACCTGGGTGACTCAGTCAGTTAAGCTGCTGTATTTGGCTCAGGTCATGATCTCGGGGTTCTGGGATCGAGTCCCACAGCGTGCTCTTTGCTCAGCAGGGAGCCTGCTTCTCTCTCTGCCTCTGCTTGCCACTCTGCCTGCTTGTGCTCTCTCTCTCTCTCTTTCTCTCTCACAAATATATAAATAAATGAAATCTTAAAAAAAAAAAGAGGCAAAACTTCCAGTTATAAGATCAATACATCCTGGGAATATAATAACCAGACCATGGCTATAGTTAACAATACTGTACTGTGTGTTTGAAAGTTGCCAAGAAAGTAGATCTGAAAAGTTGTCATCACTAGAATTAAAAAAAAAAACACATGTAACTCTGTGTGTGATATTTAACTACAGTTATCTAAAGTTATTGTAATGATTATTTCACAATATACTGTATTGTGTACATGTATTGTGTACATGTACACAATATTGTATATACAATATACTCGCACATCAAACTATGTTGTATGCCATGATCTAGCACAATGTTATATGCCAATTACATCTCTATGGAAAACAAAACAAAACAAAACAGAAAAAGGAGACCTGACCACAGAAGGACCAATGTGCAGGAGGGCCTGGCTGGGGTAAAGAAATAGTAAGACTCTAGGGTCTCTTCTGATTTGGTTACAGCGCATTTTTCTGGGGTCTTTGCCACCCTTTTAGTAGTTTATTTGCTCCTTCATATCCTCTTATCTGGACAAAATGACAAGGCGGAAAAAATCACCACAAACGAAAGAACAAGAGACAGTACCGAAGGCTAGGGACTTAATCAACACAGACATGGGTAATATGTCAGATCAAGAGTTCAGAATGCCGATTCTGAACATTCTAGCCGGGCTCGAAAAAGGCATGGAAGATATTAGAGAAACCCTCTCTGGAGATATTAAAGCCCTTTCTGGAGAAATTAAAGAACTAAAATCTAACCAAGTTGAAATCAAAAAAGCTATTAATGAGGTGCAATCAAAAATGGAGGCTCTCACTGCTAGGATAAATGAGGCAGAAGAAAGAATTAGTGATATAGAAGACCAAATGACAGAGACTAAGGAAGCCGAGCAAAAGAGGGACAAACAGCTACTGGACCATGAGGGGAGAATTCGAGAGATAAGTGACACCATAAGACGAAACAACATTAGAATAATTGGGATTCCAGAAGAAGAAGAAACAGAGAGGGGAGCAGAAGGTCTATTGGAGAGAATCATTGGAGAGAATTTCCCTAACATGGCAAAGGGAACAAGCATCAAAATCCAGGAGATGCAGAGAACCCCCCTCAAAGTCAACAAGAATAGGTCCACACCCCGTCACCTAATAGTAAAATTTACAAGTCTTAGTGACAAAGAGAAAATCCTGAAAGCAGCCCGAGAAAAGAAGTCTGTAACATACAATGGTAAAAATATTAGATTGGCGGCAGACTTATCCACAGAGACCTGGCAGGCCAGAAAGAGCTGGCATGATATATTCAGAGCACTCAATGAGAAAAACATGCAGCCAAGAATACTCTATCCAGCTAGGCTATCATTGAAAATAGAAGGAGAGATCAAAAGCTTCCAGGACAAACAAAAACTGAAAGAATTTGCAAACACCAAACCAGCTCTACAGGAAATATTGAAAGGGGTCCTCTAAGCAAAGAGAGAGCCTAAAAGTAGTAGATCAGAAAGGTACAGAGACAATATACAGGAACAGTCACCTTACAGGCTAATAATGGCACTAAATTCATATCTCTCAATAGTTATCCTGAATGTTAATGGGCTAAATGCCCCAATCAAAAGACACAGGGTATCAGAATGGATAAAAAAACAAAACCCATCAGTATGTTGCCTACAAGAAACTCATTTTAGACGCAAAGACACCTCCAGATTTAAAGTGAGGGGGTGGAAAACAATTTACCATGCTAATGGGCATCAGAAGAAAGCTGGGGTGGCAATCCTTATATCAGATCAATTAGATTTCAAGCCAAAGACTATAATAAGAGATGAGGAAGGACACTATATCCTACTCAAAGGGTCTGTCCAACAAGAAGATCTAACCATTTTAAATATCTATGCCCCTAACGTGGGAGCAGCCAACTATATCAACCAATTAATAACAAAATCAAAGAAACACATCAATAATAATACAATAATAGTAGGGGACTTTAACACTCCCCTCACTGAAATGGACAGATCATCCAAGGCAAAGATCAACAAGGAAATAAAGGCCTTAAATGACACACTGGACCAGATGGACATCACAGATCTATTCAGAACATTTCATCCCAAAGCAACAGAATACACGTTCTTCTCTAGTGCACATGGAACCTTCTCCAGAATAGATCACATCTTGGGTCACAAATCAGGTCTCAACCGGTATCAAAAGATTAGGATTATTCCCTGCATATTTTCAGACCACAATGCTCTGAAGCTAGAACTCAATCACAAGAGGAAAGCTGGAAAGAACCCAAATACATGGAGACTAAACAGCATCCTTCTAAAGAATGAATGGGTTAACCAGGAAATTAAAGAAGAATTGAAAAAATTCATTGAAGCAAATGATAATGAAAACACAACAGTTCAAAATCTCTGGGACACAGCAAAGGCAGTCCTGAGAGGAAAATATATAGCGGTACAAGCCTTTCTCAAGAAACAAGAAAGGTCTCAAGTACACAACCTAACCCTACACGTAAAGGAGCTGGAGAAAGAACAAGAAAGAAACCCTAAACCCAGCAGGAGAAGAGAAATCATAAAGATCAGAGCCGAAATCAATGAAATAGAAACCAATAAAACAATAGAAAAAATCAATGAAACTAGGAGCTGGTTCTTTGAAAGAATCAATAAGATTGATAAACCCCTGGCCAGACTCATCAAAAAGAAAAGAGAAAGGACCCAAATAAATAAAATCATGAATGAAAGAGGAGAGATCACAACTAACACCAAAGAAATACAGACAATTATAAGAACATACTATGAGCAACTCTACGCCAACAAATTGGCCAATCTGGAAGAAATGGATGCATTCCTAGAGACATATAAACTACCACAACTGAACCAGGAAGAAATAGAAAACCTGAACAGGCCCATAACCAGTAAGGAGATTGAAACAGTCATCAAAAATCTCCAAACAAACAAAAGCCCAGGGCCAGACGGCTTCCCAGGGGAATTCTACCAAACATTTAAAGAAGAACTCATTCCTATTCTCCTGAAACTGTTCCAAAAAATAGAAATGGAAGGAAAACTTCCAAACTCATTTTATGAGGCCAGCATCACCTTGATCCCAAAACCAGACAAGGATCCCACCAAAAAAGAGAACTACAGACCAATATCTTTGATGAACACAGACGCAAAA
The DNA here is from genome assembly GCF_922984935.1 of Meles meles. NCBI lineage: Eukaryota > Metazoa > Chordata > Mammalia > Carnivora > Mustelidae > Meles > Meles meles. Next base: position 78,120,623 of record NC_060079.1, read on the forward strand.
ATTCTCACCAAAATACTAGCCAATAGGATTCAACAGTACATTAAAAGGATTATTCACCACGATCAAGTGGGATTTATTCCAGGGCTGCAGGGTTGGTTCAACATCCGCAAATCAATCAATGTGATAGAACACATTAATAAAAGAACAAGAACCATATGATACTCTCAATAGATGCTGAAAAAGCATTTGACAAAGTACAGCATCCCTTCCTGATCAAAACTCTTCAAAGTGTAGGGATAGAGGGCACATACCTCAATATTATCAAAGCCATCTATGAAAAACCCACCGCAAATATCATTCTCAATGGAGAAAAACTGAAAGCTTTTCCGTTAAGGTCAGGAACACGGCAGGGATGTCCATTACCACCACTGCTATTCAACATAGTATTAGAAGTCCTAGCCTCAGCAATCAGACAACAAAAAGAAATTAAAGGCATCCAAATTGGTAAAGAAGAAGTCAAACTATCACTCTTCGCAGATGATATGATACTATATGTGGAAAACCCAAAAGACTCCACTCCAAAACTGCTAGAACTTGTGCAGGAATTCAGTAAAGTGTCAGGATATAAAATCAATGCACAGAAATCAGTTGCATTTCTGTACACCAACAACGAGACTGAAGAAAGAGAAATTAAGGAGTCAATCCCATTTACAATTGTACCCAAAACTATAAGATACCTAGGAATAAACCTAACCAAAGAGACTAAGAATCTATACACAGAAAATTATAAAGTACTCATGAAAGAAATTGAGGAAGACACAAAAAAATGGAAAAATGTTCCATGCTCCTGGATTGGAAGAATAAATATTGTGAAAATGTCTATGCTACCTAAAGCAATCTACACATTTAATGCAATCCCTATCAAAATGCCATCCATTTTTTTTAAAGAAATGGAACAAATAATCCTAAAATTTATATGGAACCAGAAAAGACCTCGAATAGCCAAAGGAATATTGAAAAAGAAAGCCAAAGTTGGTGGCATCACAATTCCGGACTTCAAGCTCTATTAGAAAGCTGTCATCATCAAGACAGCATGGTACTGGCACAAAAACAGACACATAGATCAGTGGAACAGAATAGAGAGCCCAGAAATCGACCCTCAACTCTATGGTCAACTAATCTTCGACAAAGCAGGAAAGAATGTCCAATGGAAAAAAGACAGCCTCTTCAATAAATGGTGCTGGGAAAATTGGACAGCCACATGCAGAAAAATGAAATTGGACCACTTCCTTACACAACACAGGAAAATAGACTCCAAATGGATGAAGGACCTCAATGTGAGAAAGGAATCCATCAAAATCCTTGAGGAGAATGCAGGCAGCAACCTCTTCGACCTCAGCCGTAGCAACATCTTCCTAGGAACAACGGCAAAGGCAAGGGAAGCAAGGGCAAAAATGAACTATTGGGATTTCATCAAGATCAAAAGCTTTTGCACAGCAAAGGAAACAGTTAACAAAACCAAAAGACAACTGACAGAATGGGAGAAGATATTTGCAAACGACATATCAGATAGAGGGCTAGTGTCCAAAATCTATAAGGATCTTAGCAAACTCAACACCCAAAGAACAAACAATCCAATCAAGAAATGGGCAGAGGACATGAACAGACATTTCTGCAAAGAAGACATCCAGATGGCCAACAGACACATGAAAAAGTGCTCCACGTCACTCGGCATCAGGGAAATACAAATCAAAACCACAATGAGATATCACCTCACACCAGTCAGGATGGCTAAAATTAATAAGTCAGGAAATGACAGATGCTGGCGAGGATGTGGAGAAAGGGGAACCCTCCTCCACTGTTGGTGGGAATGCAAGCTGGTGCAACCACTCTGGAAAACAGCATGGAGGTTCCTCAAAATGTTGAAAATAGAACTACCCTATGACCCAGCAATTGCACTACTGGGTATTTACCCTAAAGATACAAACATAGTGATCCGAAGGGGCACGTGTACCCGAATGTTTATAGCAGCAATGTCTACAATAGCCAGACTATGGAAAGAACCTAGATGTCCATCAACAGATGAATGGATCAAGAAGATGTGGTATATATACACAATGGAATACTATGCAGCCATCAAAAGAAATGAAATCATGCCATTTGCGACGACGTGGATGGAACTAGAGTGTATCATGCTTAGTGAAATAAGTCAATCGGAGAAAGACAACTATCATATGATCTCCCTGATATGAGGACACGGAGAAGCAACATGGGGGGGTAGGGGGATAGGAGAAGAATAAATGAAACAAGATGGGATTGGGAGGGAGACAAACCATAAATGACTCTTAATCTCACAAAACAAACTGGGGGTTGCTGGGGGGAGGTGGGATTGGGAGAGGGGGAGGGGGCTATGGACATTGGGGAGGGTAAGTGCTATGGTGAGTGCTGTGAAGTGTGTAAACCTGGCGATTCACAGACCTGTACCCCTGGGGATAAAAATACATTATATGTTTATTAAAAAAAAAAATTTGGAAGGGGAGGCGAACCATAAGAGACTATGGACTCTGAAAAACAACCTGAGGGTTTTGAAGGGTCAGGGGTGGGAGGTTGGGGGAACAGGTGGTGGGTAATGGGGAGGGCACGTTTTGCATGGAGCACTGGGTGTTGTGCAAAAAGAATGAATACTGTTACGCTGAAAAAATAAATAAAATGGAAAAAAAATAACTATTGGGTGACCTCAATGTACTGGATCCTGTACTAGACACAGGAGATATTGTGGAAGCAATAAAAACAATTTCTTGGCTCTCTCAAAAAAAAAAAAAAAAGAAATTGTAAGACTCTAAACTAATGGTGTGATACAAGGTTTAGGTAGGTGGGTATGCAAGTGCAATGTGTAAGGGAGTTAAAATCGTCTCCGAGTGTGTCTTTGTGTGAGGGGTTACATTAGGTTGTCAGGGAAGAGAAGAGAATTGAGGATGATTTCCAAGTTGTTCATTTATTTACCTGTACAGGAACTGGCATAGAGATTTGACTTGAACCAGAGACACACTGGTTTCCTTTCGTGATTGTGTTAGAGGTGCCTCTGACACGGTCACCTGGAGATGTGCACTAGGGGGCTGGGAATGCAGGCTGGAGAGCGATGTGGACGGGCATGGCAGGTTGGGAATCTTTCCTACAGAAGTGGACAAACCACACCTGGGCTGTATGAAGCCTGGAGGGCTGGACTCACTTGTGTGTCCTCTAAAGGCTTGTTGTCAGGTGGGTACTTCTATCCGCCTGTTCAGGGAGGTGTTGCTACAGTTATTCTGCTTTAAAGTTTTGAAATTTAGGGAAGTGTCACTTTGGGGACATATATTCCTGTTAAAGTCTGCTTTTTCTTATGCTTTCCTTTTTTCGTTTTGACCCTCAATATATTACAAGTTGTAAAATGCAAGATTTTCTGTATATTTTATAGCACTTTTATAAAGAAATGGTCTCCTACATCAGTGAGCAAAATGTTTCTAAAGAAGATATTTTTGAAAAATAAATATAAAATGATAGTGATTTTAGACTCATTTAAGTTTCCAAATGCTGTAAAGAAAACTGTAAAATTCAAAATGAAGAAATCAGATATTCAGATCTTCTGACTGTAGTAATTTCTCACCTTTCACTTACTCAAAAAGCTTCCTGTAATTTTAAGTTTTTGCCAAGTACATGTCTTTCAACTACAAACTTTCACACCTACAATATAATCCAGATGGAGGATTTATGCTTCTCAAAGACTGAAGCAGATCTATACCATGTTACACAGTGAAGGCATTCAAGACAGCAGTTAGTCCGATAGGAAGCTGAAAAGTTTAACAAAATCACTCCCCTACCCCCTACCCATACTTCAGTTCTGCAATAAAACTGACCAGGACTTGAGCTGGTTTATTTGCTCTTTGGGGGAATTTATCGCATCCTATTTTTCTACTGTTTGGAATGGATACTTTCTCTAAGATGTACATTTTCATTAATAAAAACAGCTAAAGTATACCAGTTATGATTAAAAAGATTTATAAATCGGGCAGATTCTAGAATAGGAACATGAATTGTTGCTTTCACAACTGAAACTATTTTTCTGTAATTAAAAATAAAACTTGAATGTGCCCTTTTTTTGTTCTATTGTTCTGATAGTTTCACATCTAGATAGATGTGTATTATAATTTATAAGTTGAAACCAAGGTTGCAAATTACACTGTTTTCTACAAAACCAATTCTGTATTAGGAAGGATACTTTTTTATTTGCCTTTCATTCATATTTTTTCGTTTGTAGAGTTTTCTTTGGTGAAAAAGTATTGTTTAGTTTTCTAAATATATTTGGAAATGGTTTGGAAAGAGAAAAGGAAGTTTAATCAAATGTTGTTAAAAGAATCACAGTCAGGGACATAGATATGAGTCAACCTGAACAATGAGTTGGCAATGGTGTAATTAAAATGGTAATTTCTGAAAACTATGGTTGTATGTAGGATAGATGACTTGGATCTTATAACTTCAGGCTGTTGCTTCCAAAGGATTACTTTCCTCCTTGGCAAGGAGTTCTTACTTCATATGGAAGTTCTGGCCCCAGAAGGAACCTGTAGGTCTGGCTCTGGGATAGACTATGCTCAAATCCCTAAGGACAAAGATGCTTGTTGAAACAGAACTAATTACAGCTAGGTAATGTGAAAACGAATTTAAATTCTTAGAGGAGTAACCCAATGATTTATTTCAAAAAAGCAAAAAGACAAAGGGGGGAAAGGATGATAAGAAAAAAAAAATTGGTATTATTGGTAAGTTCAGAACTGTTAATGCCACTATCACAGAAATTTCTGAATTAGAAAAATAAACATATAACAGAAGACCCATAATTAGATAAATAAATAAAATTTTACTGAGCTTAATAAAGACTGGTATGAAAGGGTTCAAAAGGACAACTTAATAATATAGTTGTAAAAGGGTAGATAAATGAGTAGGTATTGAGAATCACTGTTTTTTTCTTTGAGAATTTAAAATACACTTTAGTACCCCTGTGAGCATGCCAGAGTCCCTGGGCACACTGCTTGAGAACTGTGACTTTATATGATTGCAAGCCAAGTCACCTGGTTTTAATACCCAGGTTGTGAATGTATTTAAAAAAACAAACAAACAAACAAACAAAACAAAACACAACCAGTACCATTTTACCACTTGCGGACCAGTTATGTAATAATGCATAGAGGTGGGGCACCTGGGTGGCTCAGGTGGTTAAGGGATCAATTCTTGATTTTAGCTCAGGTCATGATCTCATTGTCCTGGGATCAAGTTCCATGTCAGGCTTGGCACTCAGCAGGGAGTCTGCTTGAGGATTCTCTCTCCCTCCCTCTGCTGTTCCCTACCACACTCTCTCTCTAAAATAAATAAATAAATCTTTAAAAAAAAATTTAAAAAGTAGATGTCACCTAATGGAGACACACTGCAGCTAAGCAATGACCCCCAGTCTCCATTCACTCACTTTATGATATTCTCAAGGTCTGTATGTAATAAGTACAGCAGGATGACAAGTGCTTCTGCCATAATGTGTTTCTTCTTATTAATGTATTTGAGGCAAAACTCAAATTAATTAACTAATTAATTAATTGTCCAAGACTAAAGATCAGAATGGAATCAGTCTCCAAAGCCTAATAAGTTAAACATAAAAATCACACTATTAATAAGTTACTTGAGTGAATAACTCTCAAACATCATTTTGTTCCATGATAACTACATCATACTCAAAATGTAAACCTGGGGAAGGGTTTGGGATATTTGGAAGTTAGTAGACACATGTGAGTCCCAAATTTGCTTCTTTACATAGGTAGATGAGGACATGAAAGGAAAGCTCACACCAAAGCAGAGGTGGGTGAACTATGGCGATGTCTACCTATGGGGAAGCTATGAACTAAGAGTCAAATCCACCCCTCTGTCCATTTTGTAAATAAAGTTTTATTGGAACCCAGCCTTGCCCATCAATTTCATATTTTCTATGGCTCTTTTTGGGCTGCAACAGCAGGCTTGAGTAGTTGCAACAGAACTAAATGGCTTGCAACTCCCCACCCCCAAATTACTGTATGGATCTTCACAGAAAAAATTCCTAACTCTGTACTGAACTGTGAACCCTTCAAAGCATCTGCATTCATAATGGTGCCAAGGGGTGATACTAACATGATTTCATCTCATATTCAGATGTAAGTTTGTCCAATTCTCTGTAAATTCACTTCAAACAAGATATGAAAGCCCCATGGTGAATATATTAGGGAGAGATAATTACACTTAAAATTCTTCAGTACATCCGTATTTCCATTACACATCTCTAAGTCTCCTCCTGTGAAGCTGGGAATAGACATGATTGCATTTCAGCTTCACTCACAGCATAAACAGAGCGATCTCCTGGTTCCAATCCCTCATTGCTACTGTGCAGACTGTCTAGAATTTCAAGTGGAGTAGATATATAAAGGCAAGACTGTACCCCAGAAAAGGTAAAGCTAGTTTGAGAAGACATCAATAGGTGGATAGAAATAGTAATATTGGAGACTTGGTGTGGGTGTGATAGGTATGAGTGCTTTTAATATTAAAGTTCCCAACACCTACAAGCTGTCCCTTAGGTGTCAAAGTAGTCAAGTTGTGACCTGGCTTTAGAAAAATACTCCCGTTGTAGCGGATGCAGGATGAATAGTTCTTTTCCTGGCCCAAGATTCTTGTTACAATTTCCAGCAGCGATTTCCATATAGTGAGAGTGTTCTGCCTCAGACTTTGGGAGAACATCTTATTGGAAGAAATTCATATTTAGAATTCATATGAAGTGGATATGAATCTTAATACTCTAAGTCAGGCCAATATCATTTTTTTTTTTTCCTAACCCAAGTTAATTTCCAGTTCCTAGACCTATCCACTGACTTCTTTGGTATAGTACCTTATACAGGCTTTCTGCAGCCAAGGCAGGGAGGAGGGGTGCTGCCCTTTCAAAGAATCCTTTATTCCCGAGGGTTTTACAATGGTTTCTGTATCTTCCATAAGCCAAATAATCCTTGTGGAAGAAACCTTATGGTTTCTGGTGATCTTCCTAATACTGCATAAATAAAATGTCCTTTGTTACAAATAAAACGTCCTTTACTCTTTTTGTCTATTCATGTCTGGTAGTTATCTCTTGCTTAAAGGCAATATTTTATGAACCATTAGAAATTTGGGACTGAAAAACATGCCTTGCAGTTGGTGTTTAATGCTATAGAACTTCAGCTGGGGAAGAAATCTGTGCAATGGTCACAAAACAGTGTGAATCTACGTAGTCTGATGAACCTCCACAATTAAAAATGGTTAAAATAATAAATTTTATGTTATGTACATTTTACTGCATTGAAAAAATGTGCTCTTCAAAATAAAAAGAAGGATGACATGTTTTTACAGTGAATTGTTCGATATATTTAAGATACATCAAGTTCCTATTAGACAAGCTTTTACAGATTACTAAAAAAGGGGAAACTGTCACAAGAGAGTACTGATACCCAAATGAGGTGAAGTCTAAAAAACAACTATCAGACACAGTTTCTCACTGATGTAGATGGTAAAAGCCGAAACAAATACTCAGCAATCCGAATCTACCCGTAGAGGAAACAAATAATCCTTTGTAACAATTAAGCTTGCAACAACAACAACAACAACAACAACAACAAAAACCCCCAATTTAAGTTTGCTCCACAGCTTCAAGGATGGATTAATATTAGAAAGTCATTAATGTATTCCGCTATGTTTATAAATTAAAGGATAAAAACATTTGACCGGGGCAATGGGTTCTGTGGAATCTGTCACGTATTTATGGCTCCAAAATGATCAAAACAAATCTTAACTAACTCATTGAAGGAACATTTCTTAAACTCATAACCTGTACCATCCAGAACCCACGGGTAACATGATACTTCAGGTAAGAACATTGGAGCATTCTGGTTAAAACTGGGATCGAGAAAAGGATTCTTGCTACCACCATTCCTCTTCAGTGTTGCCCTACAGATCTCAGCCAGAGCCAAAGAAACAATGAATGGAGTGTTTTGTAAGACCTGAAAATGAAGAAAAGTCCATATTCACAGATGATACAGTTTTGACTTAAAAAGTCTATTGAAATATTCAGAATAGATAACAAAATTAACATAATAAATACATTGATCAGTTTTGCTGGATATATGATCTATACAAAACAACTTATTAGTATATCTCAAAAATGAAATTGAGAAAATATAAATTTACATGAAGATGCTATTTTAAAAAATCAACAAAGTATGGCCAGTGGGACCCACTTGATTTAATGAGGCTGTGCAAAGTCAGTGTAAAGAAAATTATAGCATTTTATTGGAATATATTGAGGAAGACCTAATCTTACTATTATAAAGATGTCAGTTATCTCGAATTTAGTATGTCCACCAATACAATTCCCATTAAAAACTTGCTATTTTTTTGCAATGCAGAGAAAAATTCTAAGAGTTTCTCTCTCTCAAGTACTCATTCTATGTCCATATTGTAGCCTAGAGAAACCTTTACAATGTTCCCAAAGAGAAACATACAAGAGTATTCTTAGAAGTTATTTGTAAAAAATAAATTAACAGTGAACAGGTTCATAAAAATGAGAATAAAATATGATACATTAGCACAATAAACTTGTTTATAGCAATGACAGCAAACTGACTCAAGCTACACACATGAATATGAATGAACCTTAGTAATAAGAATATTTAGCAAGAGGGAGTTTGTTGAAGACCTGCTATGTGATACCATTTATATATAATTTAAAAACATAGTACTTCTGGAATTGCATATACAAACATAAGCTGTAAAATTTAAAGACATGCTTGGGAGTTATAATCACCAAAGTTAAGAGAGGGGCGGGGAGGGAATGGAATTCGACTAGGGGAGAGATTTCCTTTCCACAACCGGAAATGCTATCTCTTGTAAGTGAGTGATGCAGGGCTGAGTACCTGTGTATTTCCTGAGTCACTATTGCTATGTTTACTGTGGCTTCCCTTTTTTGTAATGAAGTAAAAGTGAGCAAATGACATAAAGAAAATTACCGTAACAAACAGAAGGGCAGATGATATCAAGGGATAAAACCAGGAGGAAGACAGAGTGCATCTTACAGAGCCTACTTCTGTCAGTAAGACATTTAGACTCCTGGCTCCTGGTGACTGGGAAGGGCCCTAGGAGTGAGGTGGGGTGGGGAATCCCAGCAGATGCCAATACAGAAAGAAAAACAAGAAGATAGCACATCTTGTCTCCAGGAGAGACAGAGAGACAGACGTAGAAAATGCTGTTTTAAAACAGATGGGCGTCTCTTTATTGGGGCAATAAGGGTAGAGATTTCAAATGACACTCAAATCATGAACTAGATATTAGCTTAGCTCTCAAGGAGCTTGCAGATCCTTGGGAAGTAGGTATGAAAAACTGACAAGAAAGTAGATTTCAGATATCAGAAAATTGGAGCTCATAGAGAGAAGGTCAGTTTCCCAAGGTCAGAATCAGGCAGGAGGGAAAATATTGAGGCCAGACTATCTAGAGCATAGAACACAATCTGTATCACTGCATTACGCCAACCTCCCTCTGAGGAATACTCCCCCATGTAAGGCATTTCTTCACATTCTGCTTTAGATGTTAGATTATGGTTTGATAGTTGCAAGCTTGCCGTATCAACTTAAAAATTTCAGTTTCTTAATAACCAATATCCTTAAGTAGCAAAAGCACCACTGACCTATTTACTATATTTTCAACATATATCTACTAGGTTGGGTGGATGTTCCCTAATGTTGGTTATTTGTAATTTCCTTTATTACTTAAAGAAGCTAAAACATAATCTATCCTGTATGTTTTAAGATAATTTGTCATTGGGAGAGAGTATCTAAGTTCTAGAAAGTTTTTTCTTTTTTCCAACTTTGAGAGATTAAAATCTCAGACCTTTAATCTTTTATTTGGAAGACTGTCATTTTGACAAGATGAAGAGCCTTACACCTCGATGAAGAGATACTTTTTCTTTTGTGACAGGACCATGAAGGATACATGACATTTATTATCAGCTGGTGAAAGAAAAGGTCTGAGAAACAGCAGACAAAGTTCAGTGATAAATCTAAATATCTTTTCACCACATTTTGGGACTGTTTTTCTTTAGTCATTTTCGTTAGCCCTGCAGCTAGCAAAGCAAAATTATTTCTAACGCCATTAAAATGTTCTTCACACTTCAAGTGCAAATGCTTATTTGTTCTTAGTGTTTCTCTGAACAGAACAATTGTCTGAAAATAATGTCTGGCATGTCTTTTCAGAAAAAGGTTAACAGAGAATAGACTCAAAGCACAGACACACGAAATTCTACTCACTGCATTCTTCACTTTGGAAAACAGTTTTAAGTAGTTGAATTACTTATGAAGAGTGCATAGCAACGACAGCCTCCCCTTAAAACATCTTACTTCTTGAAGTTTGTTTAACCAGTTGTGGCACTACCGAGCTACGGGCTTCTTTCCCTTAAAGCCCTAAAAGAGAAGTGTAATCTTCCAGAACAAACTACTGAACTTTGATTCTTCAGTAACTGTCATACTCCTTGGTGAAGGCCACAGATGTTTTTGTTGTTTTTCTTTTTTTAACACCTAAAAATTGCATTCATATTGAGCTACACTTCTTGAAAATTTTAGGAAGCCTAGGTTAATTATATTGAATTATTGCATAATAAAGAGACTTTTCCATTCTATTTAATGCCTAAAGATATATTTAGGGACATTCAATATTTGTCATTTTGTTATCAATAGTCAGGATCTGGGTGGACAAGATTACAAAGATGGAGAAGCCATAGTTTATAAATATTATTTTAAGTTAGTTTAAAAGGATACAATGTGGTATATACTTCCCAATTAGCAGCAAATTGCTAAAAGTTTACATGACATAAACAAATATGAGTATGCTAAAAAGGTCTTAGTTTTTAACGCTTTTTGACCCCTCTCTTAAATTTTAAATGGTAATTAACAAAGGCACTTTTTTTTTTTAAGATTTTATTTATTTATTTGACAGAGAGAGATCACAAGTAGGCAGAGAGGCAGGCAGAGAGAGAGAGAGGGAAGCAGGCTCCCTGCCGAGCAGAGACCAACAAAGGTACTTTTAAAAAAACTTATGTTTCCCACCTTCTTCTTCTCATTTAAAAAGTATCCCTATAGTGTGAAATAAAGATTACGTCTTTGGATATTCTGATGCCTTCAAAGCAAAATCCTTTAGATATCTGGAAGGTGCCATCAACACTAGTCATTTTAACTTTTAAAATAATGAGTATTGGGGCGCCTGGGTGGCTCAGTGGTTTAAGCCTCTGCCTTCGGTTCTGGTCGTGATCCCAGGGTCCTGGGATAGAGTTCCACATCGGGCTCTCTGCTTGGCGGGGAGTCTGCTTCCTCCCCTCTCTCTCTCTCTGCCTGCCTCTCTGCCTACTTGTGATCTCTCTCTGTCAAATAAATAAATAAAATCTAAAAAAAAAATAATGAGTATTATACATAAACATATGATATACAATATTTAATAATATTAAAGTATAAAAAATGCACTAAAATACATACCATATGTAGTATAGACTATAGAAACATATACTTCTATAATTTCTATATTCATTCTAAATTTACATATTTATTAGACAAATATTTTAAAATATATAAATATAAAATATATTAATATATAACATATAAAATATATAATACAAGAAATAATATATAATACATACTATATAACATAAATATATAAATAATAATATATGCTATCAAATGTTTTTATCTGAAAATTTTCATTTTTTAAAACATCTGTCTTGGGGCGCCTGGGTGGCTCAGTGGGTTAAAGCCTCTGCCTTCAGCTCAGGTCATGATCCTGGGGTCCTGGGATCGAGCCCCGCATCGGGCTCTCTGCTTAGCTGGGAGCCTGCTTCCTCCTGTCTTTCTCTCTGCCTGCCTCTCTGCCTACTTGTGATCTCTATCTGTCAAATAAATAAATCTTAAAAAAAAAAAACAACAAAAAACAAACAAACAAAAATCTGTCTTTATTTTTTTTTCACAACTAAAACATCCCGGAGACTTGGTCTTGTCTCAAATGTATGACCATTAAGACTCATCTCAACAAATTAAGCCATAAGTCTTCAGAATCAGTGGCTTTCATGTCATGAGTAAACTGAATCTTACATTATTATAATGGACTAAAACCTTCACTGGAAAACTATATATTTTATTTATTTGATTCTAAGAATTTTTAATAAAGACATTAAAAATGTGAACATAAGTAGTATAAAGCACTCACATATGTGAAAATGTTACTTTTTAAGGTCATCCCTCATGCTAGACTCTGCTTTTATTTAACAAAATCACCTTCGCATAAAAAATAAAAACTTTATATTGATCAGGAATGAGTTCAAGTCCAAGTAACAGTAACAGCCATGGCAACAACAAAAACAAAACAAAACAAAACACCTAACTTACCATGGCTTAAATAATTGAGATTTATTTTTCCAACAAAAACAGATTTCAGGCTTTTACTTGCACTGAGACAGTGGGTTGACACTCGTAGGTCCAATGATTCTGCCTTGTTGGCAATTATCTCCTGGGCACAATGTGGCTGCTAAAGCTCCAGGCATCACATCCTGAGCAAAGTGTGTATGTGTCCTGTACTAACATCTATCTATGTCTATTCCATTTTTGGTTGCTTTCCCAGAAGCACCTCTAGAGACTTCCTTTTCATCTTATGGTTTGGAATAAGTCATGTCCTAAGAAGTATATAAGTCCAAGAATATAAATATCTTTAAAACCTTAATTTGGTGAGAGGGTGCACCATAAGAAGAGTTTTTAAATGGTGCTTGGGTTGCCAGTTCTGTGTTAACCACTATTGTGTTTCTTTTTTGAAATTGTCTTCAGGGGTAATTTATCAACCTTATGAAGAATTCAATCTCACTTCCTCATACTTTGTGCAGAAAATTGTTTTCAAACCCAAATATTTTCATTTTCTCTCTTCTATTCTTCATTCTTTTACTTCATGTCGAAGGGACCTAACTGGGAGTAGAGGACACATGAAAAATTAAATTGTTTAATATAGTACAGATAGAAAATCTGGTTTAGACTCACAGTCCAGATACCCTTAGAAAAGAGTAAAATAACAAATATACATGAATTTCTGTGTCCTTTGCTATAATTAAATACACACATTCTCTAATTTGTAAAAACCCTAGGACAGTGGTCTCTTCTTATCCTTGGGGATATGTTCCAAGACCGCCAGTGGATGCCTAAAACCTAGTTCTGAACCCTTTATATACTATGTTTTTTTCCCAAACATACATACCTATGATAAAATTTAATTTACAATTGAAGTACAATAAGAGCTTAACAACAGTAACTAATAATACAATAGAGCATTCTAACAATATATTGTATTAAAAGTGGTGTAAATGTGGTCTCTCTGCCTTTCTGTCTCTCAAAATACCTTATTGTGTTGTACTTACTCTTCTTCCTCTGATGATGTGCGATGATACAATGTCTATGTGATGCGAGGAAGTGAGAGGAATGTTGTAGGGTTTGTGACATAGCAACTACGGTCCTTCTCATCATACATGAGCAGGAGGATCACCTGCTTTCAGACCACTGAAACTGGAGAAAGCAAAACTGTGGGAAAGGGGGGATTACTATAAACAGAACTGATCTTGTAAGGATTGACTACTTTTAATAGTGTATAAAAGAACTACCCACAAAATACCTAAGAAAATCAAAAGTTTTCAGCCTGGCTTTCAAAATTTACCTACCTAGATTTATGGCTTTATCAATGATTCTCTTCCCACTCAGCAAACCATGCCAGACTGAATTAAATATGTTCATACTGAGATTTGGCCCTTGCACTAGCTGTGGTCACTCTGTTCCCTTTTTTCTTAATACCCAAACATTCAATTCAGTCTAGGTATAATTTTTTTATGTATTCTATATAATTTTATACATATTATATATAACTATATAGAGAAATGACAACAAATATCCTATTATTGTATTAATCACTTGGACAGTATTCTTTTACTCTATTTTGAAATGTTTTGGTAACCAGTCTCCTAACAGAATGGAAATGGGAGTTGGAAACATGGGTGCTCCATGGCCCACTGGGTTGTTTGTTTTGTTGATGCAGTCGAATTGTGTGACCAAGTACATTGCAGCTTTTGACTATCTCCTGGGAGCAGAGCATAGATTCCGGGTACCTGGCGATGTCCCTGCCCCTTGATTTGAATGCGGTGATTTTTTTTTTTCAGAATATATATATTGAGATTGTTTATCAGAGATTTTTTTCTCTTTTTTTTGCTTGAAATCTGAGGCATTCATATGTTATGCTATTAATATGTTATGCTACTAATTACACTACCAGGCGATGAACTAAGACCTTCCATTCACTTCTTCCTTCTTATAGTCCATCTTCGTCAAAAAGTCAAGAATGCTTTGATCCTAAAAACTATCATGCTTTTCTTGTTACCAGAAGCAGATCTAGAGCTAGTTATAGCCTAATGAGTAGTTACAAATGAGGTAAATTGCATATATCCAAGATCAACTGTATGTATACATGAACAACTGTTTCTTTGTGGGTTTTGGATAATTTGATTCATATTTTTCATCTTTTGTGTTTTCCCATTGATGAACATTCTATTAGGGGCATTACCTGGTTATTTTGTTTTTGTGCATTCACTAAGAATAATTAAACCCTTATTTTATCTTGAATTGCTTAATATGACAGATAACACCTGATACAAACAAATGACTCCATGTGCAACCAGAGAGATATGAGGACTTTGTAAGGTTCTGTTTGGTTGGAATGTTTCATGCTTGGTTGGTTGGGTAAACAGACAATAAAGTACTTTCAACTATGGGTTATGATGACCATCACTGAAGGGAAGTAACATTGCACACATTTTATATGTTCTATGGAAATGCCGTTTGTTTCAATCATGCATTTGACAAAGTTTTATGCAACAGATTCTTTCAAAGAATGCCTAGAAAGATGTTTTTGATAATTTTTTAAAAAGCCTGAACATAAGTGCATCAGTATATGAATTACACTTGTATGACTCATAGCGATGGACCAGTCTAGACATTGAAACAATCTAGACACAATCCAGTGTGTGGGTGATCACTGAGATTTACTAAAACACAAGTTCAAACTCAATAAGAGAAAATAAAATAAAATACACATTACCCAATTTTGCTTTACCTCCAAACAAATGATCTTTCAAAGCCCCAAATAAGGAGGGTTTTCTCCTGGTAACTAACTCACTAAGAACCAACATACAGTTAAGGTATGATTGTCACATACATAATTTTGTTAAAATTATTTATTATTCAGACCAGCCTTTCTTCCTCTCCTTTAAAAAAACCCTGTTTTTCACAGGGCGTAGCATTCAATACCTAAACAAAATAATAAACCCCAAATGAACCCTTTCCATGTTTCCATAGTATTTTTATCATGTGTGTGAAGGTGTGTGTCAATGTGTGTGTATAGGTAAGGGGATGGGATGAACTGATGAAGGGTAGTGTTTAGGAAAAACATTATTCATATTGTGATAGCTAAAAAAAAAAAAAAGGTGATGTATAAATGGAAGAAAAGTGTCAAGCAGCTGACTTTGAAAGGCAATGTGGTTCACAAGGCATGTCAATTGAGCATACCTACCTCAACCAGAGCAGGCAGGAACCATTGCTTTGTGACTCCTCATCTTTTAGACACCATGAACAGT
Source organism: Meles meles (assembly GCF_922984935.1). Taxonomy (NCBI): domain Eukaryota; kingdom Metazoa; phylum Chordata; class Mammalia; order Carnivora; family Mustelidae; genus Meles; species Meles meles. The sequence continues at coordinate 78,136,320 of NC_060079.1, forward strand.
ATAAAATGAAGTGGGAGGTTGAGTTCTTTTCTGTAAGAAGCTTTCAATGGGATAATTTGTTTACATTAAAACACACAAGAAATGGGGCACCTGAGTGGCTCAGCCAGTTAAGCGTCTGCTTTCTGCTCAGGTCATGATCGCAGAGTCCTGGGATCAAGCCCTGCACTGGGCTCCCTGCTTTCTGAGGAGCCTATTTCTCCCTCTCCTCCTAGCTTCTCCCTCTCCTCCTGGCTTCTCCTTATCCTCATGGCTCGGCTTGCTATCTCTGTCTCTCTCACAAGTAAAGAAATTTAAAAGTCTTTAAAAAATAAATAAAACACACAAGAAACAAGAGGGTGAGTGTGTATACAATAAGGTGCTAAAACACATGGGATAAATGATTAATGTGCCAAGAGATGAGGAATGGGGGGGGGTCTATACACTAAATCTTTTCAAATTTCAGGAAACTGGCATCATATTGCTACAATCTCTACCAATTTCATGAAGTTATGAGTGTATCGACATATATCTCTTCGTTTACTTTTCAATAATCCATGTCATTTAAAATATGATCTATCTTATAGGAATAAACGTGACACACTAAGGTAGAAGATAAATAATACATTTGTGGAAGTCAGGTTAAAATGTATGGCATAGAATATCTTGATTTGGTCCCAGAAATGACCTTAAAGAAAATGCATGCTGTGTGGTTCAACAGAGTTATTACACTTGGGTGTGGCCCTGGATAGACAGGGCTCTGTGACGACTTTTTTTGTTGTTGTTGTTACCAGGATCCACTGGGCTCTCATCTTTCTGTTATATTTCCAAAGGAACTCTACTTTTAACAAATGCAATATAAGTAAAACTATACCAAGGAAACTCTCCAAACCGTTCCACCATATACAATGGTTATATAAAATGTGGCACAGAGCCTCCTGCAAATTAGTCTGTGAATATGAGGTGAAATGTACACACCGTGTGGTGTGAAGGGAATTTCTGCACTTCACAGTTAAAAACAAATTTCACAAAAAATGAAATGGAATCTTTCCAAGGTGACAAATTGTGAGATCCTTTTTTTAGCAAGTAGGAGCCATTTTCTTTTCCTTCTGAGATTTTTCCAAAGTGCTTACACATCATTTTGTGGTTTGGGACAAATTCTGTGCCAAATGTTTGAGAAATTCTGCTGTCACACATCCTTTATAGCCATTAATTCCTCTTTTCAAAGTTGGAGGTCTTGGGAACAGTCATATCTTTACAAATTCCTATCCCTGCTCCTCTGGGTCTGTTTGAGCTCTGACCACCACAATTTCCCTCACTATTTCTGCTGGGATTTAAGACATCATTAAAATAAATGTTTGTGTGTGTGGATATGTATATATGCCACAAACCTTCACAGAATGTATAATCCTATAAAGTCTATGAATTCAAATACCGTATTAAATGCAAGCTAGTTTAGTTTCTGCTGCTTGGTGCTTTATCATTTCGAACCTCACGGTTCATGTGCAAAATATAAACATTTGAGGCTGTTTTGATCCTCTAAGAAAACATCTTACAATTTCATTATACCAGATACCTAGAATCTTTCTCCAACGGGAATGTTGTCATATTTACAGATATTTTAAGAGTGTTGTTTTAACATGGCTCTGGTTTATCATAGCAAGCTTGTCGGACAGTCGGATATGTCCATGTACGTATTTAGATTCCCACAACAGAGTTTTAGAAAAGTGCTTGCCTTTGAAACTCCTTTAAGCACGTGCATTACCATATTTTTTTTTCTTTTAAAGATTTATTGATTTACTTATTTGACAGAGAGAGAGAACGAGCAGGGAGGAGAGAGAGAAGCAGGCCCATACTGAGCAGGGAGCCCGATGTGGGGCTTGATGCCAGGACCCTGCGATCATGACCTGAGCCGAAGGCAGAGGCTTTAACCCACTGAGCCACCCAGGCCCCCCCACCATACTTTATTTTCTTTTTTATTTATTTATTTATTTATTTGACAGAGAGAGATGACAAGTAGGCAGAGATATCACAAGTAGGCAGAGAGGCAGGCAGGGAGAGTGAGGGAAGCAGGCTCCCTGCCAAGCAGAGAGCCCGATGCGGGACTCGATCCCAGGACCCTGAGATCATGACCTGAGCCGAAGGCAGCAGCTTAAACCACTGAGCCACCCAGGTGCCCCATACTTTATTTTCTTAAGAAGAAAAAAACCCAGCTACCAGTAGGGCTTACATTTGTCACTGATATTAAATAAAAGTAAAAGTTTTTGAAAACTAAGAAGTCTTAAATCAGTATCTCTTATTTCCTAAATGTAAACATTTTAAAGCCTCTATTTAAAGCATGTCTAATTTTGTTCAGAATCTATTGTTTCTCAAGGTAATACATTTGCCATTTTCTGCATATAATTCTACTCCCCAAAGTAATGATATTTAGGTTGTTAAACATCTCACTAGATCCTAAATTTCTTATAGATCTGATCAAAGGCAGTAGAAGTAAAGTCAACGATTCATGTCTGTAACCAGGGGGCTCTGATCTTCGATCCCTGAAGAAATCTATGCCATGTTATTCCATGTGTTTCTGCCTATTCTATATAAATCCAATCTCCAGGTGCTCTTTTGAGGTAAAAATTGAATTAATTTATTTTAATGTAACATTTCTATCATGTTTTGTGTCAGCAAGTAAAGATAATTTCAGTGTCTTGTTTTTTAATCGTCAAGAAAAAAAGTTGATCATGGAACTAGCATGGCTACTTAAAATAAATTTTCACAAATCAAAGCAGTAAAACATCGTGTTACTATTGAAATCCAATGCCACAGTTCTATGGAGATACAAAGTTAAGGGGCAAATGTGATGTAAATTTGCAAGATAAGAATCAGAATTTTGAGCTGTTCTTTGAACAAATAAGGGTCATTAGCAGGTTGAGAAGGGAAATGGTGAAATAAGTATTAGGTACCAAGTTGAAAATATACTAGCTGCATGGAGAGCACATCACATCCAGCGTTGCTGACCCCGCGTCGGCAGTGGGCAGCTGACACTCCATCTCATTTCCATCCTGACCCACTGAGACAGATGAGGCAGCAAAAGGCAAGCAATCTCTTTTTAAGATTCTGTTTGTTTATTTGACAGACAGATCACAAGTAGGCAGAGAGGCAGGCAGACAGAGGAGGAAGCAGGATCCCTGCTGAGGAGAGAGCCTGATGTGGGGCTCGATCCCAGGACCCTGAGACCATGACCCAAGCCGAAGGCAGAGGCTTAACCCACTGAGCCACCCAGGCGCCCCCCAGCAATCTCAATAGTGGGAGTTCTAAGAACTTATGGATGGGAAGTATCATCATAAACCTGTCAGATTAAAGGCACCTGGGTGGCTCAGTCGGTTGAGCATCAGACTCTCAATTTCAGCTCAGGTCATGACCTCAGGGTCATGAGATCGAGCCCCATGTTGGGCTCTGTGCTGGGTATAGAGTTTGCTTAAGATTCTCTCCTTCCCTTTGCCTCTCCCACTTCTCTGAACCTCCTGCTCACATGCAATCTCTCTCTTTCCAAGAAATTAATTAATCAAACTTGTCAGATTAATTACATGTGTATCTGATAATATGAAGGCTCCTGCTAATTAGCCCTGGAACTACATTTAGACAATACCTGTTTGTGTTCAAGTACAGGTTCCTTCTTAGAGCAAGGCAGGACACATCACTAGGGTACTCCTGGAGCCATTAGTAACAATAACCTTTTAAAGGAGCTCACAAAGCATTGGTGATGGTCTCATTATTTGGAGTTCTTGAGAAAATCTTGCTGGAGAAGCTTTTGAAGGACACAGGTGCTATAAACAACCTTATTCATGAGGTCACCCTAATTAGGCAACTCTGAGGGAAAATGATGTTTGAATGTTAACAAGTGTCCACGAAACATTAAAAAAAAAAGAAAAAAACCATGAAAACAAAAACAAAACCAAAAAACAGCTCAGGGGAAACATTAAAGTGTCTCTTCAGTTTATGTTTCAAAAAAGCAGATGTGAGACTAGAATACATAACATAAACAAGTGTTTGTGAGCGTGATGCCATAAATAAATATGATTGTTAAAGAGAGAAGAGCAGAAAGCACAGCATGTCTTGCTGTAGAAGATGAAGGACTATAGTTGTCACCATGATATTGTCTACTTTGAGTTATTCTTATAATCCTAGAGTATTCAATTGTTTGAAAAGACCCGAGTTTAAACATAAATGTTGACCTTAAAATTCATTACCAGAATGATCTAATTTTACATGTGAAAATTCTCAGAAGAGCTCTGAGGTGCCTGGACTGAACTCACTTGAGATAAATCACAAATATTGGAAGCATTCAGAGAGAACAATGAAGGATACTGTGGTTTTCTAGGCGAAACTATGAAAAAGAGACTAACAATCCCCCGTGGTGAGCCTAGGTGATTTGCCATATCCTCTCAACAATGTCTGAAATGAGAAAGGGAGAGCATTTTATTGGAGGGTGTGCTTGGTAAAGGCTGAATAACGTTCAAAACCTTTGGATGAAATCAACGTCCATTATCATTTAGTTAATAAGTATTCATTGTCCTTTTGTACATGAAATATTTTGCAAGATAAAAAAGATACAAAAATAAGTGAGATATAACCCCTAAAGGAATGCACAATTTAGTAGGAAAACACCTGAAAATAGAAATTATATTCAGTAGTGGTTTGGGGGCTATGGCATTGATACTTACTATGCTAGCTGGTGGCTCTAGGTCACACCATTTTCTAGATGTCCTCTAAGTACTCCATGTCAATGCTCCTAACTGCCTTGTAGCATATGCAGAGAACTTTGGGTTCAGGGACAAGAAATATCTGCTCTGTCCCTTGATTTAAATACCACCAGGGAGGGGCGCCTGGATGGCTCCTTCGGCTCAGGTCCTGTGATCGAGTCCTACATCAGACTCCTTGCTCAGCCTGGACACGGCTTCTCCCTCCACCTGCTGTTCCCCCTGCTTGTGCTCACTCTTTCTCTCTCTTTCTGACAAAGAAATGGAATTTTACAAAAATAAATAAAAAAATACATACATACATACATACAGCCAAGGAGCCTTCCATTAGATAATTAAAACTCAGGCCAGGTGGCTCAGTGGATTAAGCCGCTGCCTTCGGCTCAGGTCATGATCTCAGGGTCCTGGGATCGAGCCCCGCATGGGGCACCCTGCTCTGCGGGGATCCTGCTTCCTCCCCTCTCTCTGCCTGCCTCTCTGCCTACTTGTGATCTCTCTCTCTGTCAAATAAATAAATAAAATCTTTAAAAAATAAATAAATAAAATAAAAATAAATAAATAAATAAATAAATAAACTCAGGCCAGAACTGAAATGAGGAGATAGACTTATTGACTATATTTTTTCCCCTGGGATCCAAAAGATAGCCAGCTGGAGAAAAAAGCCACAGGATTTATGAGGCACAGAGAGGGTTACCACATGGGATTATGTCTGGTATTATGAGCCAGATCCCCAAGGTAGGTCTGAGTATAAGAAGAAGCAATGTTTCTGGCAAGATCTTGTCCTGCTCTGTCCCCAGCACATGTGTGCACGAGTACCCTGCCCACTCAACATGTGTCCAAGTCCTGGGACAGAGCAAGGTGTGCTAATAGGAGAGAACTAGATTGTCACAGAACCACCTCTTGCATAAGGAAGGCATTTGGGTAAAAACTTCATCAAAAGATGCACAGCACGGTTTTCAGGTGGAAGTGGAGGAGAGTGCGGCCAGAGTGCGGTCCAGATGCTGTTGGCAGCAGCCAGGACATCTTATACAGGGTAACACAGAAGTACAATTCTTACTCACTACTGACCTCCAGGTCGCACTCAGTGAACTTAACTCACAGTCAGCAGATGCTTAGTACATGGCTGTAGAATTAGTGGATGAATGCCCAGAAGTTGCCATGCTGTACACATCTCTGGAAGATGGGCTCACTGAAGAATTTCCCCCCTGAGAATTAGTTTTTTTATTTCTTACTTAAAAAAAAAGTTTAATTCAAGTATAATTAACATATAGTATTATATTAGTTTCAAGTGTACAGTACAATGGTTCAACAATTCGATACATTTCCCAGTGCTTATCAAGACAAGTGCACTCAATTTTCCCCATCCCCCACCTCCCCTTTGGCAAGCACCACTTTGTTCTCTGTATTTCAGAGTCTGGTTTTTTTTTTTTTTTTTTTTTTTTGGTCTCTTTCTTCTTTGTTTATTCATTTGTTTTGTTTCTTAAATTTGATTTCTTTAAGATTTTTGCTATTACTACATCTCAGAATTAAGTACTGCTTTCCTTTTATTAAACAGTAATCTTTGTTTTAAATATATTAGTCTGGAGATTTAAAAATTATTTTGTCAAGTTCTGAAAATATGAATGTGGTATTTCTTTCTACTAAAAATACTGAGCAAAGAAAGTGTGCAAATATAAAATATATGATGTACATGATATACATTTATAAATTTCAATTTTTATTGATTTCTACTATGATCTATTTTATTTCCTTTCTTCTGCTTATTTTGGGTTTAATTTAATCCTGTGTTTTCATTTCTTTTTTTTTTAAAGATTTTATTTATTTATTTGACAGAGAGAGATCACAAGTAGACAGAGAGGCAGGCAGAGAGAGAGAGAGGGAAGCAGGCTCGCTGCTGAGCAGAGAGCCCGATGCGGGACTTGATCCCAGGACCCTGAGATCATGACCCGAGCCGAAGGCAGCGGCTCAACCCACTGAGCCACCCAGGAGCCCCCTGTGTTTTCATTTCTTAAGGAAGAAGCTGGGGTCATTTGAGTTATTTCATTTTTCTAATTTTGTTCTATACTGTTGATTGACATTTTATCACTATTGGATGACCTATAAGAGGGTGATTTTCCTGGTTTATCTGGGGAAGCTTACTCTAACCACACAAGCTATTAAAAGAAGAAGGAAGAGGCAGAAGAATAGGCTACTGCCAAGGAACGTGAGATGAACTTGACACACTGTTTCTGGATTTGAAGATGGTTGGAAGGGCCAGGGGCCAAGAAATGGGAACAACTTCTAGAAGCTAGAAAAGACAAGGGAACAGCTTCCACTCAAAAACCTCTGGAGGGAAAGCAGTCCTTCCAAAACCTGGATTTAAACCCAGTGGAGAGCGTGTTAGTCCTCTGACGTACAAAGCTGCGAGATAACAACCAATGCTTTCAGGAAGCCACCAAGTCTGTGGTACTTTGTTATGACAGCAATAGAACCTAACCAAAGCTGGTCATCAAGTTTACTGATCTTTTCCTTTGCTATGTTTAATCTGTCATCAGTCTCATCCACAGCATGTTTTCCCCCCCAGACATTGTCATTTCCAGCTCAGAAGTTCAATTTGGGTCTTTTTATATCTCCATGACAGTATTGAAATATTTATTCCTTCCTCTACCTTCTTGACCATATGAGATACAGCAGTAAAAGCTGTTTAATGTTCTTGTCTTCTAATTCTGTTATTTCTGTTTTTCCTGGATTTGTTTTAATTGAATGACTTTTATCCTCATTATAGGTGATCCTTTCCTACCTTTGTGCATACCCTGTAATCTTTGACTGGATGCTGAACAAGGGGAACATGCTGTGATTCTGCCTGATTTTTATGTTCCTCATACTTTAGGGCTTGGTGCTAGATGGGTTATATTACCTGGGAAGAGCTTGGTTCCTTTATATCTTCCTTTAAGACTTTATTACATAGAACCAGATCTGCATTTTCTATGGAATTAACCTTTCTCTCTCCTGGGGGAAAAAACCTTCTCAGGATTCTCACTGATGGCCTCTAACTAATGTTAATTACTCTGACTGTCAGGTACAGTACAATCCCTTGCTCTGTTTCAGCTCCAGGAACTGTTCTTTTTAATTCTTTCAGGCATTTCTTGATCTGGTCTCAGATAGTGTCCTCACATGCACACATTGATCGACAGTAGTCAACCGAATTCTTGAGGGAGACCCTCTGAAGAGATCTAAAGTTTCTTCTCTGGGAAGCTTTCTTGTCTGTCATTCTGTCCTTAGAACTCTGTCTTTCTTGGCTCTGCTGAATGCCAGATATTGGCCCCTAGAGTCCTGGCTCTGACTGTGTCTCCCTTCCCTGTACTGTGGGCTGGAAACTTCCTCCAAGTAGCAAGTGGGACCAGTCTTCTGGTTCTCCTTGTCTATGTCCCCTTCCCTGGTTCTTAGAAACCACTGTCCTTCTTTGCCTGGCATCTAACGTCTTGAGGGATCTTGTTTCACGTATTTTGTTTTAATATTTAGTTGTTGCAAGTGGGATGAGAAATCTGTGCTGTTACTATATCCTGATTGGAAGTAGAGGTCTCACTTGGTATTCTGGTTTGCATCTTCTCAAACATTTTTCAACATATTTATACTTACACATATACATCTTTGTTTTTCAGATTGTTCTTGATGCATAAAATATAACAAGCACATTTTCATCTTTTTAAAAGTTCTTTATATATTTTACCTTTGGAAGATGACTATCTTTATTCATAACCTCTATTTGTACATTTGGTTATCCCCTTAAGATAAATTGTGACTAAGTTAATATTTTTTTTTCCCATTTTATTTATTTTTTCAGCGTAACAGTATTCATTCTTTTTGCACAACACCCAGTGCTCCATGCAAAACGTGCCCTCACCACCTGTTCCCCCAACCTCCCACCCCTGACCCTTCAAAACCCTCAGGTTGTTTTTCAGAGTCCATAGTCTCTTATGGTTCGCCTCCCCTTCCAAATTTTTTTTTTTTAAAAAACATATAATGTATTTTTATCCCCAGGGGTACAGGTCTGTGAATCGCCAGGTTTACACACTTCACAGCACTCAAGATAGCACTTACCCTCCCCAATGTCCATAGCCCGCTCCCCCTCTCCCAATCCCACCTCCCCCCAGCAACCCCCAGTTTGTTTTGTGAGATTAAGAGTCATTTATGGTTTGTCTCCCTCCCAATCCCATCTTGTTTCATTTATTCTTCTCCTATCCCCCTACCCCCCCATGTTGCTTCTCCATGTCCTCATATCAGGGAGATCATATGATAGTTGTCTTTCTCCGATTGACTTATTTCACTAAGCATGATACGCTCTAGTTCCATCCACGTCGTCGCAAATGGCAAGATTTTATTTCTTTTGATGGCTGCATAGTATTCCATTGTGTATATATACCACATCTTCTTTATCCATTCATCTGTTGATGGACATCTAGGTTCTTTCCATAGTTTGGCTATTATAGACATTGCTGCTATAAACATTCGGGTGCACGTGCCCCTTCGGATCACTATGTTTGTATCTTTAGGGTAAATACCCAGTAGTGCAAATGCTGGGTCATAGGGTAGTTCTATTTTCAACATTTTGAGGAACCTCCATGCTGTTTTCCAGAGTGGTTGCACCAGCTTGCATTCCCACCAACAGTGGAGGAGGGTTCCCCTTTCTCCGCATCCTCTCCAGCATCTGTCATTTCCTGACTTGTTAATTTTAGCCATCCTGACTGGTGTGAGGTGATATCTCATTGTGGTTTTGATTTGTATTTCCCTGATGCCGAGTGACGTGGAGCACTTTTTCATGTGTCTGTTGGCCATCTGGATGTCTTCTTTGCAGAAATGTCTGTTCATGTCCTCTGCCCATTTCTTGATTGGATTGTTTGTTCTTTGGGTGTTGAGTTTGCTAAGTTCCTTATAGATTTTGGACACTAGCCCTTTATCTGATATGTCGTTTGCAAATATCTTCTCCCATTCTGTCAGTTGTCTTTTGGTTTTGTTAACTGTTTCCTTTGCTGTGCAAAAGCTTTTGATCTTGATGAAATCCCAATAGTTCATTTTTGCCCTTGCTTCCCTTGCCTTTGCCGTTGTTCCTAGGAAGATGTTGCTACGGCTGAGGTCGAAGAGGTTGCTGCCTGCATTCTCCTCAAGGATTTTGATGGATTCCTTTCTCACATTGAGGTCCTTCATCCATTTGGAGTCTATTTTCGTGTGTGGTGTAAGGAGGTGGTCCAATTTCATTTTTCTGCATGTGGCTGTCCAATTTTCCCAGCACCATTTATTGAAGAGGCTGTCTTTTTTCCATTGGACATTCTTTCCTGCTTTGTCGAAGATTAGTTGACCATAGAGTTGAGGGTCGATTTCTGGGCTCTCTATTCTGTTCCACTGATCTATGTGTCTGTTTTTGTGCCAGTACCATGCTGTCTTGATGATGACAGCTTTGTAATAGAGCTTGACGTCCGGAATTGTGATGCCACCAACTTTGGCTTTGTTCTTCAATATTCCTTTGGCTATTCGAGGTCTTTTCTGGTTCCATATAAATTTTAGGATGATTTGTTCCATTTCTTTGAAAAAAATGGATGGTATTTTGATAGGGATTGCATTAAATGTGTAGATTGCTTTAGGTAGCATAGACATTTTCACAATATTTATTCTTCCAATCCAGGAGCATGGAACATTTTTCCATTTTTTTGTGTCTTCCTCAATTTCTTTCATGAGTACTTTATAATTTTCTGTGTATAGATTCTTAGTCTCTTTGGTTAGGTTTATTCCTAGGTATCTTATAGTTTTGGGTACAATTGTAAATGGGATTGACTCCTTAATTTCTCTTTCTTCAGTCTCGTTGTTGGTGTACAGAAATGCAACTGATTTCTGTGCATTGATTTTATATCCTGACACTTTACCGAATTCCTGTACAAGTTCTAGCAGTTTTGGAGTGGAGTCTTTTGGGTTTTCCACATATAGTATCATATCATCTGCGAAGAGTGATAGTTTGACTTCTTCTTTACCAATTTGGATGCCTTTAATTTCTTTTTGTTGTCTGATTGCTGAGGCTAGGACTTCTAGTACTATGTTGAATAGCAGTGGTGATAATGGACATCCCTGCCGTGTTCCTGACCTTAGCGGAAAAGCTTTCAGTTTTTCTCCATTGAGAATGATATTTGCGGTGGGTTTTTCATAGATGGCTTTGATAATATTGAGGTATGTGCCCTCTATCCCTACACTTTGAAGAGTTTTGATCAGGAAGGGATGCTGTACTTTGTCAAATGCTTTTTCAGCATCTATTGAGAGTATCATATGGTTCTTGTTCTTTCTTTTATTAATGTGTTCTATCACATTGATTGATTTGCGGATGTTGAACCAACCCTGCAGCCCTGGAATAAATCCCACTTGATCGTGGTGAATAATCCTTTTAATGTACTGTTGAATCCTGTTGGCTAGTATTTTGGCGAGAATTTTTGCGTCTGTGTTCATCAAGGATATTGGTCTGTAGTTCTCTTTTTTGGTGGGATCCTTGTCTGGTTTTGGGATCAAGGTGATGCTGGCCTCATAAAATGAGTTTGGAAGTTTTCCTTCCATTTCTATTTTTTGGAACAGTTTCAAGAGAATAGGAATGAGTTCTTCTTTAAATGTTTGGTAGAATTCCCCTGGGAAGCCGTCTGGCCCTGGGCTTTTGTTTGTTTGGATATTTTTGATGACTGTTTCAATCTCCTTACTGGTTATGGGCCTGTTCAGGTTTTCTATTTCTTCCTGGTTCAGTTGTGGTAGTTTATATGTCTCTAGGAATGCATCCATTTCTTCCAGATTGGCCAATTTGTTGGCGTAGAGTTGCTCATAGTATGTTCTTATAATTGTCTGTATTTCTTTGGTGTTAGTTGTGATCTCTCCTCTTTCATTCATGATTTTATTGATTTGGGTCCTTTCTCTTTTCTTTTTGATGAGTCTGGCCAGGGGTTTATCTATCTTATTGATTCTTTCAAAGAACCAGCTCTAAGGTTCATTGATTTTTTTCTATTGTTTTATTGGTTTCTATTTCATTGATTTCTGCTCTGATCTTTATGATTTCTCTTCTCCTGCTGGGTTTAGGGTTTCTTTCTTGTTCTTTCTCCAGCTCCTTTACGTGTAGGGTTAGGTTGTGTACTTGAGACCTTTCTTGTTTCTTGAGAAAGGCTTGTACCGCTATATATTTTCCTCTCAGGACTGCCTTTGCTGTGTCCCAGAGATTTTGAACTGTTGTGTTTTCATTATCATTTGTTTCCATGAATTTTTTCAATTCTTCTTTAATTTCCTGGTTAACCCATTCATTCTTTAGAAGGATGCTGTTTAGTCTCCATGTATTTGGGTTCTTTCCAGCTTTCCTCTTGTGATTGAGTTCTAGCTTCAGAGCATTGTGGTCTGAAAATATGCAGGGAATAATCCTAATCTTTTGATACCGGTTGAGACCTGATTTGTGACCCAAGATGTGATCTATTCTGGAGAAGGTTCCATGTGCACTAGAGAAGAATGTGTATTCTGTTGCTTTGGGATGAAATGTTCTGAATAGATCTGTGATGTCCATCTGGTCCAGTGTGTCATTTAAGGCCTTTATTTCCTTGTTGATCTTTGCCTTGGATGATCTGTCCATTTCAGTGAGGGGAGTGTTAAAGTCCCCTACTATTATTGTATTATTATTGATGTGTTTCTTTGATTTTGTTATTAATTGGTTGATATAATTGGCTGCTCCCACGTTAGGGGCATAAATATTTAAAATTGTTAGATCTTCTTGTTGGACAGACCCTTTGAGTAGGATATAGTGTCCTTCCTCATCTCTTATTATAGTCTTTGGCTTGAAATCTAATTGATCTGATATAAGGATGGCCACCCCAGCTTTCTTCTGATGCCCATTAGCATGGTAAATTGTTTTCCACCCCCTCACTTTAAATCTGGAGGTGTCTTTGCGTCTAAAATGAGTTTCTTGTAGGCAACATACTGATGGGTTTTGTTTTTCTATCCATTCTGATACCCTGTGTCTTTTGATTGGGGCATTTAGCCCATTAACATTCAGGGTAACTATTGAGAGATATGAATTTAGTGCCATTATTAGCCTGTAAGGTGACTGTTCCTGTATATTGTCTCTGTACCTTTCTGATCTACTACTTTTAGGCTCTCTCTTTGCTTAGAGGACCCCTTTCAATATTTCCTGTAGAGCTGGTTTGGTGTTTGCAAATTCTTTCAGTTTTTGTTTGTCCTGGAAGCTTTTGATCTCTCCTTCTATTTTCAATGATAGTCTAGCTGGATAGAGTATTCTTGGCTGCATGTTTTTCTCGTTGAGTGCTCTGAATATATCATGCCAGCTCTTTCTGGCCTGCCAGGTCTCTGTGGATAAGTCTGCCGCCAATCTAATATTTTTACCATTGTATGTTACAGACTTCTTTTCTCGGGCTGCTTTCAGGATTTTCTCTTTGTCACTAAGACTTGTAAATTTTACTATTAGGTGACGGGGTGTGGACCTATTCTTGTTGACTTTGAGGGGGGTTCTCTGCATCTCCTGGATTTTGATGCTTGTTCCCTTTGCCATGTTAGGGAAATTCTCTCCAATGATTCTCTCCAATAGACCTTCTGCTCCCCTCTCTGTTTCTTCTTCTTCTGGAATCCCAATTATTCTAATGTTGTTTCGTCTTATGGTGTCACTTATCTCTCGAATTCTCCCCTCATGGTCCAGTAGCTGTTTGTCCCTCTTTTGCTCGGCTTCCTTATTCTCTGTCATTTGGTCTTCTATATCACTAATTCTTTCTTCTGCCTCATTTATCCTAGCAGTGAGAGACTCCAATTTTGATTGCACCTCATTAATAGCTTTTTTGATTTCAACTTGGTTAGATTTTGGTTCTTTAATTTCTCCAGAAAGGGCTTTAATATCTCCAGAGAGGGTTTCTCTAATATCTTCCATGCCTTTTTCGAGCCCGGCTAGAATGTTCAGAATCGGCATTCTGAACTCTTGATCTGACATATTACCAATGTCTGTGTTATTTAGGTCCCTAGCCTTCGGTACTGTCTCTTGTTCTTTTGTTTGTGGTGATTTTTTCCGCCTTGTCATTTTGTCCAGATAAGAGGATATGAAGGAGCAAATAAACTACTAAAAGGGTGGCAAAGACCCCAGAAAAATGTGCTGTAACCAAATCAGAAGAGACCCCTAATTGTGGGGGGGAGAAAGGGGATAAAAACAGGTTCTGAAAAAAAAAAAAGAAAAGAAAAAAAAAAGGAAAAAAAAAGAAAAAAATTTAAAAAATAAAACAAATTAAAAAATATAAAAAAGAAAGAAAAAATATATATATTTAGATGAACTAGTCAAAAAACGTTAAAAAAGAAAAGGGTAAAAGTTTTAAAAAATTTAGCAGAAGAAGAAAAAAGAAAAAAGAAAAAAAAATTGAAAAAAGAAAAAAAAATTGAAGTAGCCGCAAGACTAAAGAATCATGGGGAGAAAGCCATGAGTTCCGTGCTTTGCTTTCTCCTCCTCTGGAATTGCTCTGCTGTCTTAGGAATTGAACCTGCTTTCTCCTTGATAGATGAACTTCGTCCTGGCTGGATATTTTGTTGATCTTCTGGGGGAGGGGCCTGTTGTAGTGACTCTCAAGTGTCTTTGCCCGAGGCGGGATTGCACCCCCCTTACCAGCGGCCGGACTAAGTAATCGGCTCGGGTTCGCTTTTGGGAGCTTCTGTTCCCTGAACGCTTTCCGTAGAGTTCCGGAGGACGGGAATGAAAATGGCGGCCTCCCAGTCTCCGGCCCGGAGGAGCCGAGAGCCTGGGGCCCCACTCCTCAGTGCGCCCCCAGAGGACAGCACCCAATCACTCCCGTATCCCCAGCCTCTAGCCGCGCTCCGAGCTCACCCAGCCCGCGACCAGTTCAAGGTAACCCCGAGCTGAGAGTTCAGTCCTCGGCTCTGTCTCTGCAGCCGGCTTCTCCGTTCTAATACCTGCGAGCTCTCCGACACTCTGACACCCCCGATCCTTCTGTGACCCTGCGGGGCCTGGGGCCACGCTGGCCCCGTGTGGGCTTCACCCTGGTTTAGCCTCTGGAGCAATGTCCCTCAGTGGAACAGACTTTTAAAAGTCCTGATTTTGTGCTCCGTTCCTCCGCCGCTTGCCGGGAGCCGGCCCCTCCCCCCGCGGTCTATCTTCCCGTCGTTTTAGATTCACTTCTCCGCCAGTCCTACCTTTCAGAAAGTGGTTGATTTTCTGTTTCTAGATTTGCTGTTCTTCTTCTCTTTGCTCTCCCGTTGGATTTGTAGGTGTTTGCAATGTTTAGATAAGCTATCGAGCTGATCTCCTGCTACCTGATGTAGTCTCAGGCTGCTACTTCTCCGCCATCTTGACTCCTCCCTAAGTTAATATTTTTAATGCATTTGTACAAGTGGTCAAATGAGCCCCACCAACAGATATATGTCTCTCATTTTCTATGCCATCGTGCAAATCAGTTTTTTAAAAAATATCTTCTCTCGGGGCTCAGGCCTAGTTTGAGGCGACATGGCTAAACGTACCAAGAATGTCGGAATCATGGGCAAATATGGGACCCGTTATGGTGCCTCCCTCAGGAAGATGGTGAAGAAGATTGAGATAAGCCAGCACGCCAAGTACACTTGCTCCTTCTGCGGCAAAACCAAGATGAAAACACGAGCTGTGGGGATCTGGCATTGTGGCTCCTGCATGAAAACCGTCGCTGGTGGTGCCTGGACCTACAACACCACTTCTGCCATCACAGTAAAGTCTGCCGTCAGAAGACTGAAGGGGTTGAAAGACCAGTAGAAGCGCCACCATTTGAAACATTGCTAGCCTATAATAAATGGGTTAATTTATGTAAAAATAAAATAAAAGTAAAGTAAAAAATAAAAAATACCTTCTGATATCAAAAAAACTTCAGTTTTTTAATCAATCTTTGTCTTAATATAAGAGATTAAAAACACCAAGTTCAATGTTATTGAGATACAACAGCAGTGATCACAGCATATCTGTCCACTCAGACTTCAAGGAATTACAAAGTTGTTTACTAGATGTGAAAAACAATAGAAAAATCTAATTAAAATGCCACTAAAAATGAAGAGGAGTAAGAGCACACTTATTAAGACAAACACCAAGTAATGTATGGAATTGTCAAATCATTATAACGTGCACCCAAAACTGACATAACACTATATGTTAATTACACTTTAATAAAAAATAAAGATTTTAAAAAATAAAAGAAAAAGTCTTTCTAATTATGTTGGTACTTTATTTTATTTGATCCTATTTTTGTCCATTATTCTAATTTCCAGCATTTATGTTAACTTCAACTTTAATTTCAATTTTTAAAAATGTTCCTGAAGTGAAACTTAAGAACATGTTCATGTGTAGTTCTTTGTGAATTGTCTATTTGTGTCTTCATTTATTTCTATTAGCTGTCTCATCCTTTTCTTAATGGTTTGTCAAATCTCTTTTTTTAAGCATAATTCCCAATATAATATTTGTTAAAGTGATGTGCCAAATTTGGTTTTGGTTTTTGCATTTTAAGCAACTATTTCATTTAAAAAATATTGTTAGCTCTATCAAATTTTTCTTTATGTTAAAGCCTTTGCTCAGAATGCCATTCGATATTTTCCATCAAATAAATAGATATGTGCTTATTTTTTATTTTTATTTTATCTAACTGTAATTTTACACTTACTGCTATAATTCAGTGAAACTCGTTTCTTTGATACATAGTGTAGGATGAAGATCTAAGTTTATTTTTTTCTGTGTGCTAAATCAAGTGTTCCCCTGTTTTAACATATATATATTATTTAATATAGTATAATTTTAATATAATCAATTTATTATACTTCTGTGTGTTTGAGTAATGAGGCATACCTGGTTATAATTTACCAGAATTGCATGTAATATCAATATCAAAGAATAAATTTTAATTAGGCAAAATAATAGTAGTATCTAGCATATATATGGAGAGAGGCATACAGACTTTTCAATTCACGTGGATGAGTTGCTCTATTTATGTGTTACACTGACACATCATATAAGATCTATACCTCGCATTCAAGGATTTTGTATTGCTGTTTATAACTGGAAACAGCATGCTACTATTTTCTTTACAATCTCTGGATTAGTGCTTTCCTTATGTCTTGGACCAATGCAATCTCTGTAACTATATTCAGATGCCTGAATTCAGAGAGAAGTATAGTGTGCAGGGTGAGAGTCTGAGATTCATTTGGCTAAAGCCAGGCCTGCAAATCAGTGGACTAAGATGCTTGCTAACAAGATGTTTCAGATACCATCATTACTCATTGTTTTAAGGAAGATTCTCTGGACAGATTTAATGATGCAGATAAGCAAAATACCTCATTTGTATGCTTCATCTTCATTATTAATAAAATGGAATCTTTGACTCAAAGAACAAGTTTGTTCTCATTTAAATAATTTCTACCTTGTATCAGAAGTAGACCTAATTTGAACAGCAATGTAATTGGTTTACATTCCCCCCTATGTTATTTTTTGCATTACAACATAATATTCTGAGATAAGGTTTATAGAATTCATCAGATGGCCAAAGGAATCTATGGAAAAATAATTATAATGAAACTTGGTAATGATAAGAAAGTTTAAATATAGATTATTCAAAAATATTTCTGTGGTATATTTTACTGATTAAAAACGTGAAGGATATGAATATTGTCCTACATCTTTTTCCTAATTTCTGCTCCTTTTCCACATACCCCTGGCCCCTTTTCTTGCTTCCCAAACTCCTCCCGACTAATAATACGAAATGAAGGGATTGGAGCAACATACTGGTGTTTCATTGAACTATCAGGTGTCAGTGGCCGATTCACCTCTAGCCCTCTCAATAGATGGTGTGCTTTGGTATTTGTTTTTAAATTTCCTAGTTAGTGTCATTTTTTTTAAGATGCATATATGATTTTGTGTGCATGTGTTTGGTTTTTGACTGCCTGTTCGAGGACTGAGGTGGCACTACTTATTTTTCCTACTCTGAAAGCCTTGAGGTATGACAGCATGTAGTGAAATCATGGTGACAAATTGCACAGTTATGATGTTTTAAACACATACAACTGTGTGTAACCATGTTTCTGATTGTGGGCACAGAATAGGACTCTTCAAGTAGCCTATTCTTATTTTGTCCTATTAATTTCTTGTGAAATTTTCACATTCTATTTTTAAATATTTCAATGGCTTGCTTATTCACTTATTTTCTTCAACAAATATTTCTTTATTGCCCAGTCTAAGCCAGGTAGCCTATTAGGGGCTGGGAGTAGAATGATAACAAAGACATGGATCTTGTACTTGAGAAGCAGAATGTCTTGCCTGGGAGACAAAGTGGTTAAGGGATTACAGCACAACACTGCTTGTTATGATATAAGTTGGTTCAGGGAGCTGTTGTTACTCAATATGGGTACTTTGTTCTTTCTCATGGGGTTGGGAAAGCCTGTTTAAAGAGATGACATCCGGGTTGATTTCTCAATAACGGGGCAGATGAGTATAGACAGGTGGGATATGGCCAAGTCATCCCCAGGTGAGAAAGCAGTCTATATAAAGACACAGAGGGGACAGAACACAGCTTTCCATGGGTGGAACGCAGCTAGCCAGGGCCTGACTGAGAGGATGAGGAAGGGGAGTGATTTTTTAGTCTCTTCAGCAGAAGACAAGATCATGACCCGCTTGCGAACCATTGAAGGAGCTGGCACTTTATTCCTGGTGGAAATGAATTTAAAGGTTGATCACCTGAAGGGGCCAGTGTTGGTTTAAGTGAGCCAGGAAGTGAGCTGTGACAGCAAGGGAAGTTGTGACAGCAAGGGGGTAAACCCGGCTCATGGAATAGCAATGCAGCTGGACGGAGGCAGAGAACTGGGCAGTGCTGGGAGGGCTTAGCGGAGGGACAGAAGCCCTGAGAGTTCCTGTGGAGACACATTAAGAACCAAGTATTGGGAGTGCCTGGGGGGCTCAGTCAGTTAAACGTCTGTCTTTGGCTCAAGTCATGATCCTCGAGTCATGGGATCCAACCCCTACCTCAGGAGCTCCCTACTCAGCAGGTAGTCTGCTTCCCCCCATCTCCCCCTGTTCCCATGTGTACGCTCTCTCTCTCTCAAATAAATAAATAAAATAAAATAAAATAAAGGACCAAGCATTAGCATGACTCCTGGGTTCCTCACTGGGGTCACTAAGAAGACAATATTGCTGTTTATTGGAAAGGGGGCACAGGAGGGATGGGAGACATGGGGATGGAGTGAGGGTGGTGATGAGTTTCGATTCTTGAGCTGACAGTTGAAAAATACTCATTTTCTTCTTGTATCTGCTTTATATACATTAGCTCCTTAATCATGTACGACGTGAGCGAAATGCCCAATTCAGAGTTTTCCCTATGGTTTGAGATCTTCTAAAAGGCTTTTTCCATGAGAATTAACTCTTACCTTCGAAGTGTGTTGAATGAAAAATTCAGTAGTCTGCATTGGTGCTTCTCCCCATTCGGCTTGGGATGGAACTAATGAAATACATAATTCCTTCTGCAGGGTAGCCACACACTCCAGGAGACCCTTGGGAATGTTTACAACCATCGATGTTCAGATCTGAATGGGACTCCAGAGATTATCTGGTCCAAATATTTACTGTGTAGATGATGGAATCCATGAGAAGAGCTGAAAGCTCGGGTATCGGATAGCTGCAATTTTACTCACCTGCTCTCAATTCATTCTGAGTAATATGATGAGCGTATATCACCGTTGTTTTGTTTGTATGGTCCAAGTGTTTGCCATTTCCTGCAATCAACTCTCTTCCTAACTTCAAATCCCACTTCTTGCTCTGCGTTCTGGCCGGGATTTCACTCCTTCACAGTAAGATCTTGCTTCTTTCGTTCCTCTAACTCCGAGGTTAGGGTATTTTTTTTTTTTTTTCTGTAAAGGAAAGATATTATATGTATTTCCTTTGCAGGCCATATGGCCTCTGTCCGTACACGTCAGCTGTGCCATGTGGTGTGTTAGCATCCACAGACAATGCATAAATGCATGAGTGCGGCTGTGTCCAGCAACACTTTATTTATGAAAACAGGAGCAGGGTAAATTTGGCTCATGCATTAACTCAACAGAGATCATAAATAGAATATCATCTCCTCTACCTTTTCTTGCACTTTAAATCTCACACTGCCCTGTTCGCACACGTATAACCTGGCCTGACTTGCAGCTTCGTGTTTGCTGTTTTTTCAGAATCTCCCACCATGTCTCAGGTTCTGCAGACAAATATATATTTCCTCAACCAGAGAGAGAACTCACCTGGCCCCTGGCTTCTATCGACTTTCTCCACTGTGCAACGTTTCTCTGGCTGAATAGCTACTTATTCAAGTTCTCTGTACATGGGGTGAGCCTCGTTGAAGACATGGCAGGTCTTGGAGGGCGAAAATAAGTCCTTGTTAAGTTGTCCTCATATGCAGACTGCTGAGGGATTGTGGCTCTGTGATCTTTTTATTTCAAAGCAGGGCACAACCTCAAATATCATAGTCTACCTTACAGGTGTCAGCCGTGTTCTGAGCGGATGGCAGCTCTTTCTGCTTTTGCTGAACTGCTATATCTAAACAGTGCTATTACACACCACGAGATGCCCTTTCCTATAGGAGCTTCCCTTCAGAGAACCTGCAGCCTCTGCTCCTGATTCCGTCACTCTAGCTAGTTGTTCCAAAGCGACACGAAGTCTAAAAGTGATTCTAACTACAGGAACGTCTTGGAGAGTGGTCCTCCCATTCAACTTTGTCTTCATCCTAAATATTGGTTTCACAAAAACTTTCATTTGTATACCCCCTTACAGTTGGCAAAAATTTTAAAAATATATTAAATATTTCTATAAACTCGGTGGTGGTTTTTACTTCCCTCACTTTTTGGTGACTAAAACTGAGACAGAAAGGTCAGTGGTTTGATGAAAGTTACAGTTGCAGTTGCCGTGAAATTCAAATTTTTTTAACTTTAATGTTAAATATGGTGTCCTTTAAGTACACGTGCATCTTGTATAGGACTAAAGCAGGTATTGATAGAAGAACCGCATTCATTCAATCCCTGAAAGGAAATAGTAAGTGGGACCTGTAAGGGATATTATTTGCAGAAGGCTTTATTAGAGACCATATAATACAGTGTAGGAAATACCAAGCTAAAGGCTAAGACTTAAAGTCTTACCATGAGCTGCTTAAATTAGTATAATAGAGCTTCTGAAATACAGCTGCAGATATTTCAAGAGAGGACAATTAATTGGATCAGACGAAAAGCTGAATGTTACATATCAAAGATCTTTGTACACATTTTTATCAAGCATCTTTTATATATCACTTTTTGGCTAATAAAATTGGCACAGTTAACATAGAAGTTTAGAAAGACTTAGAAATTTAATGCAATTATCACCCATGATTCACACATTATAAAGAAAAGTGTGAGAAAACCTTAATATTTTAAGAAACTTAAAGGATTGGAAGGTTTTACCCTAAGAACATTTTCTTGTTCTCCTTCTCCTCATTCTGGCTATTCTCTTTGGAAGACCTCATTCACTTAGATAACTTTCTCTCCTGAATGTTAGTGATTTCCTAATCTCTTTCCAAACTCATATGCTCACTGGACTCTGTGTCCTGATGCCACTTGCCTGCTGGGCACGGTCACTGCCATTTGCTGCAGGTACCTGAACTTTAGCAAGTTGATTGGGAAATCTGTTCTCCAAGTCTCCAGCTTAAACCTTCTCATTCACCTGTTAAGGGTGTCGCCTTCTGTTCTGAGTTGAATAATGTGTACCCTGCCCCCCATTGAGATCCATCAGAATTTCAGATGTGACCTTGTTTGGAAACAAGAGTCTTTAAGATCTGATTAGTCATACTGAATTAGGATGGGACCTGTATTCAGTGACTGGTACCATCATAAGAAGGCCACGGGAAGGAGGAACACAGAGGGAACATCAGTGAGGACAGAGGCAGTGATTAGAGGGCTGCATCCTAAGCCAAGAAATGCCAAGGATTACCAACAACCACCAGAAGCTGGGAGAAAGGCATGGGACAGATTCCTCCTCAGAGTCTCCAGAAGGAGTAAATCTTGCCAACCTTTTTAAAATTTATTTATTTACTTGAGAGAGACAGAAACAGAGTGAGAGGAGGGTCAGAGGAAGAGGAAGAGAGAATCTGAAGTAGGCTCCATGCCCAGCTTGGATCCTGACTTGGGGCTCAATCCCACAACACTGAGATCATGATCTGAGCCAAAACCAAGAATCCAACACTTAACAGTTGAACCACATAGGCACTCCTACCAACTTCTGATTTGATTTTGGGTTTCTGGCCTCCAGTAACATGAGATAAATTTCCATTGTTCTGAGCAACCCAGTTTGTGGTGATCTGTATGGGTAGCCCCAGGAAACAGAAGCATTTTCTAGTTTGTTTCCCACTGCCAAGTCTTCTCCCTTTTCTTTCACACGAGAACCATCACCTGTCCTTTCCATCACACTTTGGACACACCTCTTCAATAAATTCTTCTCTGCTCCTCTATTGCCACCGACTTGACAATTTTCTGTTACTTGAAGATCTCCTTACTTGTTCAGTCCATTATCTCCCCTGCTGAAGCCATCATGATCTTTCTCAAACAAAAACAGACTATGTGAATTGCTTGCTTAAACATATTTACGTTTCCTGCATGAGTTATACTGAGGAGTTACTATGTTCCTGTTGCTGTGCTACAAACTTCGAAGGTATTAAAGCATTTAAAA
This sequence comes from Meles meles, assembly GCF_922984935.1. NCBI lineage: Eukaryota > Metazoa > Chordata > Mammalia > Carnivora > Mustelidae > Meles > Meles meles. Next base: position 78,158,769 of record NC_060079.1, read on the forward strand.
GTTCCAGCAAACTGGGGTGCCTGGGTGGCTCAGTGGGTTAAAGCCTCTGTCTTTGGCTCAGGTCATGATCCTAGGGTCCTGGGATCGAGCCCCACATGGGGCTCTCTGCTCCATGGGGAGCCTGCTTTCTCCTCTCTCTCTGCCTACTTGTGATCTCTGTCAAATAAATGAGTAAAGTCTTTTTTTTTTTTTTTTTTTTTTTTTTTTTTTTTTTTTTTTTAAGATTTTATTTATTTATTTGACAGAGAGAGATCACAAGTAGATAGAGAGGCAGGCAGAGAGAGAGAGAGAGGGAAGCAGGCTCCCTGCTGAGCAGAGAGCCCGATGCGGGACTCGATCCCAGGACCCTGAGATCATGACCTGAGCCGAAGGCAGCGGCTTAACCCACTGAGCCACCCAGGCGCCCTGAGTAAAGTCTTTAAAAAGAAAAAATCCAGCAAACCTAAGAGCTCTATGCTCTTAATACCACATTTATATTTTAAAGATGAAGAAGATCAGACATTGGAAGATTAACCTGTCCAAAGTGACCCAACTAGCAAACTCCTCAGACAGGAACAATGCACAGGCTTTCAGGCTGCAAAAACCTGCCCTCTTACCATCATGAGCTCTCAAACTTCTCATCTCTGCAATTTCCTTCCAGACCATATTTTCTTGAAATTACCTACTTAAAAAAAATACAGATTAAATACTGCTATCTTTCAGGTCTATTTTGTTTACTGCTTTCGCTTTGCCGTTTAACACAGTGATTGGCTCATTGAAGGGACTCACTATACATTGTTTGAACAAATAACTGATAGTCACAGATCATCTTTCCCTGATGCCTCAGAGATGGAGTCTTTGTTCTTTTTGTTCCCAGATCATTTGTTCTTATCTCCATAATGTACGTGTTTTATTGTTATCCAGGGCAGGGATCATCTCTCTTCGCCAGTATATTCAAGAACATAGTAAGTACTTAATGATATCAATTAAGTGCATTCAGTTATTAAATGTAAATTGATTGCATTGGAAAAGCTTAGAAAGTGCTATTGAAATATGACATTATATAGGCTTATATTACTACTTAATTACTACTCACTTACATATAGCTTTTTTTTGTTATTGCATTGCTGTGTGACTTTGTCCATTAGCATTTTATTTATTTCTTTTTAAAAAACTTTTCTTCTCTATTAGACTGAAGTTCTTGGTGGCAAGCTTCATGTCTTACTGTATGTCTAGACTCTAACCTGTTAGTGCCTGACAAATAGTCTAAACTTTTTATCTATTTACTGAAAAAATAAATGGTTTATTTTTTCTATCTTCTAAATGTCTATCTAATTGACAGCCCCTCACCTCAAAGATGTGATAATTTAGCTGAGACACCTTGTGAATACAACAAGAAACTTAAATGTCATTACATGTATTATATAAGCAAGTATGGAGAAAAAAAGTAGCGAGTAAAATAATCTGTTTATTATAGAAAAGAGGAGCTGAAAAAGAAAAGAGAAAACTGGAGTAAATAGTCTGAGACATGATTTTATAGGAGATAATATTTGTGTGGGACATGGAAGGATAAATGATTTTTCTCACAGGAAGAGGAGGGAGATAGGACTCCATGAGGGAATTTAATGAGGGAATTTAATTTCTTTTTGTTCTGAGTTTGCTGATAAGTTTTTAATCACAAATATGCATTTATTCTCCTCAAATATTTTTTATGAATTTGAGATTACCAAAATTTTTCTCTTTATTCTCTTAACCTAAATAAAATTACTTCATCATCATGAATTTTCCTCTTAATATGGCATTAGATTTTCCTTGCAAATATTATATTTAGGGTTTTCATCTCTGACTAATGAGAAAGGTTATCCAGCAATTTTCTCTTTTTGTAATGATCTTGACAAATTTTGGTTAACAAGTCTATGCTCTCCCCATGAAATGAATTTGTAGTTTTCAGTTTTTGTATTCTTCTCTGGAAGAGTTCATGTATAGTTGAATTATTTCTTCCTTAATAGCGAAGATGAATTCCTCAGGAAAGCTGTCTAGGCCTGAAATATTTTCATACGGAGGTTTTAATTAAAGATACACATTTTAAACAAATATATGATTGTTCACAGTTCATTTCTTACTATTTTAGTTTTTATAAATTTTATGAAAAACTTTTCTTCTCATGTCTAAATTAGCAAATGCATGGACACAAAGTTGTTGATTATATTCTCCTTCTTTCTTTTTTTTTTTTTTTTTTGAGAGATTGAGAGAGAGAGAGAGTGTGTGCACGCTTGAGCTCAAATTGGGAGGGGCAGAAGGAGAAGGAGAGAGAGAAGCTTGAGGAGACTCCCCACTGAGCATGGAGCCTGAAGAGAGGCTCAATCTCAGGACCCTGAGATCATGACCTTAGTGGAAACCAGGAGTCAGAAGACTAACCAACTCAGCCACGCAGGGGCCCCTGATTATATTCTGCTTATATATTTAATATTTTAAGCATCTTTAGTGATTTTTGTTTTTCATTTGTGTTATTGAAATCTTATTTTTTTCCTTAAATAATACTGCTATGATTTTATAAATTTTACTGTTTTTTAGAAGGCCATTATTTGTCCTTTTAATGCTTTTCTATTGAATACTTGTTTTCTATTTCATAGATTTTTTTGTTCTTACTTTTAGCGAATATTTTATACATTCAGTAATACTATATTTCAGGTATATAGGGAAAGCTTAAAGGGACCAATGGATCAATATATTCCTGATAGGTAAATAATTATTTTTTTAAAGATTTTATTTATTTATTTGACAGAAAGTGATCACAAGTAGACAGAGAGGCAGGCAGAGAGAGAGGCAAGGAAGTAGGCTCACTGCTGAGCAGAGACACCGATGTGGGGCTCAATCCCAGGACCCTGGGATCATGACCTGAGCTGAAGGCAGAGGCTTTAACCACTGAGCCACCCCGGCACCCCAATAATTATTATTTAGATATAAAGAAGTAAGCAAATTGGAAAGTTAGAATGTTTGGTTCTGAATTTTGTTGCAGACTTAGTGAAATTGTACAGATGACAGGTATTTGGTGTGGCTAGAGGACAGTGGGTGACAGGACGAAGTAACCTAGAATTGAGGGTCAAGCAAGATAAGACCACAGGGCTGATCATGATAGACTGCTGGTCAGGTTGCCTTTCTGGGTCTCATATCAAAGTAAGTTTGTATTATGGACAATATGTCATTTTCTTCTCTGTACACTTTAAAGAGTTTTTCACACAGAAGGTGCTCAATACATGCTCAAAAAATAACAAAGTAAAACATTTAGCACAACTCCTTCATTCCACTAAATCCTAAGGAAGTTAAGCGACTTCCTCAATTCATAGAGACAGTCGTTGAAATACCTGAGACTAAGACCACAATCTTCTGAGAGTCGATGCATGCAGACATTGAATGCCCAAGCAGGAGATGTGGACCGTGAATGGCAGTGAAATGTGAAGTCATGTTTTGGGAAATCAAGATAGCATATCATACATATTCTATTAATATCCCTTTTTCTCTATCAAAGGGGCAGAAAAAATTAGAAGTAAGCCATAGAACATGGAAATGCAATCCAATCATACTGGGATATTTTGTGTATGTGTGTGTGTGTGTGTGTGTGTGTTGTTTATTGAACTTGCTGTTCCCAAATCTTGGGCTTCATAACACTTATCTACAAGGGGATTTAATTGCTTTAGAAGCAGAGACTGAGAGTCAAGCACTGTTCTTCCTTTTAAGAACATAACTGGATTTTATAGTTCTTTAACCAATGAGATGAAGTGACCTGTGTAGAAGAATATGGAGACCAGGAGACCAAAGAGAAAAGGGGAGCAAAGCCTTTTGTTGTTCTAAATTAAACCAAGTGATATGTGCCCTTGGCTGCTGACCCTAAGCATGGAGGTCTCTCAGGCACGAAGGGCACAGGTGCCCTGTGGACCAGTTTTGCTTCCTCCCTTGCTTTTGTCTGCCTTTACATGCAAACTTTATCTTTTAATGAGATCTCAGCTAGTAGAAATCCTTTCAGGTTGTGGGAACATTTAAGATCTTTGAGCATTTTCCTTTTTCCATTACTTGGGCCTCCCTCAGCATATTGAATTTTAGGTGTTGCATGGGATAAATCTCAGTTAACAGTGAATGATGATGCCCATTTGCCTCCTGCATGAGTGAATTATGGAGGCTTCTGGAAAAAAGAGCAGCAAAATGTCCTTGAAAGACTTACTTTGGACTGGCAAGAGAAAGAAAGGTAGAGGGTTGGAACATTCAGGTAACTTAATAGTGAAAATGAGGGAATACTGTGCTTTCAATCCTCCAACAAAGAATATAAATTGACAAAGTATTGCAATATTTACATTAATACGCACAATAATTTGACTTTTCTACTTGTATAGTGTGGAGAACGTAAACGAAGCACAGGAGGGTATCCAAGCACAGGCCCAAAGGAGGGAACAAGGATATGAGTCTAAGCAGAAAGAGGAGGAGGCTACTTAAATCAAAAGAAAAAGAGAGAGAGAGAGAGAGAGAGAGAGATTTAAGCCACTTGCAAAACTTACGAAGAACATTTAATGAATTTCTGATGTTTTGTCTGAAAAGAAGAGGGGAAGAAGTTTGGAGCTTTTATATTTCTCTAGTACAGAGTAAATCAGGGGAGGAAAATCCTATTTATTAGAAACTGCAATGAGCTGCTTGGTGGTGGGTGAAGGAGAATGGAGAGAGAGGGGAGGGGAAGAGGGAAGAGAGAGAGAGAGACCAAGCACTGGATTCACTGAGCTGTTGGAAGCCTCTTAATAGTAATATTCAGGGCTTTCTGTGTTTAGAGAATTGCCCAGAGACCCTATATGCATGGTGCTTTCTAGGTAAGTGACTAAACTCAGAAAAAGTGAGATAAGTGAACCAGTTTATAATCAACAAAACACCTGATGTTAAAATAAGACTTTCTTTTAATTTTGTTGTAAAATTTATGTTTGTTGCTGCATATATCTTTTGGAAGATATTTATTAAAATGCTTATTCTTTTTAAAATTTGCTTTGCATTACAAAAAGCTAAAATGAGATCTCAAATCCTTCATATTATGCTGAGGAGGAATGAATAGTTTAGAAAAATTATGGTTTGCTGACCTTAAAAATCACCAAAATTCTGTAGATTATATATTACAATAAGTCAATATTTGATTTTTAATAAAATATAGTCAAATTCACCTCCCCTCCTTCTGACAGACACACACACACACACACACACACACACACACACACACATAAGTTTTTATTTCTGTGCTTCTCCATTAATAAGAAAGTGCTCCTGACATCAGTACTGACTTTTAAATGTTGGGATGATGGGGGTAAGGTGATTCAGTTAGGTATCACAGTCTAATTTATTGTGAGGTTAGGTAATTTTTTCATATGATGGGTTTTATTCTGTTGTAGAAACATCATAATGAATTTTGTTTTTATTAAAATATTAAATAATACTGTTGGAAAACCTGTCTTATGTGAGAAAAAACAACTACAAAAATATCCTCCTAGAGGCCATCTATTTTATCAGTCTTTTACCGTAAAAATTTTATCAGTCTCTCACACATAATACCACACATGAGATATGTTCTGTCAGTGAATATCTCTCTCTGTTGTCTGTCCCTGGTGCCTACAGCTTTTGAACTCAGACACTTCTTTGGTTTTATTGTGATCACATGCCTCATTTGCCATCTTTGTCAAATGGTCCATGATTTATTACATATCCTGGGGCTGCACTTGCCGTGCATGCTCATCTGCCCCAGAAGGCTCTGGAAGCTCTTCTGAGCCTCAGAATTTTCTGGATGGGCAGATTTGAAGTTTAATACTAGCTTCCAGACTTTTGTGATTTAAGCATCCTCAATAAATTTAACTATACTAGACCTATTTATTCAACCTGACTCCATGACTTGAGTGAAACAGAAATAAAACATATTACTAACCATGCCATGACTAAAACTCCACCAAGGATACCAAGGATTACAGAATCCCAAGCAGCTTCGTTGGCTTCATGGATGCCAAGGTCAATCCTACTGACAATGCAACACAGCATATTTCTACTAATACGTTAAAGAACATGGGCTGTTGAGGGGAAAAGTCCAATACATTTTTGAGAAATGTCATGTAACTTATACTCAACAATAAGTGCTTCTATGGCCCAGGGATGTACTTGACCAATACTACTCAACTAGTTCTCTAGTGCATTTGAAATCTGTTACATCTTCTTTTTTATTTAAATTCAATTAGCCAGCATTTATACCACAGTTTCTGATGTAGAGTTCAAGGATTCATCAGTTGCATTTAATACCCAGTGCTCATCACATCATGTACCTTTCTTAATGCCCATCACCCAGTTGCTCCATCCCCCATCCACCTCCTCTTCTGCAACCTTCACTTTGTTTCCAAGAGTCAAGAGACTCTAATGGTTTGTCTTCCTCTCTGATTTCTTCCCATTCAGTTTTCCCTCTCTTCTCTTATGATCCTCTGTGTTATTTCTTATATTCCACCTGTGAGTGAAACCATATGGTAGTTGCCTTTCTTTGCTTGACCTATTTCACTTAGCATGATCCCTTCCAGTTCCATCTATGTCAACGTAAATGGTAGTATTCATCCTTTCTGAAGGCTGAGTAATATTCCATTGAATATATGAACTACATCTTCTTTAACCATTCATTTGTTGAAGAACGTCTTGGTTCCTTCCAGTTTGGCTATTGTGGACATTCCTGCTATGAACATTGAGGTGAAGGTGCCCCTTCTTTTCACTAGTTCTGTATCTTTCGGGTAAGTACCCAGTAGTGCAGTTTCTAGGTGGTACAGTAGCTCTATTTTTAACTTCTTGAGGAACCGCCATGCTGTTTTCCAGCTGACTGTATCAGCTTGCTTTCCCACCAACAGTGTAAGAGGGTTCCCCTTTTTCCACATCCTCGCTAACATTTGTTGTTTCATGTCTTGTTAATTTTAGCCATTCTAACCGGTGTAAGGTGGATCTCGTTGTGGTTTTGATTTGTGCTTTCCTGATGACAAGTGATATGGAGCATTTTCTCATGTGTCTGTTGGCCATTTGTATGTCTTCTTTGGAGAAGTGTCTTTTCATGATGAAACATGTTGCATCTTATTTAACACTTTCTTCTTTAAACTTCTTAAATTACAAAATTCCCCTTTTCACATATAATCTATTTCTATCTGGCTGAGCTCTTACCATTAACTCTTACTAGGACAGAATTTTGAAAATGCTGGTATAAAACCATTTGAAGTTTGGTATATTTGATGTACAATCCCCATTTTTTCCCCCTGCAATTATTCTATTTTCATAAGGATCATCTTTACTGGTCAAGTTGGTGTCTTCTATTCTATGATCCCAGAAGACATTTTTTAGTAATAGTCAAAGAGGAAAAATGAGTTAAGACAGCTAGATGTATATATTTTGGAAACTGGGAGCTGGAATATAATGAAAATGTGCTATCCAATGGAAATATAACAAAGTTTGTAAAACTGTGTTTGGTTTTAAAAGTCCTGCAACCAGGAGCCTTGTACAAGCCACCTGTGCCATGTTTTGCTTCATGAGCAATTTAATTATTGTAACTCCTGAGCCATGCTTAAACTTAACGGCAAGACAGAGTCAACAAAAATTAGTCATGAGAACGTACCCCAGATGCAAGAATTGAATCAGTATTTGCCTCTGTTGGTAATGGATAGAAAGTTCTTTCTAGAAATCCCAACAAAGTGGCTGTAAGTAGCTGTCCACAGGATGGGTAAAAGAAAGATGATTAAAGACACATAATTCAGCAAAAACTTCTGGTAATGAGGTAGACTGGAGGAAGAGGAGAAACTGTACACATAAAAAAGACAAATATTGCATCTTTAAAGACACTGTGATAAACTGTTTATTAGTAAGGAATGGAGTTATATTTTTAAAATAAATTATATTTATTCTTAACACAAGTACAAATGTCTGAGTCATGTACGCCAGGGCTGTTAAGGTAATGTTGTTCAATATGCTCTTAGAAATCCCAGCTACTACCATTCTGTAATCACTGTGGTATGTTCCTCCAACTCATGGTCAAAGGGTAGCACTATCAGATTGCAATTCTGGTAGTGAAATGGAGGAAGATATCATGAAGATGCAGATAAAAGACATATGCTAATGATCTTTTAAGGAAGTTTTCTAGGAGCAGACACATAATACTTATGCTTCCATTCTATCAGGCAAGGCTTAGTTATGTAGCCAAGTAAGTCAAAGAAATGTGACCTTACTTTGGGAAGTCATGATCTAGGTAGAATTTTACCACTTGGAAAATGAGAAGCTGTCTGGGCTTCTTGACAGTCCATTTGGCCTCTCACCCTCCCTATCCAAAGACCAAATCCTGCTTAAATTCCAGAATACAGAGATAATGCAAAGTATTTGATTAAGATGGTGAATGGAAACTCATATTCTTTACTGACCTATAAATGCAAAGACAAGCCATTTGCACCACCACATCTAATATACATTTATGGGTAAGAACAGGATAACCACAACTAAAAACTTCCACTTGGAAAAGTAATCACTCCATTAACAAATCCTTTAGGAACACATTGCTTCATTTTTAGCAGTGGAATAAATTACTGACGACCTTCTGGCTGCTTCTGTTTCTGTGATCTGGGAAGATCTCCCATATTTGTTCTTTGTGAGCACCTGGTTCTGCCTTCTGGAAGATTCTTTCCTTCCATTGGACTCCATGGCTAGCCATGTCTAATGGACAGGGGAACTTGCTCTTTTTGGAGCTAATCAGATTTCACAGGGTGTGGGTTTGGAGACCCAGGGGTGTTTTTGATGTGAAAAAGCAGAGGTATTTGTGTATCAGGTTTGCAGCTTCTTTAAAAATATAATTTCTTCACAAATTTAGTAGACTTCTCAGCCATTTGCTCCTGGCTAATTGCCTGAGCAGGTAATCTCAGCTTTTAGCTTTCAAGCTACATATTTTACCAACAAGTTTCTGCATCTTATGGGCTCTCGATCCTTCTCTCTCCTCCTCCTATCCCACAAATCAAATGGAAGAAAAATGGTAGAGTTCTCTACATTCTGGGACCTGCACAGTCATCTTGTTGTCATGACATGCTAACCCACCTCCTCACTGAGGTTCTGCTGATTCCCCTCCTACATGCAAAGCAGCAGCTACACTCAATTGCTCTCCTGCCTCCTCTGTGGACTTCAGCTTTAACTCACTCTCCTCAGGTTCCAGCCTGCTGGTGGTCTTTCCTTCCTCATTCCTCATCTTGGGGACTTCAAGCTGGTTCATCCATCCCCCACAATGGCACAATTTCCAGTCATAAGTAAACAAATAAACAATCTATACCTATATACCTGTATATCTCTATCTTGACGTGTCTATACATCTACAAATATATAATCTCTTATTGCTGCTTCTCTGGATGAGACTATTTTGAGGACTAGAATGGGAAGGTGCTTGAATGGAAAGGCAACCCCTTTCATAGTTTGCTCTTGGGTTGACTCCCATCAACTGGCATAGAACACTTAATGAGAAGTAGTTGAAAAACCTTTGGACCTGTCTCCTCTGGAGGCTGTAAGTCATGAAAGAGAAATGCTCTAGTTTTAGAAAGGGAAGGATTTTACCTTTTCAGATCCACCAGACTCCTGCTTACTAGATTCTCAATCTGTTTATGGTGTTGCCTATTGACAGAGAGTACTTCACTGATGCTCTCCCACAGTGGTGTGCAGAAAGGCTAGCATAGACAATGTTCATCTCTCCTCAGGGCATTGCTACAAGTGACAAGAAGCAGCCGGCAAAAATCAATAATCTGAGGTTTCTTTGTATTTCTTAGTATTTTCCCTAATGTTACTACATTAGTTGACATGTGATCTGCCTTTTAAGAAACAACAGGAATACTTTCGCCAGTGTTTTGTCCAGGTACAATAAATTTTCAGGTGGCAATAACTCAGATCATGAATTATCCCACCCTACCAATCCCACTAAGCAAATGCTATGGGTTTAGGTCCTGTTATTTGTAGCCCCCTTTTTCCAGGTACCAAAATCTACATTAGGATTAGTTTATCTGTGAATACTAGTAATAGCGACAGCACTTCAGAGTAGCTTAAATAAGACCCAGAGTTGCTTACTCCTGTGTTCAGGATTTTCAGAGTTAATCTGGGTGAGGTCTGATATGTCTCACCACAAGGTCAAAGACTCAGGCACCATCTGTCCTGCTTCTCTGTGATTCTCCTTGTCAAGGTCATTTCATGTTCTAATATGACTGCTCACTCCAGCCCCTGAATCACATTCCAGTCAGCAGAATTAGCCAGGCCAAAAGAGAGAATCTGCTCTCTCTTTCAAAGACACTTGCTAGAGTAGCATAATGACTTACTCCTGCACAGTGGAGGAGCACTAACTATTTCTGCCACTTGAGTGCCGTGTGGTCTGTGAAGTAATGAGACCTAGAGATTCCACAAGCAGCCGTTACAGCGGGAGAACAAATACTGCCCTTCACAATCAGGAAGAGTTCTTTCATAGCTTCCCCTGTTCAGCACAGACACCTGAAAATTACAGAAACACAAGTGTTGTACGTTTATATTAACTCGGGCAGTTTCTTTTATATTTGCATGGCAGCACTGGCGATGTTTAAGAAAACAAATTTGAAATTGGTTTTTACTCTATGTGTTGACATCACCGTTATTTTTGTTGTTTGAGCTCATTCGAAGATCAAAAAAATAAATCAAAAAGAAATTTAGATTTCAACATCATTCTCGGGCTCCGTGGGGTTGGAAAAAAAGGTCATTTATCCAAAACCCTGTTTACATCTGACTTCCTATGGGAAAGCTCTAAGCGAGACAAGGTAATGATTAGACCAAATTGGAACTTAATGCTAATGTTCCTTGTCAAAATGGAAAGTATCAGTTCAGGTTATCTGGAAGCCACTGAGAATTCCTTCTATGTATGGCCAAACAGACTTTTCTAAAAGGACAAGTTACCAGATTGAATTGACACTTTCAAGCTTCCTTGGCATGGTAGGTAGACACAAGCATAGTTTCATTTTGAAGATGGAGAGCAGCTAAGCTGCACTAAAGAATAGGTATATAAACTGGGAATTGAGCTCAGCAATGAGATGGGGAATTAAGTTTGCGTTGCTCACTGAATTCTTGCTCCTAGTGTATTTTCATTGTTTTTGTCTGTGTTTTTGAAATGTCATGAATTATCAGAATATCAAATAGATTCAGAACATTCAGTTTCTTATAATATGGTGAGTTCATATCCATAAATTGCATCTAGTAAAAAAAGCACCAAAATACTAGATAAGCCAAAAAACACCAAAATTCTAGATAAAACATAGAAATGTCAGAAAACACAGGAAATCATTAAAAGCACAAAAATATAAGAAAATATTAATCCACAGAAGTAAAATAGAGTTAAAACTCATGGATGCTTTGGAGCAAATACTAATCCCTTACTAATGAACACTTTTCAGGGCACAGAGGACCATCCTAGTTTGACAAGTCTAATTGAGATCACTGGAGAAAGCTTAAATGATAACACTGTTAGTGAAAGTTTACAACACAAAGTATTATGGATACTTGCTTGTCTTGGTTTTGGACTAGAGTATAAAAAGTAGCACTTCTTATGAATTTCTGGCCATGGATGAGAGAAAAGTTCTCATGTGAGTCACTACTTAGAAGATAGTAAAACTATCAGGAGATATTAATGTTAAAATGGTTCCAATTAGAAAGTACCCTCTCTGCTTGGAAAAGGGTAACACATATTCTTTTTGCAGGTGTGCACTTTTGGTCCACACTTTAAAGAATTCTCACTAATCACTAATCAGTTGTAAAATACATGAGAAAAACTGTCAGCATTAGAATACTCAAAAGAAACAGAAAGCTAAAGCAAATTCTGGAGGGATCAGACATTCAAAGACTTGATATTGGAAATATTTGCTACAAGTTATTACATGATTTAATAATGCTTAAATAAATAAAAAATTCTAAAATATACTAAAGAAAAAAAATGAAAAGTCAGTTATATTTGATACTAAGAACAGCAAAAAATTCTAAAAATGAAATATGTAGTAATTATTTTTGAAAGCCCAATGACTAGTCACAAATTTTTGACTCAATGGAAGAATTTTCTAATATAGCATAAAAGTACAAGGAAGGAAGATATGGAGAAGTTATGCAGGTGGAGAAATAATGTATATTTAATTAGAGTTGACAAGATAATAGAAAAGCAACTTTTGAAGAGAATAGTGATTGAAATTTTCCAAAATGGATAAAAGGCACCAAGCTTTAGATTCACAGATTACAACAAATGTTAAACAAGATAAGTAAAAGGAATTCAACACCAAAACACAACCCAGTGAAAGCAAGGCAAAAACTAGACACCTGTAAGTGTTAAAGCAAAAGAAAAACAAAACAAAACAAAACAAAATCCTGGTGATCTTAATAGCAATTCAAAGGAAAAAGACAGATTTCCCAAAAAGGTAACTGTAGGTAAATAACTGATTTCTCAACTGGAACCATAGAAGCCAAAAAATAATGGAAGCATTTCTTCAAAGTGAACACATAAAATAACTGTTAATTGAAAATTGTATGTTCAGCAACCTATCTTTAAAAAAAAGAATAAATCAAAGCATTTTTCAGACAATATAAAAAAGATTATTTACCATTAACACATCTTAGCAAAGAAATTTCTAAGTATTACACTATACGAAGAATAAAAATGACATCTGGAAAAAGCTGAGATGCAAAAAGAAATGATAAGTAAAGTAAATTGCAATATATAGGAAAATCTGATAAAATACTGACTCTACACATCAAAATAAAATGTCTGATTCATGCTATAAAAACAAGACAGAAAAAGAATCAGAAGTGTGCCTGGGTGGCTCAGTGGGTTAAAGCCTCTGCCTTCGGCTCAGGTCATGATCCCAGCATCCTGGGATTGAGCCCCACATGGGGCTCTCTGCTCGGCAGGGAGCCTGCGTCCTCCTCTCTCTGCCTGCCTCTCTGCCTACTTGTGATCTCCATCTGTCAAATAAATAAATAAAAATCTTTAAATAAAAAAAAAAGAAAAAGAATCAGAGTTAAAATATTTTAATGCCTTTTTGTGGTTAGGAAGAGGTTAAGATATGAATTAACTTTTTACTTTGTGAAATTAAACATCTTCAATTAAACTATTACGGCAAATACCTAAAAGAAATGTACCTTCCAAAAAGATAGAAATGTTGAACTTTAGGGGAAAATTACCTTAATCGATACAAATAAATAAAGGAAAGAAAACAATTATCACAAAAACTGATGCATGACAATTATTATGAAATAAGATGTTAAAAATAAATGTAAATGAAACCACAATCCCAATACATATAAATGGACCAAATTTTTCTGTTAGAGGTGGTATTTATCAGATTAGATTAAAAGTCACTGTAGATTATTTATAGTGTTAATAAGAAACATGGAATATTTAACAATAGAAATATGTAATAATTTCTACTTAATTTTATAAAGTTTCTGTAGCTATACTAATATCATATAAATTGGGGTTTAGTCAAAAATATTCATAAGAAATAAAGATGACAACTACCTGATGATTAAAGATTCAATTTGCTAGACAGCAGTTCTAACCTTGATTTGTATCAATAACAGCTTCAAAATACAGAAATAAAAACATTTGCAGAACTATAAGAAGAAATGAGCAAAATCTGTCATCATTGTTAGGAGATTTTTAACATTCTTCCTTTAGTAATTTTTAAATTGAGATAAATAAGTTATAACAGATTTGAACAGCACCATAGTTTGTTCTATTTTTAAAGTTAGTAATTTTTCCCCATGTATACATAGAATATCATGAAAATTACCCAATTTTAGTAACAGAGATCATTTTCAAATAATTCATTTCTCCAATTAATTAGAAATCAGTTCCAGAATGTTAAATTAAAAACCCATATATTTGGATGGTCAAAATAAGACAAAACTAACAGCAACAACAAAATAAACATGAAGAGGTTAAAGAATATAGAACATGTCCTTATTATCAATTGAATGCTATTAATGCAATCTATATATATATATATGGGTTTTCTTGTAATTTCATATTAACACTTTTGAATCTACATCATTACTTCCCTTTTGAAGATAAATCAACAGAGGCTGTTCACTACTAAGTCATTCACCCAAATTGAGGCAATGGTTAACATTGAAATGTATTTAAACCTCTAGGTTTTCCATATTTTGTTCTCTATTTTAAACCTTTCCCTTCTCCTCAATTCTGTTCTCACATACTCAGAATCTTGTCCTGTGTTCTTCTTTATTGATCTCCACCAGCCTTTGCTTTTGCTAATCTAACCATTAAATTAATCTGGTTGAAATATAGCCTCGTGCTTCTATTCACATTCCAACAGCTGGGCTTAGCAGGGAGAGTTTGGATCTGGAAGCACTCAGAGCAAGTTCCAATTCAGGCTCTGCTAGCTCTCTGACCATGGGCAAAGTATTTGCATATGGCCTCCCAGTTATTCAAGAAAAATGCCAACACTCCTTTTGCAAGATTGTTGGAGATTAAAATTCTGTATGGAAAGCTCTGTATTCATAGTATGAATTAAATATTTTGTAATGAGAAATGTTTACAGTCACCAAGTGTACCTAATTTTAAGTCTTGGTGCCATTCCTGATTAGATATGTCACATTTGGCAGCTACCAATTTCCTAAACTCAAGTGATCTTTATTTCTAAAATAAAAATATTATCTTGCTGTTGTGATAATGATCAATAAGACACTGTATGTGACAAATGGTTGCTAGTATTGCTGTTGTTTTATAATGTATTATTTTTCTTAGTTACAAACAGACTTGGCAGGGACATCTGGGTGGCTCAGGGGGTTAAATCCTCTGCCTTCAGCTCAGGTCATGATCTCAGGGTCCTCCGATTGAGCCCTGCATCGGACTCTCTGCTCAGCAAGGAGCCTTCTTCCTCCTCTCTCTCTGCCTGCCTCTGTGTCTACTTGTGTCTGTCAAATAAATAAATAAAATCTTAAAAAAAAAAACAAACAAGCAAACCAGACTTGGCAACCAAACTGATAACAACTTGTAATGATAGAATTTCAGAATTTGTAATGATTTACAAAGGGAATATATCTGTTTCTATTTAAGAAAAACAATAGCTTGTAAATACAGCTCATTCTGCCTGGATCCACTGGAATATAATAATGGTACAAAAATTTTTCCTTTTCAATGAACTTAAACATGAGTAACTTGGTGTTGCTCCTTACCCTTTCTCTGTACCTTCATTCAGTATATATTGATAATTTTCAAACATGAGATATTATACTGGTAAAATATACTTTTTAAATGTAGTGTCAGTGCTTTTAAACTTTTAATAGTTTTGAAGCCAGGGAAGCAATTCTAAATGGCATCAACATAATACTTACAGAATTGATAGAATAGCATATCCTAGAATATTCCTTGTCATCTTTTTGATCTATCCAAAATGAATTTTATTTGGTTCATGAGCTTATTTTGGTGGTGAGTCTCATTTGAAAATAGTAGTCTCTTAATGTTATTCTAAGATAAATGTTTGGTAAATTTTGGTCCACAAACCAAATACGATTGTCTGACTGATTTTGTACATGAAATTATATTGAAGAACAGTCACACCCCTTTTTTATATATTTCTATGGATTTTTTTTTTTTTTGCTAAAATAGCTGAATTCACTGTATGATCACCAGGTCTAATATGTTGACTCTCTGATCCTCTACAGAAAGTGTTGCCCATTCTTGTTCTATGATTAAAATTAATGAGAAGATATATTGTTACAGTGTTTAAGAAAAGGTATTTCTTGACACTTTATTCTCCTTTCTCTCTTGTTTATCTAGAAAAAAAAATTGAAATGTTTGATTATTTTATCATCCATTTGTATAATATTTCATATGTTTTCAAAAGATTTTATTTTTAAGTAATCTCTGTGCCCAGTGTGGGACTTGAACTTACAACTGAGATCAAGAGGCACATGCTCTCAGAACTGTATGAGCTAGGCTCCCAGTTTATAATTTTTTAGCTTATGAAAAAAGCAATGTTTTTCTAGTTTTTAAAGAGAATTCTGCTCAGGGAAAAATCCTCATTTTAAAAAGTGTCACCCTTCTTCATTGAAAGGCTGCCTATGCTATTGTTCTCTCAGATAAAGGACCGAGAGATACAACTATCATGCACTTTTTTCTAGCTTGTTTCCAGTGGTCAAGTATCTCTTCCAGTGGTTAGCATCAGAGGGAGTTTGCACTGCAGGTTTTTAGTCACTGGGATTTAAGAATATATACACATTTTACAGTTATGATAGTAATTTGTCACTCATTTTTGCAGTGGCGAAATTTTGATAAAAGCAACTAAATGATGGCTAAAAATACCCATTCAGTATGGGCTGGATTAATACATTTCATACATCACTCACAAAAATGAAAGAGTACAAATTTGTTGCTTAATACCTATCCCCTTTGGGTATGCACTATAAAATTAAACACTATGGTCAATTATTTTCAGTTTTATGTTATTTTGTTAAGAATCTTATTGTTGATACTACTGCCATATACTATATTTGAACATCAAAAAATAGGTATAATAATTTTGGATTTTAACAACTGATTTATTGAAACTTTAAAAAAATCCAGCTCGAGTAGACAATGAGTCTAAATTGTCAGAGTTAAATAATCACATTTCATGGCCCATGTATTAGGAAATGCAGGTTATAGTTTCACAGGTATTCTAGGCTATGTTACTAATGAAGCAATTTGCTCTGCGTCCAATCCCATTTCACTAGCTGTCATCAACGATTAAAGAATGCCATGGAAGGGTCACTCTGGATTAGCACCCTGTCTTTGCAGAGATCCCCGCTTAAAGGAGAAGGATTTTCATTTGTGTTCTGGGCAACACCACAGGTTAAAGTCATTCGACAGAAGCAGTATTTTCTAAATGTTTTCATTAGGCACTTATCATTGAAGAAGACAAATGTAGAGACATCCCCAAGTGAAACAATCTATTTATATGGCTCAGAAACTTACTTAACACAGGACTGAGTATACCTTGAAGCAATCTCCAGAGAAGAGGTAAGCAAATTAAGCAAAGAATAAGAAAACAACAATAAATAAGAACTAAGCAAACCTGGGAGTTTTAAGGGAGCAATTACTACTTAAAGTAAAGAACTGTTACCCCATTTCATTCCATTTCCCTTATATTCCATTACCCTTATAGCTCCTACTACTAGAACTCCTAGTACAAAGCCCACAGCTTCACCAGAGAATTCTTCTTGCAGAAGATGAAAGCAATGACAAAGACCTCTTATATCTCTTCTCCTTTTGTAAATATAACTCATAACCTTTTTATATGTTTTTCTGGGAATAAGAAACTAAGAAAGACAGTAAGTCACACAATGTAGCATTCACCTTGTAAAATGTGACACTACAAATGACTGCCAAAAGTATGGAACTTTTTAACTGAAAGCTCTATTAAGTCATACAAGTAATTTACTTCCCCAAAATATATTTACTACTGTGCTTACTCTGTGGAGTCTCACCAACAGAAATGCATGCATACTGGTGCTTTTGAAAATTAAAGAAAAATATGCATGACTATGTTATTGATGGCTGAGAAATCATATACTATTTAACATAATGCACATCTTGGAGTTTATAGAAAATAATTTCTACTTGTTTACAGAATCATGCCTTTAATTATAAACCTTTACTGATCACTTAATATGTGTCAAACATTGCTTATGCATTAATGCAGTTTAGTTACATGTATGTGTGTATGGGTTCCCGTATGTGTGCATGTACGTGTGTTTGTATGTACTTAGCAATTTTTTAACCAGATTTACCTACTACAAAATTATTATTATTATTATTTTTTTTAAGATTTATTTTTTTGACAGATAGAGATTACAAGTAGGCAGAGAGGCAGGCAGAGAGAGAGAGAGAGGAGGAAGCAGGCTCCCAGCCAAGCAGAGAGCCCGATGCGGGGCTTGATCCCAGGACTCTGGGATCATGACCTGAGCCGAATGCAGAGGCTTTAACCCGCTGAGCCACCCAGGCGCCCCCAAAATTATTTTTTAATGTGGGAACAAGTTGGTTTTATTGGTATTATTTGAAATTGGTAATAAACCTTGACAGTACCTTTTGGAGGAAGAATATGTAATATTTTTTAATGGAACTTGTTGAGTTGAATGGCTTCATTTCTTTGGGAAATGTCACATTAATCTTAGGGCCACAGTAATGGACTAAAGAAGCAGCAGTGATATTGACCCTGCTAACTGAATGAGGAAGCAATTTGCAGGGAGGTTCATAAAACCAATTAGAAAGGTTCATTTCAATAGAATCCCAAGATAGAAGACATGAATGAAGTAAGAGTGGCAAAGAGAGGTTAATAAAATAGCAACTATTTGTTGAATACTTGGGAAGTACTAACACCAAGGCCTTTATATAAATTGTATCACTTGATCTTTAGAAAACTCTATGGTAGTCTCTATTTTTACTCCCAAATTACAGGATGGAAAAAGATGCAGACAAGTTTCAGAACTTAGAGTTGCATCTCAACTTATGCTTTTAACTGTATATCAAAAATATAAGTGAGGGGCACCTGGATGGCTCAGTGGGTTAAAGCCCATGACTTTGACTCAGGTCATGATCCCATGGTTCTGGGATTGATCCCCTCATTGGGCTCTCTGGTCAGCAGGGAGCCTGATTCCCCCTCTCTCTCTGCCTACCTCTCTGCCTACTTGTGATCTGTCAAATAAATAAATAAAATCTTTTTAAAAAATATAACGGAGGGGCACCTGGGTGGCTCAGTGGGTTAAGCCTCTGCCTTCGACTAGGGTCATGATCCTAATGTCCTGGGATCAAGCCCCACATCGGGCTCTCTGCTCAGTGGGGAGCCTGCTTCCCCCTTTCTTTCTGCCTGCCTCTCTGCCTACTTGTGATCTCTGTCTGTGAAATAAATAAAATCTTTAAAAAAAAATACAACTGTCAGGACTGCCTTTGCTGTGTCCCACAGATTTTGAACTGTTGTGTTTTCATTATCATTTGTTTCCATGAATTTTTTCAATTCTTCTTTAATTTCCTGGTTAACCCATTCATTCTTTAGAAGGATGCTGTTTAGTCTCCATGTATTTGGGTTCTTTCCAGCTTTCCTCTTGTGATTGAGTTCTAGCTTCAGAGCATTGTGGTCTGAAAATATGCAGGGAATAATCCTAATCTTTTGATACCGGTTGAGACCTGATTTGTGACCCAGGATGTGATCTATTCTGGAAAAACCAGAAATATTGGGGAGGGTGTGTGCTATAGTGAGCGCTGTGAATTGTGTAAGACTGATGAATCACAGACCTATACCCCTGAAACCAATAATACATTGTATGTTAATAAAAAACAATTATAAAATAAAAAAAAAATACAACTGAATGTAGCAAACAGACTTGCTTTTTTGGAGAAAACATTTGTAGCTGACCTCTAATCTAAGAGGCAGATTTGCAATCAATTTCATGTTCTTTGGAAAGCAGCTGCAGCCTCTAATCAAAGGGCATGTACTTGCAACCTCAGAAGGAAATGAGTAGCCCATTTGATTTTAGCAGCAGGTGCACATATAAAAATTAGAATTAGCAGTTTTAATGAAAATTAAGAGGATATATAAGGGCAGTTATTGTTCATTCCTATGTCTTCTTAACTTAAAAGCACGATTCTGTAGTTCACATAATGAAGCTTTACCAACTAAAAAGTTCTTTAATATTTCCATAAATAGAAATATTTTTTCTGTTTAAACATTTGATAAGGACATTGAAAATAGACGTAATGCACTATTAAGGCTGGGAATATCTCCAAAAAAGTAATGTGTGTTTATAGGAGTAATAAAAGTATTTAACAAATAGTACAGTTTGGGCTTTGGCCAATCAGAATAGATGTTGGTTGTAAACAACATATTTGAATGTATGAATAGGACATATTTTTAAACAACTAGAAATATGTGGGTGTTATGGACAAAATTTTAACCCCTCATAGTCATATGTAGATACCCTAACTCCTAGTGTGACTGTACTCAGAGATAGGGCCTTTAAAGAGGTTATGAAGGTAAAATGAAGTACAGATGTGATCCTAATACAACACAACTGAGGTCTTAAAAGGAGGGGAAAGGACACCAGAAATGTGTACACAACGGGTAGATCATGTGAAGACCCAGCAAGAAAGTAGCCGTCTATAAAAACTAAGGAGTTGGTTTCACTAGAAACCAATTTTGCTGGCACCTTGATCTGGGACCTTCAACCTCTAGAACTATGAATAAATAAAGTCCTGTTTAACCCACCCAGTATGTGGTTCTGTTATGGGAGTTCTAGCAGGCTAATTTAGTGAGAGTAATTATTTATGTTCAAAGGTTTATTTTTTTTTTAATTTTGATTTCAAAAACCAAAGTTATACAAGAAAAGAGTTGAAATAATGAAACATGTCTTATAACAACCTTAAAAAATAGTCTTGGAGTTCTATTTCTTAAAAGGCAATGCTTTTATGTCCTTATAACTATTTCTCCTGGCATTTATCTTCTTATTTGTAGGTAAAATACTTTTTAATTTTTTGATTATTTGCATTAACTAATAAATTAAAATCCAAAGAATATAAACTTAATTGTCATCTCTCTGTACTGGAATCAAACACACAAACACACACACACACACACACACAGAGATAAACATGTGCACACATTTCTCTCTTCCCCTCATCTTTTTGAAATAACTATATCAGAATTTTTAGTAAAATTAACACAAAGTATTTATATTATCATGGCTATATTAATAATATTTTTATAGTTATATTAGTACTCTATGATTATATATTTCTGCTTAAAAATCTTTACTTTCTCTAGAGTTTATAATAGATCTGTTTTCCCATTTGGTTAATTGTAGATGTCAAAGATTCGTTCCCTAAATCTCTCACCAAAATATATATTTACTCTCAATACTTTCAAATTACTGTGTTTTTTTTTTTTCTTTTTGTTTTCCTTGTTTTTTTTTTCCTCCAGATTTAACCCTGTTTACTGACTCTCTAGGCCTGCCCCCTGGATATCCAGAGATATACCTTCCCCATTCTGATAATTCCTTTTAACTCTCTCCTAGTTTGGGTTTTATGTTTCTGAATCCTGTATTTTTCCCTCTCTAGTTTGGTTCTTCATTTTAGTAGTGGAATCTTATAGCAGTTCCTTGAGGAAAGAGTGCACAGAGAATAAAATTTTGAGAGATTTAATGTCTGAACATGTCTTTATTATTCAACATGCTCATTACGTTGACAATTTGATTGGTATAAAAATCTTCCTTGGAAATACTTTATTTGATATCATTTAATATGAGATCTACCCCCTGAAAAAATGTTTAGACTCACA
Organism: Meles meles; assembly: GCF_922984935.1. Taxonomy (NCBI): domain Eukaryota; kingdom Metazoa; phylum Chordata; class Mammalia; order Carnivora; family Mustelidae; genus Meles; species Meles meles. The sequence goes on from NC_060079.1 coordinate 78,180,134, forward strand.
ATGGTTTAATGTCTTAAATGACCTGAAAAACATAAAACATCTAGAAGAAAACTACATAAGGATGAAAATTTCAATTGTATTCTGTTATATTGTAGTTGTATCAACTACAATAATCAACTACAATAATCCTGATGTAGGAAAATCAACAGATTTTCCAACACCATGTGTTAAAGAGTCTGTATTTTCACTACTGTGTATTGTTGTTGATCATCAGATGATCGCATATGTATGAACTTATTTTGGACATCCTATTCTATTGCATTAATCTGTATGTCTGTCTTTATGCCGGTGCCATACTGTTTTGATTGTGGAAGCCTTATAATGTATTTTAAAGTCAGGAAATATAATATGTACAGCTTTGTTCTTCTTTCTTAAGACTGATTTGGTTATTTGTAGTTTTTGTGCTTCCATGTGCATTTTAGAATTGTTTTTTCTACTTATGTAAAAAAATGCCATCAAGATTTTGATAAGTGTCCCATTAAATTCATAAATGACTTTAGTTAATATGGATATTTTAATAAATATTAAAATTTCCAATCCATGAATATGAGATGTCTTCCCATTGGTTTGTGTCTTAATTTCTTTCTTTTTGATAGAAAAGTTTTTCACCTCCTGAGTTTATCCCTAAGTATTTTGTTCTTTTTAATGCTATTACAAACGGAATTAGATTCCTAATTTCCTTTGCAGATGGGTTAGTGTATAGAGACACACCTGATTTTTGTGTGTTAATTGTGTATCTTGCAATTTTACTGTATTTATTAGATCTAACAGTTTTTAATGAAATCTTAGGATGTTCTCTATATAAGATCATGTTTCTGCAAACAGGATGATTTTATTTCTTCTCTCTGATTTAGATGTTTTTCTAATTGCTCTGGCAAGAACCTCCAGGACTGTTGCATGGAAATGTCAAGAAGGGGTCTTCCCCTTGTGCCTGATCTTAGAAGGAAAGGTTTAAATTTTTCTTATTGAGTCTGATGTTAGCTATGGGATTTTCATGTATGTCTCTTATTGTTGAGGTAATTTCCTTCAATACCTAGTTTTTTTGGCTTGTTTTTTAGCATGAAAAGATACTGAATTTTGTCACTTTTCCCCCATCTATTTAGATCATCATGTAATTTTTATTCTTCACTCTTTTACTGTGGTATATTGCATTAATTGATTTCTGTATGTTGAACCACTCTTGTATCCCAAGGACAAATTAGCTTTGTTGTGATGTATGACACTTTTAATGTGCTGTTGAATATATTTTATAAATATTATGTTGAAGACTTTTGCATCTGTATTTATCAAGGATATTGGTCTGTAGTTTTCTTGTGGTGGATGGCTTTTGTATCAAGTTATTGCCAGCCTCATAAAATAAGTTTGGAAGTTTTTTTTATTGTTGTTTGTTTGTTTGTTTGTTTTTTTCTTTAAGTTTTTGGAAAAGTTGGAGAAGGATAGGTGTTAATTCTTATTTAAATGCCTGGTAGAATTTACCAGTGAAACCATCTGTTCTTGGGCTTTGTTGGGAAGTTTTTGATCACTGCTTTAATGCTAGTTATGCATCTCTTCAGACTTTCTGTCTTTGTGATTTAATCTTGTTACATTGTATGTTTCTGGAAATTTTTCCATTTCTTCTGTGTTATCCAGTTTGTAGGTATACAGTTGTTCATGGTAGTCCCTTTTTATTTCTGTGGTATCAGTTGTAACTTCTCTTTCACAGAAAATCTTTTTTATTTATAATTTAAAAACATTTCTCTACATATTTTCCATAGTTAGTAATAAGTCCAAAGATATTCTGAAATTTGATAATTTGCATGTAATTTATTTATTTTCGTGGTGATTTAAAAATAGGGGCACATGTTGGTTAAGTTTCTGCCTTCAGCTTGGGTCATGATCCCAGAGTTTTGGGATTGAGTTCTATGTATGGCTCTTTGCTCAGTGGGGAGTCTGCTGGTCTTGCTCTACCCCTCCCCACTGACTGTGCTCTCTCTCTCTCTCTCTCTGCATCTCCCTCTCAAATAAATATTAAAAAAAAAAATCTTAAAAAATATTATGTGTCCTCAAGATTCTGAAATTTCATGTGGATAAAGCCTTATTATGGTCACTTTTTATTCATTTTGTTAAACATTGTAGCATTTTTATCTTGAAAGCCAAGCCTTCAGTGGGACAACTCAAATATATATATTTATATTTGGTCATATATATATTTGATTATATTCAAACACACACACATATATTTGGTTATATTCTTCCTCTTTCTATCTTTTTATTTTCTATTCCTCTTTATTTTCTCACTTCTTGTTTTTTAGAAAACTTATTATATTGTTTGTTGTGCTTCCTGGGATGCTCTTGACCTTTCTTAACTTTTTTCTCTTATTACATCCGAGTTTATGGAAATTATCTCACTTTAATCATTTAAATAAATTATTCATTTATTTTAAATGTAGTTTTATGTTTAACTTTCAAGTTCCCAATTTTTTTCCCAACCGTAACCATTTAGTGTACCCTTTCTTATTTTGTGGATGCAATACACTTTCTTACATTTTGAAGATAATTATTATAGATTTTTGAAGTTTGGGGGGCTCCCTTCATTTTCTATGTTTCCTTTCATTAACATTGTTTGTTTCTTAATTTGTGTTTACGTGTATCTGTCATTCTGGTTAGAGGTTTTCCTCAGATGTCTAGTAGTAGTAATTATCTTTGTGTTTGTATTTAAGGTTTAAGACCAAATATCTGGTGGTTATCCTGGAGAAAATGTTTAATATCTTCTTAAATTCAGTGATTAGATAAAGCCAATTTTTGGAGGTCTCCAGCTGTTGGTATCTGTATGCTATATTTCTTAGACATGGTGGTTGTTCCAAAGTGGAATTTCAATCTGTTGCTGACAATTAAGCAATTTCTTAGACTATTGATTAAGGCTATTGTTTCTATAGTAAAGACACCAATGAATACAATATTTGCAACAATACAGTAGAGATTGTTTTTCTTTCTTGAAAGGGACTCATTGTAAGCAAGTAGAGCAGAGACAACCCTTACTGCCCAAGACCATCTTAATTCCTGACCGGAGGAAAGAGTAGACTTAGCAGTTATCTCTTAAAAATATGATAAGCAAGCTGTACACATCATTTCCCTTTGCATCCCATTGGTGAGAATGTAATCATATGGCCTTACCTAGCTGCAATGTAAACTTTGAAGAGGAACGTTGGCCTGTGTTCTCAGCTAAAACTAGGAGCCGTGAGAGCTTCCATCACAAAAAGGAAGAGAAAGAGGACAGATACCGATAAAAAAATGTTCAGCATCACACAGGTGCCGGATGCTTGAAATTGGAAAGCTCAGAATTCAGCCTGTAGGAGTCCACTTAATTTCTCATATGTCAGTGCCATGTGTACCCACCAGCTGTGCTTGATAATCTAGTCAAGAATCCCTGTTTATTGCTGGTCTGCTTCTTAGTTGGCTTCTTTGATTTTAAAGCCCCAGTTCTCTTCCTTAAAGTAGGAGGGATAGTTGCCTGGGTCAGTAGCTTGGGATAGAAACTTTTCTTTCTGCATTTTCATCAACTCTTTTCAGCCCTTTGAAAAACTTGACTTTGGAGCAACATGATACCTCCAGTTCTTGAGCCATTCTGGGATTCCATGCTTACTGTGGACTTCCCTCAGGTATTTCTGGTCAATGTTTTTTTTTTTTTTTTGGTCAATGTTTTTGCAGGGATTATGTTTAGCTTTCTGTATCACACTTAGTCAGTTTGCAGCTTCTAAAATCTTTTAGTTATTGCTTTATCTCCTATTCTCTTTGCCTTGTAGATATATGCCTTTAAAAAACTGTTAATTCTTTTATTCTACCTTTAGAAGAGTTTTTATGTGGTTACCCATCTTGGTAACAGGTAGAGATAACAGAATATAACAAAGTGAAAAATAGATTCTTCTTTGGCATCCTTTCCAGTAAAATCAGACAATGTAGAATAGAGAAATTGAGACCAAAGGAAAATATGTTCATTTCTGCACAGCAGAGATATTGCAATTTTTACCCTAAAAAAATCCCCTTTTCATAATTCTTTGTCTTTTTTTTAAAAGATTTTATTTATTTATTTGTCAGAAAGAGAGAGAGAGAGAGAGAGAGTGAGCACAGGCAGACAGAGTGGCAGAGGGAGAAGCAGTTTCCCTGCGGAGCAAAGAGCCTGATGTAGGACTCGATCCCAGGATGCTGGGATCATGACCTGAGCCGAAAGCAGCCGCTTAACCAACTGAGCCACCCAGGTGTCCCCCCTTTTCATATTTCTATGCTGATGTAATTTTTGTAAACAAAACTATGTAAACTTACAAGAATGCTAAATGAGTTGGAATGCTGATCTAAATGAAGTGGAAAGGAAACAAACAAACAAATAAACATGTACTCTGATAATGCTTAATCCACTAAATATCTGCTGGTAAGGTGGGCCAGATCAAGGAAAACAAAGATAGGGAGGCTATACAGGCTTAAACAAAAAGCCTCATGGGAATTATATGTGGAAACATGGCTACTGAAACTAAACAATCAGCAGAGATTATAGTAAAAGATAAGGAGTCTCGCAGAGCTTGGTGAACTAAAAGAGGCTATTCTGAGAAAGGCTGAGGTATAGAACCAGGGGGTCCAGTAATGGCTAAAGATAGATTCTGTTAACCTTAGAAGTAAATCTGTTATTTTACTAGCAAAGGTGGGTTTTGGGGGGAATAAAAGAAAATTACAATCCAGGACAAAAAAGCTTCAGCAAAACCCTAGGCAAGTTCAGGAACAAAAGAGAGGTCTGCTTTTTTGTTTTGTTTTTGTTTTTGTTTTTGTTTTTTAGAAAAGAGGTAAGTTGAGAAAGCTGTAATGAACTAAAAGTCCTTTGGAGGAAACTAGGAGTTCAAAATGTGGCGGCTTCTCATTGTTTGAGGTGTTGCGGGTCGGGGTGGAGGAATAAGGAATGAAGAAAAGGTCTCTTCTTGAGGCTGAAGTAATAGAGTAGTATCCACAGCAAGGTCAAATCTGTGTAAGGTCAAGTCCATGGCTTTCTGTTGGGTTTCAATTGACTATGAGTGGTAGGCATGAGAGCTCTTCTATGTTGAAACCTCCTCGTTTTAATTTACTGAGGTTTCCCATTATTTATTTTCACTATTCACATACCTTGGATCTGTAATTAAGAGTCTACAGTTAATAAAAATTGCTGATTTCAACATGGACTGGAAGCAAATCCTAGCAACACAGGCAATTTGGAAATTTAATACAAGAGAACAACTCTCATCCCAAAGAGAGTAAAAAGATAAGACACTTTCCAATGCTGAATAAGCTTGGGTATGTGCAGATTGGCCCAAAGGGATTGACTGGGCTCATCAATTCAGGATCCAGTCACTAGGGATGCAATAGATAAATTATACTTGAGAAAAATAACACAGTAAATACCCACTGACTAGACCAACACACATGCTCATTTAGGGACCAGTGATAAGGTCTAATTTGATAAGCCATTAAGCTACTGCTCTGAACTGTTTAACTACAAACTTAGTCTTGAGTTCTAAGAGACTGTTTGGAGATAGATATTATATAGACTCAGGGGCAGAAATTATAGGAAAACTGAGGATTATATTCAAGAAAATTATATATTTTTATTTACTTGGAAACATTCCTCATTATTATCTGTCCCTTTCGCTATAACGTGCCATCTCAATCATTATTACCGAAAGCCCCAGGAGGAAAAGAACTATATGCTGAGTTTTTAATTACATTGTTCTCTGTCTTTTTCTATAAAATGCAAGGTGGTAGAGCTTTCAGATCAGTAGGCAATGCCTTAAGGGGTAACTCTCTTAGTCCTTAGAGAGCAAACAATTTTCAAAGCACTAGAAGTTTTGTGAGAAGATCCAATAAACAAAGGACAAAGAAGGGTTTTACCCTAATATTTTTTTTAACCCTAATATCTTTTTAGGAAGAATAAAACAGTTTCAGCACATTGTTCTCCTTTCTTTAATATACCAAACTGGCCACCAAGTCTGTTTGTTCCTATCTTTAAAATGCTTCTAATTATAGCCCTTCCTCCAGTCCTGTAGCTTGTTTCTTAGTAAAGACTCTCATCATCTTTCTCACATGTTACTTCAAATGACTTCTGTCTTATCTCCTCATCTCTATTTCATCCTCACTGTGGTATGAGAGCTATCTGTCTGAAAGTTAAATATAGCTATGTTGTTATTCCAATGCTAAAGATAAATTTCAGTGGCTTACTGCACAATAAATCTAAATTCCACTGTATGACATATGGAGTATTTTATAATCTGTTCTGTATCTACCTTTCTAAACTTCCCCAACAAACTCCAGACCTATAATATCTCTTGAGTTCCATGAATATCCCTTGCTTTTGACAACTTTCAAGGCTTTGCTTCTTCTGGCTCTTCTGTTTTATGCTTTTCCATCACTTGCCAGCCGAAGAATCAGAAAGCATACGTAAGTTTCACGCAAAAGGCAGGAGGAGTCTGGCTTACGGAAGGAAGGGGGTCTTTCTACTCCAAACCCTTGAGTGAGAAGGGATATTGGTTTTGCCTTTTGTTATTATTGTTGAATGTGTGTATGTGTGTGTGTGAGTGTGTGTGTGCTTGTGTGCATATTTGGATTTTTTATAGCTAAACTCTTGGAAGGGGAATGATGATTCCAAACTCTGAGCAAAATGTCTTTCAAATGTGTTTCCTTTTCAGTGAAGGAAGTCATGGAATGTTTTGGCCAGATACTTCCACTTAAAACTCTAAGATATATTTTTTTTAATCATGCCAGTTTAAAATAAAATTTAGCTAAAATATGGCACATGTCAAATCTAGAACAGAATGTCTCCCAGTTTCTAAATTCTGTACACCCCTGCCAGATAGATGGAATGTGAATTTTGGTGAAATAAGAAATTACTGCAAAGAATAAGCCCAAAGTAAAAACAGTGACATAAAGTATATTGAATTAATTAGTAATCTCTGAGGAAACAAGAGAGTTATGTTGAAGCAGAAGGATGAGAGATGAGCACTGACAGATCGTTATGCAAATAATGACCTTCAAATTGATCTACAAGTGAAGATAGGCATAATATATTCTATACTTTATGTAGTATATAAAGGAAGCAGCTTATGGAACAGAAACATTTAAAAGACTCTATCTACAAGAGGCTTTCCAGTCTAGTTATTTGGACTGGCAAAATCCCATTAATTTCGCTGACTATGTGGCTTTCGCTTTGCCTGTGAAGACATAACTTTGTTCAGAGAAGATAAATACAAGAGTCCCTAAATCACAACTGTGGTTATAAGAAATATACACCCATGAAAGATGGGTCTGTACCTTGGGCAGAACAAGAAGAAGTTCTTTCTAAGTCCCATGCTGGCATCAGGAGACATGAAGAATCCTACCTTACTTGCTTTTCCTAAGCATCTTTGGGAACCAAGAAATGCATAGCTCACCATACCGTGAAATGCCTTCATCACATTTGTTTTCCAGATGGATATCCCTCAAAGGGTGTAGGATGCATGGCAACTCAACCAGAGCAAGATCCACTCAGGATAATCTTATTTGAAAGGAGACCTCATCATTGCATTTTTCACTGGCATTTGGGATTTTGTCAAAGGCATATAGTTTAAAATTGAATGTTAATGATGCTCATTAAATTTCTTACCCATATGCAGCCATGTTCACCTTTGGCCCCCAGAAACATATTTATCATGGAATAATTTGGATAATTATATAATTTGTATATTATAAACCACAAAAAATATATTAATAAAAATTAAAAAAAAAACATTGTTGGCCTTGAATATGATACACACCTGAGGCTAACTAGCAATGCCACCTGGGGAATATTAGATTATGTAAATTTTTTTTAAGATTTATTTATTGATTTATTTTAGAAAGAGAGAACACAAGAGGGAACGGTGAGGGAGAGAATCCTCAGCAGACTCTGTGCTGAGTGTGGAGCCCAACCCGGGGCTTGATATCATGACCCTGTGATATCAACTGAGCTGTGCAGCACCACACAGATTATGTAAACTTTTAAAACCTTATGTGCAATAGAAAGATTTCTATTGTGATATGCAATAGAAACTGAATCAAATTAACTTAAGTAAAATGAGCATTTATTACGTGGATGCAAGGAATGCCTTCAGAAAGGCAGAAGATTGATGAGCAGGACTTGTAGCAAACACCACTTAAACAACTCTAGAGGTTCTTGGAAATACACCTTTATCTTCTTGGAAAGTACTTACAAGAACACAAGGGCATTATGCTGGGAATTAATGAACTCCCCCAAGCAGAGAGTCTGGGTCTATGTTGGGTTAAAGACAATGCCTTGATTATATAGGAGTGGTGACAAGAAGGATCTGAGGAGAGGAGTCTCTAAGAGGCATTCTCCTTTATAGAGTGTAGCAGACTGCTGAATGTAGCTTACTCCCAAGGCTGGGTCTGGACAAAAAGAATGGAAGCGGGAAGGCAAAAAACCAAACCAAAGCAAAATTAAATAAAAAACAAAGAAAACAATAAGAGATATTAACTACATCAAAGGACCAAAGTGTTATTTATTTAGGAGGGTTAAATGAGACTTTGCATGTGTACTTAAGTAGAATAGTATATCTTTAGTTGGCCCAGAATGGGAAAATAGACACAGCTGAGGTATAATTGGGGACAGTTTCTACATACTATAATACAATCCCTTCTATAGGGCTTATTTGGAGATTAAGCCCAACCACTATGCAGTGAGTGTCCTTGATATCCTGCTCAGACCTGCAAACCAAGCCAGTACACCCAGCCTTCAACTACTGAGTTAAGTACTGTCAGCTCATACCTGCCTTGTCTTTTTTTTTTTTTTTTAAGATTTTATTTATTTATTTGACAGACAGAGAGCACAAGTAGGCAGAGAGGCAGGCAGGGGGTGGGGAATCAGGCTCCCCGCTGAGCAGAGAGCCCGATGCGGGGCTCGATCCCAGGACCCTGAGATCATGACCTGAGCTGAAGGCAGAGGCTTTAACCCACTGAGCCACCCAGGTGCCCCATACCTGCTCTGTCTTAAGAGAATTCCCTTAAGATCATGGGGGCCAACTTCATAGGAGATTATGGCCAGTTCTGCTGTCTGTGCAATCCCATTTACCCCCACCAATAGGGTGATTTGCAGACAAGGATGGAGAATCTGATACGGGGTTCAAAAGACCCATCATTATTCTTCCAGATGGAGTAATGCCACACTGTGTTTGACCCTTCCAGTTTCCCTATGGATTGGGCCTATTCCTCATTCCCAATAAATCTTGTGCTCCCAAATCTATCTCAGGCTCTACTTCTAGGAGATCTAAGATACGTTTACTTCCCAGTCTATGTGTAGCAGGAGGGAATTCATCAATGACATTTATTAAGGGTACATTTATTCCCAACTTCTCATATTTTTGCTCTAGAGACAGTTGCAATTTAAGAAAAAAAAATAAAGCACAGGGATAAGTAAGAGATTTTTAATGTGACATGAAGGAGCAGATGGACATATATCAAAAGACTGAGATTTCAGAAATAAATCTACATCTACTCAAAAGAACAGGAATAGACTTCAAAACATACCCTGCTGTCTAAAAAGCCCTCAAACAGCACATTTAAACCATGAGGACATGTTTCAGCTGTTTACTGTATCAGCAAGTCTGGTCAGGGCCCCAAATAATTTAGGTAGCTCAGAAAGGAGACAGGAATGAGCCCAAGGAGCAACCTAGTATCAACTGACAGCACCTTTATAAGCTGCACATTAGCAATTAGACTTTTCTGAATATTTGGGCAGTTGTACTAAGAAATTGGTAAAAACTATGAGTTAATCTCAGAGGGAAATGTCAGGAAGATGAAAGATATTAAAGATAATACTCTAAGCATTATCAGATGAGTTTTGAGATTACTGTATTCCCATGGATGGAGATGGGAATGTCACCTGTTCCCCTAGAGAACCTGCCTGAGAGAAATATGGAATTAGGAAACAAGGAACATAATGTATATTTAAAATGAACCCATTATTTACGTAGTAATTCAGCCAGAAGTATTTAATTTGTAGTTAACCATGAGGAAACCGATAGGCAAAAATAAACAAATAAAATCAATTTTATAAGAGCCTGAGAAAACCGCCAGATTAAAAGAGTAAAGAGATACGACAATTAAATGCAAGGCAGCATCCTTGATTGACGAAACAAACAAAAATATAGCAGCTCTAAAAGAAAACTCTGGGACATTTGTGCAGCCCTGAATGTGACGAATGTTAGGTAATAGCATAAAGTTAATATTAGATGTCCTAAATGTGGCCATTCCATTATAGATGTTTAGAAGTCCCTTTTTCTTAAAGGAAAAAGACTGAAGTATTTAGGTGGGAAGTGTCATTATCGCTGTGAATAATTCTCAATGTGTCAGCAGAAAACAACAACAGGGACATACATACAGAAAGAAAAATAATGTGACAAAATACTAACAGCTGCTGAATCCAAGAGAAAAATATGTAGGTGTTCATTGTACTATTTTTGTAACTTTTTGTAAGATTCAAATTTATCAGTAGTAAGTGTTGTGAGAAAATATATTGGCTGATTTGGAAAAATAAATTCCTCGTCCTTTTATTTCATAAAAAAAGGAAAGCTTTAAGGAAAATAGAAGGCTGAGGTTCATGCCTGGTCAGCAGGTGGTCTGATGGAGGAATGACTTTAGACTTCAATTTTTCTGCAAGGGCAAGGCAGAGAAGGCTAGTGTGAACCATGAACACTTTTGGTAGTCCCAGAACTTTTTTATTTCATATATTTTACTATGGGAGTCTGTTAGCCAAAGAAAGGTCGGGGCCAGAAAGCAAAGATACAAATTGGTACTCAGGTACAGCAAATGGTGTCAGCCCTCTGAAAGGCTCAAGCGGGGAATACACAAATGAAAAAGCATGAACACAGAGGATTCTTTCTTCCCTCCTTCTTTCCTTCCTCCCTCCCTTCCTCCCTCTCTCCCTCCTTCTCTCTCTTTCTTTCTTTCTTTCTTTCTTTCTTTCTTTCTTTCTTTCTTTCTTTCTTTCTCAGCAGGTCCTTTCTCAAAGGAGCAGGAACCAATAGGAAGGGAAAAAAGAGATCCCAGGGTCACAGGAAGTTATGTATACAGACAGATTTTCAAAGAGTTCAGCCAGGTTTATCAATCCTTGATAGGCTCCTTCTGTTACAGATTTAAGAAAACTTGAGTGTAGCTTCAGTCCTCGGATCTGAGACGGGTGATCCTTCAGGTACAGGAACACCAGTGTAGGGGAGACAGGTAATTCGGGGCTAGGAGGTGATGGTAGTGGCCTGCAGATCACAGGGACTGAGATGTTATCTCCAGGAGGCCTGAGAGGAGGCTGCTTAGTTACACTTTTTATTTTTTTTTAATATTTTATTTATTTATTTGACAGAAAGTGAGAACACAAGCAGGGGGATCAGCAGAGAGAGGGCAAAAGAGAAACAGGCTACCCGCTGAGCAGGGAGCCTGACTTAGGGCTCCATCCCAGGACCCTGGGATCATGACCTGAGCCAAAGGCAAATGCTTAACTGACTAAGTCACCCAGGTGGCTTCTTCGGATGGAGATTGAGCGTCCCAAGAAATTTAGGACAGATGATATTTGGTGGGCACTTGGGTGGCTCAGGGGGTTAAAACCTCTGCCTTCCGCTCAGGTCGTGATCCCAGGGTCCTGGGATGGAGCCCCACGTCAGACTCCCTGCTCAGCAGGGAGCCTTCTTCCCTTCCTCTCTTTGCCTGCCTCTCTGCCTGTTTGTGATCTCTGTCTGTCAAATAAATAAATAAAACCTTAAAAAAAAAGATGATATTCGGCATTTGCTTTCTTTGGACTTTAAAGTTGGGACTTTAAACTTTCTTTGGAATTTAATTGTATAAGGGCCATAGGAATTAATTTGGGGAGCTTTACTTTCTCCTTTAGAGTTTATCATTTTTCCTAAACTGGTGAAATATATGAAACAAAAGGGTTGGGTATGGTTTAAGACAGAAATCACAATCAAGAGTAAATCTTGAACCCTTTTGTGTAGTATAGCTCTGGAGTTCACAAATGTCTTTCTCTGAACAATTTCAGGGCCTTAGGAAAAAATAGTAATGATACCATGTTGCCACAAGCTACCTCATGGTACCACGAGATAACCAAGGGTTACTAAATGGTAACACTGTTGGTCCCAGTTGCCTACTCACATGGGAACCTGCTGAAAATAGGGCAGCAGGTTTTGTTCCCATACACCATCTTTAACATTGAAAAGAAAAATCACACATATTAACTACAACGATGTTTTCGGGCTTGGCGCCCCAATATGTTACATATACAGGGGGGTATTTGGAAGGTAATTGATGGCTTTTTAACTGAGCAAGTCAAGGCACAGGGGTTACTTTTCTGGCACCCAGACTCTCTGTTTATAATCCAGAAGGACACCTTACCTGGCACAGGCTGTTCAGACTGTGCAGTTGAACCCTGCCTCAGGATGAGGACCCTGAAACATTGGCGTGATTCTCGTGGCTACTTCCATTTCAGACTGTGGTGTTTATTGAATAGAGGCTTTCTGAACGGACAAGCTGAGGCACTTCCTGCTCAGTTAGAAAAAAATAAAAATAAAAATCTGTGGTGCTCTAGATTGAAGGCAACCAGTGAGCAGTAAAATAAATGTCAGTAGCCTGTTCCTGCCTGATTATACAGAAGCCCTACCTCCTGGGGTTTTCCACCAGGGAGAGTCTTATGATTGTTTGCTAGTGAATTCTTTGCTTTTGGGGGGCTACTTGGTTTTGACGAATTTGCTGTGATCCTGGGGTGTTCAAGTACTTCTTCTGGCATGGACCTCTGGCTGGGTTATGCTTCCACAGTCTTAAAACGACGTCCTTGACTCCTTCTGATACACAGTCATGTTTTCCATAATATTTTGTAGAAAATGTGAAAGTAACAAAAACTTCTATTATTAAACTGGCCTTAGAACCTCCCCTGCATTTTTATGTTCTTATTTTGTTCTTGCTGGCTGTTTGCAAAATTTCACCAGATGATCTCTGGTGCTATGGAAAATACCTGAGTTGTAGTGGAAGGGGAAAAAAACGTGAGCCCTTAAAATCAGCGCAGGGGAGACAAGACCACGCAGCCCTCATGAGGGATTCTTGGCTTTTTGTAAGAAGGTCTCTGGATGCTGTGTTTTCTCCAAAATTAAAATTTTGATACACTCGTATCACAACTAGATAATAGATGTTCATTCTGTCCAGAGTGAGAAAGTAGAGGCAACGGGAAAAACAACAGGATTCGGATTAATAGGAAATGACAACTTGACCAAACAGGAGGCGGCAGGCCTGCCAGCTCCACAGCTCAGTGGCTGTGACAGGCAATTAGAGATCACCGCGGACCAGCTGTAATGGGAGGCAGCAGCAATTCACCGAGTGCTTCCTGGCTCCTCTGCTGCTCCTATCATTCATAGTGTTTGCAGAGACAAATAAACACTAATGCATGCTCCTTTTTTTTTTTTTTTTTGGAGTTAGGTTAGGAAGAAAGAGTCATGAGACTAAAATAAAGCTCAATTTTAGTGCAAAAAGGAGCACATTCTCTCCAGCTCTTGGCATGGTAGAGAAAAATGAGGATTATCAAACAATTTAACAGCAGATTTTAAAATTTTTACATGACGTCATAGAATTTGAAGCCATTTCTGGAGGTCCTCTGGCATAGCCAGCACAAGAAATATGGATTGCTCTATCACACACGCAGCAATTAGGCTTTTTAATTTTTCTCCTCTTAAATTCTGTCTTTCCTATTTCTACCTCGATGTAAAGAAATAAAAGTAGAAAGTATATATCAATAATAATAAATCTTTATTTGTTAATATATCCATTTAATTTTAAAATGTAATTTTTTCCCTCTGTACCTAGATAAACTGGTATTATAGCTATCATTGTAACCTGGATAAATTTAACTATACAGTGAGTTAATGTTAACTCTTATACTGCAGTTTGCTCCAGAATGTCTATGGTACAGTATCCTCAGAGATGCCTTCACTACCACAAAATAGAGAATGAAATTGATGATACAGTTAACAGCCCATCTGCCAAATAATTTATAATTTTTCCTCTACACACATGGACACATCATACCCACACACCACATACTCTCAAATGCAAATGTATATCAACCTCTTTAAATTAAATGTCAAATTCTTAAATAATCTTTATAAATTTAAATATTGTGAACATATTAAAATGTGAATATAACAGTGAAAAATATAAACTGTCAGGTCAGACAAGTAACTCACATTACCAATGTGCCATATGATCACCTGAACTGCAATATAAGAAAAAAATCTCAAAATGACAAAATCGTGTCTTCCATGTATGGAAGACATACATATCCATATGCATATCCATATCGCATATCCATATGCGATATGGAAGGCAGAAAATGCATATCCATATCGCATATCCATATGCGATATGGAAGGCAGAAAATGTTAAGATACTAAAGAGTTGGACATATGCATTTATTCAGAAGTGATCTGTGAGCACGTGTTACCATTCCAAGTTTCCATGACTTTGAAGCAGATGTTTCTGACTACTCATTTATCTAGACATTGGGTATAATGAAATGAAAAGATAGAAACATTTATTTGAATGCATCAATCTACAAAAATGCAACTTTACTGTAAAGAGAGATTTAAGTAAATCTACCCAAATTTAATTTGCTAAATGGGTATTAACATGAGATTATAGGACTTCGAATTTCAGTCAAAGTTAATTTAGGAATCATGACTTTAAAAGTTCAACTTATTACACCACAGTCACGTTTATTTTTTAATTAAATTTTTTTTATTTAGCAATCTGATCACTTCTGTCATCACCAAAATAAGTTTCAAATTATTTCAAGTGCTTCCAACATATAAAACGTACTTTCAGAGAATGAATATAAAGTGTTTTGATGAGATTAAAAAGAATGTGCTACAGTCTTTCAATATTATTTTGAAAGTGAAAATCCAAACAAAAATATTTGACCCATGACAGTAACATTGGTATAATAAGCTTTTGAATGTGGTAAAACACATTCAGATGTACACATTTTAATTAAACCAAAGTTTGAGTTTCTTATATGTTGGAGGAATTGTTCTCCTGTAACAAGTGACAAAGATTAAAGAAGCCATACTTGTCTTTGTTCACCTGGAGATCAGAGTTTAAAAAAATAAAAAAAAAACTAATATTGGATAAAAATGAACATATTTATAGCAGAAAGAAAAGGAAACTGTAAGCTAATTGAAAAAAAAAATCCCTAAAAGCCTATTGTTCCCATGAATATGTTAGGTTATGTTGTTTACTGCAAATATCCTTCAGAACACAACTACAGATGCTAGATAACATGTAAGATAAATCTTAAGAACATGAAGAGGGGATAATATTAATGGGAATCATCTGGAAAATGTAAGCAACACAAGAATTTAGAGGGATAGGTGCTGTGTAGCTGCTTTTGTCCTGATGCATTTGCCATACTTTGATGAACTTGACCATCCGTTTTCAATGTTCCTTGTGTTATAGTGGTGAAAGCTTGCTCTCCATTTATGGAGAAAGTCCTTTGAAAAGCATCCTGACATTAATCAGGAATGCAAAGGTGCATTACCATGTAAAACTAAAAATGCTGAAAGAGCAAGTAAGATGAATATTGTCTTGAGGCTGACTGGGATGCCCACCCCCACCTCCACCCAATTGCAAAGATTAACACAAATAATCTCAGAAAAAAAAATATATATTTTAAAACAACTAAGAAGCCAAAGAAATAGCATTCCC
This sequence comes from Meles meles, assembly GCF_922984935.1. Classification (NCBI taxonomy): domain Eukaryota; kingdom Metazoa; phylum Chordata; class Mammalia; order Carnivora; family Mustelidae; genus Meles; species Meles meles. The sequence continues at coordinate 78,195,893 of NC_060079.1, forward strand.
ATGAGAATGAACCAGTAAAACAAAATCAGATCTGCAAATACTTCATATATGTAAATATGTGTCATATGGAAATATGACACAAAGATTATAAAATATGTGTATCCTGTATAATGATAAATTGTCTAATTTTTAAAACTTTTTAGAGAAAAATAAATTATTAAAAAAGGAAAACAAAAAAAAGTAGCTAAAATGTTGGAAAAAGAGCCAAATAAATTACCCAGCAATTAAAAATACTTTATTTAAAACATAATTTTAAAGAAATGAAATACTTAAAATTAAAATAAAATTCAATCATTAGTTTTAAAATAAAAATAGACACCACTAAAAAGAGAATTAGTAAACTAGAAACCAGGTCAAAAGACATTGTCTAAAAAGGTATAATAGAAAGAAATAAAGATGGAGTTTACAAAATATTAAAAGACAAGAGCAATAAAGAGAGAATGTCTGGCAAATATTTAACTTGAGTCCTAGAAGTACAGGAGGAGAATAAAAGGGAAAAAATTTGGAGGGAAAAAAAACCTGAGCATTTTCCTTACTGATCAAAAACAGTGGAGTGCAGATTCAAGAAATTTGATGAATCCTAAGATGTATAAAGAAATGTAAAAACAACTTAGGGGCACCTGGGTGGCTCAGGGGTTTGGAGCCTCTGCCTTCGGCTCGGGTCGTGATCCAGGGTCCTGGGATAGAGCCCTGCATTGGGCTCTCTGCTCAGCGGGGAGCCTGCTTCCTCCTCTCTCTCTGCTTGCCTCTCTGCCTACTTGTAATCTCTGTCTGTCAAGTAAATAAATAAAATCTTAAACAAAAAACACCTAGATATACATTTAGCAAAACTGTATAAAGCTATAGTCAAAGGAAAAAAATATATAGCTATATAGAGGGGAAAAAGGATTATCTCCAAAGACTTGTACTTTGACATGGACAACAGAGGCATGTGGAATGATATCTTTAATATGCTGAAACTTCAATAATGAGAGTGAAACAATTATTTCTAGGTAATCATAATCATTAATAACATTTGAATATACACATGTCATGTGAGATATATATATATATATATATATATACACACACACACACATCTCTATCTATCTATCTATCTATCTATATCTATCTATCTATCACAGACCTTTACAGTGATCTTATGGGCTAGCTATTTTAATTTTGGCATTTTAAAATGAGGAACAAGAACAAAAAGGGCTCATAATTTGTCCAAGGCCACATTATTAGTATAAGTCATGATGGGATTTGAAGGCAGAGTTCCAGAGCCTCTTTGTTTAACCACTGTGACAATTGTCCCCACAAAAACATAACTACCTGGAAAGATTCTCCTTGGCAATGAGAATTCTAAGAAACTTATTTTAGATAGAAAGAATTTGATCCAAATGAATTTTAGAATTAAAAGCAAATAGTGTTAAATAGGCCAAATTGTGAAAATGATTAAATAAATCAGCTTAGAACACAATTTTTCTTTAAAAAGAAAAAATTGAATTAAAATTATCACAACATGAACACATACGATGGGAAAGGTAAATAGAGACAGGTATTCTAAGATGTTTGCATTGTATATGACATTAAGGGGTTAGAAAATACAAGAAAAGCCTTTGTGGATGAAGATAAATCTTAAGCCAAAGAATGTTAATAGAAGCCAGAATGACAAAAAATATTTTTGTGTGTACTTGTTATGTGCCAGACACCATGTCAGGCACCTTGCAAGCATTGTGATGGTTTGTCTTTGTGATCAATGTATTGGTCTTTGAGACAAGGTTGCCTGAAACTTGTCTACCCCTCTAAAACGCATTTTTTTAAACCTTAAAATTAATGTCTCAAAAACCTTGCAGGTAGTATGTAAAAATTAAATAAGATTACACATATTTATGTATTACATTTAGCATAGTGCGTAATAGAATGTTCTTTGAACATTTAAAAAAATTTTTTTTAAGATTTTTTTAAAGATTTTATTTAATTATTTGACACACAGAGAGAGAGAGAGAGAACACAACCAGGGGGAGTGGGGGAGGAAGAAGCAGACTTCCTGCCAAGCAGGGAGCCCGATGTGGGGCTTGACCCATGTACCTGAGCCGAAGGCATACACTTAATGACTGAGCCGTGCAGGTGCCCTTATTTTCTTATTTTCCACATTGATTCCTTCATCTGCAACACATCAGTATCTACTCAATTTGGACTGCCTGAATGCATGCCTGTGTGTGTCAAAAATAGTTGAATTTTGTTTATTTCATGGTAAAAGGAGAGTTTAAGTACCTTACATGGTGGCATCTCAGATCCCCATTATATCCCCACAGACATTCCTAATGATTACTTCTTTTGTTACATCATATCGTTATGAGGTGGACATTTCACTTGGTGAGAAAGCGGATTCTCTAACATACCCAGTTCCTTCTCTGCCCAACTGCCTGTTTTTTATCACCACCCTCTGACTCCTGAGTCCATGCGGTCTAGCTTCCACCACTCTGTGGTCAAATGGATACTTCTCAGCTCTCATCTTGCTTATGTTATCAGCAACATTTGATGGACCAGCTTTTCTTTTTTGACCAATTTTCTTTCTCTGGGCTGTGGGAGGCCACACTCTCATTAAACTCCTCAGGCTTTGCAGTCTTGTTTGTCATTCTTCCTTTTCTAAGACTCTGACGAATCTAGTCTTATTACGGATTTGTCTTGCGTCCACTTCTTTTGTAATTTTACAAACCCTCCTTATATAATCTCACCTTTGTAAATGGCTTGAGGGGGTGCCTGGGTGGCTTAGTTGGTTAAGTTTCCAACTACTCTTGATTTTGGCTCAGGTCATGACCTCAGGGTCCTGAGATGAAGCCCTGCACCTCTCTCCCCCTTTCTCTTTGCCTCTCCTGCCTCTCTCTCACTTTTTGCCCACTGCATCTCCACCATCTATATATAAATAAATAAATAATATTCTCTTTCCCTCTCCCTCTGCCCCTCCCTCATCAATCAATCAATCAATCAATCAGTAACATCTTAAAAAAAAGTTTTGAAATAATTATGTTTGAAATAAATACTACCAGAATCGTAGCTTGGCAGTCATAAGTTAGGGTAATTCTCATCCTTAAAATTCCTGGGTTTTGGTTTCAACACAATTTCCATGTCAAGACCTACACCTTCCAGACTCATGTAATGAGGTAATGTGAACCAGTTCTCATCCCTAATGCATGTGGGCACTCATCAGAAAATCTCACATTTTGCATTAAGATGTAAAACTGAGCCACTCAAATTAGGATGTTTTGTTCCAAAAACACAATAAAAAGACTCTAATGATTTGCTACAAAGTAGAGTGGGAAATGTGTTGGTTCATTAAATTCCAAGTTTTTATTCAGGTTTTCTGGAATTCAGATGATTATAAATAATGTTCTACTGGGTATTTTTCCCTTAATGTTTAGGGACAGGCATGTCGAAGTCAGCATCTTCATGAAGAAATTGCTCTATTTTCTTCTGAACCTGGTCTTTCTCCTGCACTTTCCATGTTGCTTGCTGTACATGCCAAGAACCTAGGCCTTAGCTTGTGTCTTTTCTCTCTAGTCATCAGTCCCTTTCCCACTCAATCAATTGCTAATCCATTTATTCTTCCTGTATGTAACTGTTCATCCATCTGCATATTTCTGCTTTGAGTGCCATTTCTGTAACACCTGCCTCCATGTTCTTTGCCAGATCTATATCAACAGTCCCTGAACTGTGTCTCCGCTCCTCCAACCGTGCCCTTTCCTGTCTCCATCATGGTCAGGGTACTTGCTAAAGCCCAAAGCCAAGGATATTGTGTTTCTATTCACATGTTTCCACAGATTCTCATTTGCCTTATGATTAAGGTCATGCTCCTTAAAGTGGCTTGCAGAGTTCTCCATGACCTCTGCAATCCTCTCCCTTCTCATCAAGGCATTTATCACAAAATTTACGCTCAGTTCTCTTGTTTATTCAAGCTTCAGATCTGCTAACACCATGTTCCCTCTTGCTTCTGAATGCAATTATGGTTTGCCTTGGCCAGAAAGATCTTTCTAGAACTCATTCCCCTCTCCTCTGCCTGCTCAATATCTACTAATGCTTCAGGTTCTGTATTAGTCAGAATTCTTCAGAGAAACAACAGAGTTTGTTTTTGTTTGTTTTTTTAAATAAAGAGAGTTATTATAAGGAGTTGGCTTATATGGTTATGGAAGCTAAGAATTCCCAGGATCTCCAGTCAGCAAGCTAGAGATGAGGAGACCAGCAGTATAGTGTAGCTCTCGACAAATGCAAAGGTCTGAGAACCAGAAATGCCAGTGGTATGTCTGAAAGCCAACAGGCTCAAGATCCAAAAAGAGCCCCTATTTCAGTTTGAGTCCAAAGGCAGGAAAAAAAAAAGTTTTCATTTTTAATCCTCTTTATTAAATCACTTGCATTGTCATTTTTTTTTTTTTTTCACTAGATTGTGAGTATCATGAGTGTTCTCATCATCCTTGCATCCTGGGAATTCACCGCAGTGTCTGGCATGTAGAGTCGCTAATAAATGCTTGTTGAATATATGAATGAATTAACAAGGGTTTTATAATGTATATAATAAACTGAACTATTGAAATGGAGAGGACTGCCTTCTGTCATTAGTCATTATATTAGTAGGTGATGTCATCTGTCTTCTTGCCTATGTAAAGTTGAAAAATAAAATGTTTAACATTCAAGCTATAATAGTTTAAGGACAGCATTGACCTTCAATTTTTGCTTAACTGACAAAGCTCCTATGTCAATTAACAGTAGTACAGGAATAATAATAGGCTAAACTTATAAATAAACAATACATTGTCAATAAGTTCAATTAAAATTCAAAATACAACCTAGATTCTACTACCCAGAATACTAAATACTACCTAAAAAATACTACCTAGATTCTATTCTTAAAAAAAAAAAAAGGCAATGAAGCAGTCATCTAGGATTGCACTAATGAAGAAAATAAAATTGTTAAATAGGCAATTTAAGATAGCTATAAAATTCATAGCGCACGCAATTGGATTAATTTTCTATGGCTGCCATAACAAATTACCATAAAGTGGGTGGCTTAGAATCACATAAAATTATTCTCTAGTGATTCATGAGGTCAATGTCTGAAATCGAGGTGTTGGTAATGCTGGTTCTTTCAGGTATTTCTGAGGGAGAAACTATGCCTCTCTCCTCGCTTCTGGTGCTAACAGTCAGTCCTTGGCATGCCTTGGCTTGTAAATGACTTCACTCTTATCTCTGTCTTCACCCACACATCTCCTTTTCCATGTCCCTTTGTTCCTCATTCCTTCTTATAAGGACACTAGTCATTAAATTTAGGGCCTGCTCTAAATCCAGAATGCTTTCATTTCAAGATCTATGACTAATTACATCTGCAAAGACTCTTTTTCCACATAAGGTCACGATCTGATGATCCAGGTGGGCATGAATTTTGGGGGGACAATTTTCAACCCAGTATAGTAATAATTTTTCATTGTTCATAATTTTGAATTTTTATACATAAAATTTCTGAATGTCCTAAAGTAACATTAGAAATAATTACATATTTTCAAATAAAGTTCAAATAGTGTAAATTCTTTGGTATAATAATAAATGTGCTTTTTTCTAAAATAACCAAATGTTTGTGGAATACTACCATTTCTATTATTTATTAATATTTTCATAACATGAGAAAAATATTGACCATATACAAAGTCTTCATTTAGACATAAGAAATTAAATAAAAATGATAAATTATCAATTGTAGAAATAGTTTTACATTCAAGCTGAGTACAAATCTTTTAATTGTATTATCAGAATCATCACTAACATAAAAGTTAATGAACATTTTTATATACTAATAACCTTTTCCTTTTTTTAATTTTAAAGATTTTGTTATTTATTTGACAGACAGTAGGCAGAAAGGCAGGCAGAGTGAGAGAGCAGGGGAAGCAGGCTCCCTACTGAGCAGAGAGCCCCATGCAGGACTTGGTCCCAGGATCCTGGGATCATGACCTGAGCCGAAGGCAGAGGCTTTAACCCACTGAGCCACACAGGCACCCCACTAATAAGGTTTTCTATTGAGTTGGATAAATAGAAATACATGAACTTCACCTCTACTTCCAAAGGAATAAATAGTCAATCATCAATTTTTAAAATGTACCAGGAAGTGTATAAAGTAATACATTTCCTAATATAGGTATATCTGTGCAGGTCTGGGTACAGTGGTGAACATAGATATTGCTTCTCACCATGAGCAGAAGATCTGGAAATGTTAAGCAAGTGATTTCTTCTAGTAATTATAGAGTTGAGAAACTTCATTTATTTCTGTCTTTGAATAAGCCCCGCTGCTTCTGTTATGAGTCTCAGATCTCATATGTGTGTGTTTGCAAAAATCATTCAGTATGTTTTCTTATTTATGCTTATTGGAATGAAGTGTTAGAAAATATCTCCAGTATTTCAACATAGTCTTCTTCACATTTCAAGCCTTTACATCGCTTGAGAAAACTGGCTTTTAGCTCTAATAGCAATAATAACGAGTTGGGAAAGACAGAAAAAAAAAAAAGAAAGGGACAATTCCTTTATTATAGGTGCCATAGCTAAGCCTAATAAAATATTATAAAATGTGATACTTATGCTATAAATATTATTTGATATTCTGCAAGGTATTTAAATTAATTAAAAAATTCAAGTTTAATTAATAAATTAAGTATTTAAAATTTTCTTATTTCACAGCCAATTGAAGATGATTTTCGTATGTAGACTGAAAGCAGTTTGGTACTGAAAACAACAAATAGTAAAATTAAATACACATTTGGATGTCAACGTGACTCTAAAACATGTCCACTGTATCATTACTTTCTTGAACAACTTGTATGAACACAAATCAGGTGTTCCATAAGAAAAAAAATGGCCCTGTGGTGGACTCTGTTTAATCACCCTTCTAAATCTGATAACAAAGATAAGTTAGTATTTTTTTTCTTTGAGACATAATATTTTGATCTTCGTAAATGTAAAAGCATTTAAATCATACAAAGTGGGGTGCCTGGGTGGCTCAGTGGGTTAGAACCTCTGCCTTTGGCTCAGGTCATGATCCCAGGGTCCTGGGATCAAGTCCTGCATGGGCCTCTCTGCTTGGCGGGGAGCCTGCTTCCCCCTCTCTCTCTGCCAGACTCTCTGCCTACTTGTGATCTCTGTCTGTCAAACAAATGGATAAATAAATCTTTAAAAAAAATAAAAAATAAAAAATAAATCATATGAAGTATGGTCTCCAACTACAATGGAATACAATTAGAAATCAGTAACATGAGGAAATTTGACAAATCCACATGTATATAGAAATTAAACAACACACTCCCAAGTAACCAATGGGTCAAAGAAGGAACAATAAAAGTACTAGAAAGTACACTGAGATGTATAAAATATATAATACAATATATATTTGGATCAAGGAAGGGTCCTTTCTACAGATGGGTCCGGTAATTTTGAGGCCAAAGCAACTATAAGATTGTTGTGAATCTCTAAGACAACAGGGGGGATGATGATCAGTATCACTGGAGACAAATAAGAAAGGGAAAAATAAGTCATAGCGCAAAATAAAAAAGGAGCTTAAAAGAATGCTTTTATATTAACAATGAGATTAAAATTAAGATAGCAAACAAATAACACATTTGCTTACAATTGTTACAATTGAAGGACATGCAGATGATTCAAATACAAGTGGAAAAAGTAGGGAAAAAAAGATAAATTTTAGTAAGAAAATGGTAATTTTAAAATAAAAATTTAATGGCTCCTCTAGAAGACTGGGTACAACAAATACATATTATTAAATACTGTATTGGACAAATAATTATTTTGATATTATAACACAAAATATATAGAGCAACTATAAAAGCAAAAGTTCAACCATAAAAGACAGAACCAGAAGATTCAGCCTTTGTCCAGTAGGTATTCCAGGAGTCTATAGAAGAACAGTGCCCAAGAGGTATTCATAAAAAAGAAAAAAAAAGATATAATTCTTTAGATTGAAAACCCCCACTAAGTGTTTTACAAAATAAGCAAAATACATATACACATATACACGTAACAATAGCTGCCAGGAAGAATAATGGAAAAGTCTAAAAAATATTGGAAGGAAGAGAGAGATGAATTACTAAGAATCAAGAATCAGTTGGTATCTGATTTCTCATTGTCAATAAAAGATTTATGAATAGCGAAGCAAAGCATTCAAATGACTGCCAGAAAATAAACATTCAAGGTCAACTCTGATGCTTATCCAAGAGAGGGAGGGTGACATTAAGACACTGATGAAGACCAAAGAGTTGGGGAGTTTACCATTACGCACTCCCACTTGGAAAATTATCATCATAGTTTGCAAAAAGGAAGAAAATTGATCCAGATGTAAAGATAAAATGTCAAAGGAACAGAAATGACCAGTACCAGTAAACCATATTTGTTGATCTAAGTACATTTTAAGTCAGGTCAAGAATTTCAGCTAGAGCAGTGCTATTCCTCTTGGAGGCATTTGCAAATGTGTGAGAGCTTTGTTAGCTGTCAGAATAATAATATTTAATACCTGTGATGTATGGGACACTTGAACAACACAGCATTGTCCTAACCCCAAATGGCTATAATGATCCCTTTGAGAAACACTGCTGCAAGTAATAATAATTATAATACACACAGCTACTACAACTTACCTTATAAGTATGAACTGAAAGTGAAATCTCAAAAATATGAGATGAGAGGATGTACAATTATAGGACACTTCTGCCTGTGTTTAGCAAACTGGGAATATAGAAGACCACATATTATATGTTTCACAGAACTGAAAATCCAAATTTTATATCCTAAGCTAATGTGGAGGGATCCAAGCAGGGAAGCAGAAAATGGAATCAAAAAGAAAACGGGGCCAAAGATATTGCCAGAACATAGGATGCTTGATTCTCCACGTTCAAGAGAAATGGAGAAACAGATATATAATAGATTTTGATAGTAAGTAAACACGTTCAAGTAATGGCAGATTCTGGGTGCTGATAACATAATATTTGTTATTTTTTTCTTTATTCCTTTATATCTTAATATGTGTGCAGAGACAAGATATACAGGGAGACTTAAATAATATTAAAAATACTGTGGAATCAAATAATGATACCAAAATAATGCATTTAAAATTTCCAACACTGGTTATACATGGAAACGAACAAAAATATCCAATAATATTTAACGATCGAGAGACAGGGTGTACATCATGGAAATTATAAAATTTTATTTAGGGACACCAACTCCCAGTTGCATGAATGGAGATAAATTCCACATTTCTGAGTGAACACTTGGAAGTTGTCTGTCCTTCCCAAATATAGCGTAAGTTCAACCTAGTTTTGTTTAAAATCCCAAAGGGGTTTCAGGGAAGACTTAGACAATATGATTTTAAAGTTCCTATCTGTTTAATCTTTCTTTCTTTTGCATTTTGTGTTAGACATAAGGCTGCCATCACAAATTACCGAAATCTTGGTGGCCTGGAGCAACAGAAATGTACTCTCTCACAGTTCTGGAGGCCGGAAGTCCAAAATCAAGGTGTCAGCAGGGCTGTGCTCTCTCTAAAGTCTCTACAGGAGGATCCTTCCTTGCCTCTTCCAGCTTCTAGTGACTCCAGGCGATTCCCGGCTCACAGTGGCGTCACTCCAGTCTCTACTTGGTTTCCAGATGGTCTTCTCTATCTACGTGTGTCTTCTTTTGTTATCAGGACACTTGACATTGAATTTAAGATCCACCCAGATGATAGAGGATGATCTCATCTTGTGATCTTTAAACATATCTGCAAAGATACCCTTGTCCACAGAAGGTCACATTCACAGATGCTGAGCTGTGGACATCTATTTTGGGGGGCCACCATTCCACCTACTACAGATATGAAGTCCCTCAGCTCATAATAACCACATCTCGTCTGCTTATATAGCTGCAACTGACCAGGCCTTCCAACACTAGCAGGGATTATATAATCCTGCACTGACCAGTCCCATGATTCCCCCCTTCTTGTCACGATGATTGGTTTCTGTGGCTTAAACCAACCTATATTTAAAGCTGCATTTTTATGTCATAAATGCAAAAGGGTCTAATGCCTGAAATGGTTTTAAAAATCAGGCAATTGTTTTCAGTGTGCAGTCCTAGTTCCAAAATTAATTGCTGGTTAAAATGAATAGCTTTGTTCTGTGAATACTTTTTCCTGATATTTTTGCAAGTTTTAAAACATAGACATGCTCCATCCTTACTAATAATATGTTAAATGTCCATAGTTGGACTGTTATATAGAAATGAATGTCATCATGGTTGTAAAATTTGCAAATTGCTCTCTGCTTTAGGCAATAGTCTTTAGCATTTAATATTTAAATAAATGCATCTATTTATTTAAGTACGGAAACAATCTTAAAAAAGTAAGAGTTTGAACACAAGGGAAAAATTAAACTAAATCAATATCAGTACAGTAAAATGTTCTGTAGTATATGATTCACTGAAAACCATGGCATTTAACTCCACATTAGAATTCATATAAATACATTTAAGGATAGAGCAGAGCATATAGATTATATTTATATTATTTATATTATAATAAGAAATAACACAAAATAAGTCCATTTTCCTTTAAGGTTTTTAGGTGATTTATAGACTGAGTCACAATGAATTCACAGGGAAAAAAAAAATCCCAGTCTAAATAAATGACAAATGAGACTATCTGAATATTTAGTAGAATTAAAATCTATCTGAAGGAAATGTCATTGAGTGAAATAACAGTAACTGCCTGTAGAATACAGCCTGTCTGACTCTGAAATGGATTTTTAGTAAGCTTTGTCTCATCATTTCAAGAGGAGTGAGTAAGCACTGTATGGAACAGGGAAGCTGGACAGCATACACACTTACATCACTGCTCCTTCACAGCGCCCATCAAGGAAAGTTAACTGTCATTGCAGCGGGAGCATGGATTAATGTGTAACTTACTGTAACCTGACATCCCCATCCATCTTCAACTGTCCCGCAAGCGTGAGGCATGCTGGATGGAAGATCACTTAGAAATAATGCAACTCACTCATGCCATGAAGAACTTCTTAGCCACATAGCATTTGACCAACACCGCGGGGCTCTTTCGGATTCCCAGACGGGGGAAAAAACTCAATAAGCCAGAGGGTGACAGAGTGGAAGGCATGAAAATTACAGACCATATTGGATTTTGTGAGCTTTGCCTGGTGTTTTCATTTGGACATTAAGTAATGTTTACTGGAATCGTGTTGGCTTTGCCACCTAACCCTTTGGTGTGGTTACAAAAATAATTTATAAGAATAAAACCTAGAATTGAAGAGGAATTCATTTTTTTTATTTTTTCTCTACTTATTCGTTTATTTTCTTTACTGGAGGGTGTAGGTAGCACGGAATGATAGGCTGGAACTGTTTTGTTCATATTTCATGCTCAGGTTTTCATCTTTTTATAAAGATACTCAAGTTTTTGTTTTGTTTTTAGAGCGCATGGAGTAAGTTGCTGCGTCAGGATCTTGCCGCAGACACTGCACGCGTGGTGGGAACAGCGTTGTAGGCGCTCATTCCACCACTGAGCTCTTGCACTGTGTATGGAACTTGGCGTCCTGATCTTCCTTGAAGGTTTCAGAATCCAAAGGGGCCACAGCATCTCCAGAACTATGGGAAATTCAGCACACAAAGGTGCCCAACACTGGATTTGCAGGAAGATTCTTGCTGCGATCAGTTTAGTCCACAAGGATTCATTTCGTTAAGACTGTGTTGATTGTGTGTCCTAGGCACCGCGGACACGACAACAACAAAAACAAAAAACAGAACATAATGGTCCTGCTTTGGAGAAGTCTGGGACAGCTTGGTGTTATGGAATTTGGGGACCCCGGCCAAAGCCTTCCAGGGGATCCTCTTCACCATATTTACTTTCTAGATGAGACAGTAGAATTTGAGAGATACCAAGGCCCATGCCCACCATCCCATGATAAATGCACTAACACGAGAGCGTACGTTCTTAAATCTCATCAATTCTCTTCAATGTACTCTGTAGATAACAGAGTAATAACCAGAGTGGGGCAAGGGAGGAACAGGGAAGCATGGAGAAGCATAAATTACACACCCACAGCCCATGGAAAAATTCTTGGAGGTGAGAGCTATGTATCAGGGGGAGACATGACATGAATTGTCCAAGAGAAGATGGAAAATAATTCATAGCATGAGATAGTCATAGACTTTAGTACAGGAATGGAGACAGAAGGGATCTATTTAGGAAATAGTAAAGAGACCTATATGACTACAGCAAGGCTTTAACCTATGGACAAGAGATGGCAAGGAAGCAAGCTAAGGTAGACTTGGAAGTTAACAGGACAGGTCTTAATACAATTTAATCAATTGGAATAAAAACAGATAACATTAAGAGCTCTTAAGCTACTCTTAAGTCCACTTTTGGGAAACCAATTAAATATAGGAATGCTTTTGGGCTAACTTTATTGAATGAAAGTTGTGGACAAATGGATGATGACTTCTTAGCAAATATGCTGCCCATCACACATTGAGTGTGTTTGCTTTGTATTTTAAAACTCAGTGGTAAGTCTTAAGTTAAACATTTTCTGGTGCTTATGCATGTTCTATCTGCCAACTTACCATGGTCTGGTCTTCAGGTTGGCATGTTTCTGTCTGTCACATAGCACTCACATAATTAAAATGTAATTTAAAAGGAAACATATAAAATGTTTGGACATTTAAAATGTTGTGGACGATTCATATACAAAAATGATATTTATTCCTATTGATGATTCTTGACAGATTCAATATGGTCATAGGGTGTTAGGCAAAATAGAAAACTATTATTTGTGGCTTTTGGAATCATATTAAAGAAAGAAAGTTTATAAAGTAAAAATAAATTATAGTGACAAAGTACATGTGGGTATTTGTTAATTGCAAGTTAAAAATAAAGATTAAGAGATATAGGGTTCAAATATCCCAAATTCAGGAGCTATGTAGATTTTAAAACAAAGAGTGTGTAAAATTGGAGAAGAAATTCTTATATTTAAGTTTCTAAGTGTGCTAAATCATAGCATAATTCATTTTTCTTAGGCTACGTATTATAATAGTTAAACTGAAGAACTTGTTCAGAAGTTATTGATAAATATTCCATTTTTGTTGCTTTATTTGCTCATATTATCCAACAGTAGTTGATGCCTCTAAAAGGTAGAGTAGGGTTAAAATTATTCTGTGTAAACCCTACTGGGTATTTACCCTAAAGATACAAACGCAATGATCCGAAGGGGCACGTGTACCCGAATGTTTATAGCAGCAATGTCTACAATAGCCAAACTATGGAAAGACCCTAGATGTCCATCAACAGATGAATGGATAAAGAAGATGTGGTATATATACACAATGGAATACTATGCAGCCATCAAAAGAAATGAAATCTTGCCATTTGCGACGACGTGGATGGAACTAGAGCGTATCATGCTTAGTGAAATAAGTCAATCGGAGAAAGACAACTATCATATGATCTCCCTGATATGAGGACATGGAGATGCAACACGGGGGGTTAGGGGATAGGAGAAGAATAAATGAAACAAGATGGGATTGGGAGGGAGACAAACCATAAATGACTCTTAATCTCACAAAACAAACTGGGGGTTGCTGGGGGGAGGTGGGATTGGGAGAGGGGGAGGGGGTTATGGACATTGGGGAGGGTATGTGCTATCATGAGTGCTGTGAAGTGTGTAAACCTGGCGATTCACAGACCTGTACCCCTGGGGATAAAAATACATTATATGTTTATAAAAAAAAAAATGGAAAGGGAGATGAACCATAAGAGACTATGGACTCTGAAAAACAACCTGAGGGTTTGGAAGGGCTGGGGGTGGGAGGTTGGGGGAACCAGGTGGTGGGTAATAGGGAGGGCATGTATTGCATGGAGCACTGGGTGTTGTGCAAAAACAATGAATAGTGTTACACTGAAAAAAAGAAATAAATTAAAAAAAAATGAAAAAAAAATTATTCTGAGTAAGCCTAATCTTACAATGTAAAAAGTTCCTAATCATGGCAATTCTGGTAAAAGAGAGAAATTCTTATTTTTCTTTCCTTCATATTTTATGGAAATATCAAAATTAAGCTTTCCATTTATTTATTTATTATTTACTTATTTATTTACTTATTTATGTATCTGAGGCGGGGAGGAGCAGAGGGAGAGAGACTCTTCCAAGCAGACCACCTCTGAGCATGGAGCTGGTCACAGGGCTTGGCCTCATGACCCATGACATCATGACCTGAGCTGAAACAAGGACTGAGTCATCCAGGCACCCCAGTCTTGCCTCTTTTAAAGATAATTGTGGTAAATAGCTAAAACTGGCTAAGTGTTTTCTTCCCCCATATTTTGCTTTAAGAAGATAATTTTCAAAACACAGCTTGTATATAGCCTAACATAATACAAAACCAATGATGGCACAAATGTACATGGGGATACTGTATGGCTACAGAAAGGCAGACCTATACTGGAGATTGCCAAAAAGGAAGTGAACAAAGAATGGTAATTCTCTTACATGGTTCAAACATGGTATTGCCTAGAGAAAGAAAGTGGACAAAGGCTATTTGAAAGTCAGTTTAATCCATTTCAACCTACAATTGTATATCTGTCTTTTAAATTGCTTTTAGTAAGTGAGGGCATAAGAATGGACAAAAAAACATTTCTTTGGAACACAGGAGTAATATTTTTTGTATTTATTAGATACTCTGATTTAAAAGAATATGGGGCAGGCAGGATTCAGTATTTGAAATGAGAAATCTTGACATGATCCTTGCTACCGTCCTTTGTAAGTTATATTATATTTAGCTACATGGGAACATAATATTTGACACTAAAAAGAAAGTCAATATATACATTTGGTACTTCCATTGTAAGGATGTTCTTTATTGGTTATTAATTTAGCTGTTATCTATAACTAAGGGAGCATGGTGGATCAGTGATTTTTTTAACCTGAAACAATAAATATCGTCCCCCCCAGAATGTTATCTTTTCCTTCTTAACCACATGCATTTACTTCTGTTCTAGAACTCTGACCTGATTGATTTCCTGTATAGAATACTTCACCACCTTCTCCCTTCCCCAGTCTTTAAGGCTGTGTATTTCTGAGAAATGAGAGCCTGGTCGAATCTTTTATAAAAAATAAGTAAATAAATCCAGACATTTTTATCCTCTTCTGGAAGCACATTCACACTAACATTTCTTCACAGAGCCTCTGACTGAGGCAGACAGCTAAACTCTGTGCTGCTTACAATGCTGGTGCACAAGTCTTTTTTTGGGACTTAACTCTTACATGATCTTTGAAAGAGTTGTTTATGATTTTTCTCTGGAAATAGCTCCCCAGATATTTGTAGAACTTTATTTGACATCACATGTGAAATATCTAATGTATTTTCTTAGATTTATTTTTTTATTGAGAGAGAGAGAATGAGGGAGAGGCAGAGGGAGAGGGAGAGAATTTCACGCAGGCTTCCCACTGAGCGTGGAGCCTGACACAGGGCTTGATCTCACCACCGTGAATTCGTGACCTGAGCTATATTAAAGTCAGACACTCCACTGAGTAAGCCATCCAGGGGCCCCTCTAATGTATTTTTTACTTTCATTTTTCACAACCACTTTTCTTGCTTATAGACCTCTAAAAACAGGTAGTGTGAGGAAAAAGGTAGTGCTTTTATTAAATGCATTTGTATTTTATACACATGCATTATAAATACACATGTATATATACACAGAGAACAGAGACAGAGAGGAAGAGAATTTGCTAGATTATATCTCTAAGCAAAAGTGAATTTTCTCAGATAACTGAAAGGGACATTCAACAAGAGGCTGGTTATTCCTGCTGCAGCCTTCCAAATGAGAAACTGACGAGAGCATGACTATTAAAGCAGCAAGAATGCTGAAGCTTCGATCCTGATGTACCTGATGAGCATGGTGAAAAAGCCAGTTTCTTTTTTCCCAGCTAGCTGGAAAAACAGACCCTTTGGATTCAGATTGTTGGTTGAGCCGTTTCCTAGTTGTCTAATGTGCTCTGAGATGAAGTCTGAGGCTTTATCATAATTATTAGGCTGTGCTCTGTGAATGTGGCTCTGGGATGAGCAAGTGGAATGACTTACCTATTAAGACGGATGCTGCTGACAAACATGCTCTCCAGTTTAATCCAAAGATTTCCATTAGGTACATATATCTCCTGAAGAAATTGAGAGCTATATGTGTGCAATGAAGGATAAAAGCACCAAGTGGGAGACCTCAGTGATGTTCTTAGAGAGGCATAACATTTCACGTGGCATTTAAGTCTTCATTAGATGCACTATTTTTCATACAAGCCAAGGTAACATTAATGGAATCAGCAGTTTGCTAAACAGAGACTGTGCCCCACTTGGGATTCATGCATCCAAACTTACTTATTAATGTCTTCAAAAATGGAATCCAGAGAGCATTTGTGTGCAGATAATTTGACTGGGAGGATTTCTTACACAATCACTAAGATATAACATGTCCATGTAAAGCACCTAATATTAAATCATGCAATTGTTTTGCAACATGCTGAAATTTTTTGCTAATATATTTTTGCTCTGTCATGAAATTCCCATTTTGAAATTCAATTTTTAATGAGACATTATTTCCACTTGCCTTGTTCTATAGTTTTTCAACTCATTTAGCTCACAAGGATGTTAATTTCCACAATCCACTGATAGTTTTCAACATTTTATCAAAAAAATTTGTGACAGAAAAAAAGATATAATTATATTCATGCGGCAGAGTAAGAGTAATGCTTGTTATTTTCACTGACGAGCATGAAGAGTCCCTCCTGTTGACTGTAGCTACTGTTACCACCAAGAAGGCCTATTCTACTGCAGAAGCACAAATAGAAAGCAAATGTTCAAGCTCCCAATGGGACACTCAAAAACCTTCTCTTCTACCATTGGCATCTCATGCAGTGCTTCCTGGCTGGGCACAAAAATAGCTGAATCCCAACCCACCATACACTCAATTTAGGGGCCCAAAGTCATGGTGACATCCATCTATAAAGAAGTGCTTTTCAATGGTGTAATCAATGCATTCCATAACAATGAACTCTGAATAACATTAGGGAGGAAAGAGACCATTGTCAGCTTTGCTAATCTTTGCCATCAGCATTCATATTTTTCTAGAGACTAAGGTAGGGACCCAAATTCCACTCCCTTCTTAAGAATTTAGAGCCAGCATTTTATAAAAGTTGCCATATGTGTAAATGGTAAAATTTTACTGTTCCTTCTCTGAAGTATGTATACCTTTGAAACTTCCATTTGTATTAAGTGGGTTAAGAAAATACCTCTCCCTTAAGAAGCACACATTTTTATTTACAAAGTAAATTATGTAGCTAAATAAATACCCATTTTTTCAGATATTTAAAAACAATGACGAAAATTTAAGTCAACCCAAGTTATTGTTTCTAAAAATTAAATCCTTTGTAGTTTGCAAACTACTTTCAACTCTACCAGTCTCTCAGACAATTGCCTTTTTGCCCTGAATAACTATTTTGGTTGTTTATTTTTATAATTAAGATAACTGAGAATATAAAATTTTCCCAATTTCTAATTTAAATTATGAAAATATACCAAGTAAATATTATTTTCCCTTGCTAAAGATATATGAAGTCAACACTCTCAGTTCTTCAGAGAAATGTAGATAAAATTTCCTGTATTTTTCTTTCTAATAAACAAAAAAATTCCATAATATTAATATATTAAGAGCTTCATAGCTCAATATTTCTCTATCATTAACTGTTACATAAGTGGTTTTATATGAATTTGGTAATCCTAACATTAATATGAATAATTTTGTTGTTTGTGCTTTGAAATAAAATTACTTCCTTATTTTTCTTTTCTGAGTGTTTCAAGTATGTTATGATTTTTTTCCATCTCTGGATGATTTCGCTAAGTTCTTAAGAAAATGCTACAGGCGGCTGAGCTCATCAGATATGAGTATTTCAATATTGTTCTCACCTAAATAAATGTTCACTCTAATATACGTCAGATTTCAGAGCTTATGAGTTCACCTTTTTAAATTATACTACTGTTATCATAAAACATGCTAATTAAATGTGTTTTTATTAGATCTTCAAAATTCGAATGATTCAGGATATTTGTAATGAATGGTAGAGTTGTTAGTGTAATAATGAAGAAATATATCATTTTATCTATGTCAGTATCTACTATGGGACAAATTCATTATGTTTTTTTTTTGTAAAGTAAATAAATATGGAAAGCAAGAATATAGCAGACATAGATGCACATGTAGAATTAGAGTAGTATTTCATACTTAGAATTTTTAAAAAGACTTTATTTATTTATGTGAGAGAGAGAGCATGAGCAGGAGGAGGGGCAGAGGGAGAGGGAGAAGCAGACTCCCCACTCCCCATTTTGTGGGGAACCTGATGTGGGGCTTGATCCCAGGATTCTGGGATCTTAATTTAGGCTGAAAGTAGATACCTAACTGACTGAGCCACCCTTAGAATATTTTTTGTTGAATATGTTAAAATTCCATTTGTTTCACTATTTTATAAAGAATAAAAATGAGTATCAATTAGGGATAATAATAATAATAATTCATTATTATTATCGATATTTTAAAACCTTAAAACATGCTACCGCAGTCTCTAATAAGCTACCACAATCAGTCTCTAATAATCTCTCATTAATTTGACTTGCTATTTTGATAAACAGAATAGCCTACCATTGAGGGAAAAGGGGCCTAAACTAGAAGGTAGTCACCCTCTTTCTAGGCATTTTGAGGAATTATCTCCTTTTTTTCTAGACTTCGGCCGTTTGAGTAAATTACCATGACAGGACAGTTATTATGACATACAGTTTTCCTATGGTGTAGGAAATCAGTTTGTTGTGGTGATACCCCAACTACTCTAACAACCAAATTATCCCAGATATTGAGCCTAAAATCTCATGTACCAGCTTAATATATTTAAATCATATGACTTACTAAGTCAGTTTTAAATGGCGTCAAAAGTGAAGTAGAAGAGACAGATAAGACACGACACTCAGAGCACAAGTAGGCAGAGAGGCCACATTACTGGACCTGAATTATATGATTGGGTTTTCAGTATACATGGACCATCTCTCAGATGATAGTCATGTTAGGACCATGAGCAAGGATGTTCAGAGAGATGGAATAGAAGGAATATGCCTTGGGCTGACGACACACACTTGGTCTGTAGGAGAGAGGAGAGGCCAGCCTGGCTAAAGCGGTGCCTTTCTAATTAGCTACTGAAAAGCTATGGGTTTTATCTGCATCTTGGGGAAATATATTTAAAGCCTGAATAAACCATCTGTGATGTTTCTAAAGAACATTGGACCTAAAGATGACAGAATTGGCTGCCCAGAGATGACATCATAATGACTTCATCTTTCCATTTTTTTCCATCTTTAAGTAAGAGTCTTATTTAATAGATCTTATTTTCTATTGATTCTATCTTTGGTGTATCTTACAGGTTATTCGCCGTTAATATTTATTCTTTCTTATGAATTATGTCAAGGAAGTTGCTAACTCATTATACATGAACTTCACCTATATCTCAAAAACTTATAACTTATGTGTTCTTTAGACTTGATGTTTCTATCAATTTCATCTATTCTGTTTGTTTCCTTATTTTTTATGGCAAACAGACTATTTTCAAATAAATCAGCAAAGTTTTGTCATTGCTAGTTAAATATATCTTTCAGAGTTGAAGAATGGATATCTATCTGTCCATCCATCCATCCACTAATCTAAACTATTTTCTGTGTTGATTGGGGGAATTTAAAAACTACTTGTTAAAAAGAAACAAGAGATGAGTAGGGCTGCAGGTTGTTAACAGATGGCAGAGAGAATGAGATAAACCCTCACGCATCATTTACTTTTTTTTCTAGCTCAGTATCTGGCTCTCGATATGCACTAAATAGATACCAGTTGAACAAATAAATAAGATTGAATTTGTAAAGCAAAAGGTGATTAGATCAGAAGGGTTTTCCTAATTTTTAAAAAGATTTATTTATTTATTTATTTATTTGAGAGAGAGAGAGAGCATGAACCAAGGAGGGGCAGTGGGTGAAGCAGGCTCCCCAGTGAGCAGGTAGCCCAGTATGGGACCTGATCCCAGGACCCCGAGATCATGACCTAAGCCGAGGGCAGATGCTTAACCAACCAAGCCACCCAGGTGCCCAGGTTTTCCTAATTTATCTAAGTAAGTTTTATTTCATGATTTCATGGCTGGGGAGTACTATCCCAGTGCTTATAGAAAAGTACCGATGTCATTATTGAGCTTTAGTTCTTATTTCCTTAAGGATCATGGATAATGTATTATAATATTCACAACAGAAAGATAAAATCACATATACCACAGCTGAGTGTGTTCATTAATAATTTAGCCAAAAAGTCTAAAATGAATTAAAGCGATTGTCTTTGAGGGCTTAGAGAGACTAATATTCTTGAGGCAGCACTGCTTAATGGAAACCAATTTATGCCTCTTTCAGAGCATCTCCTGACTGCTATAATGGTAATGTCAGGAGGTGAGTAGGACCAGTAGGCACAATCTGCTCAGGTTTCAATGAGTTATGTGATTTAAGGTTCTCTGATATTCTTGTGGGCAAGTAGGAAAAATATGGACTAAGTTATAAGTTATAATCCCTATTAAATATAGAATTCTATAATGAACAGTACACTATGGTTGATTTGCAATATAGAATGGACATTCACAAAAGATGTTGAGAAGACGCAATCTTTGGGCATATCAAAATCCAACAATTTTATTAAGTGATTTGAATAGAACTGAGGCTATGTATCACATTTAGAGATGGCATCAGTTCAGTGAGTTAGGGGACACGTTGCCCAGGCCAAACGATAATACAATGTTCACAGCCTGTCATTCTATTAGAGGAAGGACTTTGAAATGTGTGAATGGTTTTGGGGAAGAACACCAGGAAGGTTAGAGCCCATGTTCTCCAGCTGCTAAAGTGAAGAAGAAGGAAGAGCAGGTATTGTGACCAGTCTTTAACACTGGGCTTGCTTTTTATAGTCCCTGCCAATTTATGTCTTTTCATTTATTCATTTAAAACTTTTACATTTATGTGATTATAGGGATCAATAACTACCATTTTTATAAAACTGTTTTGAATTCATTGTGTTTGCTCATTGTTTCTCCCTCTCTTCCTGCATTCTGGTTTTCATTGACTATTTTATACGATTTCACTCAATCTCTTCTTTTAGCACATAATTTATGCTTCTTTGAAAACACAGTGGATGTCCCTAGAATATACAACACAGATTTTTAAATAATCTAAGTCCACTTTGAAATAACATTACACTGCTTCATCTGTAGTGTGTGTACGTTATAACAGCATATTCCCATTCCTCCCTCTGACATTATTCATTATATTCACCCATCAACTGTACACATCAAGCTATGTCATCACTATTTTTGCATTACATAGGAATTATCTTATAAATAAATTAAAACATAAAAAAATAAGGGACTTCATCTTGTCTTCATTTATTCCTTCTCTTAGGTTCTCCTTTATGCAGATCCAAGTTTCTGACCCATAACATTTTCTCCTACCTGAAGAAACGTCAACATTTCTTACTCACAATAATCCCCTCAGTTTTTGTTTGTTTGGGAAGGTCTGTATTTTCCTTTATCAAGGATACTTTCACTGAATATAGGATTCTAGATTGGTATTCTTTTTTTCTTTCAACACTTTAAAAATTTCACTCCACTCCTTGCTTACCTGTTTTCTAAGAGAAATCCACTGTAATTGCTATTCTTTTTTCTCTACAGGGGAGGTTGTTTTTTTTTTGTTTTGTTTTGTTTTGTTTCGCTTTGTTTTTTGGTTTTGTTTTGTTTTTCTTTTTTCTTTTTTCCTCTCTCTCACTCTAATTTCCTTTAACGTTCTCTACTTGTCTTTGGTTTTCTGCTGCTTCAATATGATATATATGTATAGAAATTTTTTTTTAAGATTTTATTTATTTATTTGACAGAGAGACACAGCAAGAGAGGGAATACAAGCAGGGGGAGTGGGAGGGGTAGAAGCAGGTTTCCTGCTGAGCAGGGAGCCCAATATGGGGCTGGATCCCAGGATGTTGGGATCATGACCTGAGCCAAAGGCAGAGGCTTAACTCACTGAGCCACCCAGGTGCCCCTGTAAGTGTAGAATTTTTTATATTTATACTGCTTGGTGTTCTCTGAACTTCCTGAATCTGATATTTGTTGTGTGCCACTAATTTTGGCAAGTTCTTAGCCATTATGACATTAGTTATTTCTTCTACTTTATCCTCCCTTTCTTCCCTGTGGGTATTTTAGTTACGCATATGTTATAAATTTATTTTACCCTGGGAAGTTTTCATTTACTTGTTTTCAAGCTTACTTGCTCTTTCCTTAGTCACTGCTGAGTCTTCTGATGATCTGGTTCAAGGCATTCTTAATTCTGTTACACTGTTTTTGTTTTGTTTTGTTTTAATTTTAGCATTTCCTTTTGCTTCTTTCTTAGAGTTTCCATTTCTCTGCTTACATATGCATTTGGTCTTGCATGTTGTCTGCTTTTACCATTAGAGCCTTTGACATGCTTATTATTGTTATTTTAAATTCTCTGGCTGATACTTTCAACATCGAAGTCATACCTGACTCTCATTTTGATGACTGCTTTGTGTTTTCCACACTGGTATGCATGTATGTACACATGCATGGAGGTGCATGTATTTATTTGTTTGGTCATTTGGCATGTCGTGAAATTTTTTGGAAAGCCAACCATATTATTTTGGGTAATATATATTGAAGTAAACAGACCTTTTGTGTGAGGATTTATGTTAATGTAACTAAGTCTTGGGATGTGTTCCATGCTTGGTGTAGCTTAGTACCAGGGGCTTCCAGTTCCTCTTGTGCCCTGGTTTTGGTGACCTTCAATGTTTTCATTCTTTCCCCATGTACTGCTTTTCATGCAGAGTGCTCCTTGCCGCTCTTTCAGCTGGGATTTTGGTTATTCATCTGGAGCCTTGCCGGTGTGGTGGTAGAATGTCAGTCAAGAAGCGTTCTATAGTCTTGTGCCTAAGTTTCAATTTTTTTGAGGTCCTGTGTCTTAAAACTCTGGTTTTTACACATGTTTCTGTTTCTCTTCCATTGGTATAGCTTTCCCTCCTTATCCTTTCCCTCCTTATAGCGCTCTTGATTTATTTCTGTAAAGCCTTACTCCCTCTTGGTTTTTAGTTCTTAAAATTGTCCCTCTTACTTTGTACAGGAATGCTGGAGGGAGCTGGGGCGGGGGGCAAGAAATTCCCTTTCTTTGGCTGATAAAAGATTTCAGAAGTCTGTTCTGGTGAAGTCCTTTATCCTGAAGAATAGGTCTTTGTTATGGCCAAGTCCCTGGTCTTATTATGATGACTCTTCCTTTTCTTCGGTAGAGTCAGAAAAGAATCTTTCCCAGATTTTTACTATGAGAAACTGATGGAGTCTTTCAGGTAAAGAAAGTGTAGTGTTCCTAAAACTGCAACCCCGAGATTTTCTCTCTAAGGTTAGTTCACACTCAGCCTCCAGTAATTTGTCAAATTTACCCTGTAAGTGTTCCTAGTGGTTCTGGGACATACGTATTACCTAGCGACGTATACATGATCATTAATAATGACAATACTTAATAGTGATTATCATGTATTTATCCATATATGGTCCCTGGCTTATTGTCTATGGCTTTCACTCCAGGTAAGCAGGTCTTGGTTACCATACCTCTCAATAAGAAGTATTGATTATTTGGGAATGAAATCTTGAGAAATAAGGGACCTATGAATTGTTCATTGCAGCCAAAGTGTCTTTGACTAAATTAAATACGCCTTAAGTTCTGCAATACCCATGATTCATTCTCATATTATCAAAGCACTCCATTCTGAGTCTCAAGCTTAATAAGCTTTTTTTTTATTTTATTTATTTTTTCAGCGTAACAGTATTCATTCTTTTTGCACAACACCCAGTGCTCCATGCAAAACGTGCCCTCCCCATTACCCACCACCTGTTCCCCCAACCTCCCACCCCTGACCCTTCAAAACCCTCAGGTTGTTTTTCAGAGTCCATAGCCTCTTATGGTTCGCCTCCTTAATAAGCTTTTAATATATATTTGATGGATTTGCTTACTGAAGTCAGTCATTGACAATAACAGGATTCCTGCTTAAAGGGGGTCTATAGTGGTCACTATGTGAAAAATATTAATATAACCTTCCTGCAATACCTTACTGCTGTGGAACTCTTTCACAACCCTTAGATTGATTTGCTCCTACAAACCTCAGCGTGAGGTGGGTAAGGACTATTAGTTCCAGTTAATCAATGAACTGGGTTGAAATTTTCACTTGCATTCTACTAAGGTAAGAATTGAATATTATTAAATTTTGTTAAGACTAAATTGCCCATTTTAACACACTATTACTTAGAAGAACTTAAGGTAAAGAGATCAAAATTATTTCCATTAAACTCAACCCTTGACACACATTCACAATTATGTGTGATTAATCACAAGTTATTTATGTCATCTTAATTTATCTCTATTATTTTACTTCTATGATTAACTAAGACCTTATACATATTTGGAAGTGAGAATACATCTAACAAAACAATATTGTCTACTTTTAATGAGTGTGGAGGCAATCTCTCACAGCCATATTTAAAGCATACTTTTATGAAAGAAACTTACATGAATACTTACAGAAGATAAACTGTAACATATAATAGACACTCTCTGTCTAGAGGCTTCCAACACTTTAAAGACCAGATTTGGAATGGATTAGCAGGTGTGATTACAGGGAATATCACAATATTCAGGGCATATTCATGAACTTTAAGGCATTTTACAGAAATCCTAAAATGCCTATTTTCTTTTACATTCTAATGGTCTTTTTTAGAGTAATCTCCAATATCTGCTACTCTAAGTGGCCAAAACTTTTAAAAAGACCCAATATAAAAACACATTCTGCTTTATTTTTTCTATGTTGTGCAATTTATAGGCAGTATGTTTGTAAGCACTACTTCAAAGCTCTTAATGTTTTGCAATTTAGCTTAGTCCTGGGCATCATAAGGGCAAGCAGAAGTATCAAGAGCTCACTGGTGTTTGTTTGATCCAAAATCAACATGTAACTCCTTTCAAAGTTGGAGAAATGCACAGATCTCTTGTACTCTGAGAGTATAGTTATATCTTAATTGTAAGTTAGAGTATGTTAATTATATTTTGATGTTTCTTTAGTTAAAATGGCAAATAATAATAAATCTGTAATGAAGTCCATATTCAGCTTATGCATTAAAAATGAACCACAAATCTCATGGTATTTGGACTTTGAAAAACAAAATACAAAAAGACAAAAGAACACAGCCATTCCCAAATTCTTTCCTGTTATAAAATTTGGTTGTACACTGATGACCTCAAGCAATATATCCCGTAAACTGGTTTATGATGATTTAGATTTTATATTGAACTTGAAATACACTCGATCATAAACTGAAGGGCAAAGGTGATATTAACAATCTACACCACCAAGGCATTCTAGTTACACAAATGCTTTCTTTTTTTATGTGATGGAAGGATGTGTCTAAGTTAACTAAATTTTATTTTGGTCAAATAAGTTTCCTTATTTCTTTTTAAATGTAATGTTCATTGATAGATGGAGGTTACTCCAAAGATTATTTTTCTTCCCCATTATTATGATTTTATAGGAATATATCACCCTCAATGTGTATAGATTTGGGCATACTCCCAACTATTCTATCCCAAAAACAGCTTTATCTTTAAAGTGAAAATTCAATTTTGGTGACATTAGTAAGGCTATACAAGTGCTATAAGAGGAAGAGCACACATCATGAAATCAAAACAGTTTTCAGGGATACATAGGCTGAGTTCACTTTGCTTTATCTGAGATGTTTTTAAAATTTTTAAATAAGGGAAAGGATAACATTCCTATTTATTAATTCAATTTATTGATGACAGCATATTTTGGCCAATTTACATTAAGTCCTTCAACATAAAGGATTAAATGCAGATGAAAGATGATGATGATGATGGTGGTGATGATGATGATGGTGATGATGGTGATGAGTGTTTGTGTTTACATTATACATCACCTACAAAATACGGAGCAGTAGGCATTAGGAACTGACCATGCTATTCTTCTGTGAATACTTTTTTCTTTAAACGTCTTTAGCAGAGATTTGACATTGACTTTCAGATAAATTGTTGTCAAACGCAGTGTCTTGAGAGAGGTTTAGGGGAAGAAGAGAATACATTTCTCCTATGCATGATTTGAAATTATTTCAGAACCCTTCAAAACAACTGTTTGGTATCCCAAGCTTTGTATTATATTTAACCTTGAAAATGGAAGGAAAATAATATTCTCAAGATGACCTAAAAGCCTTTCCCATGCTGGGACGCAAGCACACACCCTATGAGTGTGTGTTTCCCCAGCTGCAGATGGTGGCATCACTCACACTTCATCAGCATCAGGTCTGTTCAACACACATTGTCACAAGGAACACTGAAAGAGGAGAGGAAATAGAAAGCCCAAATATTTTTACAGGGAAGATTATATATTTTTGGAAATATAAGTTGTTTGATACGTTATTTCAATAAATGGAATATTAAAATAATGACTTTTTATATGCAGGATAAAAATAGCTTATATTATCTCTGAGGAGAAACTTGGGGTGTAATTTAGAAATAAAATTGAAGACTATGAATAATTCCAAAGTCAGAGCAGATTTATTCTGCATGTTTAACTATGTAAAAAATAGCTCACAAAATCCCTGGGATATGCATCTTCCCTTACAGTTGCATGATGTCTAGGATTTCCATTTAACAATCTTGGGATGAAATTCTCCTTACAAAATATTTAACAAAAATATTTACTTCTGCTTTTATTGATAGATACTATTAAAGTAGCACTAAATATACAAATGTGTAGATAGGTAAGTGTGATATATTTACACATTTATTTGTAAATGTAGCTTATTTGTAATCTGTCATATTAAATACATGTATTTTATACATTATAGCTGCATTTAATGTGAACATAAAAATATGTTTTATTATTGCTATTTCCCAGCATGGTCATGAAACATGAAAGGAGTAAATGTAATAAGTCCACAAAACTTAAAACATTTTAGTCAAATTATGGATTTTCATCTTCGATCTCAGAGCTACTGTTATAAATGTATCAGGAATAATTAGAAGTTAGATAAATGGCAAAAAAAAACAGACAAGAGGGACAAATGTGGACCTGGCAGTGATGTAGTCAGATGAAGTTACCACTGGTTGAAAAACCAAATAAATAGAGTCAGTCATTTGGATAATGAAAAAAAAAAAAAAAAGGAATGCACAGTTTTAAGTCAGGAAGCAATACAAAGGGGTTTTAGTTTATATTTTGTAATAAATATTTGAGAAAGAAATAAGCCAGCATTAATGAAATATACTTTAGAAAGGTTAATGTAAATTTTTACAGTGAAATTACCATGGTAAGCTGAAAAATGGCCCCTCTCCAAAGATGCCCAAGTGAAAATCCCTGGAAGCTTGGTTCTTAATAATTTACATGGAAAAGATACTTTGTAGCTATAATGAAATCTTTTAAAATGGGGAGATTATCCTGCATTACCTGGGTGGATCCAAAGTAATCTCAAGAGGGAAGTGGGAAAGTCAGAGTTATATAGAGGAAGGTTTGAAGATAGAAACAGAAGCCATGCAAAACTGCGGAAACTGTCATTGATTGGATATGAATGAATACATTCCCAGATAACTCTCAGTTTTATGGCTCGGGTAACTGGTAAGCAGATCAGAATTGAACTTAGGAACAATTTAGAAGTGGAGTAATATAATGAATTCATGTTCTGAGGGAAATATGGTTAATCCAGTTTTTGACATAAATAAACTGTCGATCTCCACTGGATATCCAAATGAAAATGTTTGATGGGCAGATTAATAGATGCATCTGAATCTTTGTGAATCTAGCACAGAGTCATGGCTGGGGATTTGATGTAATAAAAGCAAAGGAGAGGGTACAATTGCCTAAATCAAGATCTGTTGGGAGAAGGAGATCAGAAGGAAAAGGCAATGCAAGGAAAGAATCCCAACATTCATTGTGAGGAAATTAAGGTAAACCAGAGAGGGAGAACATTTCAGAAAAGAGAAATGTCATGATAGTGAAAGGTTTTGGAAAACAAAAACAAAAGAAATGAAGGGTTTGGAGGCTTTCGTTATATAAAAAATAGTAAAAACCACCAAATGTTTTCAGTAAGATAAAATTTATAGACACTGATGATTTTGTGTGTGATGGTTTCAGTGGTTTAGTGTGAGTAGAAGTCCTAAAGCATGGGTCTGGATAAGGAATCAGAACCGAGGGAATTCTTCGAGAGAGTGTGGTTGATTCTGTCAAAAGCCGTGGCTGAGTATGAAACATACTGATGGTAAAAATCAAAAACCAAAAGAGGCTTCCCCCTTTTTTTCTATCATGGGGAAGACTTAAATGGACTAATGTAAAATAATCTGTAGGAAGAGAAATTTGAAAATAGGAAGAGAAGTAAATTCTGCAGAGGAGAAGTAAATGTAGATGTGGACGGATTAATGTTGACGGGACTGAGGAGACTTTATCATCAGAAAACCAAGAGGAGGAGGAGGGGCGGTTGTTTCGGGATGGTGGTAGAGGATGGCCAGAAGTCTAGACAGTTGCTCCCTGAGTTCCTCAAATGTCTCTATAAATGGGGAGGCAGATCATCTATGTAGATAGGAGCTGTTAGAAAAACATGGGGGTAGTCACTGAGGAGAGTGGGATCCTAACGAGAAAAAAGACAAACAAAAGAACTGTCAGAAGACAAGTGTGTCTTGTGAGGTTGGAGTTGAAAATGTAGTGATGGAGTTGTGGGTTGCACCTGATGATTTGACTCCAAAAAAGAGAGAAAGGAAATTTTAGGATTGGTTCCAGGGAGCAGTTTTGTAGAATGGGTCTATCAGGATTGGATTTAATGGCACACAACAGGTGAATGTCAAGTAACCATGACCAAATCATTAGGGTGAGAGGACCAGGTAATCTGAAGCTTCTGACTGAACGGTCATGCTAACAAGAGTCCCAGGAGACTTAGCTTCACACTATCTGGAAGAAGCTTCTCCTCAGTGGCTGCTTCTTCATCTGGGTCCTGGGAAGTATGGTCTGTGAAAAATCTACATTTTCAAATTGACAAGAAGTGCAAACATTTGAGGTGGTTGCCAGAAAGATGAATGCTATTTTAGCTTGCACCAATAAGGATTACATCCATGAAAAGGAAAATGCCAGCATTCTCTGACTTCGCAAGGCCATGTCAGAATGTTGTAATCATTTCTAGACATTGCATTTTGAAATGGGATGCTGGTTGCTCAGGACATACCCAAGTAAAAGTGGCAATAATGAGGGGAGGTCTGGAAAGAAAATGCTAGAACTATCGAGTACAGAGAAGAGAAACATGATTAGTTACTTTCAGATATTGAGCTGATAACACGTAAGCTTGATTAGATATTTTCCCAATAGTTCTGAAGGAAAGATTCATAACAAATGGATAGAAATTATGTTGATTCAGGTTTAAGCATAAAGATTAAACTTGTACCAGTAGTATAGCTCCCGTGTTGAATGGGTTCATTTATGAGTTTGTGAGTTTATTTGCACGGCAATATTTTAAGCAGAGGCCTATGAATATTGATCAGTTCCATAGGTGCCATAGGAAAACTCCTGAAATGGATAGGAAGTTACACTAGTTAGAATTCCTATGAAAGCATTTTCTATGTTTCTCCAAGCCCTAAGAGATACCATTATTCTCCACAAAAAGGCTTTTAGAATTAGTTGTTTATACTAACGTCTCCATATATGTGCTATTGAACTATTACAGACTGATCACTTGCAGAAGTGAGTTCTAGTGCTGATTTTTATTTAAGAAACTAAGTCTTTGAGTAAATTATTTAAACTTTCTGCATTTGTTTTCTACTATTCAGTCTTCTAAAACATGATGCTTTTGGTAAAGAATATTAATATCTTAGAAGATTCCTGCCATTCTTTGAATCCATAGTAGTTTAGCAAAAAAAAAAAAAAAAATTCTAACAAGTTGCTTCTTTGCTAGTGTTGAAATAATTAATATTAAAACAAAACTACACACTTGTGCATTTATACACAAACATAAACGTGCATACATATAACTTATTTGTCTTCCTGTTTCTCTTTTTAGACAATTAAGCCCTCAAGGATAAAAGAGGTGCCATTCATATTTTCTTCTCTAGTAGGGCTAACCACAGTATGTTATATGGAAGATCCTAAATGAATTATTTTCCACTTAATGAGACTGATGCCATATCAGATGGGGTAATTAGTAAAATAAATTAATATAAAAACACATCAGATTTTATTTGGGTTAGGACAGAAAGAAAAAAATCCTAATAGCATTCAGACTTATATAGTAATAAAACAGTTTCTATGAAAATAATATTGATGAGCTACTTGGCCACATGAGCTCATGCACATCTATGGTGAAATACATTCAGTAGCTACTCAATGATACCCGGTGTTCACCGTGAGTTCCAGACTTGGGTTTCACTCAGCCATGTTTTTCTTCTTCATAGGTACTACAGCACAGAGTTGAATATTGGAAAGAGCACCGAGTTTAGAATGAGATAATCATAGATTCCATCCTGGATTTCTTATTACCAAATACACAATTTTAAACAGAGCAATGCAATATTATAAAGCTTGACTTCCTTTTCTAGTCAATGACCACTATGATATACCCCTCCTAGAAGCGTCCTTAGAAAAATGAGAGAGTGCATGTGAAACCATTCAGTCCAGAGTCTGGGACGTGGTAGGTACTCCATCATTGTGACTTGTGGACAAGAAATGATGAAATTTAATTCACACATTTTAGGGTTCAGGGTATGATCCCCAGACATCCGCCTTTAGTGAGAGCCCAGGACTTGTGGAAATAGCTTGAGGTATGGGTGCATTTTAGAATATAAAATAGCACTTAAGAATTCATGATGTCTTTCCTTTCTTCCTGTAATATATTTGAACGTTTTTCTAGTTTTATTGGAAAATTTGCTCTGATTTTGCAATATAGATTCCATTTTCCCTTGAGGCCACTAACTGAGAGAAATGTTATGAATTCTTTATAGTTAATTTGTCCTTTTTCTTTTTAGTGCCTTAATGTATTTTTTCTATCAAAATAAGCTTATCCATTCTAGCAGTTATTTAAACATTTTCTTGTGATTTTTTTTCCAAATCAGTTGAATTATCAAGGGCAATTTTACTCAGAGTATTTGTAATTTTCATTCCCTAATATATATCTAAAATGAAGTCTTTTGAGAAATTTGGTCATTTCTGGTCTCTCAAAACAACATTTTTCCATTTGGATTATGGACGTTAAATGTCATTGTCATTTACTTGCATGATATATCATGCTTTGCACAATTCACAGTGTGATTTTCCTTAAGGCTGCTGTTAGAGTTTTCACAGATCTATTTTATACTTCAGGATGCTACATAAGCTCTTCTTATCCTTAATTGGTGAAGATGCTTTGGGAACCTTGCTGGTTTCCACTTTATTAAGCAACAAAGTGAACAGAAGGGAAATCTGACCTGTGTCTCCTTCAGGGAAAATGACATTTCTGATGCTTAGAGAAATGGATTATTCTCCTGTATGGACTAAATGTTCCAAGTAGTTCTTCTATCAGGAGTAAAAACACATTTCTGTCAAAATATTCACGTAGACAAATTCTGTATGCACAAAATAAGGTAAATTTGCAAAATTAAATAATTCATCTAAAGATTTAATAATATGCAAATGAAAGTTGTTCATATGATCACTTGTTCATACATCAAGCCACTGATTATATATTAAAGCACAGCTTTTTATCTCTATATTTCTGAAAGACTTTGCTTTTCTGCATAGTATAGGGTTTATGAAATAACTTATTTCTCAATGGTTGATACATTTGCTTCAGATTAGATTTCATGCTTATGAAATAATCTCAGCTATGAAATAAACTAACATTTTAAAGTCCATATTTTTTGAACTCCTATCTTTATTGAATTTGATGCCTAACGGCTCCTATTCCATAGAATAAATACCTTTCCTACGTAGCTGTATAAAACAAGGATGGAATTTACAATTCAAATTTGAATACATTTCTCTATTTTAAAGGGAAGTGCTAATCAATCCTGAAACAAATCTCTTTAGAGTTTTCCAAATATCATGCATTAATCTGCTCAAATTATCTTCTTCCTGTCTACCT
This sequence comes from Meles meles, assembly GCF_922984935.1. Taxonomy (NCBI): domain Eukaryota; kingdom Metazoa; phylum Chordata; class Mammalia; order Carnivora; family Mustelidae; genus Meles; species Meles meles. Next base: position 78,228,199 of record NC_060079.1, read on the forward strand.
ACGGTAGCTGAGAGCCTACCTGATTATATTAAATTAATTTAAAACTCTGTTCATTTTCTACATAATTATTTCTATAAACATTTCTTAATCTACATTCAGAAGATGAGGGAGGAATATGATTTTCATATGCTTGATTTCCTGCATTTGATTTGGAAAGAAACAATGACATTCATTCTTCACTGATTTCTCAAACATGTTGTTCCAGCTGGGATTCTTTCAGAAGAGGACTGTGTTTTCAAGGAAGTATCAGGAGGACTGCTGTTGCATGCTGCTATTCAAACAGATTTAGTAGCTGTGGTCAGCCGACGTTGAACAGCCATATGAAAGCACAATGAGGAAGTAACACATACCTCACTAGGTTGTTCTGACGGTTAAATAAGAAAACAAGTATGGAACTCCTATGTACTTGGGAATACGATATTGGACAGCTATGTTACTGTTCTGTAAACTGCCTGTATAGATGAAAAGGGATTAATATTTAAATCTTTAGTGAACTTGAGGCATCTGAACTGGCTGGGGAAAGCCAGGGAAACCCATTAAGTAAAAAAGCAACCATCACATTGCATAAAATGCAGAAAGGTATTATGGTGGGCTGAAGGATGGCTGAGGATGTCGAGATGTTCATCCCCCAAACTGTGAACATATGACCTTGCAGGGTAAAAAGGATTTTGTGGATGTGAGGATTTTAAATTCAGGATCTTGAAATCATCTTATCCTGGATTCTCCGGCTGGGTGTTATACAATCACAGGGGACCTTATATGGGGCAGACAGAATGATCAGTGAGTGATAGGTGAGGGGATGATGCAGGGGGTACATCAGAGCCCTGTGAGGCAAGGGTCATGCATCAAAGAACTCAGTGACCTCCGTAAACTGAGAAAGCAAGCCAGCGACTCTCCTGTCAGAGCCTCCAGCAGGAACCGGCTCTGCTGACACCATGACTTTAGCTCAATCAAGACTAATTTTGGACTTCTGTCTATCAGAACTGCATAATAGTAAATCTGTACTCTTGTAAGCCACTAAGTTTGTTGTAATTTGTTACAGTAATAACAGAAAATGAACACAGGTCTTTAAAAATATCTTCTCACTACAATGGTGAGGATTAGGACCTTTTAAGAGAGTATCTTTTAAAAAGAGATACGACAAAATACTTTCCACACTCAGTGATTCCATGTCTACTACAGGCTTCACACACACACACACACACACACACACACACAAATATACACACACACACAGTGAGAAATCCAGGTGCCTCTGCCTCCCCTCTGGTTTATAGATCTGCAAATCGTTGCCTACAGGTCAGAGCTGCACCACCAATGGCTTTGTAAACAATGAGCTAAGAGTGTGTTTTTATCCACAAACGTTCGTGATCGATTTGATTATTGGTAACTCAGATCCTGAACTCCAACTAAATGAAATATTATCCTTCTTCAAAACAAGTCTATTCTTCTCAGTAGTGGACCTGTTTTTTGTTTTTGTTTTTGTTTTTTCATTTCATTTTATTTTATTTCTTTTCAATGTTCCAGAATTCATTGTTTTTTTTTTTTTTTTTAAGATTTATTTATTTGACAGAGAGAAATCACAAGAGAGGCAGGCAGAGAGAGAGGAAGGGAAGCAGGCTCTCCGCTGAGCAGAGAGCCCGACGTGGGACTCGATCCCAGGACCCCGAGATCATGACCTGAGCTGAAGGCAGCGGCTTAACCCACTGAGCCACCCAGTCGCCTCCAGAATTCATTGTTTAAGTGGAACTGTTTTCTTTTTTTTTTTTTTTTTTAAATCTTAGTCAACTTAAATTTCCTCAAAAATATGTAAAACTTTCTTTTTGCCTCTTGTTCTGTAAGTACCTACATAATATCCTTGGTTTTGCTCCTTGGCCTGGGAAGACCATTGGCCCTTAGAGAAAAAGTTTGCTGACTCCGGATTCTGCGAACAATGGACCCACATTAGGACATCTATTCCAGGAATTATCTAAGGCGCCGTATTTTTCTTCCTTCCTTGTCTTGACATATGGTGGTATCACATGCAATTCCCAAAGGTGCGTTCATGGATAAACTCAGTAAACTCATACCAACCAGTATTCTAAGAAAATGCGATAAAAATATTCCAGGTTACTAAAACAAGAAATCTTGTTGAAAAGCTTGACTTTGGAAGGGTTTTAGAGAATGAAGTTCCTTAAGTGATTAATAATGAGTTTAGACTCAGCAGTGAGCCATGAGAGAGGCAATTCTGAACACAAATGAATCTGAACATAATTCTTTTCCTTATGGCACACAGCTGAAGCTGCATATTTCAGGGATCACTTTCCATGAGAAGGTTCCTCATTTTCAGACTTCGGGTGACAGAGCAGCAATGCTACAGACCCTCCGCCACTCTAAATTCCCTTTCAGTGCTTTCTCATAGGGCTGTCTTCAAATTAACTACCTACTGGGTAATGCTGGCTGAGGATGGAATTCCAGCGGTCAAAAGAAGTGTCTTTGAAATCCATCTCTTTTTAAAAAATATTCAATGAGTACCCAGGAAAGTTCTAGGAGTTACTGGTAGGAAATTAAATATTGAGCGATCTCTGTCTGCACGTCATCAACCATCTTGTCTGAGCCAAGATCATTGAACTAGTGATATTTTACAGAAATAGACCATGTTCTCAGGGGCTCAGCAATATTGTCTGTATACATTAAGTCATGGAATATAACATTTAAAGAAGTGCTTATCAAAAATTAAACATAGTCCTTGGAGAATCGGGGCCAATTGATTGTTTTAAAACCTGAAAATCACTATCACTCAGTAACAGGTTTTAAAGATTTTATTTATTTATTTTAGGGAGTGATTAAAAAGAGAGAGAGAGAGAGAGTGTGCCAGCAGGCAAGGGGCACAGGGAGAGAGAATCTGAAACAGACTCCATGCTCAGTGTGGAGCCTGAGGCAGGGCTCAAAGCAGGGCTCCTTTCGGGACTCACTCACATGATGGGGAGATCATGACCTCAGCTGAAACCAATAGTCAGATGCTTAATGGACTGAGCCATTCAGACACCCACTTGGTAACTTTTCAGTACTGGCTACATCATCTTGTTGCTTGTTCCCTTTTTTTTTTTAAATTTTCCTCCTAGACCAGCTCTGCACAACCGTGGCTCTGGAGAACCAGAAACATAGTTAATTTAAATTGAGAAGAGCTGAAGATGAAAAATACACATCAGAGTTCACAGCACAGAAAAGTAATGAAAGCATTTTATTATCTATTTTATATTGACCAATATATATCCGTGCCTAAAACCGGTCACGTGCAAGGTGTTAGGGATGAGAGAATGGCAGATGATCTCAGTCCTGTGAAGCTTATTATCCAGAGTGGTAAACAAGTAAATGTGCCAACGGCAGTTTTAGAGAAACTCTAAGTAGCTTCGAGATACATCCCATGGAGTGCAGAGCGTCAAGGTAGCTTTCCAGCCGGAAACTGTAGTCATGGATGAGGCAAGTGTACGTTACCAGACAGGGAAGGATCTTGCAAAGTGCGCTGTGGCAGTACACTTATTCATGGGGAATGTAGACCAGATCATAAGTAACCGAAGATGTTTGTCATTTAGAATTATCCCTATAGTGAAAACATGAAGAAGAAATTATAAAGAAATCACACTGGAAATGGAAGAATTGGGGTACTTTCCAGCATTTCAGACTAAAGGAACAAATAGCCAGATTCAGGCAATGGTAGAGACATTGATGTCAATCATCTCTGTCCTCAAGCAGCTTCATTTGCCACTAATTTGTTTTAAATTTTTGTGTGCTCCAGCCAAACCCAACTAATCTCGGAACCCACACTGTTCAGCTGTTTTTCCTAGCTTGGCTTTGCTCATCTTGTTTCTCATTCCTGTAAAATGCTTTGCACTAATTCTACTTGTCAGGGTTCTACGAATGCATTAGAACAGAAATCAGAGGATAGCTCAGCCTCGACACACTCTCTGATCCTCAAAGGGAGGGGGTTGCTTCCTTTTGGGAACTGTCATTGTTGCCTGTACCTCTGTTACTGCGCCTAGCACATTCTGAAGTACGTATCACCACCCGGGGCACCTGTCCTACTTATTTCCCCTGAACCTAATGAATGAGCAGCACAGATTTCGCTGTGCATTGGTATCTACCCTAACACAAATCATGTAGTGATAACACGTATAGGGGCTTTGCTAACACCTTCAAATTAATTAGTAAGAAGTTTGAAACTGTATTGTTGGAATGGATAAAAATAATAGATCGTAACATTCAGCAAATTATTCACTACCTATTAACTTCTCAAAGACCTTTAGAAAAATGGCAACTATATATAGTACTCAGAAATCTGAACCACACTATGTCAATGTTTTAATAGATGTCTAAAAGGAGAAATTTCTGGCATTAAAAATAATACAATTTGTGGAGCATAACAAAGAACATGGAGGACATGGGGAGATGGAGAGGAGAAAGGAGTTGAGAGAAATTGGAAGGGGAGATGAACCATGAGAGTCTATGGACTCTGAAAAACAACCTGAGGGTTTTGAAGGGGCGGGGGGTGGGAGGTTAGGGGAACAAGGTTGTGGGTATTATGGAGGGTACGTGTTGCATGGAGCACTGGGTGTGGTGCAAAAACAATGAATACTGTTACGCTGAAAATAAACAAATAAAAAAATACAATTTTCTAAACTTCCTTTTCTGATCTGTGGAAGTTCAGCATAAAAGCCACTTGGGGAGTGACAAGACAGCAAGCTCCTGCCAGTTGGAAGGAATCTGGGCTTTATTTTCTAATGCAGTAGCTTAAGAGTCTGAGGCATACTGTTCTTCACTGTTTTCTTACATAAAATCACAAATAATTATAAATAAAAAAGATGTTTGGGCAGTATTGCTATGTGTTCCCTGATCAATTTACCAAATAAAGCTAAAATGAGCATTATGGATCAGTTACAGGACTTGCATTTAGTTCTTGATTTGGGGTAAAGCTGAATTTCCCAGGAGCTATTATTTCTCAGTTGAGGAGAAAGCATAAGTTTTTCTTTTTTTTTTTTTAAAGATTTTATTTATTTATTTGACAGAGAGAGATCACAAGTAGACAGAGAGGCAGGCAGAGAGAGAGAGAGGGAAGCAGGCTCCCGCTGAGCAGAGAGCCCGATGCAGGACTCGATCCCAGGACCCTGAGATCATGACCTGAGCCGAAGGCAGCGGCTTAACCCACTGAGCCACCCAGGCGCCCCAAGTTTTTCTTGATCTGTGTCTATTTTTCTTTTCCTGAAACCAAATCAATATTTAAAATATGCACACTTTAAAAAAATATGCACCTTATCTGTCAATGCCGCTATTTGAAGTCTAACTTTTATTTCATAAATTATTGTTTTTTGCACAATCAAAACTGGATAAAATAAATTAAGAAGTTAAAAATTGGGGGGAGTTAGGTGAGCCTGGTGATGGGTATTAAGGTGGACACGTACTGCATGGACCACTGGGTGTGGTGCATAAACAATGAATCTTGGAACACTGAACAAATAAAATTAAATTAAAAAAAAAGATAAAAATTTTGTATTTTTAAGATGAACAAAATTTATATCATAAAAATGAGCTGACTAATGATGAAAAAAGCTTATCCAGATAATAATTGGATTTTTACTAAACAGTAAAATATTAACAAAATTTTGTGTTTTGTCATCATACTCTATTATTTCACACTATAGTGTAATTGAAAATATATCTACAGATACTGTATCTTTTCTGATGTAAGTCTTTTACTAACCAGTAAAAGTATTTTTCAAAATATAGAATTTGGTTTTGCTCTTTTTGTTTTTCTTCAAATAATAATTTAAAAAATACCTTCTTCATGATTTTTTTTAAAGATTTATTTATTTGGAAGAGAGAGAGTGAGCAGGGAGAGCAACAGAGGGAGAGGAAGGGAGAGAATCTCAAGGAGATTCCCCACTGAACATGGAACCCAACACAGGGCTTGATCTCAAGACCCTGAGGCTGTGACCTGAGCTGAAACCAAGGGTTGGACACTTAACAGACAAAGCCACCCAGATGCCCCAGGAATTATTTTTTTATATTTTATTTATTTATTTGTCAGAGAGAAGGAGAGAGAGAGAGAGCACACAAGCAGGCAGAGAGGCAGGCAGAGGCAGAGAGAGAAACAGGCTCCCTGCTGAGCAAGGAGGCCATGCGGGACTCGATCCCAGGACCCTGGGATCATGACCCGAGCCGAAGGCATTGGCTTAACTCACTGAGCCACCCAGGCGTCCCTGCCCCAGGAATTTTTGAAGAGACTATAGAGCTTTATCAAATATTCATGAAATCAGCAAATAATATAACTAGGTAATATATTATTGAATTTTAAATGGAGTTTTTCCTGTGAACTTTTAGATTCTAAGTAAGAGGAGTATATATCCTTGATATTGAGAATAAGGAGTAATATCGACTGTACAGTTCTGACAGCAAATTCCATTGTGTGCTTTTCCCCCACACCACCAAGCAATTCTGGGCACCAGAACTGTCCTACATTAGATGTCCTATAATTTAACTCACTTCTGATCCTAAGTATGGAAGAATTTCTGTGACACATTTTTATGTCACAGAAATTCGTCCGTACTTATACATGTTATTAGAAAGGCCAAGTGTATTTTGAGAACCACCAGAAACCTTAATAGAAAAAAATACCTTCATAACATTTGTGTATTTGTCACATGAACAGTGGTGGCCCTGGTGTGGGCCTAGGTTAGAGCATAAGGATATGTGGATGAAGTATGTTAGTGAATAAATTAAAACTAACTTTCTTGTCAGGAGTAATATACAGTTATAGTGTTCTTGTAAGATGTACGTGAATATGAAACTATTTCTATTGTCTTTCTGTTTCCAGATTCCTTACAATGTATTTGCAGGGCAGGTTGGCAGATCAATGTCTATAGAAGGATAGTTATTACCGTAGCTTCTAGACAAAGTGTAGGAGGATATGATGGACTTAAATAGAAGGTGTAAATCATGGTTTATTAAAAAAAAAGTACTGAAATTTCATAATCTAGAAGAAATTTTATGGCCAAATGGACTGAAATCAGATTTGCAAGATTAATTTGCAAAATAATTACTTGATACAATGCAACTGTCACCCATTGATGCAAAGCATGTGTTACGTGTTTGTTTCACATTAACTTACTTTTAAAGTGTGTGTTGGGGGAGCATTAGGATATTTTGTAACTGACAACCTAATAGAAATTAAAATGCAGTTATGGAATATATTAAAGTGGAGTCTAGGATTTGTGGCTTCTGTATCTTGGGATATAGAAAGTTGAAGGAGCAGAGTCTACCTACAATGGAAAAGACCCAAAGTAACAGAAAATTCAGGATTTTTTTTTTCAAACTTATCAGAGAGCTGAGACTGCAAAGAAGGCAGCAGATGGAAAATCTAAAAGATGTGCCTGTAGGGACAGAGGGGACTTGAGTGTGTATTCACCTGTTGCAGATGCAGCAAGATGTCCTTGACAAAAGTTCAGCTTCAATAGGTGCCAAACTAGCTAAGGCTGAGTATGGGCTGGGGGAACAGTGCAAAATCCCCAGGGTAAGAGGACTAGTGGGAATTCACAACCTCATGCAGATCCTCTCTACAAACTGTACCAGACTTGTACAGAAGAGATCAGACAGCCATGGAACTGACTACTGGATGCCCCCAGTAATAACTTTATTTTTACCTTATTGTTTACCTTCAGCCTCTCAGATATTCCTGCATTCTCTTTTTTCCCCCTGCTTCATGGGATCATTTCTTAAGAATAGCGGTTGCACGAAAATCCTTGTCTCAGTGTCAGCTTTGGGGGGCACCCAAACAAAGGCAGGCATCCTTTTATACGAGTCTGTGTGTATGTGTATTGGTATATATCATTCATACATATTTGATGATTGGAATGGAAGAAAAGATCACATTTTTCTGTATATTCCTTCCTAGGGCTGTTGTAAAAACTACCACAATGGCTTAAAAGAACAAAAATGTATTCTCTCACAGTGTTAGAGGAGCCAGGATTCTCGGAAGGCCCTGGAGGAGGATCCTCTCTTGCCCCTCCTAGGTTTCTGTGGTTGCTGGCAATCCTTGGCATTCCTTGACTTGTAGACATAGCACTGCAGTCTCTGTCTCCATATATCACACAGCATTCTTCCTGTGTCTGTCTCTGGATTTCTGCACGGCCTTTTAATAAATTCCCCAGTCGTTGGGTTTAGGTCTCTAATCCAATCTGAATTTATCTTAACTAATTACATATGGGAAAACAAACAAACTAACTAACTAACTAACTAACAAACTAACTAACTAACCAAATAAAGTCATATCCACAGGTACTAGGGATTAAGATTTTATGTCTTTTTGGAGGACATAATTCAACCAACAACAATATGTTAGGTATGTTTTATCATTATAATATTCAATGCTTTCCACACCCTATTAGATAATGATGAATAACTGCTGCCATTAGACTGAGTGCAGGCCACCTGCCTCAAAATACAGACCATGTTCTAGTTTCAGAATAAAAACTTAGAAGTTGCTGTTCCTACCAATCAAGTATGCTTAGATATTAACAATTAAATGACCAAGACCTTGCCAATTTTCTACTGTGATTCTTTTCTTTAGGAATCTAAGTAATTAGATGCATATATTATCTCTACCCACTGACCCACTTTTGTGTTCTCATGAGACACATGTTGAATGAGGCAGTCTGCCTTGGACCCTGGCACCCTGACACATTTTTACAGGGGATGCCGAGAATATAAAACCTTGAGTGCTCTTTACCTGGCTTTTTCTTTTCTTTCTTTTTTTCTTTCTTCCTCCCTCCCTCCCTTCCTTCCTTCCTTCTTTCCTTCCTTCCTTCCTTCCTTTCAGACCTCTTTCATCTTAGCAGAACATCTGTACCCTCTCACCAGTCTTCCTGCTTCCTTAATCTCCTAGACCCTGGCAACCACTTTTCTACTCTTTGTTTCTAACAATTTGACTTTTTTTTCCCCCTTTAGATTCCATGTAGAAGTGATGCCATGCAGTATTTGCCTTTCTTTGCCTGGCTTGTTTTACTTAGCATAATGTCCTCGAGGTCCACCCATGTCATCACAAATGGCCATTGCTTAAGGCTGTGTTTGCGGTGAGAAATCCTGAGATATTGTCTACAGATGTGCATTTCCTTTCTTTTTTTTTTTTAATATTTTATTTATTTGACAGAGAGAAATCACAAGTAGGCAGAGGCAGGCAGAGAGAGAGGAGGAAGCAAGCTCCCTGCAGAGCAGAGAGCCCGATGTGGGGCTCGATCCTAGGACCCTGGGATCATGACCTGAGCCGAAGGCAGAGGCTTTAAGCCACTGAGCCACCCAGGTGCCCCGTGCATTTCCTTTCTGAACAAAGAATAGACTTCCGCTTGTTATAAAAGTGGTGAATCTCCCAAGCTCAGTGTTGTTCTTTCACAGGCTTCTGTTAAGGTGCAACGGTTTAGGCTTGGGGAACTGATGCAGTCATCATGCTCACATTACTTGCTGCACCAAGAGTAGTAAGTCCTTTGTCTCTGACCCAGGAAACTCAAATTTCATTGAAACAGTAACAGGTTAATTTATGAGCTGAGCTTCCACATAGAGGAAAAATCTCACACCCTCAACAGTTTTTGATAATTCAATAAAAATATATTAAAGAAAGAATATTTATCATTAAAATATGACCACCATAGAGATTTACAATGTTGAGTGATTTATAATTTCTTCTTTATTCTCTTGTATAAGTTAAAACAATAAACAGCTATTATTCTGCAATAAAACATGTTTACAAATTCCACCAGAAAACATTTTCATTTGTTTTGAATTATTCATTATGTAGCTCCACATTGTGCCACTCCTGCTTTAGCCAAATTGACTTTTAGTCATCCTTTAGATGTGTGCTCAATTTTCCTTTCATCCTGAAAATTTTCCTAATCTCTTTGCTATTCTTTTCTGTACTTTTTAGTGCAGGTGTCAATTGTAATTATATGCTCAATAGTGTAATAGTTTGATAAAGCAATAGTGGCATTTACCAGTTGAATGCAAACTCTAGGAGATCAGAGCTTGTTTTTTCTTTCCTTTACTCTTCTCTTCGAGGTCCTTCTCCACCTGCTCCTCTTCCTTACCCTCCTTCCCTTTAGAATTGTTTTCATTGGAGCCTAGTACAGTGTCTTGCATACAGTAGGTACTCAATACATTTTTAATGAGTTAGCTGAATCCTTAACTTGGAAGTGACAGAGTCTGAACTCAAACTTAGTGATACTTAATCTCAATGCTTTCATCCTTTGCTCACCATGATTTTCTAATTACTTCTGGTGTTATGATAACCTCTTTATATTTTGTAGATTATAGAACTTTCACTTTCTCAGGCTGAAATCCCATAACTTAATTCATTAAACGATAGCTTAATTGCCAGATTTGTAATACTCTTTTTTTTTATATTTTATTTATTTGACAGAGAGAGATCACAACTAGGCAGAGAGGCAGGCAGAGAGAGAGGAAGAAGCAGGCTCCCTGCGGAGCAGAGAGCCCAATGCGGGGCTGGATCCCAGGACCCTGGGATCATGACCTGAGCCAAAGGCAGAGGCTTTAACCCACTGAGCCAGCCAGGCGCCCCAGATTTGTAATACTCGTCACCATCTGAGCTCCCACCTAAATTTTCATCACCATTTTCCTCTACTCTCCACCGTGCGCAGTCTGCTCTTGTCACACTCAAGTATGCTGTACTCTTTCTCACTCTGTGACTACGCTTCAGGGGTCTCGTCCAGTAAGTCAATAGGCTTGCTTCTGATCACCCTCTGGTTTTCACACGAGGATCATTTCTTCAAGGAGATTTCACTGGCACCTCCCAGCCCCAGCCTCCACGTCACGACTGGAGGTTCAATCCTACAGATTCATAGGCTTCGTCAACGCCCTGTGCGTACATCAATTGTACCACATTGCTAAATAACTTTGCATTCACTTGCCAATTTAATCTTTAAGATTGTAGGTTAAAATTAATTAGTGATAAGAACTCTGACTTATTCATTGTTGTTATGGCTCCTAAAATGACTCAAGATGTCAGATAAGTAACACATGTTGACCTGAAGTTAGAATGAATGAATACTATTAAAGGATCTCAAATTGTAAAGCAGCCAAATGGTATATATTTGGTCCAGAATATTCTTTAAATCTTATTCTAAATTGAGAAGGCAAGTACATATGAAACCACTCAGGATAGTTCCTGAAATGAACCATAAAAATTTACCTTATCAGACTTAATAAGATGATGGACTTATATTTTTCTCAAGCTTTTAACAGATAGTACATAAATTTAACTGGATGCTTACTATATGGCAAGAAATATTCTAACTGCAATAGATATATAAAATACTTTCTCCCATAAAAACCTTATGAAATGGGTACTAATGATATGTCCATTTTAATGATGGGGAAACTAAGGTACATAGAGATCACAGAAGTTGCCTACATAATATTAAGCAGCCAAAACATGTTTTAAATCCAGTGAATCTGGCTCCAGAGCTCATAGTTCTGAAATGAAAGCTGCGCATTCTTTTTTTTTTTAAGATTTTATTTATTTATTTGACAGAGAGAGATCACAAGTAGACAGAGAGGCAGGCAGAGAGAGAGGAGGAAGCAGACTCGCTGCTGAGCAGAGAACCCAATGTGGGACTCGATCCCAGGACCCTGAGATCATGACCTGAGCCGAAGGCAGCGGCTTAACCCACTGAGCCACCCAGGCGCCCTAAAAGCTGTGCATTCTTGTACGTGCCTCTCGAGTAGCACCTTCCATATTGCTCCTCTTGTTTGCCTCTATGTCCATGCCTCACTTCCGGAAATACACACAAGACCATAGTCATGTTGTGTTGGACAGAAAACTTTCATGGAGTATATTGAATGAATTATCAATATCCTTCATAAATATGGCACCAAGTGTGAACTTAATATTCCAGATGTGACTGAGAAGAATAAAGTAGGAAATTACATTTCCTGACTCTTGTTATTTTCCTGTTACAGATCCTGTATCGTGCCTTCATTAATTTATAAAGTCCCCATTTCCCAGACTGTAACTTGAAAATTCTGTTATCCAGGTTTTTTTTTCCCTAAAATATACAGTACCTGTTGCTAGAAACAATATTCTGGAAGACTGGATGGCAGGTTTGAGAACATTACTTCCATTTGTCAGTGTTTCTTCAAAGGTGGTCCTCAAAAGCCCTGCACCAGAGTCATGTGGTTCTTGTTGAACACAAGGGACCCAACCTTCTTTTCCACTTACTTAAAATGTGCAAGTGTTGCCCAACAATGTCTTTGAGCCTCACTTGGCTTCTGGAGCATACATAGGTTTAAGAATTATCAGGCTGGCTTTTAAACTTTCATCTAACTGATCATCAATAAAGAATATATTGGGACTTTAATCTTCTTGTACATAGAGTTGCTCTCAGTGAGAGGAGCTGAGTTGAGTCAGTATACCTTCACCTTCTTCCAAGGATATGGTTCCTGAGATTGTTACTGGCTTTAATCTTGTGATATTATTAATAATGTCACCAATTTTATCATTTAATGTCCCATTTAAAATAGGCCCAGAGAATTAGTGTGTCCTAGAACTGAGAGCTGAGAAGGCCTCACTATCCTGAGCCAACAGTGTGTGTGTGTGTGTGTGTGTGCGTGTACACACGTGCACACATACATGTCATTATACATACACCAAGCCTTTTATCACCAACAAGCTTATGTCTGCC